>NC_092823.1:120099426-120699426 GCF_023375885.2 Dermacentor andersoni | reverse complement strand
GTCTGAGATTCATCGCAACTACATTTTAACCATTAGTGCCTTTTAGGCAGGCACACATTACCAAGGTTTTACTGTGCTTTGAGTTGATGAAACTAAAGTTTGAAAGAATAATTTATTAGTCTAAACTGACTCGGTGTTTCTATTTAGTGTCCCTTTAAACAGTTAACTCTCTGCTACCGAGTCTCTCGTAGCGTTTATGTTGCTTTGATAGGGTATGTTAAACCCTACCAAACATACAGTCAATTAAATGCTGATCTTTCCATTGTTTCTGCAGCTGTGGCTTCAGGTTCATCGACGTCCCTGCACCCAGACAACCACCGGACCCGTAGCCAGCACAGGCGCCGGAGTGGCGGCACCGGCTTCCTCTCTTCCGGTTCCTCGTCTGGCTCGCTCCGCAATGCCACCGGCTCGGTTGAGCTGGCTTTCCTGTCGCAGGACCCGAGCGTCCGAGCCGCGGAGCTGGCGCGCGCAGCACAACAGCGCAAGAGCAGTCACGCACTTCGCGGCAATGTCGAGGATGCCGATGCCAACTGGCTGGTGCGGCGTGCCCATAGCGAGCTCGAGACCAGCGCTGCTGAGAAGCAGCGGTCCTCCATTCCGCCGTCTCATCCAGTTTCACTGGAGGCCATCCGCGTCGGGTCATCGTCTTCTTCAACCCCCGTGCCAGCGAATGTCCGGCACGTCCGGAGGAGTGTAGAGTTCTCGCGGCCCCCACTGATGAACGACGGCGCCATCAAGACGATTGCGGAGCAACCAGCTGCGGAGACTCCGGCTAGCACGGCATCTAGTGGGTCGAGCAGCATGAAGTCATTGGTTAGGCACCGCTCGCTGGACGCGGCCACGTTAAGGCAGCGACGTGGTCGACGTGGCAGCGAAAAGAAAGAGGAGGAAAAGACTGGGGTAGTGGTGTCAAGTGGTGCAGACGGTCATGCCGCGGCGGGCCGTTGTTTCCCGTCGACAGATAGCGTGTCGTCGGCATCTGGTGAATCTGATCGAAGCAGCAGCCACTTCACAGTCATCTACAAACCACTGGATCCATGCAGTGGCAATCCACAGGTAAGGTTATCCCCCTTTTTATAGAGCGATGAATGTTTTGGCTTTGGTTGGGCTAGCTGCAAGCACCCAGAGTGGGAGCTAGCAACCACAACTACGACAATAATTAGTCAGTGCTAGATCTTGTGTCATTATCAATTCTGTCGTCACATTCGGTTAGTCAGCGATTTTGTAGTGTTCATAATGTTTGCTTGCTTGTGGTTGTGCTTAACATGGGAACTGCATTTTATGATGCTTACTCAGATTGTGCCAAAGCAATGACAGTGCTGCACATTTATGTCAACACATGCACACGTTTTATGCTTGCAGGAACTTGACTTGCCTGAGCAGTACCCTGGATGGCTAGAAGGGAACCCCAGAAATCCGGAACCACTTCCATCTCCGGCCTGCTCAGAACGTAGCAGTGTGGCTGGCTTGGATTGGCTTTTTGCCATAGCCACAAGCCAACCAGCGAACGAGACAAAGACATTGGCACCTTTGGGTAAAAGTTGCTCCTCTTTTCTGAGCTTTAACCGCTCCTTTTCTGTAATTGAGCACTGGTACCTCACACTGGTGCCGGTGTTGAGGTTTCGGCGTAATATTCAAGAAAGTGATGTCTGGCCCTTATTTTCTTCTGTAATACCTAAATAGCTTCCTTCATCCAAATCAGCACAAAGTGAGTTTTGAAAGACGACCAGTCTAAACTAGTGTGGCCAACTGTCACAAATTTACCGGGACGGTTCCAACTTTTCGCTATATGTCCCGTGTCCTCACTCCACCCAGTTGGACGATGGCCAAATGTCCTCACTTTTTTTTTCTAGTGCATAAAGATTTGTCATTTGCGCATTCTTCTTTTTCGTGTTCTGTTGCATTGTAGAAGAGGCTCCTGTAAACATGTGATCCAAATATTAATGCACTACTTGGAGCACGGAATTTACAATATCATGTGGCAAACAGTGAAAAATTGCTTGCTCTTGCCATTTCAGTGTCGTCATCGCAAGCAGCGAAGCCCACCAACAGCTGTTAGCTTATTTCATGATTGCGAAAACATTCTCTGTAATACTATGATTGCTGATATTGAGGCAGATAAATGAAAAATTTGTGTCTGCAACCTCAAAAAGACAGAAGAAGCATTTCATCTTTGCACTGCCTGTCTACGCACGGCAGCTGTGTGGCCGCTGAGAAAATGGCTTGCTGCATAACGTAGACACTGAGCCTGCCACGAGTCGTGTTGCTGGTGAGGCACTCTACTTTTGGACAGAGCCTTGCTACATTTGCCATCTTCCCTGTGCAGCTTCCAGCACGCTAGTGCAGACCAAAGGAGAGAGATAGCCATTCACCGGTGCAATAACTACATCCAGTTGCATTTATACTTGAAGAATCTGAAAAATTCTTTCGCTAGGAGATCTGTAAGGTGATTTGCTTTAATAGTGAGGCCATTCTCCGGTTATTTAGAAAATTGTTTCAATGCCCCTTTAACCCCCCCAAGTCCGAGGTATGACAGGTATGTGTTGACCCTTTTAGGGTAAAAGGGTCGAAGCATACCTGCCAACTCTCCCGTGTTTCTTTCGGTATGTTTGAGGATTCAGGCTCATTCTATGATTTCACCGTTGTGTCAAGTTTTACGAAAAGGGAATTCTGTTCACGTAATTTTTCAAAGCTGTTGAAAAACTGGGCTGCGCAAGATTGCAAAATGTGCATGCAAATTTTTAAAATTGTAAAGGTACTGCTCTCTGCAGCAGCGTCAGACGTTCTATACCAGTGGGTATTGGTACTTGCTTTGAGCAAATTTATTTACATAACTTCCTGAAGCAGGTCAAATTGGGCGCTGAAAAATAATTGCAATATTCACTGCGGCTTTAGAAGAATGTGTTGCTTGTGAACATCCACTGTTCGAAGTTCACTTCTGCTTGTGTTTTGTTTGAAGGTAATACTGCGATTATTCTATTATAAGGTAAATTTCTTTCCCCAGAATTCTTAGCTTTGAAGCAACCCAATTATTTGGTATTTCGGACAGTTCCTGCCAAGTTTGATTAACTTCTAGGCTATTCTATATCACCTTATATTAGGGTGCATACTTAGTTCTATTTCTCGGGTCCACCAACTGGGCACCCTCGCCTTATTATCAAATAAATTGGATAATTGTTAATAGATTGCACTTGTTTCCCATAAAAAGTGCATGCTCAGGGTGTTAAATGAAAAGGATGGGACAACCAAGTGTCTATGCTAAAGAAGACAAGGTTGGCGTACATAGTGGTTGAAAGGATTTATGATTTATTATACCTCTTTGTTCTGTCCTTTTCTGTCTCTTGTTCATGTTCATTATTCATTCATTTCGTATCTTATTTGTATTGTATTTCACGCACAATTAGTACGTTGACCTTGCCTTCTTTAGCGTTGCCATTTGGTTGACCTTTCTTTTTGACCCTAAACGCCAGGTATGCCAATCCTGGATATAGTGGTCTATGGTGCAGTTTGGTTAATGTTTGACTCTACTGGCACTTATTGTGCCCATATCATTAATTTTTCCCTCTCTGTGACAAATTGTCGGTTCTTGCGGGCATCTCCGAAGCTACCCCTCAGACACTATTGCCTCTGGCGAGCCCTGCTTAGACCATGCAAACTCACTCCATTTCCCAGAAGGGTGCCATACGGTGGCTTTGACTCGGCATGCCTATATCTACAGCAGTGAACTCTTTACAGGGGCTAACTTGTAATGTGTGTACTTTTTGACTATATTGGTGCTAGTTATGCCCGTATCGTTAACTTTACCTTCTCTGCGATTGGTTCTCTATTCTTCCCTCGTTGAGACCTACAGTTTGATACCTCTTTCAACTTGCTACAATACTCGGGAGTTCTACGAGGGACATTTCTTTCTTGGAAGCGGTTGCAAGATATCCACGTCTCAGATATGCCAAACAGCTAAGAAGATTTTGTCTTCAATATACATGTTAGATTCCCCCCCCCTTGCTTCATCGCTTCCCTGTCCTAGGAATCTTGAAGTTCACAGGCTGGCAGGTATGGGATCAAAGCCACAAAACCATGTCTTGTGTTGTCTGCTCGCAGAGCTGTGCAAAGAGCAGACGGAGCACAAGCCCAGCCAACAGCGACCAGCCGAAGCAGCTGAGACGTGCATCGGGGCCAGCGATGCAGACTCCAGTCTTCCGTGGCAGTGCGAGGAGGCTGTCATGCGGGTCCGCAGTGGATCATCGGAGCAGAGCCTCTCTGATGCCAGTTCCCCATCGTCTCCCGACGAGATGACTCCCCTTGGTGCCTCGGGACGCCTCTCCACTGCTCTGGGAGCCATTCCCAAGCAGTACATAGACGATGCCAGAGGCGAGTGTATGGCCACATGTACGCTGTTTTATACCCATGTCAAGCATAATGACACTTTACCGTATTAAAAAGAAATCCTACATCTTGCCATCAGAGACACATGGTATGCCACTGTAGATATGTATAGTATTTGCTCCATGATTGTGCATCGGCAGAAAAGTTGAATAGGTTAGACAGGAAAGATGCCGTCTGTTTCACTTCTTAACCGTTTCTTGCCAGTAGAAATCATGAGTGAATAAACTAGCGAATCTTTCAGCCTTACATTATATTTGCTTCTAGCGACCATTCAGTTGGACTGGTGGTGATAGCGTAGCTTGAGACTGTGCTTAGTTAAATTGATTCTTATTTTTTGTGAAATGCTGTGGCATTAAACGTCACAAAATTAACTCCTGTTCTTATGTTCCCACAGCAACTTTGCTGAAAGTGCTATGTTGGGTCAATGTTTGTTTGAACCTTTATAGGGGAACAGGCATACCCACCAGTTCCTGGGCCGTTTACGCGGACGACGGTGCGGTCATTGCTGAGCCGCCGTCTGCTCGACATTCTCAACCTCAATGACCCTCAAGAGTGTGAAGTGGAGCTGCAGAAGTTGAAGAGGGAGTTGGACATCTGCCGTGAGTGGGGACCAGTGACATTTTTTTTGGTACAGGTTGACCTAAATATAATGAACACAGATGTAAAGAATCATCAGGTACATTACCAAAGGAACTTTAAATTTTATTGGGAATGCTTTACTTCACAAGATATTCTATTGCAACAATGAAACTGAAAATGCAAGATCCAAGACACTATTGGTCACAGTGGAGCAAATGTTTGTTTGCTCACAGCCGCTTGCAGCTCAGAATAGGTATTTTGGTAGCAGAAAATTTCAAATACTTGACAAGACGAACCTGAAATGACACTTTCTGGACGCACATGTGCATTTGGGCCAATGCCTTGGCTGGCCTGCTTGGCTGGCTCCTTGACTGAGCTGACTGGCTTTGCGATAGTGGTTTACAGTACAACCTGACCATCACCTCTGATTTCCAAGAAAACAGCTTGGAGGCTACCCTGGAGACCGAACTTTTTTTATTTTTTAAGATATCCAGATGAAACTTTCAGGTTTCGTTCACACTACCGAACTATGAGGAACTGCAAAGTTTCATGAAGATATGTTTATTAGTTCCAGAGTTATTGAGGTCTAACTAGGTGATTCATGTATATGCCTGAGGAAGAGCCTGGAGAAATGCCAGGACATTGTAGGAAGCAGAAATTCACTGTGATGATCCCTTGATAGATATCCCAGGGGGCTAAAGAGCTTTTTTCTTTAATTTCCCCTCCAAAAAATTTTAAGACAACCTTGAATTTGATGTAGCCAGTAATGACCACATTCATCAAAAATTAATTGCTTATTATAAATTAACTGCACCAGCTTTCAAAAAAAGAAGCCTGTTACCCCCTGGCAAAGTCATTTAGGAACAGAATAAAAAAAACAGCATACAAATCTGAAGAGCGGTTCTTGAGATATCGCCTTCCCCAGCACCACTACTAGAGAAAAAATCCATTCCGAGGAAACAGGCCTTAAAGTTGAACACATGTGTTTTTTTATTAGAAAGCTCCTGCAGAGCTTCTAATTAGCTCTTGCCGCTCCAGGCACACTCAGTGTGTCGGATTTTCGACTGGCGACAACCGACAGCACAGTTACGCTGCTGAGAAATGTCTACGTAGTCGGCACTCGCTGCGGAAGATCGGAAGTTCGATGCTCGTACAAGACGCATATCGCGCTCCCGTGCACCGAACATCTGCACTGTCTTGGGCTTTGCTGGCATCGCGTGCAGCGGAGAACTAGCGAAAACAAAAGCTGAGCAAATAATCTTAAAGATAGCGCAAGGCGATGAGCAGCTTGCAAGCTCATGTTGAGGCGGACGGAGCAAGGGGCAACAACGACGCGAGCGCGGCGGGCGCGGCATCAAAGGGAGCACCCGCCGCTGCCCGCGCAGCAGCCAATGGCAAGTGTGCCTTAGCCCGCGGGATTTGAGCAGCCGTCGCCGCCCGCGCAGCAGCCAATGGCAGGCGCGCTTTAGCCCGCGGGATTTGAACGTGCTGCTCCGGCCAATCAGCGCTCCGCATCACATCGCGGGAAAACGCCAATAGCGCCTCAACCGCGCCGACGATGCCATTTTGCAAGGCGGCAAAATAGAGATAAAGAATCCACGGTCAAAACGACACCAAGATGGCGTGGGCAGGCCGCATGGGCCGGGAATGGCGTGCGCGCGAAGTTCGACTTCATTTCGGCATTTGTGCGTGTTTTGTGGGCCGCGGTGGCCTCAAAAGTAGCATTCTTTTTGGTACTTTACGGTTGAATTAGGTGCTGATAATTACAGAACAGGTAGTTTATGAGACATACAACCCAAAAATATGGTTTTTCAAAAATCGACTTTTTCGCGATTTTTCGGTTTTCAAGGGCCGCGTCCCCCCTTAAGTGACTAAAACAAAGCGAGACAAGGCATTTGTATCATTACTCTGCTTTCGTAGTTGTCTTATTGTTTCTTTATTTGTATGTTTGAAATCTTTTTTATTTTACTTTTATTTACCGTACTTACTCGAATCTAGGCTGGCTTCGACCCTAAGCCAACACCTCAAATTCGGAAGGTCCATCAATACAAAAGACTTCCTCGATTGCAAGCCGACCAAGATGAGAGTAAATGACAGCAGCCACGAAAAGCAAATCACATTTGTTACCAACGGTTCAGAGCCATCCGTGCACTTTCCCTAGCTCACTGTAGGTGGTACTGTACTGGCATGCTTGGTGCTGACATCTTGCCGAAAGCAAATGTTAAGAAAACAGTGACTGTGCTTGCACTGCATGCATTCAGTGCGGTCAAAGTGGCGTACCGTTGCAGTGAGCTGCAGTACTTCGCAGCCGTGGTAGCAGATAGTGACAGCTGCGGTACTCTCCTCGGACACTCGCTTGAGAGATCATTTTTCTAGTCCTGACGGCTCCTAAAGAAATCGGCAAGTCTAAGACGACCTAGAAGATTCGTCACTCATGCGATAGGCAAAAAAGGAACTGTCAGCTAATGATTTGAATAAATGTGGCATTTCTTTTTATTCCTGAAGCCTGCGCGTTTGATCAATTTGCTTGTCCTGGCTCTTTCAGGACGGCTTGCTTCAAATGCCGAGGAGGCACCTCCGAGCTTCTCCCCACCAACTTCCAAAGGTCAGGCTTCACTGCTTTGCTCATTCATGCACAACTGATTCGATGCAGTCAGTGTCAATGGTTTATAGACTGTGTGATCTGAGAAAACTCGTTGAATTTTCAAACCATTTGGAAACTGCAGTCATTAAAAGCATATAACAGTATGCGGTTTGTACATACTAGTACAGGAGGGAAATCGGAATAACAGGCTATGTTATGAGGCCATGGAGATGTTCAGCTTTTTCTGGAATCCCTCGGTCCGAAAACATTTGGCACAAAGTGGACATTAGACAGCTTTAGTTTAGCATATGCTATACCATTGTATACGCTATAAAATAGCGGGTTGTCACTGCGCTTGCGCAGAACGTAAACAACCCATAGCGTATAGCGTATGCGCGGTACTTCTCAGATTTAGAGTTAACGTCTTTGCATTGTTTGCGGAGTTTCCGTGAAACATGGCTGTGGTCCCGGCAGCCCGCTTCGAATTGAATTTAGCGTTGCTTTTGTAAAATGTGCTTCATTCGTAGCAAATGACTGTGTAAACGGCTTTCGCTTAGTCTCAGGCCGCTTCGACGACATGTTATTATGGATGGATAACCTTGTGGTGTTTCCAAGATCGCTTCTCATTTCGAACGAGCCGAAGCCTAATCATGAAAGAAATATTCGAGATGTCAGTGCCATCTATCGCTACAGTCAGGAGATAGCCGCAATGACGGCATATGGTCTCCGAGATCCGAATACGCTATATGCTATACTATAGCGTACAGCGTACGCTATAGTTGCGTACGCTAAACTAAAGCTGTCGATTAAAGCCTCATGACTACGTGTCCCATGGGACCACTGCAAAATTGGGAAAGAATCATTTGCCAGACCTAAAGTAAATAAAACCAACCCTAGGTTGGCTTTATTCATAGTTTTTCTGACCAAGATTCCTCTGTGACATGCCATAATTTGCACCGCTGCCAAAGATTTACACCAGCAGCAAAGTAGAATACACTTGGCTACTGCACCAATAGCTCTGTGTTTTTATGGTCGAGCTCTGTGCCACCAGTTGGTGCCACCAACCCGACTACTTCTGTTTACATCTCCGCTAACTCGGTAATTCACAAAGAGTAATAAGAACTTTCTCTTAGACTGATCAATTCGTCCCAAAGCAACCCTGTGGTCATGAGAAATGCTGCAGTGGAGAGCTCTGGTTTAATTTTAACCATCTGAAGTTCATTAATGTGCACCAAAATCTAAGCACGCATGTTTCTGCATTTCACCCCCACCGAAGTTCGACCGCCGCAGCTGGGAAGCAAACCCGTGACCTCTTGTTCAGCAGAACGCCTTAGCCACTGCGGCGGGTAAAATGTTAGACTTGCACGAGAAGACATTAACTTGACTAAATGCAAATATGAGGGAGGAGCTTACCTAAATTTAGACATGTGCAAGATAAATTTTAAAAAAATTTTCTTGAGGTTGCTGTTTAACCTGCATGCCAGCCTTCCTGAATTGCTGAATTTTTACTGTTACAGCAGTTTAAGAGACACTAAAGAGAAAAGCTATTTGCACTGTAATAGCAGGTTACCCTTCTATTATACCAAAAAGATCCACTTTAACTTAAAAGGGACTTGTTAAGCAAGAAAAGACGCTAGAAGGAAAGACCAACGGTGACGATGCCTTGCAGTTCTTGCACCAGCTCGTCAGGATGTCGTGGATTTTGACTGCATCTATTCGTCCCTTGTTAATTTTTTATCGTCAAAGATTGGCTACATTGCATAAAGGAGCCAAAGAACGAATTTGACAAGTTTCAAGTGCTTTCACTGCACCATAATGGCCCAGATATGAGAAACTACAGTATACGAGAAATACAGAATTCGCCGTGGTTAGCAATTTTGCCGACTCGGCTTTTGTAATTCTCGCCAATTGCTTCGAAGCCGAGAAAGCACTGGTGTTGCATAATGCCAGTTTCAGAAAGTCAGCTTCGCATCTATGCAGCAGTGTTATGCGGTGAAGCATAGGCAAAGTATCTCATTAAAGCATACCAAGAGAGGGAAGGGGCAATTGTCCCGGGACTCTGTATGTATTCCTTAATTATACATGCTGCACCCGCCCTCTCCTAGTGCAGTACGAGCACTGATACGCCTTACAAGTGTATTGGTAGGCCTTCAGAGCTTTTTGGGACACGTCTGGGGCAATTCGAGCCCTTGAGGGCAGTAAAAGGCACGCACTCATTTTTTTTAGACTGCCCGATTTTTAGGACGTTTACGTGGCCCTTAGGGAGTCCAAAAAATTGGCCGCCGACTATTTGGAGTCAGCTTGTATTCAACAACGTGCAACAAATGCAGAAAATCAAGGACAGTGTCATTTCCTTCTTTACCTCTTTTCAGCCCCTGCTGCAAACCGGAAGCGCCCAAAGCTGGCGGCCACTCGCCGAAAAGCCAGTTATGGCACCTCCGAGTTTCTCTCTCTCCTGCCAAGCAATCCGCCTTTGCCTCCGGCCGATGGGCAAGTTCCTTTTTTGTACTGACTGATGGTTTCTGTGTTCTGGAACAAACACCGGTCCTAGTGTGTACTCCCCAGTACGTTCACAGCAATAGCTGTTGCCTTAACCCCGCAAGGAAAATTAAGACATGTTCACCTTTATTTTTGCCGATAGTCTGTGCATTCATACCAAAAATGAAAACAAAGTGTCTTTTCTATAGGTTTGCGAATATTGAATAGTAGATTTCAGATCGAATATCGAATCCAGTAAAAAAAATAGTACTGAATCTAATATTGATTATCAAAAAAATTATCACGAAAACTGTGAGGCAAAGCTGAGCTAAAAAGCTGGCCGCCATGGTGCAACACATATGGAACCCTTGCCCATCTTTCTTGCTGAAAAAAATTGGGGGCTCATTAGTTTTCTGCTTTGTTTAGGTGCTTTATTACCCTTTAAGGATGAGACATATCTCAAATCTAAATGTGCAAAACACATCAAGAATAAGCATAATCAACAGAAAGGAAAAAAAAAATATTTTTCATAAATTTTTCACCAATAAAAAGAAAACACCAGAGAGGAAACTGGAAGTGCACTTCACCCCAAGCCACCTAAGGCTTCTTTTTCAATTTATATAGACAGGTCTTATCATATGTGAACCATAGGTGTACATTTCATTTGTCTTACATCACATGTGTGATACCAGTGCGGCTGGATATCTTACTTCGGATGTGTCCTCTGACCTTCAAAAGGCAGTGAGTTGCATGCCACACTAATTCGTCCAGTGTTCCTGGTCGAAACCAACAAATGGCGCTTGCTGCCTGTCATTCATACAACTTCGTACTCAGTACTGAAACTCGGCTAGAAAAAAAAATGTTCTGGTATGTTGCCTGTAGGCAACACTCGTCAGTAAAGGTTTAATGTCATTTCTACATTAATTTTCTACATTGGACACTTGGATAGATGGTGCACGTTTGATTCGGGGGTGTGTTAGAATCTAGCAATAACCGCCGATTGAATCAGCGGTGGTGTCCTTTCTTTTGCATCTTGTTGAACTTGACCCACCAATACTATTAATTTCATCGGTCCCACCAGGGTCAAATTAGCGGAAGTCAACTGTATTGGCTTTGAGTTAAGTTTCCCACACCTAAATAGAAAATTTGAGGCATCAAACTGAGCACATCAAAAATGATACATTGGTCTTTGTGGTTTGACTAAAAAGACTACAGGTCGCAATAGACTTCCATTTTCGTTAAACTTAGCAGGTGACGACAATACAAGTTGCAATAGGCTACAAATATATGACTCCAGCTGGCACGAATTCTGCAGTGCAGATAAAATGTTGTTTGATATATAAATTTTACTGCTAAGCACACAACAAAGGTATGTGCATAAGCTTGATGCACGAGACGTGCTTGTTATACTTGAACACAAAGACTGTATACCTCTATTAGACTATAGGATAAAATGCTTTTATTGCTTGGCACATCTGTGCCAAAAACACGCATCCAGAACTTTTCTGTGTTCCCAAACACATTGCTGTCACAGTGCAGATAAATGGATCTCCAAACTGAAGGTTACAAAGCACTGTCCAGGGAGCGTTTTACTGCAACAATTTAATAAAAGGGTGCAGTAGTAGTGAAGAAAGTGAATAAAACGTTGTGAGATGATTATACAAGGGGGCAAGCTGTCCTTCCAGTAGCAAAATCTTTATCCCATCGCTTCAGCCAGTGCTTTCAAGCCACATTACTGTCCTGTCTGCTCCCATAGCAGAGCCTAAGGCCCACATGATGCTACATCACAACCCCCACCTCTTCTTTTTCTTTTTTCTTTTCTTGCTTTGTGGCATATTCCCTGAAGTGGTTTTGGGGAGTGTGCCCCTTCCAAGAAGAAGATCCCTCAGGCTTTTGTTTGCACAGCTGTTCTTGCAAACTACTATGTCGTCGTACTTTGCAGACGTGGTCACCACCACATGATCTACATTACGTGCTTGGCTTTTTGCATTGCCAAAACCTAATGAGGAGTTGAGGAGACGTAATGAGGAGGCAAGCTTGAAGGAGCCTAGGAAATCTGTCGGTTCTTATCTAACTTCACACAAACCAAAATACTGTAGAAGCTTGCGTATAGTATGGACCCGCATATAATACGAGGTGCAATTTGGCATTAGCAAAAATTAAAAAAAAAAGTTTTCATCCGTATATAATGTGAGTGAGGAAAGCTCAGAGAAAGGCTTTATTTGCATTCCATTTAACGTTCAGTCGTCATCCATTTCACTGGCACTGTCTCCCAAAAGCCACTTGTCGGAGATATCTTCCCAGAGAAAGTCGTCTTCAGTGCCGTCAAATGCATTTTAGATGCCGCATTTCTTAAAAGAGCGACTTTCAAGCTCCTTTTGAATGCTGGCCCAGGCATCCGCGATCCAGCTACAAAACACTGCTGGAGAGGAGACGTTTCAGCCGTCCGGCAGCCGTTACTTCCAGGTCTCCTACTTGGTAGCAGCACTTGATCCAGTCTTTAAAAGGCTTGTTAATGCAAACGTCCAGCGGTTACAGTTGGGATGTCATCCCTCCAGGAATGACGACGAGCTCGGTGCGAGATTCGTGCAGTAGTTTCTTCATGGAATCAACCAGGTGACAGCGAAAAGCATCCAACACAAGTAGGGATGGGAGCCCCAGCAGTACTCCAGGCCACCGAAACCAGACAGACTTAATCCAGTCAAGTACCAGTGCTTCATCCATTTACCCTTTGTTCTGGCATTGCACAACAACATTTTTCGGAAACTTTTCATGTTTCGGCAGTGTCTTTCACTTAAACACTACGTAAGGTGGAAGCTTGCGACCATCTGCCGTACAGGATAAAATTACGGTGACACGAGTCTTCTCATTGCCAGTCGACCTTATGCAAACTTGCTTGGAGCCTTTCTCCCGCACTGTGAGCACCGACGGCATGTCAAGGCACACCGGTGTCTGATCCGCGTTGCCGATCTGGCCCAGCTGAAAGTCAACATTTTTCCGCAGCTTTGTCATGTGCCTGTGAAAAGCCACAAGCTGTTCTTCATAGCTTTCAGGGAGTTTCTGGGATATTGACGTTCGTTGGTGTAAAGAAAATCCAGCGCGGCGCATATAGCGACACCCAGTTTTTGCTGGCCTTGAAGTCATTCCGCGGAATGCCTTTCTCCTGGGCAATTTAATTTCTCTTGCCTTCGCTTGTAGCAGCTCAGTGCGGTCAGCTCCTGTTCAATCTTGGGAAAGACTCTGTTCTTCGGCCCCCGGAAGCTTCTTCTCAGACCTCTGCATGAAAAAATTGCCTCCTTTTGCTTCCTCCAGCCATGAACTCTGCCCTCGGTGATGCCGAAGTGTCGCCCTGCAGCGTAATTCCTGATGGTCTCGGTGCGGCAGCTAAAATAACTTTCCTTTTAGAGGCAGCAATCCCGACATCGTGTGAGATAGCCTTAGGTGAATGTGCCGATTCTTGGCGTGGTCAAAATGGCACCGGTTGAAAGCAGCAACAACCTATCGACGCCACCGTATGATGACACATCCTTCGCTACGAGTCTTGATGATGATAGCGCTGATCAACGATGAAGAATGAGAAGAAGAAACTTTAGTAAAGAATAGTCCGGCAGTTCTTGATGTAGTGGCCTCAGGTGATGGCTCGAAGTCCTTGGACTCGAGCGGCATCTTCGGCTTGCCGGACGGCCCAGAGCTGGTCTGCCAGCTCTGAACTTCTGATAGCCGCCTCCCAGCAGCGGTGACGCCTGCGGAGAAGGTCCCCGGCGGCTCCCGCATCCAGGGCGGCGTCGGGAAGAAGCGAGCTCGAGCCTTCTCCTACTCTGGCAACGGCCGCGATTATGGACGCGTCGCCAACGAAGCTGGTTTGATTACTGTTGTTGCCGGCACACTCCCAGAGCATGTGTCGCAGCGTTGCTCTCTGTCCGCATGTTTTACACGCGTCTGTTGGATATAAACGCGGATAGCAGTGGTGTAAGATAGCGGGGCTAGGGTAGGTGTGTCTCTGGAGCAAGCGTAAAGTTACGGCCTCGTTCCTGTTCAATTTATAGTGCGGTGGCGGGAATGTGCGTCTTTCGAGTCTAGTGTTGGGTGAGGTCTCTGAACGTGGTTAGGCGATCGTCCTACGCCCAGTGTGTTTCTTGTTGCTGTGTTTCTGTTGTAGTGTCCTGATCCGGCAGATCCGATGCCCCGCTCTCGGGGGTGGAGGCGGCCACATAATCAGCGGCGGCTCGGCGTGTGAGACCTCGAGCCGTGTCGTGGGCCGCCTCGTTGCCCGCGAGCGGAACATCGGTGTGTGCCGGGGTCCAGAGGAGGAAGACCGTAGAATTTTGGGGTTGCGAGGGCGGTGACGAGTCGCCGTCGTCAGAAATTTGGAGTATGCAGGCCGCTTCCCGCGAGACACGACCGCTCGCGAAGCCGCGGATTGCAGTCTGCGAGTCGCTGATCACGATCGCAGCGTTCGGCACCGCGATGAGTGCTAGGGCTATCGCGGCTTCTTCGGCCGCCTCCGTGTGTCCCGTGGTCACCGTGGCACTCGCGAGGCACTTACCCGAGTGGTCTACAACCGCTATTGCGTGTGCGCTTCTCTCTCCTCCATATCGCGCCGCGTCTACGTACACCGCCTCGTTGCTGTTA
This sequence comes from Dermacentor andersoni, assembly GCF_023375885.2. Lineage (NCBI taxonomy): Eukaryota > Metazoa > Arthropoda > Arachnida > Ixodida > Ixodidae > Dermacentor > Dermacentor andersoni. The sequence goes on along the minus strand of NC_092823.1, from coordinate 120,684,770 downwards.
CCAAACTTCTGAAGGTCGCTTGCTTGTTTGTTGCGTCTCCCGGCGTGGTGCGTCCGGTGCATGTTCTTGGGAAGCGGCGGGATGATCAGGCGGTCGCGAACAGAGGCGGGAACCGCCGTCTTTTCTCCATGCTGAGTGTGGTACGCGATGCTGAGCGACTTGAGGATGCATCGACCTGCCTTTGACCTCGATAATCGTTTGTATTGCGCAATGTCGTGCGCCTAGATTAACTCGTTAAGGGAGTTGTGAACTCCGAGCTCTAGAAACTTGTCAGTGCGCGCGTTGAGTGGAACGCGGACCGGCCTCTTGAAAGCCTTTCGGATCATGCATTCGACTGTTTTTTTCGGACCCGATCCACCCCAGGTAGGGGGCAACATACGTTATGCGGCTTATCGCGTACGCCTGCACGAGATGGATCGCGCACTCTTCACGCATACCATTGCGTCTATTCGTGATGCGACGCAAGAGTCGGATCGTGTCATCTACCGAACGACGAAGTATTCGCACCGTCTATCCGTTATGGCCGTTTGCCTGCAGGTGTAACCCTAGGATTCTAATTTTTTCTACGTGCGGTACGGGAGTAGCATCTGCCAATGTAATGCGTATTTTGGAATATTCCCGTTCCTCTTCGCGTAGGGTTTTACGACCTCTCCTTGTGGGTTTGTAGAATGAGAGTTCAGACTTCGTAGCCGAGCACTCGAGGCTCGTTCCACGCAAGTAATTCTGAACCGCATCTACTCCTGCCTGTAGCGTTCGCTCGATGTGACCGTCACATCCTCCCCCGGGAACCCAGAGGGTGATGTCATCCGCGTAGAGACTGTGATGTAATCCTTCTATTTCTGTTAATTTCTCGGGTAGACCAAGTAGAACTAAATTAAAGAGTAATGGTGATGTGACGGATCCTTGCAGCGTGCCGCACGGACCCGTCTCAAATTCCGGCGATTCCTCGTCGCCGACGACGACGCATGCGCGCCTGCCCGCGAGGAAATCTCTAACGTAATTATACATTCTTTGGCCTAGTCCTAATGTTCTAATTGTTTTTAAGATCGCTTCGTGCTTAACGTTGTCAAAGGCCTTTTTAATATCTAAGCCTAGAATTGCCTTAGTGGAGCTGGTAGTGAATGTCTACGATCTGGTGTTTAAGCTGAAGCAATACGTCCTGTGCGGAGAGGTTGCGGCGGAATCCTAGCATGGTGTGCAGGAACGCGTCATAATCTTCGAGAAAGTCGGTCACGCGGGCGACTTTGCCGACGCAAGACGTAAGCGAAATCAGTCTTAGATTATCTAGCGTAACTTGCTTGCCAGGTTTAGGGATCATGATAACGCGGGCCCATTTCCACGATTCGGGAAGGGAACCCTCTCGCCAGCACTCATTGACGTAGGCCGCGAGTCGGGAGATTGACTCGTCGGCTAGGTTGCGGAGAGTCTTGTTGGTAACCCGGTCCGGGCCGGGCGCCGATCGAGTGTTGAGTTCGAACAGGACTATCCGAATTTCCGATTCGCTAAATTCCGCGTCCAGTTTCTCGTTTGTGACGCCGTCGTACTCGCCGTGCTGGATGCTTTCGGCTTTCTTAAAGTAACGGTCAAGTATTCCGTCGAGGAAGTTATCGCCTTTATAATCTCTTACTATTCTACTAGTCTTGTGGCCTTGAGCAGCCCGAGTCTCCTCCGGATCTAATAGGTGTCTAAAAAGGCGCCAAGCGCTCGCCCCGGTCATCTGCCTCTCGAGGCCGTTGCACGTGTCTTCCCATTGTGCCCTGCATACCTGAAGTGCGTGTTCTTCGATGCCTCTGTCTAACTGTGCTATGCGTTTGAGAAACGCCTTATTACCGTATTTACCCGCGTATAACCCGCCCCTGCGTATAACCCGCACCCCTAACTTTGAACTCGGCGGAAAAAAAAAAAAAAAACTCGCGTATAACCCGCACGTTTACCTGAAAAAAAAAAATGAGCGCTAGAAAGATGCAACTCACACTCAGTGATCATTTCGTTTTCAGAACATTTATTCAAACGACCGCCACCACGTCACTGGTTATCCGATTCTTAATCGTCGCCGCTCTCACTACTGCCATCCGAGGCTTCATCGCCACTCTCAAAGACGTAGTCGTCCTCGGAACCATCCAAACTATTACTGATCGCACATTTTTTAAAGCTTTTCCGCACCAAATCGGCCGGTATCGCTTTCCACGCATCCACGATCCACTGGCACAGCAATGGAATATCAGGCCTTCGCACGCGTCCCGTCGGTGTGAGGGCGTAAATGCCGTCGGTCATCCACTGGGCATACAGCCGCTTCACGTGTGCCTTGAACGGCTTGTTCAGGCACACGTCGAGTGGCTGTAGCATGGACGTCATGCCGCCAGGTATTATGACGAGGTCGGTGCTGGTCTCGGCAAGGCGAGCCTTCACCGCATCAGTGCAGTGGCCTCTGAAGGAATCTAGTACGAGCATCGACCGGCGTGCCAGCAAGGCACCTGGTCTTCGCTCCCAGATTACTCGAAGCCAGTCACCGACTAGGCCACTGTTCATCCACGAATTTTCTTCCGCACGCACAACGATTCCTGGGGGCAGTGGAATGCTAGGTAGCGTCTTGCGTTTGAAAATGACATACGGGCGCAGTTTCGTGCCGTCAGCCAAAGCGCATAGCATGACTGTGCAGCGCAGCTTGGCATTTCCGCCGGTCAGCACGCTGACTGATTTGGAGCCCTTTTTTTCCATGGTCGTGTCCATCGGCATCTCAAAGTACACAGGTGTTTGATCAGCATTTCCCACCTGAGACAGCAAATAGCTGTGCTCCTTCCGAAGTGCGATCACATATCGTTGAAAGTTCAACAACTTTTCCTCGTAGGCTTCAGGAAGCCGCTGGCACATGGTTGTTCGCCGCCGCATAGAAAATCCATGTCTTCGCATGAAGCGCTGAAGCCATCCACGGCTTGCACGAAACTCACGTGGAATGTTCAATTCCCGGGCCAACTTCAGGGCTTCCATTTGCGCCATCTCAGTCGAAACAGCGTGGCCACGACTTCTCTGCTCCTCAATGAACTTCGCAAGCTGCGTCTCGAGGTGGGGGTACGCGCCAGTCTTCGGACCCCGAAACGCTCGCCTGTCCCGGTTCGTTGCTTCGAGACTCTCTTTTTTCTTCCTCCAGTCGCGAATGCACGACTCGTCGACGTCATGCTGTCTTGCAGCAGCTCTGTTGCCGATTTCTTCGGCAGCGGCTATAATCTTTAGCTTCTCTTTCGCTGTGAAACACTGCCGTCGAGTCGCACTCATGATGCCAAAACAAAGCAGGCAAACAGTGCAAACTGGGGTAAGTACACTAAACAGCGCCTAACGCGAGGCTCAACAATGCTGGCCTTTCGTTGGCCCTTCATCGGCTTGACAAGCGTCGATGACGATGGGGATGGCGGACTACACGGGGAGGCCGCCGCACATTGCGGTGAAGCCGACCCCCCCCTCCCAAGGAAAAAATTCGCAGATAACCCGCACCCCCACTTTTTAAACGCGTTTTTTCACATTTTGGTGCGGGTTATACGCGAATAAATACGGTATGTCTTTGGCATTGCCATCTCTTTAGGAGGGCTCGCTTTGCTTCCCACATGTGTAGGAGCCTGCTGTCAATTATTTCGAGGTTCGCCTCGGGTGGAACGTCACTCGTTGCTGCGCCTACGTCCCTTCTGAGCGTCTCGGTCTACTCGTCTATGTCCATAATCGGCTTGTCGCCTCGCCCCCCTTCTTCTCGCTTCTTGCGGAACGTGTGCCACTTCACGAGTTTGAGCTTACGGCCTTTGCCCTCAGGGTTAGTACCACGACCGCTCGGGCCCGTGCCTATCGTGATCTCGATCAGCGCATCGTCGCTCCCCAAATCTTCCTACGTATTTTGCCAGTGCGCTGTTGTTACATTCAAAACGAACGCCAGGTCTGGTAACGTATCGGCACTCACGCTGTTCCCTCTGCATGTAGGATCGGCGATGAAAGCGGGATTGCAAATTTCGGGCCAGAATCCCTGGGATCTGCATATAGTACAAGGCAGAAATTTCACGTGGTAAAATTAAGAAAGAACCCTTGTATTATAGGCAGTTCTTTACGGTAGTATGCAGAATACACCGAATACAAAACAGAAAGCAGGCATGTTCTGAACTGGTCAGCTTATTGGAGCATCCAGTTTGACAGAGCTCATCTTGGAAGGAGTCTACTATGTTATAAGTGCTGTCTGACTGCTTTGTGCAGGGAGAAAGATGAAGAGTCAGCAACAGCGATGGCTGGCTGGACTTCATCGGGCCGGCGGAACTGCACCGACCGGGGACCGCCAGCTTATCTCCTGGCGAGCATCTTGTCAACACCTGGCACCCACTTAGCCATATCGCACGATGACACTTCACCTGGTGCGGTACATTGCTTCCAAGATGAACACGGTAAGGGAGTCATCATTTACCCAACTGCTTGTGTCTACTGCAGGGCGAAGGCCTCTTCCAGTGATGTCCAGTTACCCTGGTCTTGTGCCTGCTGACCCTATCTTACGCCTGCAAATTTCCTAATTTCATCGCATCATCTGTAAAAACGGGATTATAGGCAGCTTTCAAAAAAAAAATTATTCGAAAAGTGTCCTTAATCTTATATAGCGGTCTTTGAAACATTTCAATTTGACATGGTTAAAATGACAAAGGAAAAAAAGATGAAATATAGCAGGCATGATATTGACAACATATTTGTACTCCTGTGCTTCAGGGAACTGGCAGACATACACCTTTGATGAGAACAGCACGGGCGTGTCAAGGGGCCTTGAGATGTCACCAGACACCAAGATATTCCAGATGATGTTCGACAGCAAGTGGTGAGTGTTTCCCTAATGTTGCTTCTTTTGTGGTGAAAATTATTATATGGATGATAATCGGGCCAATGAAAGAACATACTCCAAATAAAGCACATGGTTTGGAATGTGCATATCCTGAAGCTTCGCTATGAGCATGTATTTTTATGCTTGCATTTACTTCTGCAGACTATATGAGACCTTAATTTTTGCTGTGTGCAACAGCATTCTTGTTACTGGAGTGCAAATACAAACAGAAAAGCACAGTTGAGCTTAGCTTTTTTTTTTTTTTGTATATGTGATTGGCTGGCGGGTAAATATTGCCTAACTGTTGGGCTTGACATGTAACTAGGACTAGCCTGCAGCCGGGCCTAGCCTGCAACTTGTTGTGTCGGAAATAAAAGAGTATGACTATTCAAAAGAACAAAACCTAGCATTTGACTAGGACCGGCATCCACCTAGGCCTAGCGTACAACTAAGCTTGCCATGCAGTAAGGCTTAGCATGCAATGAGGCTTAGCATGTACCTGAGTTTAGTGCGCCACTGTGGCACAACTTTGTCAAGCAAGCACAGCCCATGTCTCGACTCTCGCAGGGAGACGTCATCTCGCAGCAGTTCAAGCTCAAGCTCCACCACGATGCTTGACAGTCCCGCCGCCTCTGCTTCCGTGCCCCCTCACGGCAGCTGTCCGATTGCCATGGGGTTCAGTCCTGCGCCCGGCATGACACCCTGCGTGACAACGACAGAGGCCTCTTCCATGACCATGGTGACTGGCTCGATGCTGCGGCCATCCCCCCATCAGCCTCAGCACCGTCTGCACCACCACACCCACCATTCCCATTCACAGCAGCAGCAGCAGCAACAGCAACTCCTCCAGCAACAGCCGTCATCCTCGACTTCACTGCAACAGTATTCTCACCAACCTCGACATCACCACCGCCGGCGCGGTCATCACAGCGGTGGTCAGCGAGGGGAGGATGTTGGAGCCATGGTGCCATCTTCACTTGACCTCTCCCTCCCTTCCGGAGTAGGGGCAGCGGCGCTTGGACTGAGGCGGGGCGGCGCTACGGTGCTGGAGAACCGGTTTGATCTGGGCGCCGCTGGCGAAGGGGCCAGCGTCCGGTTTGATGGCTCCAGAGGCAGCAGTGGACCGGTTCTTCTTGCGGAATCTCTTCTCAGCCGCATGGCTATGGCAGCGGCAGCGAATGGCGCCGGAGTTGGACCTGCAACGTTGTCTCAGACAGCATCCTCACAGGTGAGGTGACCCTGTTGAAGCTAGTGAACAACAACAATGAGGTGGTTGGAACTGGAGCACATGTAGTAGTTTGCCTTGGTGCCACTAAGGTGTGTTGTAGCAATTGCCACAAATATCATTTTCACTTCCCTTGAGCTGCAGATGGCCCAACGCAAGGCATTGTCATGCAATCAGGCTTTTTGTCTTGCTGTAGTACCCTATGCAACTTCTGGGACAGCTGCAATAACTAAATGTTTATATGGACTATGCATCGACAACTATAACTAGTGGTCAGGTATTAGATCTGGTTTCTACAATTAAAATTAAGCTATCATATTTAACGGGCTTTGAGAGATGCCGTAGTGGAAGGCGTGAGAGTTATTTAGACCACATGGTGTTCTTTAATGGGCACTCAAAGCCAGGCATTTTTGCATTGTGCCTTCATTGCAACATGGCTGTCTGCTCTTTGAATTGAACCGATGACCTTGCGCTTAACTGCAGAAAGCCGTAGCTTTGGAGCTACCATGGTGGGTGACCTAACAACTGCGATAGCTGCTGTACAATCTACCAAGGCCGATCGATGTGTTCAGGATTGTGGCACATTTGCCATTTAACTAGTGCTATAGAAAAGCAGGACAAGAATGAGCAGCACACAGGACACAATCCTAGCCTTCAGCTTTTGTTTAAAAAGGGTCTGACACACTATCTTCAATTAAAACACAGGGGGCACGATGACAGGCAATAGATTCATGACAAAACATTGGTAAATGGTTTGTACCCACCTTCTCTGTAAGATCTCAGAGGCATTGAGGGTATAATAATAATAATAAAAACAACAGTTGAAAACTAATGTTCTGTTCTGTGTGCTTTCTGTTCGTGTTTTATGTCTTTTTATCACTGGTCAATACATCACAACCCTGGAATACTGCCCACCAATTAGCCCAACTTTCTTTGAATTTAAACGACTTCACTGTGACCTTGGTCAGTGTGTCATGGCATCCGTATATTCTGTCATCTTGCAGGACACCGAGCTGGACTCAACGTGTCACATGCGATTCGTGGGCAGTGGGACACTGCGAGACGGCAAGCCGCGTCATTACTACCGCTTCCGGTTGCTGCCCTGCAAGACCATCAAGGTGGGCTTCGACCGCCTGGCCCTCATCACTGTGCTGGACAGGTGGGTGGGGCCATTTCTTTCTGTTCTTTTTTTAATCTGATTAGCATTCTTTGAAAGCTTCACCCAGTTTGTGGCGTGTTTGTTTGTCTGTGTCCAACATTTTTCTTGTTAACTTAAGTCAGTGGGTATATATGCCACTGGGTATGCGCTGCTCTTCAATGAGAAAAAAAACTCTGAAATTTTTCTGGAGCTGAGCCTATTTTGTGTTGTGGTAACTCTCATGTGACGTCAGCACTGGCACGGGGAGGTCACTTTGGGAACATGTCAACTCATCTGTTATGGCGTAGGCGATTCAAGCTGAGGAACAGCAGGCTTCCCCCAAGCATGTTGAGCCGCTATCCTTCAGCGGCAGATTTCTACTCATCAAAATTATATGTTGTAGTGGTCTGTGAGTTTTGAAAACTTTGAGTATTCAATTCAAATTGATTAGTATTCGATTCTTACTATTACTTACACTTACTATTTACTATTACGACACTTACTATTTGAAATATTCGACCCCTCCCCCCCCCCCCAGAAAAAAAGTTGCAGTTGTCGGTTTTTTAAGTCAGCTTCGCCGCATTGTATCCCTGTTATGCGGTGAAACATACAGACTGTGTTGCGGTAAAGCATATTTATTGTGCCTTGAAGCATATTTATCGTGCCGTACAACGTAGCAGGGGGCGGCAGAAAGTTAGATGGGCGGATGAGATTAAGAAGTTCGCAAGAACAACATGGCCACAATTAGCACATGACCGAGGTAATTGGAGAAGTATGGGAGAGGCCTTTGCCCTGCAGTAGGCGTAGCCAGGCTGATGCTGCTGATGCTGCTGCTGATGATGATGCTGATGAAGCATATCACAAGTAAAAAGGGGGCATTCCCACGGGGCTGCTGCTGGTGCTTAGGGCTGCCTGACACTATCAGCTCAAGTACCTACACTGTACTGTCTCTCCATGCATCTGGACAACACCATTTGCCAAGTGAAAACCTCTCTGTCTGCTATAAGTATGGCTAAGTGCCTAAAACACTGTTTCGAAACAACACACTTGACCAAGTAACAAGCTTGGCAATGTTTTAGACTGTCATTCTAAAGTAGTTAAGTACCACCAGGATTCTTCAGTGGCGAATGAGATTAAAAAGGTGCCTTTAGAAGGAATGAACTCAGATATGTCCTCAACAACGAAACCTTATGAAGATGCTTCTTCCTCATCAGCACCTTGATAAGCTCATCAACCAGCAGCAACTTTTATTTGTTTGTGGCAGCAATTTTCACTGCAACAAGCACAAGTTGAAAGACATGTGCATGATGAAATTTTGGACCATAAAGAAGATCAATCTTACTGGTGGTGTGAGCATAGGGCCAACTGTTGGTTTGGCTTGCAAAGAGATACCTGCCGATACCTGTGCGTCCAGTGAGCAGCTCTTTTCAGAGCCTGAAGGAATTGTGACACCCAGGAGGATGGACTCTGCTCCCCAAGCATGTCGAGCAGCTATCCTCCCTTTATGGCAACATTAAATAACTGCCGTTATGATGCTGCAGAAGTGCTGTACTAGAGGATTTTGTTCACCACAAAGTATAATTTTCCTGTGCATTATTTGCTGTGCAATGAACTTGCTTTGTTCTTTAGTGCCTCTGGTTGGTGAAAAAAAATCTAATTTCTGCAATACCAATAGGAATCGTAATTGAAAAAATATTCAGTATGATTCACACTTGGTTTTAATTAATTGAATTCACTTCAAAGTTGAAAATTCATTCTAGTGACTATAATGCAATAGCATTATGAGATTCTATCATTCAATAATGACCTGTCGACATCTTCATGACTTCTACCTTGTGGTCACATGCGAGTGCCGGGTCGCTTCAGCTCTGCTAGCTTTGGCTGCGAGAACTTACCTCCTTAAATCGCCTAAGACTAAGTTTTTATCTGTATAATGCAATTACATTAAAACTCTTGCAAAGGTAAATATGGTGAGCTAAATATCAAAATAGGCAAGCCCACCTTAAAACCTTTACAAGTACACATGTAGCACACTGGTACAGTAAAAGCTCGTTAATTCAGTACTCGTTAATTCGAAATTTCGGATAATTCGAAGTAGTTGCCGCGGTCCATCCAACAATGTATTGAAAGCAATATGTAACACATCCCGCTTATTCACACTGAAATCCGCACCGCCACCGATAATTCGAACTCCGCATCATCGTGGATGGGGAGGGTGCTAGTGCGCGGGAGCATGCTGGCGTCGCCGCGCGGGTCGCGCAGCTTTGCTTTTTCGATCAGCGGCAAGGACGATAACACCGTCGCTGCGCGCCGTGTTCTTTGTGTACGAGCATGCTAGGGTGAGCCCACGAACGTGGCTCAATCTCGCGTGCGCGAGAGGGGAAGGTGGGGCGGAGCACGCCCTCACTTGTTGCGCACAAGGCAGGGGGGTGAGGCGAGGTAGGGACGGGAAGACGATCTTCGGCGGCTGCTGCTTACGGCGCGGCCATGCGGGCACCGCATCTTAAAAGTGATCTGCGATGTGGCCAAAGTGTGCGCTTGCATGGGCCTCATCTTCAAAGCGATCTGCGATGTTTGCAGAGTGCGCGTAGTGCCGGTAGCTTCATATGTGATGTGCTTTCTACGTTTCGTTCACATTGAAGTGAGAGCTGTACGAACGTCAATTCGCTCACTGCTACTGCTGCGTGTCCTCACTCCAGCATTCTTCAGCGAGTTTCCGCGGTCATCGAGCGGGATGCATTCATGCTTATCTGTGCGCGTGTGACACAGTGCTTGTTAATTTATTTAGTAAGCCAATGCTTACAAGTTTATACAGCCGATAAAACTATTATCCTTACTTCGTATAGCTATCTACTAATTTTCTATTGCAATCGATGCTTCGCTTTTCGCGCGAGACTGCGACATTTTTTTTTTCTCCGGCCCAGTGAGCACGACGAACGCGTGGATGGAGGAAGAGCCATCTCGACGTCGGGCGCGTCAGATCGCGCTGGCTGCGTCCGGTTACATTGGCTGCGCCAGTGCTTCGAAGTATAGACGTTGTTCACGCCAACGTGACGTAGCGTGTGCGCGCGTGCTCACGCCACGTCAGGCTATATACACGCCTTAACCGAGCTGTTTTTTTCTCTTGACTTTCATTAGTTTGAATTTTGTATAATTTGAATTTTCATAGCATCCCCGCGGAATTCGAATTAATGAGCTTTTACTGTATCTGGATTAGCCCATCCCTGCTTTTTAGACCACCTCCAGGTTTGGCCCATGACACAATCTTGGTTACAATCCTGACTGCCCAGTTTTTACCTGTATGTGAATGCTGTCGCATTACAACATGGTAAGCTCATTGGTTGATGTCCAGGAACCTGACGGTGATGGAGAATGTCCTGTCCATTGTCCTGGCAGTCCTGGTGGCTGTCCTGGGATCCCTGTGCCTCTCCAGGGGCTTCTTTCAGGACATTTACAGCTTTCTCTTCTGCTTTGTCATGGCCAGCTGCCAATACTGCCTGCTCAAGGTTGGTTCCCTCCGCGATATAAATTTTTTTTAGAGTCATAATAAAGAAGTACAGTAAATCAGTTTCTTCTAGCAAAGTATTCTTTCAAAACTGTTTCATTTCATCTGGCACAAACCTAACGTTGTCTTAGTCGTTGAATTGTTTTGCCAGGAATATTAAAGACTTCAGGGAGTACTACTGACGCGTATTTACAAATTTGCAGAAAGCAAACTCCACACTCCTTGTATTACACTTTACGAAGGTTTGGAAACACATCTAAGGTATCTGAATTTGATGCTATAATTGGTCTCAAAAGGCCAGACCTGGCGTCATTGAAATCACTGTGGTGTCACGACACCATAAAATTTGCCGAGGTCATGTGGCAGCAAAGCCAGGTATCGTGGCGTTTCACACAAGAAATACTGAGTGCTGCGAGCATGTCTGGCAACTGTGTCTATTGCAGAAATGAAGCGAGCCATTGCATCGTGACATTGTTATATAGTATCCATTTCCTTGGCACTGACAATGAGTCTGGTTCATGGGAACAAGAATGAAAGTAAATTATTCAGGGTGCTTTGACATCTCCCAGTATTTCTTCTAGCATTTAAAGGACTTGAACCTCTATTTAAATCAAGAATGTGATAAATAAAAAAGTTTAGTGCCAGGACTTGCTTCGCTTTAAAAAACAATTACAAACTGTGAAGAAGCCACAGGGCTTATGGGAAGAACCTGTCACATTTCAAGGTTCATAATAAACCATCTTTCCATTGTTCTCTTGGATGATCACTTGTCAGATCACCCCTTGAAGCATTGACCCCCTCGAGCAATATGAAAGGGAACACAAAATTTGCTTTCAACACGCTGTAATGGCTTAACACACATTCGAAGCTCAAAAGTGCTCAATGCTGCTAAATGTTAAGAGGGAGAGCTACCTGCTGCATGTTATGTCACATTTCAATTCACACATCACAAGTAATAGTTTCTCGGAAACAAATTCGGTGTTCCCACTCGTATTGCTAACGGCTCTACATTTGTGTGAACGCATGCTCAGTTTCACCTCAGAGATTTATTTGGTTCAATCCTTGATATAGATTCTGTGTGTTGCTCTTTAACTAGGGTTGTGATGCAGGCTTGCTGGTATGCTGTCTTGTATCCTGCCATCTTGGCCCTGATGTGTGAAATGCAATGAGGTTCTGTTTAAACATATCACTTACGAGCCAGTGCTCTTTCTGTCTGTCATCTGTCTATTGTCTTGTTTTGTTCATGTACCAGTTATTTTTGCAGTGCACTAGATGCCTGTTTGGTTCATTTAGCATCAAGCTGTGTTTAACTGTTAACACTAGGAACTGCTGTTCCTTTGGTTGATATTATGCAATGTCATACATTGTAACAGTTACACCTGAGGCGAGCCATTTTGATTCTCCCCAATACTTATGATTGTCACAATCTTAACAACTCCTTTTTATTTTCTATACTAGGTTTCAAGATTGTCACAAAATGCTCCTTTGTAGTTTGTGTTCTACCCTACATGCTGGAAACTATGTAACGGTGATTGATGAGGTGAACCTTTAGCCGACTTACAGTGATCGCTGATTCAAATGTGATACCCGGACCGTATGGAAGCACCACCGATGAACGCAGGAGCATCCAAATGCGGTCGCCATGCATCACAAATGCTCTCGACCTCATCGTGTACCACAATGCTTCAGCTCGGTGTTCCTTGGTGCCCATTGGTGGCACAAGTTCCGGCAGTCATTGACTCCAAGTATCTCATTTGAATCGCTGAGTAATGTACATTTGCCAAGTCCCGACTCGAATTTTCTTGCGCCACGGTCAGGTACTGTCACCGACCGACGATTCGGACACCAATAGTTCGGACATTCTTGATTAATCGGACAGCTCTGCAGCACCACCAGCGGCCCCATAAACTTGAGGACCACCGAAATTTCTGACACCTTACAGCATGTCATGCAATAATTTAAACCCCCAGCTGCATCACGTGCTAATTTGGCCACTGAGTTGGGCAGCAATAGCAATATTTTCTTTTTGATACATCGCCGACGCGGTTGCCAGCCATGCATACTGGCATCTCAAAACCAAAACTAGCTGATCTAGCAGTCACTGAACACGCCCAGACCACTGTACAAGCCAAGCCAAGCCACTAAGTCGTAAAGGCTGCATTTGCGATTTGCATGATTTGTCCTGCGAGTTCTGTGCTGCTCTTATCATCTTTCATTCATGGCTGGTTGATCCCGTTGACAATGTGGGCAAAGCATCCCTCTGACCACTGACGAAGCGCAAAAAGCTTCAAATGGAGTGCATGAAAGGCATGCATTGCTAGAAAATTGCGGCCGTGGACTGTCAAGGCTAAAGACAAGCGTACCTGCACACTGGAAAACTTGGGCCGTATTCTCAGACAGTCACTTTTGAAAATACTTTCACTTTCACGATATTTTATGTGACCAGCACTGAACATGTCAAGACGTGGCAGCATTTCGCCACTGTGATGATGTAGCGTGCTTAGCATTGTGTCAAGAATGTCGTCGCTTGTAGACACGAATGCATTAGTTGACAATCATGCGAAAGATAGCGTGCTTTGCATTGTGCCAAGAAGGGCATCACTCGTAGGTGATGATGTGTCTTGTGCTAGGCACTGCGAATCTTAAGGTATTAACGAAAATGACAATCCAAGAATACAATGCACCTTTTTTTTTCGGTCAATTGTGAAATAAACTCACTTATGTTCTGGCGAATCCAATATTAAAGACTTCTGATTATATTAAAGTTTTGGCAGTCCCCATTGGGTCCAAATTATCGGGCGGTGACTGTAAAGAGGCTGCGCATGTTCTTGGTAATCATGGTTGGGCCGGGAATGCTCCTTGAACTCTCTTTGTTGCTGGTGTTGTTCACGCTCAACATTGTTCTTCTCCTGTACTTTCAGAGTGTTCAGCCAGATGCTGCCTCACCGACTCACGTGAGTAGCCCACCCCCTGTGTTCTATCCGACAAAAATCTGCACCGGAGCCCATAAACCTAAAACTTTGCTTTTTGAAGGGGTAATCTGATTGTAGTGTAAAATCATAATTATAGCTATTTTTGGCTTAGTAACGCTAAGTGAGCTTTTCTACACCTATCTTGCTGTTTCCTGAGGCATCACCTCAGTCCCAAACAAGTTCAGGAACACAGTGAGCAATTTGGAACTCGTTACATACTTTGATTAACTAAGCTAACCACCTTGTGTGTTCCTTATGTTTTTTTTTTTGCTGTGGAATAGATCAACTAGGGCTGGTGTTCTTTTGTCTCGCTTCATCTTCCATAGCTTTAAAAGCTGATTCTGACCATGATGTTTGCACAATGGCATTTGAACTCGTAGCAAAAGGTGGAAAGGATTATCATTAGGAAAATGTCTATGTATCTCACAAAAGGCGTGCGTTCGGGGCAAGCTCTAAAAAGAAATGCATCCTATTCCCACCCCAACTTTTCCCACATGGTGTCATGTACATATGACTTACAAATTTTAACCTTCACGGCTTGGCAAGTACTTAAGCATGGAATGCCGAGGTGTTGCACGCATAGAATTTCTTATAATCTTACCTAGATGGAATTCTGGCGCCACTGTCTATGCGATTTTCCTAATGGGCATTGTGCCGCCTTGGGAACGCCTGTTGTGACAGATGGAACGGTACTATTCAGGTGCGCCTTCAAGTTGTCCAGGCTCCCTGAGAACGATACTGTTCTGAAGCCACCACATACTGGCATTCCGGTGCATAAAACAGTGACTTAGGCGGCAGTACCAATATCACTATCTGAGTGTGAGTCATGTTGTAAGGAACCTCATGGTTGAACATGTGCAGTCGTCAAAACGCCGTGTGAAGTGTGAATGACCCATTACTGCAACAAGTTAGGATGCGCTTACATCTCTTGTCGTTTTCCTCACAGGGCTACAACCGGGTGGTCCTGTACAGTCGGCCCGTGTACTTCTGCCTGTGCTGCTCGATGTTGATGCTGGTACAGTTCCTGCTCGACTCCAACATCGAGTACCCGCAGGTCACCCTTTATGGGATGCGACTCATCACCAACGGAGCCGTGGCTTGGGCACGAAGCTTCCTCATAGGTGGGTGAGAGGACATGTGTTCATCGACCGTAATCATCATTTTCTTCATTCTGTTTACTGCATTCACGTTATTATGGAGTGCCCTCTATTGTAGCAAACACCCTACTTTTGTGGGCTACACGTTGCTCCACCCTTGGCTAACTTCACTGTAATGGCGATACTAGCAATTATACGGATAATCCAGGCGAATTTTTGCCTTTGCTGTCGCCGTGACGTTCCGTGTAAAGTCCAAGTGCGATAAGTGGCCTGCACACTGTGTGCCGTGGGTTTAACAAAGGACAGCTCTTCATTTGCCAGTGTTGTGGCAGCAAGTGCTTGTCATTCTGTCATCGCTGTCCATCATCACGGCATGTAGCAGCGGTGGGGTGGGCTCTGCACATGATTGCTGGGGTTTTATGCGATGTTGAGGACATTGGAGGTAGTCAGGGGAGTAACCGCAGTCGCAGTAAGTAAGTTCAGAAATAAGTGAGTCACTGAAGTTTGCTCTCCTTCTTTCTTTTTTTTTTTGTGCAATCATTTTGTAGTGTTCATCTTGGCATTCCCGGTGACCTTCAGCTTGGGGTTGCTGCCCCAAGTCAACACATTCGTGACATACCTGTTGGAGCAGATCGACATGAACCTGTTTGGTGGATCAGGTAAGTGTTACCCCTCTGTCCTGCCAAATAATTGTGCACTGAACTGACCTAGGTGACAAGTTTTGAAGGAGTGTCTTCATGGCAACACATGCTGCGCTGCCGTGGAGGCACACTCCTAGGAAAAATTTTCGTGCGATAAGGCAAAGTTCACTTCTAACCCGCATCCCGACTTTACTGTTAAATTTATAAAGTTCTTGGTACAGGTTATATGCACCAAAATATGGTACTTTTAATGGGAGATAGGAGCAGCACCCAGCACGCAGCATCACTGTGGGGTCTGAGGCGCCGCCGTGTGAGTTGGTCATACTGCTGGGAGCATGGTTGGCGGTGCGGTGGGTTCAATATAACCGTCACAAACGCTTACATGTTCGAATTACAGGGCATTCTCACACATTGAAATACATAGAACTTTGACAGGACCACAGCATCAGTTTGACTATACCGGAAGTTTGAATTAAGTAGGTTCGAATCAACGAGATTTCACTGCATGAATGTGAATGGGTGCTGGCACGTGCGAATGAAATTGAAGCAACAACGAATGTTACTTAATACATAGTATGCAAAACTATTGGCGAGTGCGTATGAGTGAGTATTTACTGATACTTCCGATCCACAAATGCAAAGTACAGTGAAACCTCATTGATATGATCCTGTTATATATGATTTCCCGGCGCAATGTTCGCGATCGGGAACCCCAAAAATTGCCCAATACATTATGCTTACTTTTTTACCGTTTCATGCGTTCCCGGAAAACATGATCTTTTAGCACCAACATTCAGTAGATTGCCGAACTGTGATCGTATGGTACATTTTCTGGCCGCTAGATCTCGTATGAACAAGGAAAAGTGCGAAGCGGGTGCAATCGTGAACAGTGGCCACTCGCCGCAGTGCTCGTCCGCCCATCTCACGTGAAAACGCTGGTGCGCGCTAAGTTTCTTGTTCTGGTATCAGCAAATCTCCTCCCAGGTCATTGCACACGGCATTCACAGCTGTCACTGCCAACCCTGTTGCGATAAGCATCTTCGCTTATCTGCTTCACAGCGCATGGGCTGTAGTGCCATTAGGAGTGTACTGCGCACTTTTAATGGGCAATAATCCGAATGCACCGGCGTTTCCTGCTGCAGGGAGTGCAAAGGCAGCGTCATGTATCGTATGGCGGCATTGTATTCCGATCTTGACCACCAGCGCAAAGTACCAAAGCACGGAGGCACGACCAAACTGGGCGCACGTCGCTCCAGTCCAACCGCGACGATGCTGCGTCCTTAGAGATGAGCGAGTGACAGCCACACACAGATTTCAGAAGCCGCAAACACAAAGAAGGTCACAGACTTTCGAGGCATGCCTCCAGGGAGGGAGGCGTACAGCGCAAACTGCATGGCGCGGGGCGTGCACAGGCACATGTGCCGATGCGTCGGAGGGCGCAATGGCGTCACTCTAATTTTTGAACAATTGTCCGTGCGGCACCACGTACATTACGCCTGTTTCAACGATTTGGAATGACCATCTATGACCTTCCACCATGGAAACAATGGTCGCTCAAGCGTTCATGTCGACATGGCCCGAATTGACAAGAATGCTGCACCATGTGCTGCTGCCACACGAGTTGCAAATGATCGGCGGTTACTGTGCCGTTATTGGGAGATCACGATCTGGCGGAGCTTTGTGTATGCATTGCCTATTGCTGATAACAGTACGCGGTGCCGTTTTACCTTTTGAACATTGCAGTTTTTTCACCTGAAGCGACACATATTACGTAATTTTACGGTTTTTTGTGGCTAATGCACAGTCGTAATGCCGAGACCATGGTGTCAGAGACATTTGCAGAATGGCGGCATGACGCAGTAGTTTCCGAAGTTTATGCTTCCAGTCAACTAGAACGCTTTGCTCTTTTGTGCAGAGTGCAGTTATGTCTCGCTGGTAGTAAGATATATGATAAGCTCTCGAATTAAGAAGGGCAGCTGCACTTGCAGTTCTGAAATGACAGGTGATCAGAATCGGTTGCAATTTTGAAAGAGCCATGTACGGCCCTGCGTTTTGTGCTTTAGCTGAACGTCTCGAATGGAAGTTTGCAGCTAGGTGCGGGAACGCACCGGGAAGAAAAATTACGCTGGGAATCTGGTTTTCACACCAAAATGCCGCCGCATTGTAACTGCTGATTCTGTGCGGTTAATTTTTGAGCGCTTTTATGGGCGAGCTTATAAATAACGAACTTACTGATATAACGGCCACTTTTCATGGAACTGTCGAGTTCGTTATAAATGAGTTCGACTGTACAGTCAACTGCCTTTACAATGAAGTGCTTGGGGACTTGGAAATAATTTTGTATACAGGTCGCTTCGCTGTAAAGGTCGTGCACCATGCAAGTCGCAATAGAACCGGGATATAATTATTCCTTCATTATATGGGTCATTTCATTGTACTAGAGGCATTCCCTGTAGAGACGCTCGACTGTATAAAGTGTGTGGCTTGTCATGCTGTCCTGTCCATACCTATTGCATGATCAGCAACCACTGGATTGGTGTCAGCCATCTACTGTGTGTCACGGAGCCTGGCGTTTGTGGTGTGCTTGTTTGGGCTGGCCTACGTCGCCCTAAAGGTAATTCTGTAACCTGCTAATATGCAGGATTTTGTTTCGGATTTCAGCATGTCAAATCTGCTTGTTGCATTATGCATGATTTGGAATTTTCAGCGGTAAGTTCTCTGTGGTCTGATATGATGAAGATGGAATTGTCCTTTAGTCGTATTATATGCAAACTTTTCTGATTTGGGACCCCAAATTAGAACTTTATATTTGCAGTCATGATTATATGCAGAATTTTATTCTGGTTATATAGCTATGGGCCCACTTCTCACATGTCTGTGGAATCAAAACTCACTCGTGTTAAGAGCAGTGGAACTTTTTTAATGAACATTTTCGAGATGGGAGTGCCACGCATTGTGTATTTTGAAGTGCTAAATTCAAATATGCGTGTGTTCTTTGCTCTTTCTTTGCCATTATAGTTTTTAAGGTCTTTCTTTCAGTGTGAACTAAACAAGCTAGTGAAAATGATTATTGTTCTCGCTCTCTGACTTGTTAAACATGCCCCGGTGTGTCATGTTTACGTTTACCTTGTGCAGTCAAATATCAAAGATGCGATCAGAGTTCACCTGAATTTTATGCTAATGTGAATTTTCAAGAAGTTCTGGTAAGAATGAATTAACCATATAATGTGCAAACACAGTTTGACCCCAAATAAACTTTGAACATGTTTAAATGTTTATTTACACGTTAGAACAAGATGTTTATTTCTGGCCACGGGGAGTACATTTGTAAGAATAATTAGTAATTGGTTACAATGAATTGGTTACAACGCCTCCTTGTTGATTGTGTCAGTTTGTATAAATACTTTGCTAAATCACTTGCGCATAACTGGAAAACTCTCTCCAGCCTATCATAAATGCTACTGTAGGCTATGCAATAAGTTTTCCTTGCTTAAATAAGAATTTTGAGGTACCAAGCTCAGTGTACGCATATGCAATACGTTGGGCACTACAGCACTAAGTGGAACACAGGCTCTTTTGGGATGACTGGAACCCTCATTCAGTTCAGAATGAGTGATATGAATTTCTGTGCTCCTGTGAGATCTGCTATACATAGGGGAATGCAGCTTTGGTAGGCAGTTGTGAAGCTGATGTTTGAAACACAAATCTTTGACCATCGTGGCAGAGACCCGCACACATAAAGAAAGCATTCACTGTGGTTTGCAGTGAGTGTTGTGAATGTAGGTGAAGAAACGAGCACAAAGTTTTATGCATTCCTGAAGGGTGCCCTTGACAACATTGCAGGAAGAATAGTCCGCAAAGCCATCAATGACTCCTCAAACCTAATGGAATCACCTTATATAATGTGTGGCCTTTGCGTTGGTTGTGGGGCAATCATTCGTTATGGATTACTCAAGTTTCAGGTGATACGAGTATTTTAAGGGGTCTCAAGGAATTTTGTATCAAGTTTTGTAAAGAGGGAGCGGCTGCACCAGCGCACTTTCAAGTAGTTAGGGGGAATACCAAGAGATGGCGTAAGTGTTTCACAAGGGACCTTAGCCGCTAGATGGAACACGAGGTGGCAGGACTCGCACTTGGACTGGCGCAGTGTGTGCTGTGCGGTGATGGAAAGAGCCATGGAGCTATACGTTGAGCACGGTAATGAGTGAATGTCTGTAACCGAAGTGTGGCCTCCTTGTTGATTGTGTCAGTTTGTATAAATACTTTGCTAAATCACTTGCGCATATCTTTCTTTCTTTTTTCTTTTCTCTAGGAGGGCCACAATCCATCACAGCACATAATGTTTTCCCTGTTTTGTGGGTTTCTTGTCACCTCCTGCTACCTGCTCAGCAGGAGTGCCAGTGATCCCACCATTCTCTGGTGAGTCTTCACCGGTCACCACATTTGCAGCGTGGTGAAGTGCTGCTTTTGCCAACATGTATTCTCGGACACGTGACTCTTTATGTGACCTTTGAGCGTGTGGATTTCGATCTCTGAAGCGGTTGTGTTCACTCTTTCTTGCCTTCAACTTCTGCTGATCGACAGGCGTTCAGTATCTTCAGGGCAATTTGAACCACTCTGTTTGTACGAATCGCAATTGCAATGGAATATGAAGCCGAAACCGCACTTGCGACGTTTGCAGCAGCCTATCGTTCGATGTAGCATCGTTGGCATCACAAAATGGCAGCAGAGCATGTTTTTGTAAAGTTTGCTGTGGGTTCACTCCGGGCTCGACTACGATCTGGAATGTTATTCCCGCTGAGTAATGTTCATG
The DNA here is from genome assembly GCF_023375885.2 of Dermacentor andersoni. Lineage (NCBI taxonomy): Eukaryota > Metazoa > Arthropoda > Arachnida > Ixodida > Ixodidae > Dermacentor > Dermacentor andersoni. The sequence continues at coordinate 120,664,542 of NC_092823.1, read as the reverse complement.
TTTGTAATGTGTTCATGTTCAGTAGTGCTCATAATGTTCAATAATGTTAATGTGAGGTTTCACATGGCTCGGCACCATATGCTTCGGCGTACTATATGGCCGCCAGTGTTCCTGGCGTAGTGCCAAGCTTGCTATCTGTTTGTTTACAGTGTCAGGAACAATCTCAGCTATACACTTCGACAAGGACAATTCAGAATTACGTAAAATCTTGTGAAGTTACAATAGCATCCCTAAAAGTGATCGCTCGAGAATACCGCTCCTGTGCGCTTGGTATCTGTGGCCAGTGACGTACAACTGGCATCGACATGCCGCTTTCATTATGAAAGCTCACCAAAAAAAAATAGAAAAAATGTTTCCCTTTTGTGAAGGTAAATTCTGCATGTTTCGTTTGTTTTTATCATGAACGTGGAGGGCATGCTACATTCTTAATTTTAAAAATCTGGTGCAATTTACATTCAAGTGCACTTTTTTTTTTTAAAGTTCAGCTTCGTTGCAATACAGCCGCGTTATGCGGCAAAGCACACAATTGCCACTAACATGCTATTGCGTCAAGTTTTCTTGGAAAAAAAAAGGCGTACTTTAGAATCAGGTAAATACCATGATCAGACATTGGGGAGCTACCATTATTGCCAGAATATCTTCCTAGGGTGCGCCAAAAATTGGTGCTTTCAATAGGAAATAACGTGTGTAATATATTCACTGTCCCCTGAGCTCTGGCCAGACAGATGCTGTCAGTAAAGGGGTCGCTATTGAGGTCGCCATTTAGGGGCAAGGCGTATGCACACTAACTGGTCAAGTTCGAATTAACCGGTGAAGGCCAGTTTTAAGATCAAAATAACGAAAGTTTAGGCCCATAGAAATCTATGGGTGCTGGCCGGGATCTTCAGTTGGGATTGAATTGACTGGAGTCGTATTAACCGAAGTGTACCGCAACTACTACAGCTGCAGCGCCGCGTTGGTTGCATAACAACAAAAAAAGAGAGAAAACATTTGAGTCAATGCAGTTTCTTCTTGTACTTGAAATTAATGTGCATGTTATTTTTTAGTAAATTCAGAAAAATATGCGCACGTTAGAATCGGGTGAATTTGGTAGAAGTAATGTGGATGTTGACAGATAATCAGCGAATGATAGGACCTCACAATACTGTCGCATTACAGCTGCTAAAGCTATACCTCTATCTGTATAGTATGTTTATGTAATAATAAAAATTGATTGATTGATTGATTGATTGATTGACTGATTGATTGATTGATTGAAAGTGAAGTGCGAGGACCTGCGAGCTTTTTCTTACCATTGTGCAAGCACTCAGTGGGTTATGTGCTTTGTTGTCATATTGCTGATGAACAGGAACCTTATCAAACGCCACCTGTGGTCTGAAAGCTTGCCAACTGCCAATGCCACTGACAGCGCTCCCGAATATGTGGATCCACTGCCAGCAAAACTAGAAAAAACATTTGTGAGTATTTTTTTCTTGTCGAACGACAGTCATAGAGGTGTGTTACTTTATTTTGTGTGTGTACTGCCAGTTTCGTTTGGCTGGGTAATACTCTTATGTGTACTCACGATGCTGTTATTTTTTATTAGCAATGCTTGCTTTTTCATGGTCATATTAGCAGACAAATTGGAAAGGTTGTGAGCAACATGAAAAATGGCATGCAAATAATTTTTTTTATTGCTCGTGAGAATCAAACTACATTAAAAACTATGTTGAGGCACAATATAGGAAATAGAGGTCATCAGGAATGCAGCAAATTTATTGGTGACATTCCCAAGGCACCCCGAAAGGTAGTGAGGTAATATTTCTTGAAATGGGTAGAAATGGGCCACCTGTCAAATAGAATCTGACAGGTGGCAAATTATGACAAACCTGACAGTGAACTGGCACAGTCATCACCTGCTTTCTACCATTGCTGCTGGCTTCGTGTGAAGCGGTGATCCAGTCACGCGGCGCGCGGTCCTTTCGTCTGACACGCAGATGTTAAGAGACTCCCAAGCATTTGCGGAACCGTATTTTCTTGCCCGCAATTCGTAAGCATTAAATGTCGTTCACAGTTTCCTGATATTCGAAATTTGATTCTATATCTGACTTTATTTCTTGATTCGATTTGATATTCAATTCGAAGCCTACTATATATTCGGTATCCACACACCTGTAGTGAGTGAGTGAGTGAAGAAACTTTGTTGTGAACGCCTGCAGAACGGTTAGCCTTCCCCTGTTAGGGAGGCGTTACCGTGACGCGGCCATAACCTCTTCGCGGCATGTGGCGCCTCTACTTCGGCCGCGGCCGCACTATTCCCTTTGGTCGACCGCGCCTGCCCCTCTTTTGGGGTGGCAGCCTCCCTCCGGTTTCGCTCAGTCGTTGCCTTTCGAGGGCCGCCGAGATCTGCTGGACGGCCTGAGTTTGGACATCTTGGTCATAGCACCTCGTTGCGGCCTCGAGCCGCGGCGGGATCGTTGTTATCTAGTAAACACCTCTAGTAAAAATTCTTCGGGCCAACTTTTTATGTGCCTCTTGCGTTCTTTATTATACCTTTTCCTGTGTTTGGGGATGCAAAATGTTGCAGAAAGCTGCACATTGTTACATTGTTCTGCACGTTTGTGGTTTACATTGACCGTTACATTTTGAAATCAGTCAGCTAGGTGACGGTTGAAGTCATGCATTTCTCTTTAAGGACTAACTTTTGCTGATATGTGATGGAACACATTGCATCAGGTAGTTTATTTATGAGCAGTGCTGTAAAGGCGTGGCTGATGGCCTCCAAAATTAGTTATTGTAGACTCGCCAGCTTCCTAAGGACACAATTTGTTGTCATTTCCACTCCCTCCGCATTGCCTCAATTGCTTTGGTGACATGTACTGTGCGGTTGTGACATTTTAAGCCCAAGTGAAAATTTGGATTCATTGGACTTTAATGGACTTTAATTTGGACTTTAATGTAGCATTATTTCATCAACACTTCAAAAGAACTCTTTTCAAATGCCTTCAGTAACATTTCATAGGTGCAATCATATAATAAGACATTAATATGTCTTTTGTACCAAGAATGATGCCTGAATGGACTAATCTGACCTCCATATGGGCACAGTTACTGTCACCCAGAGAAATATTTTGCGAGCCTGTGGGCAGTGCCAGTTTTCCATGGTGCATACTTTAGCAGGTTGTATAGCTACACTGAAGTCAATATTTTTATTTATTGTGTAACTTATGTGGTCTGTTTTGCTTTAACCCTTTCGCTGTCGGACCTTTCTGGCCGTGACGCACCCCCAGCGTCGGCTTGGTTTCAGGGAACGAGCATAACAGGGAATGAGCATAGCAATTTATTTTTGATTATGATTAGTATACAAATAGTGTAGTCAATGCTATATGCACATTTCAGTGTTCTGCAGCTGCTGTTAGTAAACATCATCATCATCATCAACCTGACTATAAAATCCGTTCAACATCCGAATCTGACAATGCGGAACCCTCTTCCTCGCATGCGACTCTGTCCGAGTCCGAATCCGAGCTCGGCTCGTATTCTAAATCGGAATTGAGCCACCGCACCAATGAGCAGACGAAGGTCCCGCGCGCTCAGTCATTCGAAAGTAACCGCGCGCTGGGAGGATGCGCTTTCAGTCGCCCGCACAACGGAGAGAAATGGAATGTTGCGTGATCAAGAAGACAGAGGGAGATGGAAAAAGGCTAAACAAAGTTCGAAGGGCTTTACGTTTACTGCTGCAAGCCGGAAGCGAGGGTTCGGCGAGACAGCGAAAGCAGCAATCGAGTCACCCTTTTCGGAGAGGCAACGGCACGTGCGCCTGAACTTGACGCGGCATAGCAGACACACCAACAGAAGAAAAATAAAAACCTTCAAACCAGCGGAGATGGCAGAACAACCCTTGAACCCATAACCACACGCGCGCGACGCAAGGATCCAGCGAACGCCGAGCCACCGCGCCACTCAGCAAAGAGAAAGTGGGGAGTGGCAGTCGCACCGTACTCTTCAATACATGGGTTAACACAGGTCGGGGAGAATATACGAACTCGTAGAAAGAGTCAACAGATGGCATGGCCAATTCAGGAGCGCCAGCTTTGCGCTCAGGCGCGAAATTTTGAACGCACGATAGAGAACGTACCGGTACGTCAGTGACACCATGGGGGGGAAGCGCGATGACGTACCGGTACGTCCGTGACAGCGAAAGGGTTAATCAGAATTTAGCTTCTAATTAACTCCTAAGTGCTTTTTTTTGGCTGGATATTACACATTGTTTAATAATGTGCATGTAGGTATGTTTTACTTGATCCTGTGACACCTCAGAGCACATGTATCCTCAAAAGAGGGCCTTTAGGGGTATTCTGAAATACGTAAGGTTTAGTGAAAAAGTGAATTATTTTTAGTGTACCTACATCTGCACTGTAGTCTGCATGAGTTCGAGATAGTCATTGCTAAATGGCGCTGTTCTTTTTTTTTTCATTTTTGCAGAGGGCCAGACTTAGGACGGATGCGATACACTGTGTCTTTGTAGCAATCTTTGTATTTGCAGTGCACGTCAGCACAATGTTCTCAGCTCTTCAGGTAAGCCTTCTCTAGTGCCACTGGTTGGTGCAGTACTCTCTGCTTCTCTGTGTAAGGGGACAACCATTTGTGTGTGCAATGTTATTCTGATATGTTATTTTTGACATGTCACGTGTGATGATGTATGGCGCTAAGTTACAATATTTCTATTCCTCTACCTGCATAGTTGTAAGGAATTCATTATTTGTTCATTCTGCTGTGCTAGGTACGCCGTGTGGTATGTCTTTACTGCATGGTAAAGAACAGCAACAACGATACAAGACACAAAAAGAGGAACGGACCAGACGAGTGTGGTTCTTTTCATTGCTCTTCCTGTATCTTGTGTCATTTGGGCTATCTGAGCTGTTCAGTACACGCACTGGTGTGTCAGCAGTGTCAGAGGCAATGCTCGGAGCTCCGTAGGTGCTGCTGGTTCTGTGTGGTGACGCTGGCTTTATTGCGCGTGGTACAAGCATGATAGAAAGCATCAAGAAGCGGAGAGCTCTGATGGCATACGTGAAGAAATCATGCTGGTGTTAAATACTTTCCGGCGTAATTTCACTCGACTATGCCAAACTGTTTTGCGATTTTCATGCTGTTCGCCATGAGAGTGTGCTTTGACTAGTTGACGGCTGTCCTGTTGACATGCTCGCCCGTCTTCTTCTTGGGCTGCTTGTTGGGACGAACGAGGGGTAAGTAACCTACTGCTGTGTTGTAATGTTGCAGCCGTACCTGGAAATGCTGCTTCACCTGACGGCGGTCGTGTGGGGCCTCTTGCTGCACTATGTGTTGCCCCAGCTGCGCAAGCAGCTGCCCTGGCTCTGTTGCGCGCACCCCATCCTCAAGTCGAACGAGCATCAGCAGTTCGAAGTGCGCGGTCAGTGAAGCTCTTCTCTAAGACTGTGTACCACTAGTGTTTCTTGAAGGATGTAGCCTTTTCTTTTTCTTAAGCAGGTGCGCTTCGCTGCATTGCACATTTGCCTAATGGCTCATGTGAAGACGGAAGTGCTTACTACACATACGTACATGGCTGGGGCTTGTCTCTTGCACATGGTTTCATCACGAGAGCCACGCCCACATTTTCCATGTCGGAGGACGAACAAGCTCTTCTCGTATGCGCCGATTCACAAGAATGACTACCACGTCACTGATTTGGCAGATTGCCTCGCAGGAAAGCTAGCTTTGCAATTACAAAAATGGGCAGTTGCAGTGTGCATTCTTGTTTTGGTGAGTGGAAACGTGCACAAAACTTGTGTGTTTTGTAATGATTCTTATCATTTTCCATTCTTGTTGCCGTCCGTCATTGGCTGGCGTGATGCCAAGCCACTCGCTACGACTGGCGATAAGAAATAAACAAAAGCCCTACGTTTTGTTTCTGCTTATCAAAAAAAAGAAGAAGAAAGAAAAACAACAACATAATATGTTTCCAGTTCTCTTATTAGCAACACTTGAGCAGTGTGGCCAATGGTACCATTCACGCATGCTTTTGAACACCACCACTGTCATAGACGAGCACACTCAAATGCGCAGCAGAAACCCGGCATTCATTGTTGGATGGTGCCCGCTTTAGGAGGGGCATTTATAACTACTAAAGGTCTAACCTAGAACTGTATCATGAGAAGCCAACAAACAAAGACATTTAGAGTATCGCATGCATAATGCGAAGATTTGGGATTGTTGCCCACCTGCGGCAAGTTGTTTCTTCATCCACTTTCATTGCCATTAATTTATCATTTCTTTAATTCAATTAATAAGTACAAGTAATTTCCCCAATGCTTTCTTTGGGATCTTTATTTGTTGGCTTCTCATGATATGATTAATAAAAATCGGGCCCCTCGGTGAACCCTCTTTCTGCTCGTTCTAAGCTAAAACTGGGTGACTTTCAATTGCGTTTGTCCTTTTGCATGGGATGGTTCTCGCATATTATGTAGCTTTTCATCGCGAGTAAACTTTATGGATGTTAGTCAGTGAGCAAGTCTGTCGTCTGTTGTTGTCGTGTCCTTGAGCACCGTTTCTTTCCTCACGTAACTATCTCTAGGTAGGCCATCTCCTTGTCCAGGAGGCTAAGGGATGGTGATGCACACAGTGTTGAAATGGGCCAGAATGTTAAGATGATTTAACGTGCAGTGCTTTAGTCGTCAGGACGTATAGTTTTTCACCTATCACCGCCTCTTCCTCACTGACACTTCCAATCCATTGTGATGGATGAGTGGCTGTTGTTTTGAGATCATAGGGGATTTAATCGTCGATTGCAGTGGCTGCATTCTTGCAGTACAGAATGGGAAAAACTCACCTTTGCTGCGCCTTGGATGCACATTAAAGAAATTCCATGCAGCCAGAGTTAATCCAGAGTCTTCCACCCTGGCATCTCCCAAAACTCTTGCGTCGCCTTATGCCTTTATACTCAAACAATCAGTCATTGAACCAGTCAAACCAGTTAGACAGTCAATCAATCGATTAGTCAAGCAACCAGTCAATCAATCAATGCTCTTTGCTTTCCACGTTCTTATCGCAGAACCAGCCCGAGTGATGTGGTTCGAGAAGCTGCAGGTGTGGATGTGGTTCATCGAGAAGAACATCATCTACCCGCTGCTCTTCCTCAGTGCCGTGAGCACAAGCACGCCTGACATCATCAACCGCTTCGGAGTCGCGTGAGTGGACTTGGTCGCTTCAGGCCGTAAGGGCCTGGAGGCTTACGAAAAGGGTTCTACTTAAATGGAGGAAGACGCAACGAGCTATGGAAAGAAGAATGATGGGTGTAACGCTAAGCGATAAGAAAAGAGCGGATTGGGTGAGGGAACATACAAGAGTTAATGACATCTTAGTTGAAATCAAGAAGAAGAAATGGGCATGGGCAGGACATGTAATGAGGAGGGAAGATAACCGATGGTCATTAAGGGTTACGGACTGGATTCCAAGGGAAGGGAAGCGTAGCAGGGGGCAGCAGAAAGTTAGGTGGGTGGATGAGATTAAGAAGTTTGCAGGGACAACATAGCCACAATTAGTACATGACCGGGGTAGTTGGAGGAGTATGGGAGAGGCCTTTGCCCTGCAGTGGGCATAACCAGGCTGCTGCTGCTGCTGCTGCTGCTGCTGCTGCTGATGATGATGATGAAGGGCCGCACCTCGTCAAAATTGTCAAAAGTGTGGCCGTTACACGAGTGTATGCAGTAAACAGCTCCGCGGCCATGGCTTCATTAGAAGCCATGGTGGGGGGCTGTTAACCTGTCAGTAAATTGTTTCTCTTGCTTAAAGATTGCTTGGTTAGCAGTTTCTTGACTCCTGAAATTGCATTCCAGATGTATACCTGCGAACTCCAGAATGTTTTTGTAAAGTTTACTAATTCGTATTGATTTGCGCTCATTTTAGACTCATTTTGGGGCTTCACGAATATTGCATCAAGTTTTAAAAAAATAATTTATGTTTGGGAAACAAGTTCCGCTTGTCAGTCTCTGAACCTTCCTTTGGACTCAATTGTCTGCTATGTTGCCACTCATTGCCAGTATTTTTTCTAGTGCTTAGAGGTCTAGGGCCTCCATTTAGACGTAAAAATTGAGATGTTAAAAACTTTGTGTCAGTATTCCTTTATAGGAGTCAAGGTAATGCAAGATCAATAGGGCAAAATGGCTCAGAAACACCTGCGCAAGTGTTGCACAAAAGGTGTCGTTACTCTGTCGTGCACCTTGTTCGTACTTGCACTCAGTCACACCGTAACAGTGCCAGCCAGTCGGTCGATCGATCAAGCTTAGGCTTTGTCATACTCCCTCCCCTCCTACGCTTTCCTTTTTCTTCATGCCATCAGCGGTGGCTGCCTAGTGTTGGTGGTGTGCGCCCTCAAGTGCCTGCGTAGTGCCTTCAACGACCCGTCGCAGCATTTCCTTGTGCTGCTCTTCACGGTGCTGTTCTTCACCTACGACTACCGGGGACCCATGGAGCCATTCCTCATCAACTACTTCTGCTGCCTGTTTGTCTTCTCCAAGGTGCGGTGTGCGAGTTCCGCCGACTCCGTAAATGTGTTTCCCGTAATTCTTGCCAACTGCTATCATATAGAGATTCGACTGTACAACTTCCATTAGCTCAGTGGGAATTGTCAGGTGAGAACAGGGAGGGAGGGGAGATATGTGGACACCACAGGCAATGATAAGCTAAAATGAAGCATTAACAATAACAGAAGTTACACTACATTTAAACAAGAAGCGCAGTTAGGCCAATTTTCTTGGGTTTTCCTGCAGAACTCACTGGAGCTACCTCTGCACATTGCTCTACCACCACTTTTTTACAGGATTGTCGTGCCTGCTATGCGTAACCCTCTAACACAAAGCAAGCAGAAGTGCCTGCTTTTTGTCAGAGCATGACCTTCGAGATTGATGGCCCAGCTCTGTAACACTTATCTGGTGCTTGCAAGAGATATTTTTTGTAAAAACAAAAAAAAAACAAAAAAAAAGAAAGACTTGTTTGGCCCCATAAGTCCTTATTTTATCCCTAGTTTAAGTTGCCTTTAGGCACAAGATAGGCATTATTATGTTTCTAGGGCTGTAATTTAACAACTTGTATTGATTCAACCTTTGCCTTTACTGTACCTTAATAAGTGTACATCCATCTAGCCCAAAAATTATTGTTTCATTTGTGTTGTGGCAACTATTGACACCAGGGCTTGGCAGATATAGATCCACACATGTGTGAGCTGATTGAAGCATGTCTAGCCTAGGACAAATTTTTGCTGAGCCTGGGCATTGCTAAATAACAGGATTTTGTTCTGGTCAAGAACCAGAGCCAGAAACTGACTGTATGCATATTTTTGTCTTTGCAGGTGTACGAGTTGTTGCTCAAGATTAGCTTCATCATCACCTACATCGCCCCCTGGCAGATCACTTGGGGATCAGCATTCCATGCCTTTGCACAGCCCTTCAGCGTCCCACGTATCCTTCGAAGATTGCTTGTCCGTGTTTTCGGCTGCAGCAGTTTAGTTGTACTTCCAAGAATGGTAGACCGACCATTCTTAAATGACTTGAAGATCGAGTTACTCTTACAGCAATGGGGATTCAGGTGATAAAGGCATTAATAGCCTTTTATTGATGTTTATTTTAACTTTAAACATTATTTGTACAGGTTCTTGCCCCTCTATTACAAGCTGGCATAGGTTACATACAAAGTGTGCATTTGGAAGAATTATGGGATCAGACAGCAAAGTGACTTTAAGATGAAGCTGTTAAGCTGAAATTGATGTTATATAAATGTCAGAAACTCAAACCAAAATAAAATTAGGCCAGAACTCAGCACCACTACTGTATCTATCATAGTATGTGATGGCAAACTTGGATTGCGATGTCTTGACAGCTGCAAGCACGTGTGTTGCGGGTGGTCTTGCATGGTCTCATTTATTAAAGTAATGTTTCTAGACCTCGTATCTCCTTTGGGATTTGTGTACACTGTGCCGCGATCAATCAATCAATCAATCAATCAATCAGTCAGTTTTATTTACCAGAAACAAAAGGAACACAGTAGTAATGCTGCAATTGCATGTGTACAACACACCTGGAGTTTTCTGTCAGATACCTCTAAAGGTGGGTGAAGTCTGCCTATAATGCTACAAAGAAATGCATGATGGATGGTGGGATCGAATCTCTTCTAGCATGGCAGCCCAATGCTATAACCATTAGGCCACGATAACATGCGGGCTTCGTTCGTGCCAGAGTCGTTCTTTGAAACTCGTGGCATATGCATCGAGTGGCAGTTTCTCGCACACTTCCCTCTTGACGGAAAGCACTTTCAGACGTTGTGTTAGACTGCATCGCCTTTGGAAGCGGCATAAATTTCTAGACGGCACTGCATTTTTAGGCAGCCAATATTTTTCGTCGGACGGATACTTATAACATGTGTGAGAGCTGCCTATAGTAATGCTATCGCTTGAAAGAAACATGCCTGTGCTCTGCATATGTGCACAAATGTGCACATAGTTAATGCAGATGGTACAGTGACTGCCCCGGGAAGCCGTTGTTGCAAGGTGCCCAAACGAGGACAAATCTTTCTTCAACTGCGAAGTTTGCTTTTCAAAGACACTGAAATAGGTTCTTTTGTAGTGTCCTGCTGATGCCAGGGGGCTGGCAATTGGTTAAAAGAGAAATTTAGACATTATGCTCTTGTAATAGAGCTCTTGCTTGCACTGAACAGAGAAGCAAGCTGTGCTTTACGCATTCTGAATTAGCTCCAGCACTCAAGTTTGCGGGGTCAAAAAGCTCTTGGCAACTAAGGACACGACAGCACCATAGTGCAAGCTTACAAACAACAGCTCTTCATGGGACAGTCTCATGAAGCAACCAAGGGGAACGTGGCCGGTCTGCCTGCGCCACTGTCCTGCTGCCAAGGAGGAGGAAACAAGTTCCTTTCGCATGCGAGTGATCCATGCTGTCAGATGGCGCTAGCACCTGAACACTTGTGCCAGCTCTCATTGTAGCTCTGTACCATCAACATCAGACTCCCACCGTTGCAAGTACGGATCGTACGGGGAAGTTGAATGTCAGGAGTCACAACTGTTGTGCGGGCAAAACAAATGTCAAGGGACACGACAGAGCCGGGCGTCCTTACTAGATCTGTGAATTAACGTCCATTCGGGCATGAATGAACTGCAATGCTTTGGTTTTTTTTCCTAAGCTGCCTCGCCTCTAGATTCGGCCATGCTTTTTGTGCAAGCCATCATATCGGCGATCCTGTCGACGCCGCTTAGTCCGGTCCTGGGTAGCGCCATCTTCTTCACCTCGTATGTCAGGCCGGTCAAATTCTGGGAGCGGGACTACAAGTAAGCAAGCTTTCTCTCTCTCTTTCACTCTCACTCTCTTGTTTTTCGAACCTGGCTAGGTAAACTGCAGAATGCTTTTTCGGTGCAGCACTTGTTGATGCAGTTTGCATGCGTGGTCTCCCACTTCCTTACAGCACCAAAAGAGTGGACCATTCAAACACACGGTTGTCGTCACAGCTGGAACGAAATCCAGGTAAGGAGGTTCCCCTGTCCTCCATGATGTGTCAGAGGCATAGCATCCTCTGTCTGAGCACAACGTTGCTGGTTCAGGTTCCCGACCGTGGCAGCCACATTTTGATTGGGGGAAATGCAGTAATGCTTGAGTACTTGAACTTGCATTGTAGCTACAGAACCCCAGTTAGTCAAAATTTATCTGGAGCTTCCTACTACAGCATGCCTTAAAGCCCTTGTTCTCATACTTCAATCATCATCAGCAGCAGGAGCCAGTTTACGTCCACTGCAGGATGAAGCCCTCTCCCACCAATCTCCGATTACCCCTGTCTCCTTATGCCTGCAAATTTCCTGACTTCATCGCATCACCTAATTTTGCTGCCATCCTCAACTGTGCTTTCCTTCCCTTGGCAACCATTCTGTAATTCTAATAGACAATGCAATGCCGTATGCATTGCATGGCCTGTACAACTCTATTTTTATTGCAGTTGCAATTATATGGACACTCTAGGCACATTTTTGCTGTTGTCATCGCCGTGACATTCCGTATAAAGTTCAAGGGCGATAACACCGTTGCTGCGTGTCATATGCTGCATGTGCGAGTGAAAGCACGGGAGGGAAGCCGGCGATTACGGCTCGATCTGGCGCATGCAAAGGAGAAAGCAGTGAGCAAACGTGCCAGCTTTCAGCAGCAACTGTGCATTTCATAACCGGACACAAGGGGAACTGATGATCGCGGCTCAATCTCGTGTGTCATATATGGAGGAACGTGGGGAGGCAATGCAGGGAGGCAGCGCGGGAGGCGGTGAGGGAAGCGGCACGGGAGGCAGCATGAGAGCGAGGAGGGGTGGCTTCGACTCCGCCATCAAGTGTGTACTTTGGACAGCCGCGCGGCGTTGCGCACACCGTATCTTGAAAGGGACCTGCAGATAGCTCAGTGTGCGCTGTATTCTCACTGCTTTTGCATGGAAGTGATAGAGCTCACGAATGTCAGTTCGCTCGCTGTTGCTGCTGTGCTTGCTTATACCAGTGTCCAGCGTTTTTGCGGCGAGTGTCTGCGCTCTTTGAGTGTGATGTGTTCAGGTTTGCTTGTGCGCGCTGACATCATGCTTGTTATTTCAGTTATGAAGCAACTGTTTCCAAGTTTTTACGGCCGACAAAACTACTACCCTTACTTCGTATAGCTATGTACTAATTTGCTATAGTAATCGATGCTTCACCTTTTGGGCGAAACTGCGACTTTTTTTTTTTTTTGATGTCAACTAGAATATCAGCTACTCCCGTTTGATGTCTCACAGACAGCACTCACCTCCTATCTCTATGTTAACCTGTCATTTTTCGTTCCATCTCTCATTGCACGGTACTTAACTTCTCTAGCTTCTTTGTTAATCTTCAAGTTTCTGCCTCATATATTAATAGTGGTAGAGTCTAATGATTGTACACTTTACTTTTCAAGGATAGGGGTAAGCTGCCAGTCATGAGTTGGTAATGCTTGCCTTACGCGCGCCACGCCATTTTTATTCTTTGAATTTTCTTTTCATGATTGAAGTCTTGTGTGAGTGATAAACCTTGATAAACATTCTCTTGCACATATTCTGGAGGCTGATTGCCAATTGTAAATTCTCGTTCTCTAGCCAGGTTATTCAAGATCGCCTTAGGGCACATTCACACCGGCGACTGACAGTGGTCGCGCGACCAAGTTGGTCGCAATGCGACCAGTCGCAAATGGTCGCAAACGGTCTCCTTTCTTGAAAAGCGACCATTTTGGGCCAGTCGCTCTCTGCGCGATTTTTCAGTCGCGCGACCGTGGTCGCAAAACTGATAAACCAATCAGCGGCGCACCGGAAGTGATCTTTCGTGTGTCTACATCCGGCCTCCTCCGGCGTCGCGTTCAAATTCCGCGTAGATTCCGAAAGTTCTCGCTGAGAACGATAATCTCCGGGATTGCGACTTGCGGGTCGCGCTCAGCCGGGCTTGCCGGTGTGAACATCAGTCGCCTTCGGTCGCTTTTTGATTGCGAGTCGCAAATGGTCGCGCGACCTCCCCAAGTCGCCGGTGTGAATGTGCCCTTAGTCTTCTGTATGTTAATCTTCAAGCCTACCCTTTTACACACTGTGGTGCTAAGATCCTTGGTCACTTGTTGCAAGTCCTCTTCATTATTGCTCATCATCATCATTATAGCATCATTGCTGTATCATTGCATCATATTTCATCAGCTTAAACTGAACGCTGTGTTGCTCTTCAGCATCCCTTTAAGCTCAGTGGCCACTTGCCTTTGCCCAGGCTCGGATGACAACAATCTGAACTCTATTTTCTACGAGCACCTGACGCGGTCCCTGCAGCAGTCGCTGTACGGGGACCTGGCCCTAGGCCGCTGGGGCAACGTGACGCAGGGCGACTGCTTTGTGCTGGCTTCGGACAACCTCAACTGCCTGCTCCACATCATCGAGCTTGCCAACGGGCTCGTCACGTTCCAGCTCAGGGGACTCGAGTTCAGAGGTGGGTGGTGTTTGTCTGACCCGCCCGAACAGACCCGCCGTGGTTGCTCAGTGGCTATGGTGTTGGGCTGCTGAGCACGAGGTCGCGGGATCGAATCCTGGCCACGAGGGCCGCATTTCGATGGGGGCGAAATGCGGAAACACCCGTGTACTTAGATTTAGGTGCACGTTAAAGAACCCCAGGGGGTCGAAATTTCCGGAGTCCTCCACTACGGCGTGCCTCATAATCAGAAAGTGGTTTTGGCACGTAAAACCCCATAATTTAATTTTAATTTAACCTGCCCGAACAGCTGGGTGGCTATGGGAAACCTGCGATGGCCAGGAGGTGCCATGGCTATTTTGAGGGTCGAGCTTAAAGAAGGGACGACACTGTCTAGTAGGGGCATCATGAGAATGGAATATCTTGATCAATGACATACATGAAAGGTGCAGTTCTCATCCACCCGAATGTAGCAGAAAGCTATGTAACGCTCAGCTCAGATGTAACGCTTCAAAGATGAGAAAAAATTCATCCTGGTCTGGGATTTTTTATCATCAACTGTGAAGCGGTATTTCTGACAAACCCGTATGGGTTTCCTTTGTAGCCTCGTGCTACATTTTGGTGGATGAGAATTTTATCTTTCATGAATACTTCCTCCACCTTGTGAAGTTCTGCAGAACTGATTTGCCAAGAACGGACATGTTCCTGTACAGTGGAGCCACGTGTAACAAAGCAACCATACCAAGTGACAGAATGTGTAGCCACAAAAAGCGTAGGAAAAGCTGTTATGTTTAATGAAATTAATGGTTTCACAACATCTCACCTGGTCGGGAGGAAGCATATTGAACAAAAGAAATAGTAAAAAGCCGACCAAAACAGGGTAGGTTAATTACAATGTTTTGGCCTTCATACCGAAGCCAAAACATTGTTCAGAAGGCGAAACAACAGCCTGTATATGAAATCGGAAACTTCTTAAAAGATTTTCCTTTTTTGGTCGGCATTTTCGCCTATTCTTTTGTTCAACTTGTCATATTTAATTGTAATGTAAATGTTATGACTAATTGCAATTAGACTGAACGATTAACTTCTCGTATGCTTTCTACGGCTTCATATTCTGTCGCTTGGTGTGGTCGCGACTCCTGAGTGTAAAAAAAAAAAAGAAATTAGCCCAATGGGTCCCTTTATTCTTAAACGTAAGCCTAAACATCAGTGGCTGATTTGCTGGCATGAAACCGCAGCATCTCTTACTGTAAACAGTTTTCTACTGAAGAACGAGTTTCCCACTGGAAACAGCTCCTACGTGCAGCAGGTTGTTTGTTATGGCACTGCTGCTGGCACACAAAGTTTCAGTGCTGGTTGCCTATAGCAGCCCACTGCTGAATGTAAGGTTAGGGGTTTGATTCCTGGAGATGTTAAAACGTCATACAGAACAATGCAAAGCCACTGACTTCCATCTGTTTATTTTAATTTCCAACTGCCTTGGTTCACTTTGTTGTGCATGGCTGCATGTTTTAAAAATCTGAATGTGTAGTATTCATTAAATTTATTGTGTCTAAGGGCATTTTTGCCACTGACTGGCACTAGAGTGCACAAGACTATTGGCTAAGATTGGCACTATATTGGGTTAAAAGCTGCAGTGATAGCCAATCGCAGAAAGCACTTGTGTGAGATAAGTTCTTAAAGTACAGTAGAATCTAGGTAAGCGGAAATCGCTTAAAACGTAATTGCCACTTGGGTAAATGGAACAACAGTCTTATGATTGGTTAGTTTGGCATTAAGGCAATGCAAATAAAAGTTTGTTAAACGGAACCCTATTAAATGGAACCTTATATTTTCAAATCCGGGCAAACGGAACTACAAATATTGTCGCAAATGAAACTGACCGGCCAATCTCAGTGGCGTTGCGATGCCAATCACTTTGCCTTTCCTGCCTTTCCTTTTTGCAATTTTTTCATCGGTTCTCCACGTTCTCGCCAAGGTGGCTCTTGCTGACTTTTGTTGGTGCCATGGTTTGTGTGGTTCTACCATGGTCGTGGCTGGTGTTCGTTTGTGCTAGATGTGAGTTTGCTTTGGCGTTTCTCATGGCGGCACAAAAACGCCCGGACGACACACTCGCGTTGCAGACAAAAGTTAAGGTTTTCGAGGACTTTGAGAACGGTCACTTCACTAAAACAATTACTTTTTAATTTCATTTTTTTTTTGATGAAATGGCCATTTTATTTCTTTTCGTAATTATGTTTTGTGCTGCTAGCTCTAGTCAGTGGCTTTTGTGCAAGTAGAAACTTTGTAACAAGAAGCTTGGTAACCAGACCTGCTTCACCGATTATCTACAGTTGGCAATAAAGTGTTTGCCCCTTTCAGTAAAGCACCTTGTGCACTCTTGAGCTCAGTCTCTTGGCAAATGGGAATCCCGACAAAGGGAACTTGTTTCCCTGGTCCCTTGAAGTTCTGTTTAATGAAAATCCACGGAATGGGCCCTGGTTTGATGCATCCAAGAGAAATGTTTGAGAGGCAGTGCTTCCATATGTCATGTGTACACATGTGCTGTCTTATCTATTCGTGCTAGGACACTGACTATTCAAGAGCAATGTTGCCAATAAGCTACTGGATGTCTATGCTTCATATAGCTGTTGATGCTTCACCTTTCGGTTGAAGCTGTGATAATCTTCTTTTTGTTTTAAATGTAAAAATAAAAAGAAAACGCCTGGCCCGTAATTGCACAAGTGCACGTGGAGAGAACCATTCACGGGGCTGCTGCCATATTTTTTTTTTTTTTGTCCCAACAGGCACCTACTGCCAGCAGCGCGAGGTGGAGGCCATCTCGGAGGGCGTCGAGGAGGACGAGGGCTGCTGCTGCTGCGAGCCGGGTCGGCTGCCACATCTGCTGTCGGCCAATGCGGCCTTTGGCCAACGCTGGCTTGCCTGGCAGGTGGCGGCCGCCCGCTACGTCCTCGAGGGCTACTCCATCTCGGACAACTCTGCTGTCTCCATGCTGCAGGTGTTCGAGCTGCGCAAGGCACTCGTTACCTACTACGTCAAGGTGCAGCCAAAACTCTTTCTACCTCTCTTGCAAACGCTCAGATGTTTACTGTATTTACCTGACTCTAATGCGTCCCCAAATCTATTGCACACACCTTCTTTTATAAAGAGAAAGAAAAGTAGCATACCTCTGATTTTCGTGATCGGGAGGAGATAGAAACCAGCAGGCCTTTGCAGAAGGCAAATTCCCGCTCTCTATCAACAATATCAGCATGTAATGAATACATGCCTTTAACAAATAGTGTGTACGTATTACGAAAATATTTTTGTGTTGAATGCCACTTAATATTAACAGGATTAAGTGTGTGCAGCTTCTACAGCCTTTCATGCAATCTGCGTATGCTCAGATGCATGTCAGTGTACTTAAGAAGCCCATCTGAGCATCTATTGCTCTCTACTAGCTTGCCAAAATTCTTGCCTCCAACTTGTCTCCAACTTGTCTGTATTCTTGTCTTCTAGTCAATGTAGTGTGGACAGTTCTCTGCTCACTTGTGTGCCTTAAGCAGGAGACACACGGTACGATTCGGCGTCTGATCCGACGTGCGGCATACAACGATTCGGGGCACATGGTGTGTGCATCTGAAAGATCGAGCAGCGCGTAAGCTCCGCCAAGATCCAGCCCACCAGCTTCACTTCATAGCCACGTCGAGTAACGCAATATAAACAACTCTGCACAACACTGCTTTGCTTTACGCGAACACTGTCAATAAAATTATGCCCCTGCGAGTGACAGAACACTTCATGATGGCGCATTGTCCACTGACGACTCTGCTAACAGCCAGCGATAGGGCCAGTAGGCCTAGCTAAGCAGACGCCACGGCTGACGGCGCTTACGATTCATCCCAAGCTCGCCGAAGAGCACTTATGTTTGCCAAAACAATTAACATTGTACACTTAGGTCGCCCATAATGAAATACAATTGGTTTACTCGGAGCAGTCGTTGCGAAGGGCAGATGTGCAAGTGAAGTGAGCAGCCTCGCTCAGACGGTCGGTGTGTGCTGTCTGCCCGCGAAATGCCCTTGCGTTGCGGCTCCCAATCTCACCAGTAGCTTAGGGCTAGTGTGCTAGGCGCTGCTTTGCATAACAGGCACACGTTCGAGATAATGTTACTGAACTGGTAACTATTTCGTGTCGGAAACAAACTGCAGCAGGCAAGGAAAAAAAGAAACACTGCAAGAAACCGGCCAGCCAGTGCCGCCTCCATGGAGGGAACGTCAGAGAACGTCACATGCCAGCCGCGCTGTCATTGGCTGCGGCCAGACGGCGGTGCGTTTGTCGGACGCGTTGGATGATGAAAATCTGCCCGGTTTGTCGCATGCCAGACGTCCGATCCGGCGCTTCGGCACGGCAAAACACCTCGATTCCGGCGCGTCGGACGCCGGATCGGACACCGAATCGGACCGTGTGTCTCCCACTTTACTTCCTAATAATTTGACAGTCAGTGTTAACAGCAGTAGGCAAACAAGGTAAGCTGAATTTCCAGTTCGGCGTTTCTACATGGGGGATCAGGTCAACGGGGTTGTTTCAGTTATGACACATAACCCTCTTACTAAAATGCCGCGCCCGACTGAGGCCTGCCTTGTTCTGCCACTGTTAATCACTTCATCTCCATTCTTCTGTCAACGTGTTGTTTCCAATGTCAACAGGGGTGCTTTCCTTTGCAGGCCATAGTCTACTACACGGTTACGTCTAATCATCTGGAAGAGTGGCTTGCCTTGCCAACCGTGAGAGACGCACTGCACCCGACCTTGGACAGAAATTACACGGATGTGGACCCGGTGTTCAACATGAACATCGACGAAGACTATGATTTTCGGGCCTCGGGGATCTCGCGCAACTCCTTCTGCAACGTGTACCTCGACTGGCTGCAGTTCTGCATTGCTCGGTCTGGAAAGGTGAGACAGCATTCTTAACCCTTAGCATGCATGCTTCTGATCATCAGTTAAAACAGTTGTTACTTGCCTGGGCTAGCTACTGCTTCTACGAAGGCCCTTTACTTTTAACCAGTCTGATAAGGTGTACTCGAAAGGGCTTGCCTTGTGCACATGGATCCACGAGAATGTATGTACGGTAGACTCTCTTTAAAAGGAACCTCAAGGGATCCAGGGAAATTGGTTCCATTTATCAGGAGTTCCATTTACTGAGAAACAAAGCTGAATACAATCACATGACTACAAAACCAACCAGCCAGGAGGATGGCGTTCCATTGAAGCGATTTCCTTTTATCGAGAATACACTGTACTTGAAAAAATGCTGGATGTAGGTGTTGTGGGTTGGTTTCGCTCTATCATTGGCCATTAGTTATCACCGTCGACTACCCTGGCTGATTGGTAATAGAAACAGTTTTACTTGAGTGGGTGTTGCTTCCATTAAGACCCGTTTAGCAAGTCTAATATGAACTCGAAGGGCTTGCCTTGTGCATTTGAATGCACTTGATTGTACGTATTGTTTAGAAAAATGTGGGCTGTTAGGTGTTTTGTGATTTGCTTGCTTTGTGCAGTTAGATGCACTTTAATGTCTGTGGCGTATGGAAAAATGCAGGTGGTGAAATACCGTTCACTTTATGATTGACCATTAGTTATCATGATTGGCTGATCATTGACTGGTCAATGGCTAAATCAACTTTTACATGACTGGGATGGGTGCTGCTTCAATCGAGGCCCTTTGCTTTAATCAGTCTGATAAAATGTACTTGAAGGCTTGCCTTGTGCAACTGATTGCATTTAAATGTCAGTAGCGTTTGCAAAAATGCAAGCTGTGAGATATTTTGGGGTGAATTGCTGTATCATTGGCTCTGAAACTGTCTTGCAGCAGCATGAGTTACACTGGTTTTTCTGTGAATTCGCTCCACTGTTAGGCTTGGATTACTACCTAACGGACCGCTGCTGTCATCTGGGCACTTGCTCCTGCATGTCATTATCATATCTATATCATAACTGTGCTCAGTAGCTCGGTGATATCAAGTGTTGTAGTGGTCATACATGCTTGAAAGGTAGCATGAGTGCCTATCATCGTGATCGTGTGACAGGTTGTGGCTGTCTGTAACAACTGCCGCTGTGTTCATATTGACTTGGCCACTTGCACTTGAATGGCAGTTGTTAGCAATTCCCATGTGGGTCAGAGGATCGCAAGCAACTATTCCCACTCGAAAGACAATAGTGCCACTGGGTGATAGTGTGAACAGAAGAATTGGGTTCCCTGTTTGTTACACTTGTGTCAAAATAACAGAAGAACTGTCAAGTAACTACAATGAGTTGAACATGGTGAGCCATCTGTCGAATGAAAACGCAGTGCTCAAGTCCATTTGCCATTTGTGTGCTTGTCCTTTTACATTTCCAAGGCAGTCAGTAGTGTGTGTAGATTCGGAAATGGACTGCGCTGTTTATATTGTGTGTACAGTCTGATAGGAATGTCTGTTTTGCTATCAAATTAGTGGCATCGCAGTTTGACACAGCAGGCAAATCATGTGAGAGAGCTATAACATGATTTTGACAATTCTGTCACTGCAAAAAGGCGAAGCAATGCACGAGTGGCAATGCTAACGTCCACCATGCTGAGTAGTTGAATTTGCTCAGCCTGTTTTGCAAAATTGATGTTGATATTCTCAACTACCGTGGAAGTCATGTGGACTTGCTTAGCTACTAGTACTTGAATGAAAATCTGAACAGCCGTCATGGTGGGTCAGGAGGCGGACATCTTTTCTTGTATCAATCAACCCAAATGCTTTTCCGTTTGTAGAAATTGTAAAAATTATAGCATTGATGACCTGCCACACTGTATGGACTTGCGTTGGTCATTTTTGCATTGATTTGACATTTGTAAGCTGGAGCGTGAGAGTTGGTTAAGACACATTTTGAAGGCAGCTTTGTTTTTCTGCCCTGTTTCAGAGCCTTGAGCACGATCGAAACTCTCTGGTCGTGTCACTGTGCTTTTCGTTGAGTCTGCTGGCCCGGCGGGCACTGGGAACTGCATCGCACAACTCTTTCTCAAGGTCAGTGACCTTTTGCTTGGGGGCAGCAGCCTTGGTGGCACGACACAACCTTAACTCTTGTTTTCTCATCACTTGCATGTAGGCATTACCCCTGTTTGTGTCTTTCGTATTTGCCTGTCCTTTGCATTTCGTGTATTCTCGTGCTCTTATTGTTTGGTACTGTATGTGCACAGACAACACAGTACATATTAGTTTGATGTAGTTGACGTTCAATTTAATTGGGCCAGGCATGTCTGGTGACCGTTTTTAAATTTGATTTTAAAACAATATGTTTGTGGCATGAGTGTCAAGAAAAATGAAATCGGTCTTTGTGAGGAAGAAAAAAAAAATCGGTCTTCACGAAATAAATATGGAAGTGCCCGGACTGTCAGACATGCTTTTTGTGAATTTTGCCCAATCCCCGTTTTGGTTAGCTTCCAAAGAGGAGGTGTTGTGGCTAGGGCTATAAGAATATTGAATGATAGAGTATGGGTCAATAGCATCCGTTATAAGTAATTATTACAGACATGACTGCTATGATGTGGAGAAAAAAATTGTGGAAAATGAAACATTGCACAATGTTAGTCAAGGTTGAGATTTTTTTTCTCCGTATCTGCGAAGAGCACGGTTTACAAATTTTGTCGCCTGTTACCATGAAAGACGAAGAAATTTGAGGCAGATATCTTTGCCCTAGACAACACTAAAAAAATCACGAGAATTGCTCACGTTGAGGCCTATTGTTAAGTTATTAGGGGTATGTGAATACCGAATACTAGTAGATTTCGAATCGAACCAAGAAAAAAAGCCAAATCGAATCGAATATTGCAAAAGTTAAAGAAACTTTTATGCTTCCAAATTTTGTGCAAGAAGCACAGGGCTCCACATGGTCAGGAGGCTAATCGCATTACTTAACAACAATCTTGCTAGCTATTAGTAACTTAGGTGCCTATGAATGGAGATGTATAGTATGAATTGATAGTATGGTACAGCGTAGCATAGTATACCATAGTATAATGTAGGGTGAATGCTTCATCTAAGAACTTTTTTCTTTTCCGAGTAGATTTGGGCGAAACTTGCTGATTTGTGTATTTCCATGTGCTAATTTAAGAAATATATTCAGTTTTCTTGCAAACTTAATAACATTCATTCAAAAAATTCGGAACTTGCTTGGGAGTGAGCCAGTTACTAAACTATATATGGTGCGATAAAATTTACACATAAAGTAGATATTGAATTACCAGAATATGGAGTGATGTAAGAATGAATGCTCTACACTAATTTGAGCCAAAGTTATAATAGCATGTCAAACTTTTTAATGTATGAACCCTTAGTAACACCGAGGACAAACTGTCACTTTTTGAAAATTTCTGTCAGAATATCTGTTTACATTATATGCTTACTGCAATCTCTGTTTCTCTGCCTTTTCGAAAGAGGAAAACAATTATATTACAATAAGAGAAGTAGAACCCAAGATATCGTCTCCCCAAAATGGTGACACCGCCAGAAATGCTGCCTTGAGAAAATGACACACACGGAGTTACTGCTTGTAAATGTAGCATTTTTTTCTTTGTCCTGTTCTTCCGTGCTGTGCTTGTTTTGCCATGAATTACAAACCTGCCCAAGCCTCTGGCCTTTGCAACCACATTCTCACTACCAGGTTCACGTGACTTGTTTTTTTTTTCAGCAGCGTGGACCTTCTGCTGTACGGCCTGCACGCACTGTTCAAGGGTGACTTCCGCATCACGTGCGTCCGGGACGAGTGGGTCTTCCAGGATATGGAACTCCTCCGACGAGTCGTTGCACCCAGCGTACGCATGGCCCTCAAATTGCATCAGGTGGGTCAACGAGCAAAGCATTCGAATGTCTTTGTGGAGTCAAGTCCTTCGGTATCCCTCATTCTTTTTTTGGCACAGTACATTAGTTCGAAGATTTGCACGCAGTCTCTTTACCTTGCGAGGGTGGGTCCACGTGAAAAATTTCTGGCTCGAGCAATTTTTGTTCATTTAGGTACCTGCTTTGTAAATTCAAATGCTCTGCAGGATCACTTCCTCTCTGCCGAGTACGACGACCATGCGACGCTGTACGATGCCATCAGCAACTACGAGAAGAACCTCGTCATCTCCCACGAAGCTGACCCAGCCTGGCGCAATGCAGTGCTGTCAAGTGTTCCATCGCTTCTGGCTCTGCGGTGAGTTGGCCTTGTGTGGTCGCTGTTGCTGTTGCCTAGTTTTCGGCTTGCTTGTCGAGAAGGGGTCATTGCTGAAGCACACAGTCATTAACATCTGGGTCGAGCATTCTCTCTGCAGCTTGAGCTGTCCGAACTTGCCGTTTTCTAAGATACGGAATTCTCGAGTTGCTCGCATCGTAGGAAATGTTGGAAAACCTTCTGACGCATGTGAGTTCTGGTGGGCGACCCTTTCCTGATCGTTACCTAGTTTAAATTGTTTCTTCTCTTCATTGTGCAGTGACATCTGTTGCAAGCCAGGAGTGGCATGCAACTCGCCATACAAACAAATGCAGTGCCAATTCTGGATGCCAGTGATTATTAACTCTTTAATCAATGGCATCAATGGTTGCCCCTAGCACAAAAATTTTTGGAGCACAAGATCTGAAAAAAGATAACTTTTTTTTTTGCCAATATATTTCTGTGTGGCTTGAAACGGGGAGAGAATAGTATGTCCATGTGTTGCCAACTTATTGCTTACCTAAATTCCGTGCTGTGAGACAAAATGTCAAGTAAATTAATTTTTTTTCACAAGTTCAGTGCTTCGAAAACTTCTACAGTTGGCTGTGCTTATGTCCCCTGCATGCTAGGTGTACTAGAATAATAAGGAAGCTTGAGAAGAAGCTAGGGACCGTATACTGAGTAATGAAATATGCAGCGATAGGTGTAACCTTAAAAAACTGGAAGACAGTGGTGGTAATGACAGAGCTAGCAAAGTTAGCCAATACTCTACCTGATATTAAGAGGGAAAAACTTGGCTGGACAGGTGATGTGATGCGTAGAGCAGATAACAGGTGATTACGGTAAAGGATTAGAGGATTAGGGTAAAGGATTAGGGATGGGGTGCCAAGGGGAGGAAAATGCGTTCGATGATGGCAGAGAGGTGGGTGGTGTGATGAAATTACGACATTTGCAGGCCTAGGGTGGTGTCAGCTGATGCAAGACACAAATAATTGGAAATTGCTTGGAGAGGCATTCTCCTGCAGCGTACATACGCCTAATGGTGTTGATAATGATAGGTGTAAAAAGCAGTGTACATGGCTCCTTCAAGCTTTCGAGTGGCACTCAAACTAATTTATGCAATCGGGGTGCGATAGGCATAATTAAGGCACCTGCCACTAGGCCATCTAAGCCTGCTGCTGCGTAGCACCGTGTGCCAAAACCCCGTGCTCTGATTACGCAGGCACGTCTTTGACGACAGCTCAGATGACTACAAGATCATCATGCTGAACAAGAGGCAGCTCAGCTTTCGGGTTATCAAGGTCAACCGCGAGTGCGTTCGTGGTCTGTGGGCGGGACAGCAGCAGGAGCTGGTGTACCTGCGGAACCGCAACCCGGAGCGTGGCAGCATCCAGAACGCCCGCCAGGCACTGCGCAACATCATCAACTCATCATGTGACCAGCCCATTGGCTATCCCATCTACGTGTCGCCGCTGACCACGTCATTCCTGGAGACGTCGGCCCAGCTGTGCGGACTGATCGGGGGACCCCTCAGCATTTCGCGGTTCGGTGGTGCCCTCCTGGGGTTCTGGAACCGGTCAGTGTCATTTGAATTTATTAAGTGAGGTTTGAGAACTTGGAAAGACACTTAAAGCAAATGCTGAATCAGTCAAATAGGTCAGGGTCTATATTCCCTGAAGGGTTCTTAAGCTAAAGCTGTTGATAAGACCAGATGTGACCAGTCATGATATTGGACACATTATGGCAGAGGCAGGCCAATGATATAGACAACTTACGAATGGAAAGCTTTGTGAATTTGGCCCTGCGTTACTAGAGGTGTGCAAATAGTGAAATTATCTAATCGAATCAAATTGGAATCTTAAATATTTTCTTCCTTTCAGTGTAACTAAAGAAATAAAGCAAGGAAAGATGAAAAAAAACTAAACAAAAACTGATGTGTTCAGTGCAGGTGTCACTATCGGTAAGTACATTCAAAAGGACAGCTTATGTTAGATAACTTGCCATAGTTTCAAGTTAGTTCGTAATGTGCACTTTAAGCGGCCGGTGTGCCATGTACATCAGCCCTATTCTACTACAGTCCAGTTTCAACAATCATAGCAACTGCATATATTTGGACCTAATTTAATATTCAAAGACATTGAAGACCAAATTCTCAAATGGAACACTTTGATTCAAACAGATCTGTTTGATTTCTATCAAAACTTCCAATATTCGCACAACACCCCCATAGATACGCAATCTGGAAATATTGCAGCATTGCTTTTAAGCCAAGAGATGACCTATTTCAAAAGTAAATAGTGACTTAAAGGAACACTAAAGCGAAACAATCAATCAGTTTAGACTAATGATGCATTGTTTGAGAACCCTGCAGGCAGTCATTTAAAGAAAAGAATAGTTTGATTGTTAGATGAGAAAATGAAGGTCCAAGTATCAGTACCGTATTTGCTCGCATAATGATCGGACTTTTTTGTCAGAAAAACTAAGCAAATTCAGGGGTGCGATCATTGCGTGGGTTAAATTTTCCGCAAATAGAAAGAAAAAATTTTTCCGTCCCGCATTTGCTGTGGGATGCGGGTGCGGGACACCAAAACAAAAATGGCGGCCGGCGGAGCAAGCCGAATGTGCCAAACAATATTTTTTTTTCTTCTCCGAAGTACATTACGTGCATTGAAACAGTTTCTTTCAATATCAGTGATGAATAATATCGTTAATATCGGCAAGGTTGCGGCAATAACGCAGCCATGTCCACTTTGAGGGGACAGAAACAGATGGGCGCGCTTAGCTGCCAATGACATAGAAACGCATAGCCGGCGTGCTGCGGAAACTGCGGTATCTGTCTTCGCTACTATCTAATACGGCGCGTTTCCAGTAAGGGTGGGCGAATATCTTAGCTGTGTTACAAGGTTCCGCGTATGAATAGGGTACACATTTAACGTATCAGTGTAAACGTGGCTACTATCATTGTCGCTCGCGATTTGTTGCGTGCCCACGAGTGCAGATGAAAAGAATCGAAAGGCGCCTTTTTTGTTTTTGTTGACCACAACCATCATGAAGCCAACCCATAATAAAGGCAAGTTTGGTTGTACCTCTTTTTGTCATGGAAGTGCGGAAAGTGATGAAAGTAATGAAATGAGGCATCTACTTAAGAATGTTTGGTGTGTGCAGACCGCTTGGCTTGTCTTCAAGAGTCGTTCGCGTAGCATTCGACAGATAGTAAGCGTGATCATTATTAGCTAGACTTGGCACACGACATATCGCTCCGGCAAGTTCGGGGCACGATCATTACACGGGAAATAAAAAAAATAGAATTTTGACGACAAAATGCAGGGGTGCGATCATTACGTGAGTTCGATCATTATGCCAGTAAATACGGTATTTGAATTTCGCGCCGAAACCCCAGCGCCGTACGTCAGCGTGACGTCAGGGATTCCAAAGTATCTTTTCGCATTTGGGCCGCATTGGCTGAATAAAGGTTCCCAAAACTTGCCATGTTTAATATTTGGTTCCTTTAGAATACTATGCAGTCAATCTGTACCGCTATATGTAATTAGTAGTCCTTAGAAGATGCCATTAAAATCCAAGACGTCACAGCCCCCAGGAACGGGAACTTAAGTAGGCGTTGCCACCCGTAATTCGTTCTTGCGCTTTTTCTGGCTTACCAAACATCTTATCGTTGTAAGAGTGGTGTTTTTTATGTTGTAGAATGGTAATTTACTGATGCAGAAGAAATCATTTTTCACTTTAGTGTCCCTTTAAGGGGCATTGTTTCACAGTTCAGATTGCCTATGACGGACGGAGGTCGCTTACGCACTTGTGCCGTCTATTTTGGAAGCCATGCTCTGTTGTGTGCTTGTGCCAGCCATGATTCGGATGGCTGCACAGAGAGGGCATCACAGTCCCTTCAAAAATTTTCCAACAGGGCGATTTGAAGAGGCAGCACCAGTGTCTCCTCCCATAGCTAAATACAGCAAGGTTGGGTAAACTGTCTTTTCTTGTACGTTAAAAAAACAGTGTGGCTAACACTTGTACTGCTGGTGGTTGGCCATAAATTACGATCTACGAGCGGGACGCATAACTCATCCTGGGAACGGGAGCCATATTTTATGTTAATGTAATTTACGTCACTTTATTCTGTTCTTGGCAAAAGTTGTGCTTTGAACATATCGGAGCTATAAGCTATGAAATTTATATTTAACTTGCAAAGGTAATCTGTTGGAAGCCACCTCAGCTGTAAGCAACTCCGTGTTTGTTGTATGTGTCCCTTTCGCTTCTGTCCTGTCACTATCGTGCTTTTGCACGTCTAAATATAAATTACCGACTTGTCCAAATTCATACTCTCTTAGCCTAACCAATCACTTTAGTCTGTCCTAATCAGCAAGTATTGCCAATTTGCCTTTAGCTCTTCTTTAACTTCTAACTGCATCAGTTTTTACTTTCTTGTGAAAAGAAGTTAGACAAGCCTTTGTTTAGGCCAGGTAGGCCTAAAAGAAATTAAACTTTTCTAAAGAAATGCCTGGTCGCAATATTATGAACCAAAGTTGTGTGTCAAATATGTGATATAGCATACAGTAATGCATATATGTAGTTTATGGCCATGCAGAAACACGTTTAATGGCAGATAACTTGCAGAAACATCAGAACCAGTGAAAAAGCTTGAAATATTGCTTTTAAGTAAGGTGTGCATTTATTACAGTACCAGCTAGTACAAGTTCCTTTAATATTTTATGACGCCATCTTTGATTGAACAATTGATAGCTTCAATATCTGGGCAGGATCATTTTTAGACTTTGGTCTTATGCCAACTTTTGCTTTGCATAGTTTTTAGGAACTTCAACCAACTTCAAGCCAAAACAGAATCTTCTTTCTTTTCCTCAAAAAGTTATTGGTTGCTGCTATTGTTATTAGCTCTCGGGACATGGCAAGAAACATGCCATCTTCATTGTGATGACTGCTTGCATTTTCATTTTCTGGCCTATTCATCAGCAGTTATGGTGCTAAGAGAAAGTATGGCTTGTATACAAACATTATAATTTGCCATCAGTCATGTTCTTTCGCAAAAAATCCGCTCTTGGCACTCCTTCAAAAAAATTGCCATTCTTGAACGCGGTTAAACCAAGTTTGTCGAGCGATAGCACAGTTTTGCTTGCTTTGGGAAAGGACGCAGATGCTGCTCGACGCTGACTGCAGCTATCGCATCTGCAGTTGCACCTCAAGACAACACACAGGCGCTGCTCGGCGCAGCAGCAGCAGCAAGTGAATTGAATTAACCTTCATGCCGTGTCTCACTTCAGCGTGAACTAAGTGTCGAAAACACAGTGCATACGAAGCTAACAGCACTTGGCGCTCTTTGTAAACATAGCAGATAATCGCTTTGAAGATGAGGCCTGCACAACTGTGCACTTTGTCCACATCGCAGATCGTTTTCAAGATACGGGCGCCCATGTGATGTGGCATACGTTGCAGTCACCGGTATTGGTGGGCTAAGTCCCAGTTTGACCTTGGCTGAGCTTGAAGGCCAGATTTATAGAACCAGGTGTTTTCTGGGTTTATACCTGTAGTATGAGAGCTATTGCTCTAAAAACAACTCATGATTGCATGCTGTATCATATATGATACAGCAATTGATGCTTGCCTCACAGAGCCACCCAAATGTCTTTCTTGTTCAAAACATTACAGTGGACTGACAAACAGCTAAAACATACCCTGGTATTCTTGTGTGCCATTTTGAAAAGTATAAAGTGGGAAAGTAACCTATTTATTACAGCTAAGGTTTATATGGCTATGTTTCTATTTTTTTCTGGGTGCATAGAAAAGGTTCGCGCAGACCTTGAAATCGATATAGCTAATTCCAGCACTCCGACGTGCCAGGCGCTATAAATGCTAAAGGTGCATTTATAGTTCGACGTTATATAAGTGTGCGCCTCTCTACTGTGACGTCAACATCACCTAGCGTCGTTATCAGCAGTTGCATACTGGCCGTGCTATGGGTAGGACGCGTATTGTGCGCACCAAGTAAGAGCAGCCTGCCCTCGAAGATTGACGGCGGGAGCAGAAGCGGGAACGGGCGCGAAGGCGGCGGGAACCTGCCAACGCTGAGCGATCGTTGGTCGACGGGCCTGGATTGTCGCATGGCTGCCTTCAGTCCGATGAAGAACAGCAGCGTACCCGTGAAGATCGCCTTCGCGAGCAGAAATGGGAATGGGCACGGTGGCGGCAGAAGGAGACCACCGACGATGAGCGGGCTGCCAACGCCAAACGTGTGCGCGATGCCCGTTGGGACCCCGAATGCCGTGAGGAGGATAGGTTCAGCATTCAATGCTGTACACATGTCGATGTACCAACTACACATCGTCGGTCATGTATAGACTTGGCGTTTGCTAAAGTATCTTTCCAGCA
Organism: Dermacentor andersoni; assembly: GCF_023375885.2. Taxonomy (NCBI): domain Eukaryota; kingdom Metazoa; phylum Arthropoda; class Arachnida; order Ixodida; family Ixodidae; genus Dermacentor; species Dermacentor andersoni. Next base: position 120,634,971 of record NC_092823.1, on the reverse strand, counting down.
TTGTCGTTCAGCCCATGGCCGTCTGCCATAGTGGCCATAAAGCTATGATCACTAGGATAACAAAATAAAATAAGAGACGGTAGAATCACGAAGTCACGTTTATGTGTCTTTATTCAATATATATAGTGATCACCATATATTAAATCAGTGTAGTCATCACTATACACAACTTTGCTGGTCATTCACCTTCACAGAGAAGAATGGCGCTGAATGTACTTTTTAAAACATTTTGCATGTCGTGCGGCAAGCTGCCACCGTACATTTCTTAAAGAGCTCAAAAATTATTTCCTGTGCTACTGTCGCTTATGTATTCTTTGCTAGAAAAAAGACAGTTTTCAGGTAAATACACAAGATTATATTTCTGTTCGATTCCGTTATGTTAAAAGTAGTTGCTCTATGTGTATCATACGTATGTGGTACACTATTCATTCTGCTGAGGCTGTTTTTAATAGTTTGATTCTTCATTGCAAGCATTTCCCACTGTGATTTTTCTTTTTGTTGGTAGCCTCAAGATCAGATGTGGCGAGGGTTGTTCGAGCGGTGGCACGGCCATTCAGGACGACAACATCTTTGACTACACCATGGCGGGCTCCCTGTCTGGAAGCATCTCGAGAGGTGAGTTGAGTGGCTCCCGCGTCTTTCTGATGCACTGCGTCGTCACGCTTTTGTACGCTCGACTTCTTCCTCCTCCTTTTTGCTTTTTTAAAAATACTTTGTCGCACATTCCCTCCCTCTTTCTACAGGTGTGTACGTAAGTTTTTCACTCCCCGCTTGTCGACAGGCGAGCAACGCTTCTTTTAGTACGCTTCGTTTGTTCCACGCACCGTTCTAGACGTCTTGCGCTGACGCCGTTTGACGTGTGTGTTCATTGGCTCGTACGCACGTCTTCCGCGTGCTTTTCTGGCTCATCCCAGGCATCTCGGGCAGCGTGCGATACCAGTTTGTCAACCAAGTTGAAGACAGCGTGTAGTACCCTCTGCTGTCGCCCCTTCTGTTTTGCTCCTTGTAGGTGAATTGCAAGGTTTGTGGAGGCAGAGTTCAACCTGGCAGGCAAGTGTCAAATTAAGTAGCACAGAAGCAAGAAATAGGGCTTCTTTTGTTTTGTTCTTTTCAATTTTTCACCTACCCAAGGGGCCTCTCACCAGATTTGGGCATTCCAGGCAGACAATTGTGGTGTGCAGATTGTGTGGGGACGATCGTGTCTGCAAAGCTGATGTGTGCCGTGAGAATAGCCAAATGCACTCGAACCTTGATATAACAAGTGTGGCTAAAACGAATTATCAGGTGTTGGCTTCTTGTGATACGACTAATAAAAAAATCGGGCCCCTCGGTTAGTCCCCTTCCTTTCTCATTTATTACATAACGAGGGTCTCGAATCCGGCAACATTGATGCCTTCAGGTAGCATGTTTGGGTTTATTGACCAGTTGCCTTCACCCAAAAAGATCATGTTCTCATGACGCCTGCGGCAGAAAGGTCGTCGAAAGCGTCGCTGGGGGGCGGCGAGCTGCAAGCTTTGTGAAATTACCACGTCCGCCGCCAAGGTCTGTGAGTGGTGGCGCTGGCTAACACTCCCAGGGTTCTACTAGGAAACATAAATACCCAAAAAAGTGGATGGGAAAACGGCGCCGCGGTAGCTCAATTGGTAGAGCATCGCACGCGAAATGCGAAGGTTGTGGGCTCGGTCCCCACCTGCGGCAAGTTGTTTTTTAATCCACTTTCATTTCCATTAAGTTATCGTTTCTTTATTATTTCATTTATAATAGCACAAGTAATTTCCCCTAGGTTGTTCTTGGTGTCAGTGTTTGTTGGCTACTTATGATATGACTAATAAAAAAAAATCGGGCCCCTCGGTTAATCCCCTTCCTTTCAGGTATAACTAAGTAACTCTAAGATATTTCTCCCCAATGTCAGCATGTAATGAATACATGCATATAACCAATATTGTGTATAACCAAGGTACCTTTATGTTCTATGTCCTCACTCAAATGCCCGCACATTCTTCTCTTCGAAGGAGGCATCCCAGCTGCACATAAGATATTCTTTTTTGTACTCTTACGCGCTTCTATAAATTGTTAAGTGTACTTGTTTATGCATTCTGTGACTTGTTACCGATCAAATAATTGTTATTGCTCTGAAAGGCCCTTAGGGTATATAAGTAAATAAATGAATAAGTAAAGATTACTTTACGTGTAGTGCTTATCTGTGTCACACACATGCCATGTGCAACACACAAGTGGCCAGCAGTAGCGAGAGCAACTCGTGGGTTCCCACGAAACGCAGTGTGTTCTGTAAATGCGCCATCCAAAATTTTTCCATACCTCTCCCAAATTTTTCATAGTTTTCAAATTCGGGCTCATTCTAAGATTTCGCAAAAGTTGCATCAATTCTGTTCTCGAAAAAAGTTGAGGGTGTTTAAATAAAGATTTTGCGGGGGCAACATTGCAACGAATGCGTACAAAAAAAATAAATAAATATGGTACTTTCACCACACTTGTGTGGGACATTGCAAGACACCTTCTACCAGAGGGGTACTTACTTTGAATGAACTAAGACAAGTTCCCGAAGCAGGCCGTATTGGCAGCAGTAGAGTGACTGTGATAAAAAATGTGTACGATGCCTTTTGGTCTCTGCTGTTTTAAGTCTTCTGCTGCTTGGCTGCTGTGTCTAAAGGTAAATCATCGTTAAAAAACAGCCTATGTATCCCAGAATGCCTTTGCACTCAGGGCAAACTAAAGAAAATGCTGGTATTCCCCCATTCCCCCTCCCAATCCTGTCATATCTGTAAGATATTTAATAATATTTGAAACTGTGAGGTTGACAGGTATGTAACCGTCCTAAAAATTATTGCAGCAGAAAACTCCTTAAATGACCGTTCACAACTTAATGAAGCAAAGCTTTCTTTGCCCATCGTCCCACCATTTCGCCTGGTTTGGTCAGCCGGTCGATTGGTTGGTCGCTGGTGGTCGGATTCTCACTGATAAGTCTTTAAAAAAAAACAAATAAAAAATAAAGTGCATCCAGTAGCAGGATTCAAGCCTCCGCCCCCGTGCAGCAGCCCGGTGCTCTGTTAGGCCATAATCACAAATCTACTTCTCTCATTCCAACACCAACTAACTCTTTTATACCGTCACAACGTGTTGGTTGTGATGACCATTTCCATGCTTGGCTCATACCCGTGGGGGATTGCCCAAGTAGCTAGCAGTGCATATTGTGCCAACGCCCTCTATATATCTGAGATGATCGCCGCATGTTGATGATTTCCATACTATGGCACAAACCCACAATGGGGGATTGGCCAAGTGGTTGAATCATTTAAAGTGTATGTACCTACGTATGCATGAATTTAAAATGGAGCTACCATTTTAAATGTGCGTAAAAACGTACCTTTCTATGGCTTCACCACAGTGCCCCCTGTAGCTGCCTGGGCGTCGCCACAATGTCCTCTAGTCTGCTGTAATTAACTTCGACCCCCCCCCCCCCCCCCCCCCGCAAAAGCATTGCAGAAACTGCTGTGCATACCTTTGTACTAACCTGCAACAGTCCAGAGGGGATTTAGATGGAATGGTTGAGAGGAGATGGTGCACTTTGACTCGGGTGAAATTCAACAGATTTCCACAGTGCGTGGGATCTTCATAATTTTTTTCCACTTTGACACTCCTAATGGCAACGCATTAAAAGGAAGAAATGAAGAAATCCAAGCCGATATAAGATTTGTCACATTTCCTAGTGCCAAAGACGCAAGAATGAAATGGGCAAATTTATAGCATTTCATTAACTGGTTACTGAAGCTTTCTTTGCTTCACATAGATTCCAACATGTGTGTTGGATCTGCGTAATTTTTGTTTAACTAATATTTACCACAGGGCCTGGTGAGGGGCCCTTCACGGTTGCTTGCTTGCGTGTGTAAGAGACAAAACATTTTGTGTAACGGATCTATGGGATCTAGCATTGCCTTCATTACCGTGAGTTCTGACCAGGCACAATTATTGTTGCAGCCAAGCATTTGCGTTTGGCTCATGTTTTGAGCTGAGGACAGAACACACTCTCAATCTATTTTCTGCTCTCAACTCAATGATTACAACGAAGGCGCTAAGTAAAACAACGGACGAATAAAGGAGACGTGTGACAACCACGTAGGTGCACTAACAACTGAACGTTTTATTTCTTGACACGGGAATAAATAGCTGCTGTCAAGGATCAAAACAACAAGAGGAAACAGGGCCGTCATCTACATCGCACAAGGAAACCACAATACAGAACAACTTCTAAGTGCCGCTCCCAAGATACGCCAGTTCTTTTGTCGAAAGGGAAACAGAGGCTTCACTGATACAATCAACACCACGCTTCTTGATCTCAAGCGCTTCCAATATCTCCCTTGTCAGTTCATCGTCAGCTCTGTTCAAAACACAGGTTCTATCAAAATCTGGAATGCACTTGTGAGCCTTACAATGCGCACTTATGTGACCGGAGAGCTGGTTTTCCATCTTATATCGATGCTCATGCAATCTTTCATTCAGACATCTGCCCGTTTGGCCCAAATATGATGAACCACACTACAAGGGAACTGAATAAACTACTTTCTTTACACATCCAACATGCTTCTGCCCATGTTTTTTTGCGCACACGTGTTTATTTCCCCGTTGTCCTGCGTTCACCTTGGCACACATCGAACCAAGACGTTTCGGAGCAGAAAATAAAACCCGAACACTAGCTCATTTTCCTGCTTTTTTCAGATTGTGAGATACGCCGTGAAGATATGGAATGATAGCACACCTGGTTTCAGAAGAGCCTGCTCGACCCTGGTTTACATTAGGTTCCTTGAGCAGCCTGAGCATTTTTTCTGCAACAGATATGATCAGATGGTGAGGTAAATGTGCCCCTTTGAGGCGACTGACCTGACAATGAAAACTGCTTTGCAGCTGATGCCCTCATGACTTGTTAAGTGCATTGGTTAGACATGATTGAATGATGCCTCTTTTTATTACTTTTGAGTGAGCGGAATGGTAAGAGAGGATGGGTTTGCTAGGCCTTGGCTTGAACTGCCAGCACACAAGACACGATGAGAAAGTGAGCTTCAAATCTAAAAATCTTAAACACTTAACGGCAGGAAGCTCGTGAGTCAGGATTAGAGGGTGCAAGGCTGTTTGAAACTCGAACAATACTAGTGATGACTGGGTCTCCAATTCTGGACTGTCACGATCTAAGAACACTAAAAAATCATCCACAAATCTGAAGATCTGCATCACACTTGTCCCCGATAAGCACTGCTTTAACAGGTTGTCTTTTGAAGCTAAAGAGATGTTGCTTAAAACAGGGTCTATACATGAACCTATAATACACACACCCTCTTTCTGTAGAAAGGCGTCGTCATTCCATATTATGCGCGTGGACTTCAGGTACACGGACAGCAGCTCCAAAAAGGAGCCTACTGCTATGCCACAGGCGTTCTGGAAAGCAACTGCTCCAAATTTATCGATACAGTTAGTGACGCATTCCATCAATTCATTTTGTGGTATCAAGTAATACAAGTCTTTTATGTCGACAGAGAAGGCGGATAGCTTATCGGGGACAAATGTGATGCAGATCTTTAGATTTGTGGATGATTTTTTAGTGTTCTTAGATCGTGACAGTCCAGAATTGGAGACTCAGTCATCATTACTATTGTGCGAGTTTAAACAGCCTTGCACCCTCTCATCCTGACTGACGAGCTTCCGGCGGATAACAGTTTACCTAACGTTGTGAACCAGGGTCGAGCAAGTCATTCTGAAACCAGGTGTGCTATCATTCCATATGTTCACGGCATATCTCGCACTCTGAAAAAAGTAAGCAAATGAGCTGGTGTTCGGGTTTTATTTTCCGCTCTGAAACGTCTTGATCCAATGTGTGCCAAGGTGAACGCAGGACAACGGGAAAATAAGCAGGTGTGCGGAAAAAAACATAGGCAGAAGCATGTTGGATGTGTAAAGAAAGTAGTTTATTCGGTTCCCTTGTCGTGTGGTTCATCATATGTGGGCCAAACGGGCAGATGTCTGAATGACAGATTGCATGAGCATCGATATAAGATGGAAAACCAGCTCTCCGGTCACATAAGTGCGCATTGTAAGGCTCACAAGTGCATTCCAGATTTTGATAGAACCTGTGTTTTGAACAGAGCTGATGATCAAATGACAAGGGAGATATTGGAAGCGCTTTATATCAGGAAGCGGGGTCTTGATTGTATCAGTGAAGTGTCTGTTTCCCTTTCGACAAAGGAACTGGTGTATCTTGGGAGCAGCACTTAGTTGTTCTGTATTGTGGTTTCCTTGTGCGATGCAGATGACGGCTCTGTTTCTTCTTGTTGTTTTGATCCTTGACAGCAGCTATTTATTCCTGTGTCAAGAAATAAAATGCTCAGTTGTTAGTGCGCCTACATGATTGTCTCATGTCTCCTTTCTTCATCCGGTGTTTTATTTGGTGCCTTTGTTGTAATCATGCACAACCAACTCGCCCATCAGCACGTTCTCAACTCAAGCTATGCAAGCGATTAGAATTTACAGTGATGAAGATGATGCTACACATGGTCTGCATCATCGTTGCATGTATACAGCAGGCGATTGTGCATGTAAGCTTACTTGTAAGGCAGTTTTAGGTACTGGTCGAGTTTCCGCTCATCATAGCTAAAGTGCTCATCAAATCCTAAACCGGCTGGACCACCACTGAGCTTGCATTAGGCCAAAGACACACGAATGAAACGTAAAAAAATAATGTTCAACTTTACCCCGGTATTTCGCATCGTACTTCTCTCAGCATGCGTCTGTCCTCACCACACTTCCTTTGACAAACATCACCTTCGTCCTCTGGACATTGCTGCATCGACGTTTCAGTGTCAATGCGGTGACGACATTACTGGCAAACAATGACATTAGATGCAAATGGTGGAACTGCCATTTGCATCTTGGCTTAGATTGTGAACAGTGCAGCACATAAGCATTGCATCACATTAAAGTTGTAACCAGTGCAGTGCATAAACATTTACATTGTACGAGATTATGCATTGCATATGTGATAGTAAAGACAGTTGTAGGCATTGCATTAAGTTTTCTAGCGTTTAAGCAACTGCTTCAAGAAAGCTTTGATTCACAGAGGTTAACATGTGTGTTGTGTGTGTGTAATTTTGTTACGAGAAACTTGATGTGTCCTAAAGGGCAGACTTTATGTTGCACTTTATGTGGCATTCTATTGCCTACATTAGGTTTTTACTTGAATGCTGTCAGATTTTTCTTTTTTTTTAATAAATCACATTTTTCGACGTATCAATTGATGTTGTGCAGTTTGCTACCTGTAATACGTGCTTTGTTTAGCTGGGTCTTTAGACAGCTGGCTCTAACTTATGCAAACTACTGTGAACTAAACAGGCCACTGGCCTAGCTTCCACAGAGATACGTTGCCAAGGGCCGTGGTTCTTTCATATAGTTTTATTCATTTCTTATCAGCCATCCTGCCTAGTGGCCAATCCAGGCAATAGGGGAGGGTGCAGCATCATGTGAACCAATCACAAAGGGAAAGCTGGATTGAGAATGAAAAGAATTATTTACAAGATGCAGGCTCAATATTCTTTTAATTTCTCTTTCCTCGGCAAGCCTTCTGAAATGGCGAAAATAATTGAAAAGCACATTCAAAGGACAGCTTTTCAGATCTTTTAGATTCACGGATTTCAATAAAACTTCTGTCGCATATTCTTCTCTTCACTTTGGTTGTGTGCGCCAAACAGCATCACTGAAGATTTTGTGGTTCTACTTAATAATTTTAAAAGTCTACGTGCGCATTCAAGATGTGCCCCCTGAAGAATGAACTACTTTTCCAGACTGTCCTGTGCTTGCTAGTTGTGAATATACTCACCATGTGGGATGATAAGAATCTCGGAAACTAAGGGCTTGATTTTCATAACTGCCATATGGAGCCAAGGAAAGGTTAGGGGAAACAGTTGTTTCTTTAGCAGAATGTAGAAGCGATTGTGAATGAGAGCTAAATTAGCGATAGGCTGCCTCCGGCTACCTCTGTAATATTTGTGCAGTGCTTTAGGGATGTACCTAATACTGGAAGCGGGCTTTCTTACACCATTAGGTAGCCCTGCACAACATGGCCAGCTGCTTGCTTGCAGCACCCTTGTGTTGTTGAGGGTGCGCTTGCAAACAGCAAGTTAGGTAGCCAGGAAGAGATGGTGGCAACATAGATTGGCCCACCCACGGGTACACTAACTCCTACTTGTTCCACGCTCTTTTCGCTGGCATTACGTAGAGTGTTAGTGAATGACAATGTGTGTACATAATTATGGGCAGGAGCAAGTGCTGGTGAGTTTGAGGAGACGCGAGTGCGAACAGGAGTGTTTGTTAACGAACGAAAGCCAGTGATGCTAAGTTTGATTAGATGGGGCCACGAATCCCTGAACTTAATTTTCAAGCAGATTTTGTTTGCACGGCTGGCCAGCAGTGTTGGGCCAGTGCAAAAGTGTAGCTAATTTAATCTCTAATCTTTAAGCTGCTTTCTAGGGTTCACTGTGGGCAGTTGTTTGTTTGCTTGTTGTTGAAATGAGGTTTGTGTAGTTTCCAAGTTTGATGTGATGTTGCTCTTGACCCGTCATGGTAGCATGGTGGCTGTGGGGTTTTGCTGCCTAGCATATGCCTAGGTCATGGGTTTAATTCTTGGGCATGGCAGCCCCATAACGATGGGAACTGAGTGCAAAACCATGTGCTTTTCTTAGATTTAGGAGCAAGTTAAAGAACCCCATGAGGTTGAAATTAATCTAGAGACCCCCACTACATTGCATCCCTTAGAGCCCATGTATTGCGTTTAGGATGTTAAACGTCATGATTTGGTTTGATTTTGGGCGTTATTGTATGTTCTCAAAAAAAAAAAAAAAAAAAATTTCCTTCACAGCTGTATGTCAGCAGCGCTGTATGAGTGAATGCTCACACCCTTTGAAAGTATTAGGGATCCATTTGCTGGTTCACACCCTCGCTCGAATGCAGAAGCAATGATGCATTGTTGTTGCTTTACCAGCATGCAAGCTGCGTACGTCGGAGCACTACGGCTTTGGCTTTCGTTGCCACAGCCATACAAATTCGTACGTGACCTCCTAAAATGCAACATGAGAAACAAATGTTATGGAACCCTGAATACAAAAAGAAAAGCGCAAGTAAGGGGTCATCTATCTGAGTGAGGTATGCGCAAGACAACTTTTTGTTTTATGATTGACAGATGCATTTCAAAGCGAAAATTCTGGACTCTGGCTGTTCTTTGATTAAAATTTTATACTAACCTCACCAGTGCACTGTATGAAAACGGCTGTGGAACACCTCATAACAGTGTCACTCTGAATATTCATTCTGGGTGATGTTCTAATGACAAAATTTTGCTGGTTTAACTCTAAAAGGGTCAGGAATGTCGGGGACTTTGTTTCTTTTTTTTTTAAGTGTTCATTTGTGTCGAAACAAGGGAGACTTCTGCCTGGGGCGACTATTTTGACAAAGATTTTGTCTTTGCCGTGAAAAAGACAAGTCCTCTTGTTGAAATGGTGGTATCACCCAAGGCCATCCGTTGTTTGGCCAATGTTCTTGTAAGTTTTGCAAAAGAGGAAACTTGTCTTCAACCCCAATGTAGCACCAGAAATAGGCGTGAAGCTACTTTTGGGTGCTACTTTTGGCACAGATAATAATTGTCCCTTTCAGTGGTGACTTTTCATATAATTGTGCCATAGGAGTTAGTACCAGTCGAGAACAGCGGCAGTATTTTCACGCGATCACTTTAGGGGATGTGACCACCTTTGTGAAATTTAGGCACAAGTCTGCACCAGATGCATGTGGGAGCCTGCACCAGATTACAGCAGATGCAGCCAACAGTGTTGCCCACACTAGGCAAAGATGGCGAGCTTGATACAGTGCCTTGACACAGGGCCTGGGATGCTGTCAGCCACGTGTGCCAATGTTTTGGTGCTGAGTCACGCGAATTCTTGCAAAAGTGATCGCTAGAGAATACCACCTCTAACTGTTTTGCTGAACAAGGGTTGGGTTCCCTTGGAAAAAGAAAGAAGAATAATAAAGAAAAGAAAGCAAAAGAACCTTCTCTGTGCTTTTTCTTGTTTCATGTAAATGCAGCCCGCCGCAGCCACTCAAGCGGCTCGCATTCGGTGAGCTACACAGGGACAGAAACTGGGAGCAGTAACGGCGGCGGTGGCGGGAACAGCGGCGGCATCGGTGCCGGACTCGACCAGGGGAGCCGCAGCGTCGGCCGAACATCGGCTTCGAGCAGCATCGGCCGCGGGAGCACATTGAGCAGCCTCGGCCGTAACAGCACCAGCTTCACGAGGACCTCACTCAACAACCTCACAGTGTCGTCCTCGCTCGTGTACAAGCCTGGCGGGACGACACCCAGCAGTGGCGTGACAATCCTGAGCACCACGCCGTCGAGGCAGCAGCACCAGCCGTTCATCGTGGAGCAGCCGCCCCTGGGAGCGGCATGCTCGGGACCGTTTGTGGTCGAGGTCACTCGAAGGAGCTCGGCGTCGGCGGCAGTGCCCCCTCTTTACTCTGGCAGCATAGCGGCAAACATACCCAGTCTCGCAGCAAACCTGACCAGTCTCGTCAGCATTGCCGGAGCGTCATCGGTCGGCATCCCCACAAGCATCGCCACTACGGCTGGAAGTGCCCTCCGGGAGACAGCAATGGTCTCCGGTGTGCCATCAACGGAAAAAGTCAACATCTGAGCGAGTTTTTAACACCCTGTGAAGGGGGGCCATCTTGATGCACCTTGCATATTTTTTCTTATTATGGTGAACAAAGCCGGGCACAGCGATCTCACATGATTCTACTGCCACTGCTAGATGCAAGCTACAGTCAATAGGGCATTCTAGGAGATGGCACTGGCTGCTGGACTGTCATAACAAGGATGGCGTTAAATCTGAGTCCATGTATGCTCCTTGGGTGTCCATGCGCTCAGTCAGCAAATGAGGCAAGGTGCACACGCATCGCGATTCTGTTACCATCTCGAGTCGTCACTCCCAATTGATGCTGCATGGAGGAGTCCGGCCATGCTGTCCCCACTGCGCTTGAGAGTTCAGCAGTGAAGCATAGCCAGACTTGCTTCAAACATGACCACTCTCAGTCAGCATCGCCGAAAGTTCGGCCACTATTCCGACCGATGGGCTAAGCGGTTACGACAAGAAGCGCTCCCCTACAGAATGCCACGGTTGCCAGACTGCCGTCAACAAAGTCAACGCAATAGTCAATTTGTGCACTTCAGGTGGGACGGTGATTTGATTAACTTGTATATTCACTTCTTTTACTTTGTTCTTCAATGGAGACGACCTGCGTGGACCTTTCATTTCAGCTGCCACTGCAGGCTTACTTTACAGCTGGTGGTGCATTCTGAGAAGAGTATATATATATACATATATATATATATATATATATATATATATATTCAGTGGGGTAAGCCAAAACCCAATTCACATTTATGCACAGTGGTTAAAGGTCAGACATACTTTGTACGCTTTCACTAAATGCGCCGAATGGTGCGAGACCCTTGGACCCAGAAAATCCCCTCTTGTGGCACCCTTATGGACTGACTTTTTGAGTGCTTTGTTGAGAACCTGCTGTAGCATTTCCTCCATAGCGACCCGACAATATGTCGTCGTACCTGGGAACCGCATCTCTCTTCTTTGTGTGATGGGCCGAGTTCTGCCTCTAGCTTTTTAGTGAGCAGAAAGACAAGGTAATGCAAGTCATGTGAGCCTTGAACCTGAATTGATAGGGAGGGAAGCCATTTCCAGCCACAACTGCAAAGTTCACTCTGCTACGTCCATGTTCTCTTTGTGTGTGTGTGTGTGTGCGTGTGCGCGCGTGCGTGCGTGCCTGTGTGTCTACGTTGTACTGTATTGTCTGCGATGACCAACAGTGTTACAACTATGTACTTCGTCACAAATGACAATGGTACCCATTATATTTTTTTGTCTTGTGTAAAAATCGCGTTGTTATTCAAAGTTCTACTGTTGCGGTACTTCTGTTGTGCTTCGTGAACTTGCTGTTGATAGTCCGTCGCTTTCTTAGGTTCGTTTCTTTCTCACCCAGAACTGTCAGCCCAAAATGCATGAATTGAAAGTGCGTTTGTTCACATTGTCGGCACTTGTTTTGACAGCAGATAGTTTCAGCTGTTGTCATTGGTTCGAACTACTTAAAGTGTTCATTCGTCCTGGTGCTGATGGTTCCCTGTCATCCATGTCCTTCTGGCTTGGTGTGAATGTCCGCATGTTCTGCCTGATTGTTTGTGTCCTTCTCTTGCCATCACTGTAAGAAAAGAAGAACACCCTGTTTTATATGAAGCCACAGTCTGTCAGGCTTGTTGACATACTGATCTGCGTTAGTACTTGAACCGTATTCCTTCCGGTTACAGTGACAATGTCTTAGTTGGCTCGTCTGTCAGCCACATTGGGAAAAGGCCGGTGAAGGTTTGACTTCGTTACACAACTTGTGTTGACATTTTCGGTGTGGCGCACTGTGTGCCCTCTGCAGTGATACTTGGGCTATTATAGGCAATGTTGCAAAATTTCATGAGCAAGCCTGCATTTCAATGCCATAAACATGGCAGTGCCATGCACACCTTCACTTGAAAAATACTGTTGATTTGATCTGTTTAGAGGTGTCCTGGTTCGTAGTCTCTTTAGGCTTATAATTCAAACCTGATTGAGTGCAAACATTATCAAGTATGCACATCCTGTAGGTTTAGGTTCAGTGTGTATAAGTAAATTGTTAAATATAAGATAAAATCTAAGCTGCCACATTCGTCAGCAACTCACTACACTCAGAGTTATTGCAGTATATTTTGAGATATTATACAGTCAGTAGATAAGACTAACGTTCCATTCGGACTTAATAGAAACCTCTTTTAGTGTAAGCATTATTCAGTAAGCGCAGCTCTTAGATTTAGGTTTAACTTCTTCTAGGTTCACTACATACCAATATATTTGTATATAGGTATATATTGGTGAATTGGTATTCTATATGGTACTGTATATGGTACTGTTTATGGTATTGTAATATTGGTAAATTGTATATTAGTATGGGTAAATATATTGGTAAATCAGAGCTGGACATGTACTTCCACAACACATTACACTAGAAATTCGTGCAATACAGTGCATGTCCGGCACTGTTGGCAAATTGCACCAACAGAGTTACGAAAGAAGTCATTGTAGTGAGTATTCTTGCAGGCAGGCTTGCTCAAGGAACTTTGAATATCTCCAATTCGCAATATGTGCCTGCTTTCATGCAGGCACAGATAGATAGTACATATACTATGCGCGTGCCTGGTGCTCCTTGTGTTTCATTTCTGGACATCGATATATCGAATGGCTTTTCATTTTCTAGATTTCAGTGATCTAGCTGCAGGATTATGTCCAGCTGCTTCAAAAGCTTTTTTTGTTGGTGACGATGGTGTTCTAAAAGGATGTTTGGTTGTGGAAGCTCAAGAGATTATGGATCGATGCTGAACAGGTTAGCTGTACTGCTTTATATTAGCGTTCACATACATGTTTCTCTTTCTTTAAAGACTTAATCAGTTAGGCAGGCTCTGTTGAAAGGCAAAGATTGTACATGGTTAACTTCTTGAAACAAATGGCACAGCCCTTAGTTATATTTAGGTGTTAGAGTTTGCAAAGCTTCTTCAATGTTTCGCCCTCATTCTAAGATGTTAAAAAATTTAGTGGGGTGCAATTAACCAACTGTAGAGGCAGCAGCAACATTTGGGCCGACTTATTCAGTGAAATTTATATTCAACATGAAAGAACACATTCAGATGTTTCTGTCAAACTATTTAAGAACATAGTAATGTTGAAACAAAGCTTACATTGATGGCATAGAAAATATCAGGGGACATATAGATGAATGTCTCTCTTCTAACGGAGGTAGCAAAGCAGCTGGCAGCTTCTGTGCTATTATTATGATGATAATGATATGTGGCATTTAATGGCGCAAGGGCCAGGAATGTCCGAAGAGCACCACGAATTATTGGTATTACCTCAGCCCTGTCTGTACAGTGCAAATGCTGGTATGCCTTCTTGATGATATACTTTTTCATGGCCTTCCACTGCAGTCTTTTACATTGTAATAATACCAATGACCACGCATGTCAAGAGTGCAATATGTGAGCATTGCACCCTTCATTCTCCTCAATGATTTCAATTTTGTTACCGCTTTTTGTTTCAAGCATATCGAAAACGCATTTTGCGTTCTATAGAAATAGTCGTCGCAGCGTGAAGTGAGTGAAGCGCTTTAGTGACTCTTGTCGCGAAATTACGATGATTCCATAACCCTTTTAATGCCATGAAACACGAAGTGGCGTGTAGTATAAAAAAATATCCTAGGAACTTGTATAATATCTTAGGCATATAATTGCATGACGCTCGCTTACTTGCATGACCAGCTTTACGTGTGCTTAGGTATCCTTTTATATGTGGTTCTGATCCCACTACAAAGAAATAATTTTGCCTCTTAACTGAATTATGGCAGTCTAGCATTGTAATTCTATGTTAGAAAATGGAAACGAAAAGTGAGTATCACATGATCGAGAATCAGGCGCGACATGGCAGTCGCTAGACAGAACATCTTAACACTTATTTTCGGCGGCTGTGCAAGCTTAACTGAAGGTAGCAGCCATTATTTACTTCAATAAAGGCTCTCGCTTTTGCCTTGTTCTCGTTTAGCTCATCGTCTTAAATTTCCATCTCCCACCTTCCCCGTGTTTCCTCTGAAATTCAATAAAGGCAACAACATAATACGAAGAATGATATAAAAGTTTGCAACTTGCATATCAGGAAAACTGCCAGACCCTGGAAAATTTATTCTTTAACATAATCTCCTCTCACACTAATGCACTTCTCCCATTTTCCTGGAAGGCTTTTGATACCTTGCAAAAAAAAAAAATCTTCCTGGTTGCCAAGCCACTCCTCTGTGGCAGTTTGAAGCGAGTGCAAGTCATCAAACCTCGTTCCCTTGAGTTGTTCCTTCAAATTCGGAAATAAAAGTCACTTGGGGCCAGGTTTGGACTGTACGGTGGGTGGTCCAGCTGTTCGAAACAACACTCTCGAATGGCAGCCTGGGCAACACGAAACCTGTGAACCGGGGCATTGTTGTTCAGAAGGAGGACACCTGTTGTCACTAATCCTCGGCGTTTTTTTCACAATGGCTTTACATAGTTTTTGAAGAATGTTGACACAGTATTCGCCTGTAACTGTCCTACTGTTTTCAAGATACTCAATGAGCAGGATCCCTTTCACGTCCCAAAAAAGTGTCGCCATCACTTTCCTCCACGAGCGTAGGGTCTTTGAATTTTTTCGGGGGAGGGGACCCCAAATGCCTCCACTGCATAGACAGCTGTTTGTTTCTGGGTCCCACGGATGCAGCCACATCTGATTTCCAGTCACAAGTCTGGAGAAAAAATTTTCTGGGTTGCTTGAATAGAGGTGCAGAAGTTCCCTTGATGGATGCAAGCAGTGGTGTCCATCTTGTGCTGAGAGGTTCCGTGGCACCCATCATGCCGAGACCTTTGACATACCCAAAACATTGTGAATCATAGTGAAAGCACTGCCATGAGAAATGTTGTCCGGCAACTTCGGACAGCTTGATTCGGTGATTATTCATGATAAGGCTCTCTGCTGAGGCTGAACGGTCCAAATTGGTTGAAGTGGGCGGCCGCCCTGACCTTGGGTCGTTTCCCGCGTACACGTGGCCATGTTTAAACTCATTGAACCGCCAAATCACTGTAGCATGTGAAGGACATTCCCTGCCATACACAATCACCATCCTACTGTGGATTTCTTTGGCAGAACTTCCTTCTTTGCACAAAAATTTGGTAACGCTCCGGTACTCGAGCTTGAAATCGTGGGAGGATGCCATGTTTGACTGACTGGTGCAGACCAAGTAACAAACTGGAAGGCTTGATATTCAGGCCTTGCTAGGCTGCAGAGATGACCTAAACAAAAGATAGAGAGAGATCACTCTCAGGCATTTGGTTATAGCCAAGTTGCAACACCTTTTGATCTCCCCTCGTATTTTGGTGCTTAATGTAAGTTGAAGCTTTCGCATCACCGTCATGCGCCGTAATCCTTTTTGTCCTTTTTATTTCTTTTTCTTTGTTCATAAATGCGATGTATTTATTATTACTGCGATAAAAATAATGTGTGGATCAACATGGCAATCATAAAACATACTCTCACTCATAGTGACATGGCTTGTTTACTGTTTAACTGTCCTGGACTTCACAGAGAGTGCAAAAGTGATGCGTACAAGTTGGGAAGTAGAGTACACATTACCAGTTAACATATTAAAAGGCTTTTTATTAAGCCTGTTCAATATTACCAGAAATTAGTGCATTATCTCAGTTGCGCGACAACAATACCAACAGAACAGGCAGAATGCAAGCGGAACACGCACAAAGAACACCAAGGGAGCGCTGAAACACACTATGTGGCTGAATGCCACTCTCCTGTACGAATGACAGTTTGCACTTTAATCACGCAATATAGGAATGTTCCGTGCATTTCGAGCAAGAATGTTGAGCTGTAGAGCAATACATTACTATTTCACTGCAGTCAGTGCGCTTTATTGGCATACGATCAGCTGAAATTGCCAGCACCGAAATGCCACCGTGTACATTCCAATGCGCGTGGCGCGACTGCCTGTCTGCACTAATGCGGTGATGGTGCTGCAGCCTCCAGTTCAATGTCGCAGCCAGTGCCAACAGAAGCCCTTAAAAGAGCACTTAGGAACAGCATAGTGTTTCACAATAACATTACTAGGCAGAACCCTGCGTGAATATCTTATATAGACGAGTTTCTTTTTCCACTCTTTTCATCTGTCATGCCGAATGACCAATGCCCTGCTATAATGGCGATGTGGCTCCGTCCAAGCTATTGACGAAGAGCCGAAAAAACAACAACACTTCAAATGAAATTGTTCATTAGGAAATACAACCATTCGTGCTTTGGTTGCTTAACTGCAGTTAACATTTTTAGTAAGTAGATCTTTGCACAATTTCACTTGGCTCTGTTGTGAAGCCATGCTGTAGCTTCATTATTTTTGCGTTGGCTTCTGCTGTTTTGCATGCATGCCACAAAAATAATTGATCTTATGATGTAATTTTCATTATGTGATCGGAGCACAATAAAGCGTGCGTGTCCCTAAATGTAGACAGCCTTCAGGCAGCAGCGTTAGCCACACGTATATAACTTTTGACGATCTAAACAAGTATTTTTCTCTTCTACGATGCAAATGCAGCAAAAGAGAAATGGTAGGTTCTGTAGTCTCTGTGAGCTTCAAGATTTTAGGAAGTCGTAGGTACACTTGAACCTAGAGGGAGGAAGTTTATGTAAATCCATGTACCGCCCGTCATTATCCACGCTACCTGGAACATGAGTATTCATTCATTTGAACAATACTGGTGATGCATGCAGACACTAGAGATATAGTTTGATTATTTTTAACACGAAATTGCTTGCACTACTACTGTTCACCCAGTGAAATTTACTGCAACAATGCCAATGTTCTGCTCGCATCCTGTTTCTTGACGGAGCTGGTTAATTATGGTGACCAATTATTTTCGTGCTGCGGATGTACACGGGACAAAGATGCAAAAGCAAGCAGTTTGTGCAATCTTTTAAGTTTCTGTTTTCTTTATTTTGTTAATTCGAAACTGTATGCTTGGCAGTACTACTGTTCACTTGTTGGAATTTGTCGAAAGGATGCCATTGTTTGGCCGACATTCCATTCAATGTTTCAGCCGATTAGTGGTAATTGTAATTGGTAAAAATACGCTGAATTTGAGACACATCATTTGCACAAGGTACCAGTTCACGCAAAGTATAACTTTTATTCGTTTTTGCTTTGTCGGTGCGAAGCTCTGTGCGTAACACCGCTTCATTTCACCCACTGAAAGTCATTGTTAGAAAGCCAAGGTCTTGCCGACATCCTGTATGCTGATGTAGTTGGTTAATTGTGGTAATTGTCATCAGTATTGGGCAGTAATGGGGAGGGGCTCCCAAGTGCACAAGATACCATTCATGTTTATGTTTCTCTCTTTGTTTTAACTAGTGTGAAACTTCATACTTAACACTAAATACTGTCACACTGGAACTCACCATAAGAATGCCGATGTTCTGCCGGACTGTTTGCTGGGGCATCTCGTTAATTGTGTTAATTTTTATTAGTATTGTGTACTGTATGTAAAGAGCATCCAGTGCACAAACATCCGATTCACAATGCTTGCTCGAGCTTTTCTTATTTATTTTTAAATTTTTTTACTCTATTGCCTCAAGAAGAGCAGTAACCGCAGGTTATCGGTGCTTGTAGGTCAGCAGCAAGAACTCGCTAGTCACCCTTTTAAATACACAGTAGAACATTTGACTGATGCCCGTTTCCAACAGGTACCAGTTGTACATACTGTACAAAAAGAAAAAAAAAAAGGTCATCGGCCACTTTCGTTTTGGAAGACGTCCAGTAAAGCTTAGAACAATTCTTCAAGCATGTGATACGGGACACATTGTACATAGTTCTACCAGCATTTCCGGCTTTGGTTCTTAATTGTGTGACTGTGTGTGTGTGCTACCTTGTTGAGCTCCTGTGGAATGGACTTGATTCCTATTTGCGGTGTTAACAGTGGCTGCAACAGTGGCCTGCAGGAACCGAGCTCTTGTTCTCCTAGTCTTGAACTGAGGCACGATTCCTTCTGCTGTACAGCTGACTCTTGTGTGATTGTGTCGTGTGTATTCCCTTGGGATGAAGTGGCTGAGATGCTTCTAGCTTTAAGCATTTTTCTACTGATTTGTAAGTTGCCGTTGATGAATGGGTTGAAGAGGTTTTCTTCGTATTCTTATGTTCCTGGGGTCTAGTACCTTGAGAACCCATCAGTGCATTGCTTTTTGTATTGCCTATTAAACCATCAATACAAAGAAGGCGTCTGAGTGTTCATTTATTTCCTCTAGTGGCAAATTCCAGAAAATATATACCAACATAAAAATGAAGATGGAGCTCGAGCAGATGACGGACATGTCCTAGATGGTTTGCTGGTCTGTTCGCATGAAATTCTTGAAATCATATTTTTTGCTCACGATATTGTGATGCTCCTTCCAAGAGGCAAAAAGAACAACTAAACGTGGTCTTGGGCAGAGCTATGCATACAATTTTTTTTTTCATTGTTATGCATGCATGGCAATTGCTGTAGGCTGTTGGTTTTGGGATGTTGCACAACTAATAAGTTAGGTCATGTTTAGCCAACCCCGAGTAGCAGGTCAAACACTCGACTTCTAGTTCCTAAAGGAACATCTATCTTCCTAGAGGAGCACTATCTCACCGGGTGTAGACACCAAACAGATGGCCCCACGTTGCCCCGGAATTTATGTGTACCAAGATACCTGGCATAAAATGATGTGCAATAACACCTGCCTGCCAGTCCCTTCCCCCGGTTAATTGCGTGAACTTTATTTTTGTCCCTCTTGGCATCACTACAGGAGCTGCATAATGCCCTTGCGGACAAATCGTGGGCAAAGCGAGATAACTTACTTTTTCAGCTAGAAACAAATTAGTCCAGGTTTAACTAGGCACTCTCGCAAAATTTATTTTACGGAATTCCAGATTTTACGGGAGTTTGTCTGTTCCCCGTCAACTTCGTAAAATCTGGCTTCAACTTGCAAAGCAGTTACATAGGGAACACGTCACAAGAAGAGTGACATGATTTTAAGTCTGTATGACGGCACTTGTGCATAGCTTCCACAGCACACTGTTTGCATTCATGATCAAAATGATAATGAAGGCATTACGTCCTTGAAGGACAAGGCATACAAACGTGGTCTGACCTAAACATACATTACAGACCTAATATATGATGTGACAATTCTGTTGGTGGCGCAGGCAGAAGGCCAGTTCACTGCAATATGAGCAGAGTAATACTTATATTGTAATAAGTATTCTACTGTATAGTGCGAAGCATTATCATCAGGACCGCATGAGACGGGGATGAACGCTAACTTCCAATCAAGGTTTTCAAATCCGTGACGTCATACTTTTGCAGTGATGCATTTTGGCCCCTGAAGTAAAAGAAGTAAATCTTCAGCCATTTTTTCTCGACTAAGTCGGCCCCCTATTTTTTCACATAACCGGAAAAAATTTTCGAAGTTCCGCCCGAAGGGCGAAGCATTGACAGCAACATCAAGTTTATAATGTTACGTACGGACTCGTCAGACAGTGTTCTAATGATAAGCGGGCGCGGCATAGCACGTACGAGGCAGCACACAAGTCGTCTGCTGCTGGGCAGAAGGGACGGTGCCCTGGCAGTATGGAGGAAGGAAAAGGTTAGGAGAGAGCACAATGTCATGCAGCCAGCCTTGGCAAGCACACGCTCCCTGACGAGCATCTCGCCATGTTTGGCTTGGTGAGGAGCGCCACCAGCTGCCGTGGCAGGCATCGCACCTCAATGGTGCACGAGAGGGTCGGGAAAACCACGGGCGTTGGTCGGCGCCCAGTGAAATATTGGAAAAACATTTACTCTCGGTTCTACTCAGACCGTGCATAAACCTTATAGCATGCGCGTGCACAATGCTCATGGCAGCAGCGGAAGGGCTAACGCTGTCCTGGAAGCGTTGAAGGTGCCTCCACTTCATTCAATTTGTCGCTTGTGCGGGAAAACACACTTCACCCCTCTGGAAACCCTCTAACACGAGCAGAACACGCCCCGTCGACAAGCGAGGCAGCACGACAACACTGACAGAATGCGCTTAGTGCGTTCGTATAATTAGAATAATAATAAAAGGAATTTTGCTAGGCCACGTCATCTGTGTGAAGCTAAAACTGCAGTACAGGTCACTATTAACTGCAGTAACCCACTATATCCTGCTTCGCTGCTGGTGCAAATCCTTGACATCGGCGTAATTGTGAAAACGATTATGCCGTTGTCGAAAATTTACTCCAGCAGCTAAGCAGAATATAGCAATTAGGTATGCTTGTGTGGTTGAGCTCTGCGCCACTAATCTGGCCGCTCGCGTTTACGCCCCCGCTAAACCGGCAAACCGCCCGCGCTTGCCGGAATACCGGACGCACTAAAATTCTGTAGTTTATACGTGCTCCACGAGCTCAAAACATCGACTGTTTTGGATGTCGACATAGTTGTGCGCTTCATTTGTCTGCTTAGCATCATTATTTTGCTAAAAGTGGTAGAATAGGTCCACGTTTGTAGAAGTTATAGGGTTTTGGAATAAATAGTGTCCAAAACATGGCAGCCCGGACGCATTTACGGCTCTGCAATCACTTCCGGCATCTGCTCTCTGCAAAAGCACAGCTTTCGAGATTAGTTTTCATTATCCAAAGGGAGCCGTCGCTTGGGTGTGGATTTGGACACCAACTACAGTAAACTCTCAACTGTACGAACGTGGGTTTATCGAATATTTCAAAAGAACGAACTTTTTAAAAATCCCCGGCAGTTTTCTTATAGTTTCTATGCAAAAGTGTTTCACTTAAGCGATTTTCGCAACAGTCAATATTTCAGTTTAACGAACTCGCTCAGAGGACCAAGGCTTATTTTTACGATCAGAACCGATGCCCGCCCTCATCAAACCGCCGCTCCAGCGGCAATGTAACGCCGCTGGCGCTACAGCGCCCCTGGGGCAAAGCGGCGGCGCGGAAAACGAACGGCAACTAGGTATGGCCTCCGAGATCACCCGCACAAAACGAGCAAGCATGTAATCTCAGAGGCCATGAACAAAGTAACATCGCTGGCGCGTACAACGCCGCCAGAGCAAAGAGGCGATCTGTCAAACTACAGGCCACGTGATGTGTTTTTTTTTTTTTTTTTCCGACCGGCTAGTCGTGGCATGGTTGTCGTCTCTTTCTTTCGAAGAAGAGGTGTAGAAGACGAAGGAGAGGCAACTGCCAAACCAGTTTCGAGCCCTATAACTCTAGCGGAGGTTGTAGGGTACATTGTAAAGTAGAGACACTTTGTGTCTCAACAGCAAGCTGTGCCAGAAGAAGTGTACAATAACATTGACTCTTTGGACAGTTTTGTTACTCCCTGTGCTTTAAAAGTACAAGTGCAGAAGATTACAGATTTCTTTCTAAGTGAGAAAGGCAGCATTATAACTGTTATGAACCTTGTACTTGCTGATATGTACAAATTCCATTTCACACATTTCTAACACTACGGTTGCCATGTCTTTTGCTCCATGAATTGCACTTCAAACTTTTGACTCTGTATGCCATGTCTCATGTTGGTCTAGTGAATATTCCGTTTAGTGAACTTTCAGTTAAGTGAACTATTTCCTTCGGTCCCTTGAAGTTCACTCAAGTGAGAGTTCACTGTATATTGGCATGCGAAGTAAGTTTGCGTGTCGTGCGATATATTTTTCTAATCTACTAGATGAAACTTCGCTGTAATGCTAAAATGTGCAACAAATTTGTCGGTCCGGTTCACATGCAAAAGTAGTTAGCTTCTACGCACTGCGACAGCGAGTGACCTCTTCGCTCGTTCACAGCTGTGCAATTTCAGGTATTAGAAAACAGTCAGAGAGGATTGCTTGCGGAAACCGCTGTAACGAAAATATATTATAGCGTTGTCACTTATATATTTGCACCAATAATTTGGTGTCAGTGTAGACGGAAAGAAACCCTTACTCGATCATGCATGTCTCACGTTCACCGAGCTTCTCGCTCGGTGTTCAGAGAGGCGTAGCTCGGCAGTGCGTTTGTCGATCCGAGCTGAAGTGGTCGCGCTTGGGAAAGCTCGCTCAGCCATAGTAGATGTAATCTATCAAACTCAAACATCTGCTCATCAGGAATCGTATAAGGCCTTCGAGTGTCTAATTTTTGCAGAAATTTCAAACTTGCTCGGTTACGGTGCCCCGTGTTCGACACGCAGGGTTACCAGAAATGGCAAGACAGAGGGACGCCAATTCATGCCCACCACCTTTGATTATGTACGGTGGGCCCACTAGAAGCATCACAATTTAAACAAGCTTTATAATGCGTCAATAGGTGCCATGCGCTCTCTTTCGGTATCATGTAGAGGAAAGAGGCCATTAGACGATCATGCCTATGTCGCGTGTGCAGATGGCGTTGTCGTCGCGTCGCGCACGATGCAATCAGAGAAAAAAATTAAGTCTCTCGAGCGCGGCGTTCGGAGAGGCGTCTAGTTCTGTAGTACATTTGTCTATACGAGTAGGAATGGACACGTTTGAGAGAGCACGCTATGCCATATTAGGTATAATCTATCAAACAACTAGTGTTCATCAGGAGTTATAGGGCCTACAGGTGTGCAATACGTTGCAAAAATTTAATGCTTAGTCGGCTTGCACATCCTTGAACAAACGGCACGCCATCCCCAAACGGACGAGCAGGCGGGCACCTGTGGCGCTGAAGTCTAATTTCATCCAAATCTTGGCCAAGCCCGCACAGTGGGTGTGCGCCATCGCATAAGGAATACCATACCATACCATACCACGCCCGCAGCGGGTTTTGGCCATTCTTGGAAATCATCATCAACAACCGTATAGATGCGAGAGGCGCACACGACGTAGGAACAGAAGAAGAAGAAGAGGTGGACGCCATGTACTGGAGCCAGGAGGAACCGAGCAAAAGTCCAGGTGACGCCGGGTCACCCGCTCGAGGGACGCCTCACTTCGTCATACGCCCGAGCTCGCCGGCGACCAGGCACTCCCCCTTAGACAGCCCCGTGGCCGGAACACCGCTGCCGCCCGTTATGTTCGCGTTTCCGCTCGAGCCCCAGGAAGCGGCGCCCGTAAAGCAGCATCGGAAGCGCAGGAGCAAGAGAAAGAGGAAGCGCAGGAAGAAGGGTGCCAAGCGCAACGACGCGGCCAGCCACGAGGAGAAGGCGCCCAAGGTTAGCGGTTCGGGCACTTTCACAGCGTAGTACTTCTAATCAGGCTTGAATCGCGCTAATGGGCCTGCCACCAAGTTTGGTCATTGCAAAGAGACAAGCGTAGAGCGTTGTAAAATAATTTGCACCCTTAGAACTGAATAAAGGTGCAAGTTGGTCCATAACTCGCACCAGTATACCATTTCTGGGTCTAAAGGTGTGTCAGAAACCGATTTACACCCTTATTCACTTTCAAGGGTGCAAATTATTTCACAATCTGCGCAGGTGACGCAGTGACGATTGCGTCTGCAAACTGACACACCCATGCGCATCGGTAGTGGACGCAAGAGCAGAGATTGAGTGTAATACCGCTCTAGCCGAGGCAATGGGAGAGTGTCTCCGCTACGGGAGAGTAGCTCGCCTCTTCGCAACATTACCTCGAAACATTTCATTTGCTCAAATCTCGGCTAGTAATGAACCTTTTTTCAAAATTCTTGCGGTATAACATTCCCTGGGCGACGCTTTCAAACTTGTCTGTAGTGCATTACCAAAATATTCTACAGGGCGTGGCTTTAAAGGGCGCCTCTCATAGCTTATTTAATATAGAGTGCCCCGATACCTCGCTTCAGCAGCGCTGACGTCTAGGCGCCCTAATTTATTATCTTTGGGGTGTTCAACCGGATAACTATCAATTATACGTGCCTCGATAGCCTCCGAAATAGCTTGAGGACGCCTGTTTCAAACTTTCTTATGTTTTTTGTCAACTACCTCACAAATTTAAAGGTGCGTGTTACGAATGAGGTGCTTCGCGAACGTCGTCATTATTTGAAAACCGAAAAGTATTGAAATTCTACTGCTGCATAGGGGGTGCATAAATGTCCGACAACCAAGACGACCACTATGGTTTTGAAGGTAGCGCGTTGTTACACCGACAAACACAGCTTTTGAGGTGTAGCTTAAGGCATAGCAAAGACGAATTTTTCTTCTGTTGGCATATCTCGGCAACTACGTTTTGAAGCGTGGAGGCACAAAGGAAATGTGTAGTGCTGCACGTACAAGAATAGAGAATTGAGTGACTGTGGTCACGTTCGTCATTTAGCAGCCCAAAGAAGAGACACGAACAAGAATGAATGACACGAGTCCATGTTTGTCCATGTGCGTCCTTTGCGCTGGCACACGTTGAACGTAGTGCGGCCTTCTAATCTGCACGGAGCTGAGTTGTTAGCGACCATGCGCGAGCCCATGCTCTACCTCATTGTCTCTGTCTTTGCACTTGAAAACGTTTTCGTCGTCTGAGGCACATTTATCGGGCTTGTTGCAGGATCAAAGAGAAAATCACGTGACCTACCTCGGAGTAAAGGCGGGCTGCTGGACACCTCCCAGGCGGAATATTTGCGATTCGGGTTTGTCGCAGCATGTGACCGCAGTGCCAACGCCTTCATTACTCGAGCTCAAAAATAAGGTCAGTGCCGTTTCAAATGTGCTGTGCCAATACCGAGCGAGCATGTAAGTGTCAGTGTTATATCTGGGATTGGAGGCAAAATAAGGGTTGTGCGATCAGCCTGTGGAAACGCGGCGACGCGAGAGTAGAGACCGTGAACGCCTGACGTACGCGGTGTACCTCAGAATACAGACTTGCCACCCGTTCTTTCGATCACCAATTTTTAATTGTTATTTAGTTATTTACGGATACTTCAAGCTTGCACAAGACGGTGTCAGATAATGCAGCATGAACAGAGTTTCACAGGTGTAAAACACAACGTGGCTTTCGATCAAAGAGAATGCACCTTGCACTACAACATCAGCAATAAAATTATTCTATTTAATGATTGTTCTAGGAAACAAGTACTTAAAACAATTAATTCGGCAGGTTAGCTGTATTAAAGTTTTACGGTGTTGCTTCCGACTGACGTAACTCGAGGACTACGTCAGAATTCATGAGGTCTTGATCATATTAAAAATGAACATTATTTATCTGAATCAATAACTTCAGGCAACGATTGAATGCGTTTTTTTTTTCACAGTACAGGTAGCAGACCACTTCGTGTTACAAGCTGACTGACTGACGTTTGACCGTATGAATTATAAACAAATCTCAAGGCCTTTTGTGTACTTCTACTGTCA
This sequence comes from Dermacentor andersoni, assembly GCF_023375885.2. Taxonomy (NCBI): domain Eukaryota; kingdom Metazoa; phylum Arthropoda; class Arachnida; order Ixodida; family Ixodidae; genus Dermacentor; species Dermacentor andersoni. The sequence continues at coordinate 120,608,960 of NC_092823.1, read as the reverse complement.
TGTTTAGTGAAATGATTCTACATGATCTCAGAGTGTTTCAAGATTGAGCGAATAATTGTTTTATATGCCAGTAGGAGAAAAGCTGAAGTAACGAGCGCTTTAGAAAGAAGAATTTACGAAGGCAATCAATGGTAACAGTGTCAACGTGCTCGTTCTGAGCTAGAACACTATTTATTCATAGTCCAATGCATTTGCATTCCATTTCTTTTGGTAAAGTGGCGTTCTTACGCCCGCTGTTAAAAGGATACTGAAAAGGATTCGATAAAAGTGAAGGTGAGCTGTAGTAATAAATTTCGTTTCTGCAATGACAGGGCGACTGCTCCTATGCCACAAAAGGAAGCCTGGTATGCTAGAAAAGATGCAGAAACGAAGGTAAATCGGGTGTCGACACTGACCCGAAGTTTGCACAAGTGCCAGCTCAACGTGACATCCTGAAGTCCTAAACCTTCGGCCGTAGTGTAGTTCATTTTTTTTATCATTCAACAAAGATGGCATTCTGAGGGGTCTAAAGAGATAAACTAGAAAGTTTCGAGAAGCTTTCTTGCACCAGCTGTTTTTCAAACACGATAAACTAGAAGTTGTAAAATCCATGACGTCAAGATTCAGGAGAGCTCTGTTGACGCATGCATTGGGAAAGGGAGCGAGCGAGCGAGCAAGCAAGGAAGCAGAGCAAACAAAGCAAAAAGAGCAAAAAGAGCAAAAAGCAGAGCAATAAGCAAAGTAATAAGAAGAGCAAAGCACAAAGCAGAGTAGAGCACAAACCAGAGCAAAGCAAAGCAAAACACAAAGCTGGGCAAAGCACAAAGCAGGGCAAAGCAAACCAAAAAGCAAGAGAAAGCACTAAGCATACCAAGGGAAAAAGCAAAGCAGAAAGCAAAGCACAAAGAAGAGCAGAGCAAACGAAATCACAAAGTAGAGCAAAGCACAAATGAGAGCAAAACAAAGCGTAAAGCAGAGCAATGCACAAAGCAGAACAAAGCAAAACGCAAAGCACAAAGTAGGGAAGAGTAAAGCAAAAGAAAAGCAAAGCAGAGCAAAGAACAAACCAGAGTAAGGCAAAGAAAAAAAGCAAACAACAAAGAATAAAGCACAAACCAGCGCAAACGAAAGCAAAAAGCAGATGAAAGCAAAAAGCAAAGCAAAGCAACGCACGAAGCAGGGCAAAGTGAAGGAGAAAGTAAAGCAATGCACGAAGCAGAGCAAAGCACAAAGCAGAGCAAAGCACAAAACAGAGCATAGCACAAAGCAAAGCAATGCGCAAAGCAGGGCAAAGCAAAAGCAAAGCACAAAGCACAGCAAAGGACAAGCCAAAGTAAGGCAAAACAATAGGTAAACAAAAACAAAGCAAAGCACAAATCAGAACAGGGCATAAACCAAAGCAAAGGAAAGCAAAAAGCAAAACATTGCACAAAGCAGAGCGAAGCAAAGCACAAAGCAGAGAAAAGCAAAGCGCAGCACAAAGCAGAGCAAAGCAAGGCAAGAAGCGAAGCAGAAAGCAGGCCAAAGGGAAGCAAAAAGGAAAGCAAAGCATAAGCAGAGCAATGAAAAGCAGAGAGCAGAGCAAAGCAAAAAGAAAAACAAAGCAGAAAGCAGAGCAAAACAGAAAGAAAAGAGAAAAGCAGAGCAACGCACGGAGCAGCACAAATCGAAGCAAAAAAGCAAAGCAACAAGCAAATTACAAAGCAGAGAAAAGTACATAGCATAGCAAAGAAAGCGAAAAGCAAAGCAGTGCTTAAAGCAGAGCAAAGAACAAAGCAGAGCAAAGCAAAGCAAAAAGCAATACATAAAACAGAGCAGAGCATGCAAGCAATCAAAACAAACTAGCAAGCAAGCTAGCAAGCAAGCAGGTTAAACGAGCAAGCAAAGCAAGCAAGGAAGCAAGCAGAGCAAAAGAAGCAAGCCTGCAAAACAAGCAAAGCAAAGCGAGCTAGCAAACCGGAAGAATGAAAATGCAAGTAAAGCAAGCAAGCAAAGCAACATAGCAAACAAGCAAACAAGTAAGCAAGCAAGGAAAGCAAGCGAAACAAGCAAGCAAGCATTAGAATCAAAACAATACAAGCAGCATGCAAGTAAAGAAAAGAAAGCAAGCAAAGCAATACAAGCAAGCAGGCAAAATAAGTAAGCAAGCAAGCAAAATAAGTAAGCAAGCTAGCAAAACAAGCTAAACTAGCATCAATTGAAACAAGCAAAACAAACAAACAAGTTAGCAAAACAAACGTAAAAGCAAACACAAAGGAAAAAGCAAAGGCAGAAGCAAAGGCTAACACCAAATGCAAAGACAAACAGAAAATAGAAACGGGAACGAGCAAAGAAACAAACACAATGCAGGCGACCAAACAAAAAACGAACAAGCAAGCTGACAAGGAAACAATCAAGGAAACAAAAGGTTTTTCACGTTCAGAACATACAAGAAAACCGTAAGAACAGAATATAGAAAAGCGATTGTGTCCCTGAGCTGCCTTCTGGTATTTGAAATAATAAAAGCACTGTCTTGTGAAGCCTATTTTTCAAGAGTTGACATGTATTTATTTGGCGTGAGAAGGTACGTCATCAGCAGTGCCAATTAGGGGAAGTTTCCTTTGCATTTCACCCCGCACTGTATAACGTCGATACTTTGGTATGACGTCATGGATTCCGAACTATATCCGGGCGCTCCTACCATTTTTGTTCGCAAATAAGCCATTAAACACTGAAATATTGGTGTTTAGTTTCGTTAGAATAAACTGTGACGTTTATTTATTTAATAAGCCTTTTTACTGTAGTTTTGAGCGGATGGTTTACAAACATCATGAGGTTACAACAAATTTCAAACCAGAATATCAAATCCGTCCTTCATTTTTACTCTCGTCTTTGTTGCGCAAGCGTATTGTATAAAAATAATCTTGTCTAGCACATATCCCATAATCTGATAAGATCATATGAAATTTAATATAAGAAATGTGGGTTCATATAAGGTTATTTGGTGTGTGGAATATACGTTTTATATGAGAGTATTTTGATAGGGTCTTTGGGTCCCAGTAAAAGCGAAGCGTATACTTTTGGGTACTGCGTCGCAAGTCCACTAAAAATAACCTAGTGATTTCTATTTGGTCGAAATTTATCTAGACTATCCCGCTATGGCGTCCCTCACAACTCGGCTGTTGGTCCTGAACAATCGCTCAAACACTCTATTAACCAATCAGTGACAATCACAATATGATCAGGTCTCATCAATCAATTCACATGACCAGGCCTCTCTGCTTACGCCTGTTTACTGCCATCTCCTCCGCTCTCCTTTCTTTTCAGGCCAGATCAGAAGCAAGCCCCAAGTTAACGTTCACAGCGAACGCCGGGAACGTTGCCTCGGCTACCTACGCACCAACGCTCGACGGCGCCCCGACGACCAAGGTCGAGGGCGGGGCCTCCAGTCCCGGCCTTGGTACCTGCGTCGGGCAGTTCCCGCCGGCGGCCATCTCGGTCGACAAGATTGCGGAGAAAAGCCCCGACGCGAGCGAAGGCTGGAACTCTATGCAGCTGCTGCCGGGCGCCGGACGCACAAAGAGCGGCATCGACCACTCGATGGGCTCTGTACATTCTAGCACGAAGGGTTCGACGGGAGCAGCGGTGAGGAAAGCAGCGCCGACAAGCGGCGAGTCGGCGCCCTACGTGGTCGCGGCGTTCGCCCTGCTGTCCATAGTCATCTTTCTGGTACTGCTGCTGCCGAACAGGCCTGCCAGGAAAGCGGTCGTCTTGGCTCACAGGAAGAACACTTCCCGCCCCGTCTCCCCGCCACCGTCAAAAAAGCCTCCGGCGTACATGAGAAGCGCGACCACGACGGCTTCGTCCGCTGCCACCACGAAAAAACTCGTTCTTGTAACATAATCGCCGCGTTTTTAGGACAACCAATACTGATATCGGAACGATCTCTGCATAGTTATAACGTTTAAAATGAAGAGAGAACACTGTTTTTCAGTGGGACACATTGCATGCAGATGACGCACGAATGAGCGCTAATGTGCAGCTAATTTCTGCATCGACTGTATGAGATTTACTTCTAAACATAGGAGATCACAAATATAATTATTCTTGGTAACCAAGCGAAAGTAGAGGGGCAGCGCAATTTTGACTGAGCACAAGACGAAGAAAGGACGAACACGGCGCAGTTACCAAGATTCGCAGCCGTGGCGGGCATCGGGATTTACTCGATAATCGCCCGTGCGATGATGAACAAAATGTGTATATATATTTAACTAATTTAGGCACATTGTTTCTAATTTAAGATCCTAACTTAGCCATTCCACAATGCATAATGTTTTTGCTACAGATACTCCGTGCCTTGAATGCTAATTTTGTGACATATGCACTGAAATATCTGCAGTGCAATGTACGGCTGTTCTAGTAAGCCGTTGCCACACCATGAAAGAGAAAGAATGCAGCGCGGAAAACTTATCTGAACAGCAATATAGGACACGATGCTGCCGACGCAATCTGCACAGTACAGAGTGCCATCCACTGGCAAGCAGGACATGCAAGACATGCCCCTACTAACGATCTCTCTGGTGGCATCTACTCGTGGCACATTATTTTTTTATGCGCATTCTCTTAACATGGAACACAATGTAAGGACGACACCCTTGTGTTCAGCCTGACATGTTGGCACAGTTACGTAAGCGTGCAGTTAAACCGACTCATCCGACTTGTCTTATGGTTCTTTGCTTGACGAACCTGTACGCGGTCCTCTCGCACAGCAGAGCAAAGCGAACGCTGATGGAAGGAACTAAGGGAACGCCACATGCAATGCACCTGTGTCAGCGACGAATTAAGGAGGGCCTTTCGCAAAGTGGCCGGGTAGTGAGTCAAGTGCTCGGCTTGGAAGAGAAGAGATCGTTGGCTCGATGCCTATAGTACATTGGTGGCCTGTGTTTTAGTAAATTATACGGACACTACAGGCGCGACTCTCGCTCCGACCGCAGGTCGTCACGTGATCTACTTCGCTTCGAAGGCGCTGCATACTGAAGTGGTAAAGGGAGCGGCACACGGGAACGTTCGCTTTGGAAAAATGCACGCGCGCTCCCCACTGCCGGCGCTGTTCATGCCATCGTTGGGACTGAGTGCTCGCGGTCATCGCAATCACTCATGGTGGCGCGGACGATGGCGCGACGATTTGTTTATCTACTCTAAGATACGTTACAACCTTGGCCGATTCAAAAGATGGACGACTGGATAAACTTAGCCTATCCAGGTAGAGGCGCAACGTAACACAGCATCTTAAGGACACCACTAAGGTGAAACACTATGTCAATTTATGTACTGACAAAGTATTCTTTGAAATCTGTATTGTTACTTTCATGACAATGAGTTATTAAAGAAGAAAATGAAAGTAAATTTGTTTCATTTCTTGAGATTAGCGCTAGGAGGAGGACGAGGAAATCAACTTTATTAGAGGTCCTGCAGGCCACGAGAGCTTTGGGCTCTCATGGAGTGGGCGTCTCCCACGATGGAACCGGGAGGTTGAGTTTCCTGGCGGCGTCGTGGGCCTGCTGGACGGCCCAGAGTTGGGGAGTGAGTTCTTCGCTCCGGATTGCTTCTTCAAACTTGCGCTTGTCCTGTTCGTAGTTTACGTGAGCTTGCGAGCATGGCCAGAGTAAATGATATACGTTAAGGGATCTATTGCAATTGGTGCAATAAGACTTGTCGTAGAGCTCAGGCATGTAATGGTGTAGTCTGGTTTGCGTGGGGTATGTGTCTGTTTGTAGCATTCTCAGCGTAACCGCTTGAGCTCGAGTGAGCGTGCGGTGTGGCGTGCTATACTCTCTACGTTGTAGGTAGTAGTGTTTAGTGATTTCATTGTATGTAGTGGGGGCGTCCTTGTTCTCCGAGTGGTCGGGTGAAGCAGCGCGGTCTGTAAGCGCGCACGCAGCCTCGTGTGCCGCCTCGTTAAGGTTGGGGACGTCGCCGATCTTTGGTCCTAAGTGTGCCGGAAACCAGTGTATGACGTGTTTCTTAATCTTTTTCTTTGTAACAATTCTGAGAGCCTGTGCGCAGACCGTGCCCTTTTGGAAAGCTCTGATAGCGGCTATGGAGTCACTGTAGATATGGCAAAGATTGTCGTCGGTGAGCGCAACAGCGATCGCAACCTGTTCGGCCTGTTCAGGCTTCCTTGCGATTACCGTGGCTGCATGTCTTGTGGATCCGCGGCCGTCCACAACCGCCACTGCGAAAGCTTTGTTTCCCGCGTATGCAGCCGCGTCCACAGAAGCTGAGCGTTCGTGGTTCGCCAAGGCTTGGTTAAGGAGGAATTGTCCTCTCGCTTGTCGTCTGCCCTTGTTGTTTTCGGGGTGTACGTTTCTGGGTACAGGTCGTACCGTTATCTTGGCACGGATGTCCCGTGGGAGGTCCGCAAAGTCTTTTTGCTAGGCTTTGCTCAAGGAAACATAGAAATTAGCGCTAGAATTATTGCTCCTGCACGTCAGTATGACGTCACGGATTTCAAAGTATCTTGTCATGTTTGGGCCGTCGTAGCTAAGTCACAAAAATATTCGTGAAAGTTGCTGTGTGGAGCGTTTGGCATTATTAAAAAACAACGTAGTCCATTCTTGCCGAAGGGGAAAAATTACCTACGTCCGAACAGACCCAGTCAAAATCCGGGACGTCACAGAGAGGTAGTGCGGGCCCTTCAAGTAGGCGTCGCCACCCGTCTTTTAGGCATTGTAAAAGGTCACTTTACTAATTCTAATTATATTTTCAGGTTTAATTATTTTTTTCTCTTTAGTGACCCATTAAAGCGCTGGCTGGCGCGAGGCCGGGTGGAAAAAAGTGCCGCGCTGTCGCTTTTACCAGTGACAGCGTTTCGTAAGCCCGCCGCCCTGGCTTAGTGGCTACGACGTTGCGCTGCTGAGCGCGAGGTCGCGTGTTCGATCCCACGGCGTGGCCACGTTCCGACGGGAGTTTTTAACGCGAAAGCGCTCGCCTGTACTGTGCCTTGGGCACACTTATGGAACACGCAGGTGGTCGACAGTAGGCCGGAGCCGTTCAATGCTGCCTGCCTCGTAATGAGCAGTGCAGCTTGGGGATGTTGAGCTCCGCAGATGAAGCAAATCGCTGCTGTACATATGGTCACGCACTCGCCAATCGTCTCAAAGTGATATAGCGCTGGCACGAGGGGAAAATAGTGGCAATTTTGTTGTTCCGTTTGCTTCTCGGTCTTCTCGGCGCGTTGTAATTTTCGGGTGATTATCATGTGACTGTGCCAGAAATATTTGAGAAAATTGAAGAAGCCGGCTACAGAAAGGTGAAGGATTTGACAATTCGGCGTGTCGCTGCATTCATTCAATATACTAATCGAACTAACGTCGAAATTCATCGTGAGCTGGGTTCAGCGGAATTTTCTTTTCGTCACCCCAACTTCTGAGTAGAGCTCGTAAAACAGGTATCTGAGTTTGGATTATACCTTTCATTGCCAAAAAAAAAAAAAGGAAACTTGGTTGTTTTTCTTGGTTTAATGCACCAATGGTGTCCTCTATAGGATGTCATTCGTTCCCTCTCTAATTACGGCTTATGTATATTCTGCAGACTGGAACAATAAGCATCAATTGATATAGTCAGCGCTGTGTCTTGTCTATCCGATTGACCTGTCTTTGGAGATATTACTACGTCCGCTTCTAAAACTGCGAACTCATGCCGAGAGCGTATTGATCGTCCGGAAGATTTCTATGCGGGCTTAAAACGGCAGCTCAAGCATGCGATGCGTGTCTGTTGCTAATTCCGGAGGCCTCGAAACGAATACAGCGCTTACAAATATCAAGGCTCTTTTTTTCGGTTGGGTTCAGCTGCTCCGAAACACCGAAATATTTCCCCCTGAATTGCACTTTTCGTGAGCTCTTTCGGAAGGCAAGGAATAGCCGAGATGTGGGGGCATAACTTGGCGCTGTTTCAACGGGCTTCACGTTCCGTTGTCTATATAGACGACACTTGTGCTCCCTAGATTTCGCGGACACGGTTTACATAGGTACTTCCCAAACTATTTCCTCGTGAAGCAGACGATTATGGTCCCTGACGTCCAAGCAGACGACTCAAAATTCATGCACGTCCTCTGACACGTCTCAATAAGGCTTAATGCATGCCGCATCTTTGTCCGAGGAAGGCGCCGGCTGCACTTTATTACATTTAGCAAAAAAAAAAAAGAAAGTAATACGACCGAGAAGAGCGTAGAGAAGAGCGTGGCCCCAGAAGAAACAAATAGTTAATCAAAACAAAGAAAGAAACGGCAAAGAAGATAAGAAAGAAAGCATGGCAATTCGAGTCCGATCGTACGTAAATACACCCGTTATGGGTAAGGCAGGTATGCGCAAAACTTGTCTACGGCGTAGTACACTTCGTCTGCGACGAGACAGAAGCAAGCCAAACGCGAAAGTACGCATTGGTAGCGACGTGGGCGGGCGGGCATGCCGGCTTGCTCCGACCGGCTCGTGGCTTAATCGGAAGGCGTGGAAGCTCATAAATAAAGACGGCTCACGGTGATAGTGTCTGAAAACAGCGGAAAGATGGAAACCGACTGAGCACAGTTAAACTATATAGCCTCTATATTTAAACGGTGCGAGTCTGTATGGCAAACTCCCTCCGCGCATGGAAAAGGCAAATCAGGTTGTCCCGTATAAACCCCATGTGGAGCAAATACGAGCTTAGTTTTTCTTTCTTTTTCTCTTCTTATTGCGAAGCATTCCTTGGCTCTTACATGGCACTTACGGTAAGTTCCTGTCTCGCCTGAAACATGATAGGCATGTGCATGGAACGGCTTAGATAAGAGTCGAAATATTTTGTCGTCATCACCGTCATTAGCATATTTTTATATGGACCGCAGGACGAAGGCCTCTCCCAACGATCTCCAGTTGCCCTTGTCTTGCCCAAAGCTGATTCCAAGTTGTGCGCGCTAATTTCCTAAATTCATCGCACCACTCTGCCGTCTTCGACGGCGCTTATTCTCTTGCTTTGACACCCCAATCTGTAACTCTAGTAGTTGACCGGTTATCTACTCTGCGCATTACGTGGCCTGCCCAGTTTCACGCTTTCTTCTTAATGTCAACTAGAGCATCGGATACCTCCGCGTGCTCTTTGATCCACACCGCCGTTTTCCTGTCTTTTAACGTTCGCCTAATATTTTTCATTCCATTTCTTGTTGCGCGGTCTTTCTAAATCTTCTTTGTTAACCTCCAAGTTTCTGCTCCGCATGTTAGTACTGGCAGAATGCAATGACTGTACACTTTTCTTTTTGAGGATAGCGGTAATCTCCCGGCAATTATTTTGTTCTGTCTGGCGTAATGTCTGCCAACTCATTTTTACTTTTCTGTAAATATCATTCTCATGATTAGGGTCCTCTGCAGGTAATTGGCCTAAATAAACGTTACTCTTGCATATAGATTATAAAGATTGACTGTCGACCATGAATTCTTGTTCCCTTTCGAGGCTATTGAACATTACATTTGTTTTCTGCATATTAATATTAAACCCTACTCTTACACTTTCTCGTTTAAGGTCCACAGTCCCGTGTTCATACCCAGTGTCACTGAACAGAACAGTGCCATCTGCAAACCAAAGGTTGTTGAGATATTGACCATTGATCCTAGCTCCTAGTCCCTTCCAGTGTAATAGCTGGCCCAACTTGACACGAAAGAGATCAGATGCGTACGGATGCACTGAAAAGTGCGTGGAGTGTTAAAGAATTGTCAATCACACTAAAATCAGGCCGGGAAAGTATCAAGCATCGGCTTCAGACTGAGCCTGTTCTAGTTCACCCACTGTTGTTGAGTTCCCAGTCTTACCCGCCGTGGTTGTGGCTTTGGCGTAGCGCTGCCAAGACTGAGGGTGCGGGTTCGAATCCCGGCCGCGTTGTCATGGAGACGGAAGGCAAACACGCTCGCGTACCGTGCATTGGGTGCACGTTAAAGAACTCTAGGCGGCCAAATTAATCCGATTAATTTAATTAAACCGCACTCAAAATCGTGTTTTCTGACACGCAACAATCGCAGAATTTAATTTGAGCTTTTCTTTCCCCTTCAAGTCTTCATCTTCCTGTGTCTCGCAAGGAGTATATTGTCACACACGGTGTGGTAAATGCTGCAACAACACGACACAAAACGTGGCTTTCGAAGTATTGAAATGACGAACGGTTAGGCATATGCTCGATTGCGGCATTACTTGCGTTGCGAAGACTCGCAAGATCAAGCCCGGGGGAGACGTCGAGTGCTTCTCTTGTTTGTGCGTCGCTGGGATGAGTTAACGGTGCGAAAGATACAAAGAAAGATGTATGTGCTCACGACGCAACAAAAGCAAGTAGTAGCAAAAGAAAATTTGTCAGTATTGCCATTTATGTGTTTCTCCCATCTTACTCATAGTCATCGCGGTCATTCTTGTAAATAAACAGGTTTTAACCACAATTACCATAGAAGATTTTTCATTTAAATATCCCTTAGTTTTACCGAGTAAACTTACAGTGAGTCCGGGGAAGTGCCGTTCTGTTTTCTTGGTTCGTTTGTGAGCTGCTTATTTCACCACTGACAAGTGATAACATTATATTTATGGTCATGCATTTGTACTTTAATATATTATAGCTGCAGTCGCATGTAGCATTGTGCATCTAGTTGATTTTTATTGCATGTATTGTGCTTTTTCTCCTTATATATTATCTTTATTCATTCGTGCGTTATGGTTCCTCGCATTTACTTTATTTTCAAGGGCAGGGACGCAAATTGATTACTCATATACTCTTTGCATTTCTTAACGCGATATGTTGCCTGTACTCACCTATTTTAGTTCAAACATCTTACTACAGCCTCTGGCCATGAATCTAACCAGCGCTTGCCTACTTCAGCGTGTCGTGTACAAAGAAACTCGTACTAGAGAATAGAAGCAACCAATCAAACAGAAACAAGGTAAACAAACAAGAAAGCCAAGTGATGGAGCTACAGCGTCTACACGAGAGCCCAAGTAAGCAAAATGCACGCGTTCGTCATTCCAGCGTAGGACAATGAAGACGCGACATGAATTTGTTCGAGCGAAACGCCGACGCGAAATGTCCTCCATGACAAGAGCAACAGAGGGCCTGCCTCTGGCTACTGAGTGGCGGCACGCTTTGTGACAGTTGTTTGACGGATGAGGCATACGTCCTCTATATACGGAGGCCACATTCTTGAGGCGGGTCGCGGCTAGCGAAACCGTGCCGAAGGGAACAACGCCGCAAGTTCGGGTGCCTCGCGTTCGCGAGATTTGTCGCACCACGCGTCCATTCCTCGTGAGGTCTCGCGAATGGAGCAGGTACATAAGCGGGCATGTAACGATGGCGTACGTAATCGAACGAACGTTGTGCGCGGCGGCCTACATATGTATATACGTACTGTGTCGAGTGGAAACGCCATCTGAACGAAGTCGCGCCCCACCTGCCGCCTTGCTTTGTTTTGTTTGTTTACTTGTTTACTTTATGGATTCTTTGTGGATATGTTGAAATCGCTTTTCTTCCCCCTTATCTTTCATAAGCAGGAACATTCTATTATACTACGTCTGTCCACGAGTTTTGATGGAAAAAGGAACCTACAGAGTTTAGCATCAAAACGACAGACAAATGCTGGCGGTGATCGGAAGAATAAACATTTGGGCAGAGATAAGCCATCGCAGAATCTTTGTCAAGGACGAGAGTAGCTCCCTGGTAGACCTGCTGAGACATATGCTGCAGCGAAGAATTCCTGGTTAGCTGCATTGGTTAGCTCCACTGGTTAATGCTATGAGACGTGTGGGAAGCTGTGACGTTGCACTGCCTCCGTGATCGGCCCGCGTTACACGCCACAAGACCTTTTCGAAAACACATATTGTTCACTGCTATTACAATCGGCCCAGTTTACGGCCATCTCCAGGCAACAAAAAAAAAGGGGGGGGGGGATGAGTGTTTAAGAGCTGAAGAAAGCTACATAAAGAGAACACAAAAAAAAAAGAAAAGAAAAGCAGCCGCTGTTCCACGCACTGCGCGGCTAACTCTCCGATGTCATTAAAGTCGTATAACAGCACCAGATCATGCGTGCATAATAGCCGAACAAAACTCAAAAGCCGCTTCCGAAAAGAACAACTCAGCTGGGATTCCTGAGTTCTCAACAGGCGGCCGTGTGTTTCATACACGTAGTTGTGTTTCGCACTTCATTTCTGCGCAGACTTCGCAATCCGCTTGGCCGCTGTTCGACGCATTGTGCCGATGTCCGATGTCGACGTACCCGTATTACAGCGCCAGGTCACGCGTGAACAATACCCGAAGAAAAATCGAAATGCGCGTCAGAAAAGAGCAACCGTTGGGCTCCGGGTGGACGCTGCATGGAATTCCTGCTTTCCCGATAGGCGGTGGCATGTCCTAAGCCACTGTGTAGTCGTTTTTCGCGCTTAAGTGGCGCGAAAACATCTGCAGTACGCTCCACGGATAACGGTTTGTGGTATAACTACAGGTGGTTAGATACGATTCCCGCAGAGCAGCAATTGCATGAGCCAGTTTACAACTGCCGTCGAGACAGTGATTCCTCTTCGAGGCCACTGTGCAGAAAACTATCCTCTTTATTCTGTACAAAGTAAAGAAAAAATTGAGAAATGGAAGAAAGGAATTCCTGACATCACATTACTTTACCGGAAAGGGACATCTTAAGCAGCACTGACGCGACATTTTTGATATGCAATCTTTCGCGTTAAGAGGGGCCAATTCCGATGTAGCCTGTTCAGATATGTGTTGTAAAACGTAGAAACGCTTTTGTGAAACAATCATGTGACCAATTTGAACGACGTTTGTTACATTTGAAAGAGAAAATTACATCGTAGTGACTGTTGGAAGCTTAATTTTGATTTCTGGCCTCGAAAATTTTACAAAACGTGGCATAGACTGGAAGTTCTTTCAGAAATAAAATCTGTAGCTCTGCACTAAAAGGAGATGTCACAGTTCTGGAACCTGCATCTGTTACAGCATCTAAAGCGGACACGTTTGATTTATTCATTTACAGCTTACGTGAACGTGTTACAATGTTTACAAGAGTTTTGCAAAAGTCCTACTCGTATATCGATGGTATTTTGAAGAGCTTTGTATGATAGATCAATTTCGTCCGCTCTAAATGTATAGTTAGGTGCAGTTCACGAAATTTAGATATCTATTTTCATTGCTGAGTTACAGAGTAGTGAACTTGATAGTTTCGCATTTTTAAAATATTGCGACTTTTAACAATACCTCTGAAAAACTGGATGTCCTAAATTAACAATCTGTTTCCTACAGACATTAAATTTCGACTTTTCTTTTAAATGCAGCAAAGCTCATGAAATTCGATGCTGTTGTTACCGAGAAAAACTATTTCTCCGTTCTCATGTTTTTAGGGGCTCCCGGGTTAAAGCTTCCTCTTAGGTGAAGGCCTAGGCCCTACAAACCTTAGAAAAAGAAAAGATGGTGGCAAGTGACAGAACGCCATAATCAATTCACCGTAATACTTGCTTTGACGAACTAGTTTCGGTTTGTGTAGCCGTGAGGTGGATGCATCGTGACGTCATGATACACCGGCTCACTCCGTTCCTGCGAGAGCTGCAGCGACCGGGTGTACCAAGTCTGCGACATGGGAGTTGAGCCTGAGGAGACGTACGCGGCATTATCGTTCATTTTTCGGTTTACGGGCAACGTCATCGCACCCAGCCACATTAATACATGACATCAGAAATTTCGCTTTTTGTCATGACGTCGCGGTAACGAGATTGCCAGACCAACTTTAGTATCAAGTTAAGATATAAGCGTTTGAGAAATTTCATGCTTTGTAAGCCTTATTTTTTTTTTTAGGGGCGAGAAGCTCGTAGTAGAGTTTGCACAATTTACAAAAATCTGTCTTAATACTCCTTTAACACCGATACTATGAGGCGAGCTTCTCGTCAAATCGTGTTCGTGCCCCGTTCGCATAAGTGGGCAACAGCTACGCTGAAAAAATAAAGGCATGTGACGTAGTAATGATGCAAAATAAATTTATGTTTTACGTGGTCAACGGCAATTTCATGCTGAATGCGCCAATTCTTGTCGGAATAACTTTGCAACAGCATTGTGCTTGGTCAGCATTTGTAACGGAGAACACCCGGGAACGCCGTATATAATAACAGAGAATTTTAGAAGAGGGGACGCAAGCGGCCTGTGTACCCCAATCTAAAATTCTTGAATGGCTTTCTTCGAGACACAAAGTTTAGTTCGGGGAAACTTTAGCTTAGGAGCTCCTATCTAAATACAAGAGAAAGGATAAACCATTCTTCTTCGCAACCACAGCGCCAAATTTGATGAGGTTTGTTGAACTTAAAAGAAAAAAAGTTAAAATCTAGTGACTGTTGGTAGCGAATATTTTATTTACGCCATCATTGTTTCGATAAAAATTGCTGAAAATCTCAAATTTTCCGAAATCGAAACTGTCAAGATTACAACTCTGTAACTCAGCAATGAAAAACGATATAAAAGTTATGTAAATTGCACGTAGTAGTACACATAAAGCGCACAAAGTTTATTAAACATGACCCTCAAATCTACAACGAATGGGGGAGTAGGACCCTTGCAAAACCCTTGTAAACAATGTAACAACTTCACGTAAAATATAAAGTGGTGTATCAAATTTGTCCGCTTTAGATGCTGTAACGGATTGAGTTTACAGAACGGCGATATCTGTTCTTGGTGCAGAGCTACTAAGCTGCAAACTTCATAATTCTATATTTTTAGAACTTGCCAATTTTTGAAAATTTGTTTTAAAATATTCAGGCCATAAATTAAAATTCCGCTACAAAGAATCACTAGAATTTAACTTTGTCTCTCAAACGCAACAACTATAATTGAAATAGGACCAGTGGTTGTCTCTGAAAAGCGTTTCTGCGTCGTGCATGTATTTGAACAGGCGGCATCGGAGTTCGACCCGAGCTAAAACTTCCTCTCGAGCGACACAGCTTCAGTGCCTGCCGCAGAAAATGTCGCACTCCCTGTGAAACCGCCTCGTCGTCGTTAGGCTCATCCTCCTCGTCGATACACCCTCACAGAAGTTATGCGTGAATTTCGCTACCGTCTGAAGAAGAAGAAAATATTGGAGACAGCGGCAGGCCAACATCACTACAGCATAAATCAAAAATATATGTATATATAATTCTGGGCTTTTACGTTCCAAAACCACGATCTGATTATGAGGCACGCCGTTGGGTGGGGGTGGGGTGGAGCAGTCCGGAAATTTGGACCACCTGAGATTTCTTTAACGTGCACCTAAACCAGAGTTCGCGGGTTTTTTCGCATTTCGCCCCCATTGAAATGCGGTAGGCGTGGCCGGGATGAGGTCCCGCGACCTCGCGTGCTTAGCAGCCCAACATCATATAGAATAGAATAGAATTTATTGACAGGAAAGACAGAGAGGTCGACCAGAGCTAGTTCGCTCTAGTCTGCTACTCTGCACTGGGGAGGAGGGAAGGGGAGTGAAAGTACTGGGATGGGTGATGATGATAAGAGAAGTAGTGAGTGCACTTATGTATATGAGACAGTTGCCTTGCTAGAGCTGCTCGTCGAGCTTGGTGTCCTGCAGAAACTTCAACGCTTTATTTGCACGCATTGAGGTTGCAGTGTCAGGCCATGGGCCGAGGACAGCTTCCACCGACAGTGGTTGCCTGACAACGCTGGCTAGGAAACTTTCCAACGTCCTTCGCTCCAGCATATATGCTGGACAATCGCACAGTATGTGTTCCAGTGTTTCAGGTATCTGGCAGTGTTCAAAATCAGGGCTGTTCGACTGACCGATGAGGTGCGCGTAGCGACGGTTGAAAGCAGCGCCCAGCCGAATCCTGTGTAGCAATGACGTTTTGCTCCGCCTAACCTTCGGGGGCAAACAGAATTTACCGTCTGGGTCGATCATATGTAGGCGTCTGTGGATGTTGTCGTCGTGGGCTCTGTATGCCTTTGTAAGGTCCTGCATGAGCGCCTTGATCATAGAGTTGGTGTCAGGTTGCGAGTAGGCAATCCCTACTTCATCAGAGGAAGAGAAGGCCGATCTTGCCTCACGGTGAGCGAGTTCATTGCCAATCACACCACATCATAGCCACAAAGCAACCAAGGCGGATCCACAAGAAAAACATTTTTTTTCTATCGGCACTCTTGTAAGAGTATGCCGAAGAAAAACACAATCTAGCGCCCACCCGCGAATGAAGCTCACATACTCCCGCGTTAATGTACAGTTGAAAGAAAGTTGGACGCGCTAAGCACTCGGCAATCGCAAGATATCCGGGCTTTCGAGTTTGTCCGGTGTTTTGTGTGCCGCACAGGCAATGAGCGTGGCAGCGTTTGCGCACGCATTTCGGAGGCCACGGGACGCCGAACATTAACTGACGAAGGCGACGTCGTGTGCATTCCGGGGAAGAAAAAAATGTGAAGTGTTCGCCGTGAGATGAGCCTGTATTTACACAGGACTGGTTTGACGCTATACCGCCTCTGTGTCCATACTGCCAAGATACATAATCCCTGCACCATTATTTTTTTTCGTTATGTAGGCGATACAAATTGATAAGAAAAGGACATCTGGAAATTCCGCTTGCTAAGTTAGGGTTAATGTTATCATCAGAAACAGTACTATCTTTCGGTGCGTGCAGCTATAGGGGTCAGCCGCAGGGACGCGTTTGATGCCGTTTCCGGCTACATATAATCAACTAAACGAATAACTTTTTGAATTTTCTTTCATAATGTGTTCGTTTCTTGTACGCTTTTTGTTTTTCCTTTAGCCGAATATGTAACACTTCAGAAGATCAGGTAAATATCTCAGCACGCAATTCTTGACCAATTCCCCAGCACGCGTGTAGTGTCGCAACGGAATACCCCGAAACAGCAGAAGAGGTAGCGATTGCGCTTGCGCTTACCGACCCCCTCTGCGAGGTAGTTTTTAGCGACTCACAATCCGCAGTTCGCAACTACGCGCGGGGGCGCATTTCCTCCGAAGCTCTCCAGATTCTAAGGAAAGCTGGTCGACAGCACTTCGATAACACCGCCATCATATGGTTTCCAGCGCACGTCGCCACCCCCACCGATGAGGGCCTCATTAACTTGAACGAGGTAGCACACCGCTCTGCGCGAGAACTGACCCGCCGCGCAGAATCGGAGACCGCCTCTTCGAGTTCGGAACTGCTGGCTCAAAACACGCGAGAACGCCTGGTCAGGTACAATGACATCACCAAGCACTACCAGCTAGGCAGGCGGTTGCTGCCCCCACCTCACCCCATGCTGAAACGTCGCCAGGCAGTCATCTGGCGACAATTGCAAACACAAACATTCCCCAGTCCGGTGCGATTGCAGCACATTTTCCCCGCGGAATACCCGACTGCTCTTTGCAAATTATGTCAGGACACTAGAGCGACGCTGTCACACATGTTGTGGGAGTGTCGGGTTACATCAGCTACAATGGCAGTAGCTCCGGAGGCTCTTGCGTCGAAGTGGGCCGCCGCTCTGCGCAGCTCCAACCTCAAGACACAAGAGTGGGCTGTCCAGCAAGCCCGAGAGGCGGCGACGAGGCAAGGCCTCGAAGTCCCCTCATGGGAGACCTGAGCCCGGGTCGTCAAATTTGCCGGATTCAGAATAAAGTTGTTTCCATCCATCCATTCCCCAGTGCGGGTATCAGTCATGAGGCCACCACCACCACCACCACGATCATCATCATCATCATCATCATCATCATCATCATCATCATCATCATCATCATCATCATCATCGAGAGCTTGTGACTGCCACCGTGAACGGGTCGAGAACCAGAAGAATCATCGCTGAAGTCTGACTGATATTTTTTTCATTGTTATACAGTGCCTTTAGCCACGCTGACCGAGCAGCGTAAGGAAAAGAAGAGAAGACGAAAAAAATGTATTTTACGGAGCTCAAAATGGCGCCATTGACCGTTTCTGCGCACGTGCGCCTTTCGTAGTATCTGGGGTGGAGCCGGCAACGAGATACCAAGCGGTCGCTATTCATTCGGGTCGCTGGCTCGAGTCGACGTTGGCTGCGGCTAAGTGCAGCACGCCGTGGGTGAAGCCAGGCTTGTTTAAACACGCCACTGGTTCGAAGTGTCGCACGTGCATGTGCTGCTGTTGCACGTGGTCACCTTGCCCCGGAAACGAATGAGGTCACGCTTCGAGAATGCTCGTGAAGTGGACGATGTAATCGTGTTTGTTCAGGACGGTCTTGTCGACACCACATGAAAGACACCGTTTGCGCAGGCGTTCGAATTGCGAGCAGGTAAAAAGAAAAGGTCCCTGTGGTTTAATTCAAACGATGCTGACTTTTCCTTGAGCGGTAACATAGTGGCTGGCGTGTTAGCTGGCGATTACACAGCGGTTGCTTGTCCACTCATTCTACATTATGTTGCACATTGCCTACAATACTTTGAACTGTTGACTTTATGAACAGTTTGTGTGCGTTTCTCTCTCTCTCTCTCTCTCTCCCTCTCTCTCTCTCTCTCTCTATATATATATATATATATATATATATATATGAACTTTGAATAGCATTATGAGTCTTACGTGCCAAAATCACGTTGTGATTATGAGGTATGCCGCAGTTCGAGACACCGGATCAATTTGGACCACCAGGGGGACTTTCAACGTGCCCCCAATGCACGGACACGGGCGTTCTTGCAATTCGCTCTTATCGAAATGAGGTCGCCGCGGCTGGGATTTGCTCCTGCTACCTCCGGGCTTCTTTCACGATCGGAAAAAACACTTTTGTGTAGTACGTACTGATCAACAGAAAGCTTTGTCGGGAGTTTTTCATGTTGCTCTAGAATTTTCTCATTGCCACGTTTAATCTAATTATAATATTTGAGAATTCGATTAGCGAATTAAGTCTAGTTATGTAATTAAGCGGAATTGAAGAAAAATAGTCTGAGTATCTCCAAGCGACAGCAAATAACATTACCTTGGTTGATGGTGTTAAAGTTTGGTGCACGATAGTTGGGACACCATACATATATATATATATATATATATGACCGCATTTTAACACAGATCTAGCACGCAGTACGTGACCAATGTGCCGCATACGTGGACAGGCGGAGTACAACATTCTTAACAATTTGCCGCGTGCTAAGACGCTAAATTATATCGTTCTAAGACGCCTGTAATGCTCCGCATTACGCCTATGTGAACCATAGTTGAGTGTGGCAATCTTTTTGTACATTTCTTAGTCGCTTAAGTTTACAAAGAAAGTCTGTCCTTCGTGGGCCTATTTTCCCAAGATTTCCTCGTCTGTAAGTAACAAAAAACAAATAAAAGCTACTCTTACGGCAAGGAATATGAGGATAATGTTATTTGTTCCATGAAATTATTATTCTGCGTTCACCATTTAACAATGGGTTTCTCACTTTCGTAACATACTAGCCGGTATTGAGAACCGACTGAAAAAGCATTTGTGTCCCTGAGCTGCCATCGACTCTGAAGAGGATATGGAAGAACAGTGAATACGAGGCAGATAGTTTCGCAGTAAACAGTGACTCAGCAATTTAGCGTGCGGCTTGAGAAATTTTGGCACCAACACTTCAACGCTTACGCCTCCACTGCAGGGAACGCTCTCGTGTGACCTTATGTGGTCATCGTTTGACCTTTTGACAACCTATTGCTTGTGGGGAAGCCAACGACCACGACAGTTGCCGAATACATAAATCAGTCTACCACAAGAAAACATTAGCGAAAGCAGCGCTATCTTGACCGCAATACCGCTTTACAGCAGGAATTCCGTCGTCCATTCATACTGTTCTTTAATTCAGCAGCTCTATTCTATTGCAAAGCCGGTAGGAAAATTTTTGGGCAGTATTTATTGCTTACAAATGAATGAATGAATGAATGAATGAATGGATGAATGAATGAATGAATGAATGAATGAATGAATCAATCAATCAATCAATCAGCCTCAAGTTAAATCCAAATCAATGTTAAACCTCATGAAAACATCAACGCCATGCATCATCGCCGCAATTCTGATTCGCTGTGCATTCTGGTGGATACGCACGAGGTAACAGAATCGAATACAAACTTTTGCTGCCGCATTCCGACGGTAGCCTGATGTAAAAACACTCGGACAAGCTTAAATTTGACCACCTGGGGTCACGCGCTCAGATGGGATACAAAGTCCCCTTTTGTATGGAGTCCGTGTGCAGCTTGTGGCGTAAGAACTCATCACTCACTGAGATGATTAATTTGGTCCAGCATAGCACGTGGCAATGGAATGCGCGGCGGAGTGGTCCGCTATTCAGGGAAAGAGAAGCATAGTATAGGAGAAATCGACGTACGTGTGTCTTTACACTTGCTTCGTATTCGGAAGTTGCAGGGGCAGGCTCGACACCGACCTCCTTTCGCGTTTCGCCCACTTTCCGCCAGGGGGAGAGGGGGTCATGCGGGCAACGGCACTCGGTGACGATAACTACGCTATGGTGGCGCTGAATAAAGGCAACTCACTCTTGCAGCACCTGAGGCGAAATCCTGATATAAAACGCAAACCGACGCAGTGTTCTCTCTGAACCCTTCCCTTCTTACTCACCTCACCGCCTTCATCTCTTTAAACTTCTTTTTTTGCTCTCACCTTGTTGTTCTTTTTCTCATCCTTTCCACATAACGCTCGAAAGCTGCTCGTGTCTGAAACAGATGCCTCTGCCAGAGAGTCGAAGCTTCTCGAAACAAGATGCCGCGATGGACGCAGGCTTTCACGAAGTGGTCGTTCTCGTAGCGTTCGCGTCACAGGCGCTTCGCGTCGCCTCATTGGTCGGCTCCGCCTCATCGGCATCTGACGTCGCTGTGACGTCACACGCCTGGCACGGATTACAAAGCCTTCAGCTGTTCCGTGCCGCGGCACCACTGGAACACGAGAGCACGAGGGACTTGACAAGTCCACCAGCCGTACACTTCGCAGGCGTGCCATTGTGTATTCCAGTGTAGCGTTTGTTTGTGTGTGTGTGTGGCTCCGAATGTGGGAATCAAGGACGTTGACTGACGGACATAGGTAGATGCCATGCGTCCTGCAGAGTTTCGAACTGGGACTTTGGCGCCTGAGTGGCGGCGCTTCTGCTTAGGTGGCGGTTAGCGCACGCTGGGTCATTACAATGGTACGACAGGCGTTCTTGAGATTGCTCTTTTTAGGCATGTTGGCATGCGCGCTCGTAGAGAGGACCATGGCGGGTAGACTGCTCAACAAGCTGCTCGGCGGAAGCTCGGACGTCGAGGAAGACGCCAAACTAAGTCCGGTAGGTAGCCCAATCTACTGGGAACACGTGTGCGCGTGAAATCCTCGATGCTTCAAACATGTCTCACTTTCATTGCTTTTTATTTGTTGAGTTAGTTTGCCCTACGACATCAGAAGGAAAACGTTGCAGATAATTATGAAGCTCTGTCTCCCGCATAAAGTTCTAGTTGGTGGAGTTCCTTCATTCTTCCTTAAGCGTGAGGATATGCAAGGAGAGGGAGTCGAACACGTAGAAACAGGACTGAATGAGGGAAGCATCAACTAACAACTGACATTTGCTGAAAGCGCAAGAGAGGATAAGAGGTGAAAGATAAAACGCTAACGCAGAAATAATGGCGTGTGATTCTTTTTTCAACATTCAAATGAAAATAGTTGGTTCTCGGTCAAAGTGGTTAAGTTGTTAAGGCTGACGCGATTAAGCTCAACCTCTTTGAACATTGCAACTCTGGGCCTGTTTTTCATAGAGTTTCCTTTAATATACCAGGGGAAACTAGTGATTGACGGGAGCTTCAAACTTGGTGGTTCAGCCAGCACAAGAATTATTGGTACAGCACATGGACTTGCCTTAACTTCGTCCTTGTGACTCTAAATCGCTGTGCGATTTTGAAAACTGACCACTTTCATCAAAATAATTGGTTAAAAATGCAACAGTTCTCTATTATTGTGGATGGGCGCAGAAACTTATTACTTTCTGGCGCTTACAAAAATATGGTTCTTCAGGGGAAATTTAGGTGTAATAAATAACGCCACGAGAGCGGATCAGACAAATCCACGTATACATTGTACGTGATACACAATTCACGTGGTAGCCATACGATTGCAGCGCCATAGTTTTCTATAGGGATTCTCGTAGATAACTCTATATGTTGTTTACTTAACGACATAACATAGCGCAAAGATACATCCATGAAGGCGACACGCAGATACACGTCTGTTCTTTGTGGTTGTGCCCATGCGCTAAATTATGTCATTTCTTTAGGACGATCCAGTCCAAACACATGTCTTTATGTCGTCTGTGCTGTTTGCGTAGCATCCGCCATGGTGGTTTAGTGGGTATATTTGGTGTTTTCTGACACTGAGCGCGAGGTCACGGGATCGGATCCAAGTCGAAGCCGCTGCATTCCGAAAAGGCTGGAGTGCCATAATGTTTTTGTGGGCGGAGACGTGCGCGCGCTAAGAGACAGAGCTTGCCAAATTATTTCGAAACCGAGTCCTTCTGAATTACTTCGCAGGTGGATCACGCTGCAGCATATCGTAGCGTAAAAATTCCGCGATTATTAGTTAATAGCAGTTGAAATTACTTTCTTGTCCTTTGGGAAGTCACTAAATTTTATAAATTTCAATTTCTGCGGAAAGCTACAACAAACATAAGCCTTAAAAATTTCTAGCTCTGCACTGCGTGTCGTATCAAACGGACCCTCACACAGTAAATTTTCTTCGCTTGGTAGCACCGCTGAATAAATAAAGCCAACTACATATGTTTTGGAAGTGGGGAATTAACGATGAAGTTAAACTTATTTGCGGCTTCACCACTCCTGCTGGAATGCAGGTTGACAGTCTGTTTGCCTTGCGAAGTATCATCAGCATCTTTTCTCGCGAGAACGAGTGAACTAGCTTCGAGATATATATCTTTCTTTTTTCACTTTCCGTGCTTCTAAAAATTTTCCGGTTGGGGGTCGGATATCTTCATGTGTTATCAGCAAAGCATCGCTGTCGCACTGAACGCATCGTAACTTCGCATTTTATGATGTCTGCGTTTGAACAAATATGAGCCCTTGAAAGAATAAAGAAATGTGCCGTGTGCTCTAAAGCGAACAACAACCGATATTAGCCAGTTTGGTGTACAGACGCGATGTAGTGACGTGTGCAGGAGGCCGGTGGTGGTGAGCCAGGGATAGGAGCCGAGCGTCTTCCGGCGTTAGAAACCTTGTCCTCGGCCCAGGTTTCTAACAAACCTGTAAAAGAAGAAAATCTTTCCAGCAGGCTGAAAACACAACCAACGCTCAAACATTTGCTTAACGAATTGTCTTTGCTTTTGTCTCAACAAACCGATTCACGACCGATTTCGTATTGTCGATATGGGCCATTAGGCTGACAAGAAAAAAATTGGGGGTGGGGGGCTTATGCGCAAAAACCACGATCTAATTTTGACGCACAACCTATCGAGACTCCACCGTAACTTTGACCACTTGGGGTCATTTAATATGCACCCAAATGTAAGTACATGAACAATGAATATTCGCTTTTTGACTGAACACAAATTTAGATTGATTATCAGTCATGATGAAGTAGCCAGAGCGTTTTTTGTTACGGATCCATATAGCGGCTCTATTCTGTAGCTATGCGAGTACGTTATAAATATATATGCTTCATGCGGATTCTAAATCACGGTGGCAAATTTCACTTGGGAACTAACTAAAGTCGTTTGTGCTAAGAGTTTATTTGCCTGATTGGCCGAGTTTGAGGCATCACAAAACCAAAAGCCTTGGATGCTTTCGAAGTAAACAGTGTGATTATGCCGCGTAGCCTTATGAAATGAGAATGCCTTGATATGTTATTGTGGGAAAGTTTTCAGTGGCCACGTTATTAATAGCGTAAAGACAGGCACGAGATTCAGCGGTCATCGTAAATGTCATAATTTTTTATTCGTAAACATATTTACATTTGAAATCTTTCGCACGACATAGCTAGAGCCTGACTGCAAAAAAATTGTCACATGAAGATAAATAACATTCCTCAATCTGGCGCAGTAGTCGGCAAAACAATATTGTAGTGGAATTAGGGTGATTGCTTATATAATTAATATCTATGCCGAACATGGCTTGCGTATGCACCAACAAATGGGTACTCCAGACTTTAGTAAAGTTTTTGCGGAGCAAATTCTTTTGCAGAAACAAGGTATTTTCCCAAAAGTTAAAGAGACTAGTTCATGCTATAGGAGATTAGCAAGTGTTTTATCATACGAGTGTGAACAAACTTATGAAATACATTGCGAACTTTATGTACACAGCATCTATATGTAATTATAGGTAATTCCCAGTCTAGCGAAGTTCAGCTATGAAGTCAAATAAGTTTGACTTTCAGGATCACATACGTGAGAACCCATGTCATTTCGGCGAAAAGAAGCCGTGCTAGTCCAGTTACGTCATTGTTGCAGATATGATCTGCTCGAGCATTTTGGAGGTTATGGTTAATAAGACTAACCTGTAATATGAGTAAGCAGAAGTGATCTCCAGGTTTAATTGAACCCCTTGAGTGAACCGCCATTCAGGGAAAAAAAGTATTGTTCTGCACAAAATATACTTTGAAAAGATCGGGATACTGAAAGAATGCCGCCTTATGTTGTCTTGAAGATCGAGCTTGGAATGTCCGTGAAATACAGCCGCACCAACGGGTTTAAATACTCGCTTTTTCCATATGTCATTTCTACGTAGAACAAATTCTGCAAGAACGGTTACGGATTGCGATTCTGATGCCATGCTACGTGATTTGCTTTTAACTGACTTGTTTTGTGTTTGCTTTACTTTGTTTGCTTGCTATACGTCTCTTTTTTTGTGGATCACTTCTAATATGTACCATGTCCCCCCCCCCCCCCCCCCCTGCAATATGCCTTATTGGCACTGCAGAAAATGGCGAATAAGCAGCATACAAAATAATTATAAGTTTGCGCAGTTGGGCTTAGGATGTGATTTATTTGCCAAACAATCAATAGCTCTTTCTGTGCCTTGCTGTGTAAACATTTATCGTTCTTGATAAGCAGAAGCAGCAGTGATACGTTGGGGATTTGCGTTTAGTTTCTAAACATGATGCTGTAGAAGAAGGTCAGCTTGGTGGCGACCTTTGTGATACGGTGGCGAGCGCTCTTGGAAGATGGTTTCTCCAGAAATGCGTCCCTTGGATCCTGAAAGCCTTGGCTTTGTTGCCACTTTCTTAAAGAGGGATTCCACCGTCTAGCGCTCCGCAGCTTCTTCGGTCTCTGTTATCGTCCCTAATTTGCGGGGCCGCTTGGGCTCCGTCGTCGCACCACTTACACACAAAGCTTCTGAAGGGCCCGGCTTACTTATCTAGTTCGTACTCCGGATTGTGACGATTCTTTCACAGCGTTTCGCCGTGACCTTGTTTCGTCACCTACAATCAGGCACTATATATATAAACGACCACAGTGCACGCATCCTGTGGAGAATCAAATTACTGTGCCACCGAGCGAGAGTGCTTGAGAACTATGCGAACCTTAAACAAAATCACGCCCTTATTTTTATGATCACGGTTCCCGACACGGATCGCCACGCGCTTTGTTGGTCGGCCTGCGTAACGGGTCCATCCAGCCGTTTTGAACACAGGGAGGACCCTACTCCTCCGAAACTTTAACACTCGGGTTGTTTACAGGTTTCCTTAAAGTATACAGATGCGGACGCTGTCTCAGCGTCGCTCATTGCGACGTCTACCCCACCATCTCTTTCCAGGACTTAGCCCCGCCCCCTCCCCCCCACACGCGCGCGCACGCACGCACGCACGCACGCACGCACGCACGCACGCACGCACGCACGCACGCACGCACGCACGCACTATATTACATCTATATTTCCCGGTTTCTCAGCTCCCTTTAAGATTTGTCTTGATATTGCTTTTTCATTGCTTCCTTACATCCTTCTTTATTGCTTGCCCTTTGTGTTCCTTAAGGCACAATTTTGAGAGAGTCAGTCGCTTAGCGGCCATACTTCACATACACCGTAGCAGATAAAAACTACAATCATCAACGTACACCCGCTCCTAGAAAGGCAGACATCTTCATATCATCGCACGCCCACTTTCTATCCGCCTACCCGCCTCGCCCCCTTCCCGCCTCTTCGACGCCTTGCCCTCATCGTGCTACGGCGGCGCGAACCCCACCATATTGCGGTTTGAGACACACCTCTCCTATTGGCGCAACTGTCGGTTTGATGGTATAGAAATTTTGCCTGTTGGTCAGCCCTTTCAACTCGTGATTGAGCGCGTGTAGATATTTTCACGTTGACATAGAAAGTACTCTGTGGCGTGATCGAGAGACATGAGAGAAGCTCTGGCAGCAATACTGTACTAGAGTGCAGTGCATACAAATGTACATAAAGGCGCGTCCGTGCTTGTAAATCTCTTAAAAACCGCAAGATGTTTTCATAATGCACAGCTGGCCTTTTGCAGACTTTTGCGTGTCTTTGAATCCCTTGGATCGCCTTGGTAGCGTCGTCATCATCATATATTTATGTCCACTGTACGACGAAGGCCTCTCCCTGCGATCTCCAGTTACCCCTGTCTGCGCTAGCTGATTCAAATTTGCAACTGCAAATTTCCTAATTTCATCAGCCAACCTAATTATCTGTCGCCCTCGACTGCAGTTCCCGTACCTTGAGAACCATTTTGTAACCCCAATGGTCCATTGGATATCTACCCTTCGCATCACATAACCTGCCCAGCTCGATTTGTTTCTCTTAATGTCAATTAGAATATCGGCTATCCCCGTTTGCTCTATGATACACACCGCTCTCTTCCTGTTTCTTAACGTTACGCCTAACATTTATTTCGTTCCATCGCTCTTTGCGCGGTCCTCAACTTGTTCTCGGGCTTTTTGTTAACATCCAAGTTTCTGCCCTATATGCTACAACCTGCAGAATGCAATGATTGTACACTTTTCTCTTCAACGACAGAGGTATTGTATGGTATTGTATAGTGTATACGTAATTCTAGCGAACTCTAAATTTTGCAGATGTGGATGCTATTTGAACATCGGCAGTGCATGTGACTTCTTTGTTGTGATTTTGCTTCGCTTTCCTGCCGAATGGGCTAGCTGGCGCCGATAATGGGGCCCACATTTCCTTTCACTTCATATCAACAATACAAAAAAAAAACTAAATTTTTGATTTACACATCGCACGTTTCTCACCCACCATACCCCCAAAGTTTTCTCTCTCTGTCTTACTTTTACTTATGCGCACCTCAAAAGAATGAACACAACTGAAGCTTCGAATTGTCTTAGGTTTTCGCCTAGCTTAAAGTAGTGTGTTTATCCTTCTCAATACATTGAATAACAGAAAAGATACAGTGCATTGAACGTTCGGCTTGAGGCCAGGACAGAGGGAAATGCCCAAAGGGAGGGGGGAGGGGGCTGGCGAAGGGCAAGTGCATCCAGTGCGTGATCGCTTGCATTGATGAGACAGAAGACTCGGTAAAGTACACTCCATTCTCGCCAGTCTCGATGGGGTCAGCCGGTTAGCTGGGTAAGAGACAGAACTAAAAGAATAGAAGCAAACTTGAAAAAGGGGAAAGAAAGGTGGCCGGCCACCTTCCTGTCGCTTTGTCTCTGTCTGCCTCTCGATGTCTATTTTTTTTTTAAATTTCCTGGTGTTCTCATATACCAACTAGCCCAACGAGTCACTCTTATCAAGAGACAAAACGTTACTGGAAGGCAGCGGGGCTAGGCACATTTCATTCCTCAAGCGACGGGCTGCGGTGGCGCCTGTTCACGGGTGAGCGCCGTGGAGTGCAGCGCGCGTCTTTTCAAGGCCAAGAAGGATGACCCGCGCTCGCTTATCGGTAGCCTGGCGGTCGCGTTTCACGCCTGGCGACCGTGTCAAGAAGCTCTCGCGCATACACCCTCCCATGCGTCATCAATGCGTCACGGATCCCGAGCACCGTCAGCGGCGCGCGCATCGCGCACGCTGAGGGGACGGTACGGGCTCCACGCCGTCTCCCGGAAGTCCTCGCGTGCGGCGCTATCCACATGTTGCGTGCGAAGCCGTGCAAGCAACGGTAAGGAGCGCGGGGGTGAAGCGAGCGCGCGGTAGTCAGTCAAGGCCGGATTGAGAAGCGAGATGGAGCCCGGGGGCCTATCGCCCCTCGCTGTTGCGGCGACTGCTACGGGGCATTCATGCAGTGTACGCAGTTCTAGGCCTCGTTGAGACGTACAATCGTAGACGTATGTATAGTCACGGCCGGGCTAGAGACACGCACTCCTAAAATAGCGCGCTCCTTTCCCCTCTAGACCGGCCGTGGTATCGCAGTGTTAGTGGCTGCGTCTTGCAGCACACTGTTTAACCAAAGCGCGCTGAGACACGCGACGATCATGCATCCTTGTCCGGGCCGTGCAAACTAATCTGGTTTAAAGAATACTAAAGAATACACCCATCTCACTACAATGCTGAAGTCAGCAAGCGAGAGCGTATTCTGCATCGTCAATGTTTCGTTCATTCATTCCTTGTAATCAGCGACTGTACTCTTCCTATATATATATATATATATATATATATATATATATATATATATATATATATATAGATGACACCACAAAACCATAAAAATCTGCAATATTCCCATAAATCCGTAAATCGTACACCACAAAAATTCGTTATATTTTTTCAAGGGAAGAGTAACTGAAATTAGGATTTCTAGCGTGTGATGGTTGATCACAGCGCCGGAAGACGTCGCTAGATGCGATGTTGTCGGTGGTATTCCGATATACGTACGCGTTATGCAACGCATGTTCTCTGTTAAAAGTGTCTATCTCTAATATATAGAACGACGAATGCGTACAAGCACCAGTCATATATATCTGAATATCAACACTCCTATAAAGAAGTTCATCACCATCATCATCAGCAGCAGCCTGGCTACGCCCACTGCAGGGAGGTGGGAGCCTCTCTCATACTTCTCCGACTACCCCGGTCATGCGCTAATTGTGGCCATGTTGTCCCTCGAAACTTCTTAATCTCATCCATCATCATCATCATCATCATCATCATCATCATCAGCCTAGGTATGCCCACTGCAGGGCAAAGGCCTCTCCCATACTTCTCCAACTACCCCGGTCATGTACTAATTGTGGCCATGTTGTCCCTGCAAACTTCTTAATCTCATCCGCCCACCTAACTTTCTGCCGCCCTCTACTACGCATTCCTTCCCTTGGAATCCATTCCGTAACTCTTAATGACCATCGGTTATCTTCCCTCCTCATTACGTGTCCTGCCCATGCCCATTTCTTTTTCTTGATTTCAACTAAGATATCATTAACTCGCGTTTGTTCCCTCACCCAATCTGCTCTTTTCTTATCCCTTAACGTTACACCTATCATTCTTCTTTCCATAGCTCGTTGCGTCGTCCTTAATTTAAGTAGAACCCTTTTCGTAAGCCTCCAGGTTTCTGCCCCGTACGTGAGTACTGGTAAGACACAGCTGTTATAAACTTTTCTCTTGAGGGATAATGGCAACCTGCTGTTCATGATCTGAGAATGCCTGCCAAACGCACCCCAGCCCATTCTTATTCTTCTGATTATTTAAGTCTTATGATCCGGATCCGCGGTCACTATCTGCCCGAAGTAGGTGTATTCCCTTACCACTTCCAGTGCCTCGCTACCTATCGTAAACTGCTGTTCTCTTCCGAGACTGTTAAACATTACTTTAGTTTTCTGCAGATTAATTTTTAGACCCACCCTTCTGCTTTGCCTGTCCAGATCAGTGAGCATGCATTACAACTGGTCCCCTGAGTTACTAAGCAAGGCAATGTCATCAGCGAATCGCAAGTTGCTAGGGTATTCTCCATTAATTCTTATCCCCAATTCTTCCCAATCTAGGTCTCTGAATACCTCCTGTAAACACGCTGTGAATAGCATTGGAGAGATCGTATCTCCCTGCTTAACGCCTTTCTTTATTGGGGCTTTGTTGCTTTCTTTATGGAGGACTATGGTGGCTGTCCGCTATAGATATCTTTCAATTTTTTACATACGGCTCATCTACACCCTGATTCCGTAATGCCTGCATGACTGCTGAGGTTTCGACTGAATCAAATGGTTTCTCGTAATCAATGAAAGCTATATATAAGGGTTGGTTATATTCCGCACATTTCCCCATCACCTGATTGATAGTGGGAATATGGTCTATGGTTGAGCAGCCTTTATGAAATTTTGCCTGGTCCTTTGGTTGACAGAAGTCTAAGGTGTTCTTGATTCTATTTGCGATTACCTTAGTAAATACTTTGTATCCAACGGACAGTAAGCTGATAGGTCTACAATTTTTCAAGTCTTTGACGTGCCCTTTCTTACGGATTAAGATTATGTTGGCCTTCTTCCAAGATTCCGGTACGCTCGAGGTTAAAGAAGTTGGTACCTTGCAATAACGGCCGGCGCACCGCTAGATCTCCGAGGCCATGCAATGTAACTTTGCCATGCCAAGGGATTCCTACGACAAGGAGTTGCTTGAAAAGCACGCCTCCAGTCCTGCGAATTGGAGGACACGACGAGAGCAGTTTGGAAATGTTTTTTTGTTAATTTAGAAAATTTCCCGTAGTCTCTTTTGAGGCAAGTGACCGCATTAAGTCGAAGGGCAGTGCGGGAAGCCACCATCCGGTAGAGCTACTGTATCATGCATGAAACAAACGCTCGTATTTAAAGAGACATCATTGTGTCAAACAGTCAGCCATGGCGAAATGCACATGTTGCTTCTCGATACGAAACCATGCCGCCACGCGAAAGCGGATCTAAAGAAAGCTTTCGCACCACAGTGAAGAGTGACGCGACAACCGATCGCCTAAGCAAGGCGAAATTAGGCACAAGGCCATGGAGGAAATAAATAAACTAAAAGAGGCCATTATGTCACGCAGCCAGCCTTTGCAAGCTAACTTTCTTCGAAGCGGTCTTCTTCTTTCCTTTTTCTCTCTCAAAAAGTTGATCCAGCACGTGACCACCACGTGAACTAGCACGTGAACCAGCACGTGAGGTTTTAATGCGTTCGCATTAGAAGTGTCATAGTAGGAAAAAGTGTGTGTGAAGTCTAGGAAATCACTCACATGGCGCACGCACGCACGCACGCACACACACACACACACACCATCGTCATCATCATCAGTCTATTTTATGTACACTGCCAGGACGAAGGGCTCTCTCTGCGATTTCCTATCTGTCCTGCTCCAACTAGCGCCTGCGAATTTCTTAATTTCATCCCCCCCTAGCTTTCTGCCGTCTTCGACTGCACTTCCCTTCTCTTGGCACTCATTCTGTAACCATAATGCTCCACCGGTTATCTAACCTACGCATTACATGCCCTGCCCAACTCCATTTCTTTCACTTAATGTCAATAAGAATATCGGCTACCCCCGTTTGCTCTCTGATCCACACCGCTCTCTTCCTGTCTCTTAACGTTACACCTAACATTCTTTGTTCCATCGCTCTTTACGAGGTCCTTAACTTGTTCTTGAGCTTCTTCGTCAGCCTCTAAGTTTTTGCCCCATATGTTAGTACCGCTAGAATGCATTTAAATTTTCTTCTCATAATCAGGGTCCCTTGTTGGTAATTGACTTAGGCAAATGTATTCATTCACAAGAGGCTGACTGGTGATCCTGAGCTTTTGCTGATTTGCCAGGCTATTGATCATTGTCTTCGTTTTGTGCACATTAACATTCAACCCCACTCTTACACTCACTCTGTTGCCGTTCTCAATCATTTGGTTTAACTCGTTTCTAGTGTTGCTGAACAAAACAATCATCTGCAAACCGAAGGTTGCTGAGATATTCGCCATCGCTCCTTACTCCCAAGCCTTCCCAGTTTAATCGCTTGAATACTTCTTCTAAGAATGCAGTGAATAGCATTGGAAAGACTGTGTCTCCCTGTCTGAACCCTTTATTTGCACGTATCTTCCTACTTTTCTTGCGTAGATTTAAGATAGCTGTGGCATATCTGTAGATATTTTCCAAAGTATTTACGTAAGCCTCCTGCACTCCTTGGCTACGTAATGCCTCTATGACTGCTGGTATCTTTACGGAATCAAATGCCTTTTCGTAATCTGGGAAAGCCACATAGAGAGGCTTATTGTA
Source organism: Dermacentor andersoni (assembly GCF_023375885.2). Classification (NCBI taxonomy): domain Eukaryota; kingdom Metazoa; phylum Arthropoda; class Arachnida; order Ixodida; family Ixodidae; genus Dermacentor; species Dermacentor andersoni. The sequence goes on along the minus strand of NC_092823.1, from coordinate 120,576,880 downwards.
CTCTGCGGATTTCACGATAGCCTGGTTAATGACATGGGTGTGATCCATTGTAGAGTATCCCTTCCTGAAGCCAGCCTGCTCCCTTTGTTGACTGAAGTGTCGCCTTTATTTTATTGAAAATTATATTTGTGAATATTTTGCACAATACTGGAAGTAAGCTAATGGGCCTATAATCTTTCAATTCTTTAAAGTCTCCCTTTTTGTGCATTAGTATAACGTTAGCATTCTTCCAGTTCTCTGGGACCCTTGCAGTCGATAGACACTTCTCGTGAAGAGCCGCCAGTTTTCCAAGCATTATGTCTCCTCCATCTGTGATTAAATAGACTGTTATTCCATCTTCTCCTACCGCTCTTCCTAGTTTCATGTTTTGCAAGGCCCTCCTGATTTCATCGCTAGTCATAGGAGGAGTTTCTGTATCCTGTTCATTACTACTTCATGTGTAGGTAACGTGACTGCTTTGGGTTTTGTACAGATCAATATAGAATTCTTCCGTTGTTTTTATTATATCTTCGGAATTGCTGATAATGTTACCCTGCTTAATTATCTTTCATATTTCAATGCATACATTTTGGCTTGTCCTATGCCAAGTCTTCTTTTCACTGATTTCATGCTGCGTTCATTTAATACTGCTTCTTCAGTCTTTCTTACGTTATAATTTGGAGTATCCCATGTTTTCTCCTTGTTGATCAGTTTTGACAATTCCGCGAATTCAATCAGATCTCCTGCGTTGGACGCTTTCATTCTTTTTCGTTTATTTATTAGGTCCTTCGTTGCTTGGGAGAGCTTACCTATTGGCTGCCTTCGGGCGTTACCTCCCACTTCAGTTACTACTTTTGAAGCCAGCCTAGTTATGGCACCATTCATTACCTCTATGTCATCCTCATCTCGCTGTTCAAAGGCTGCATATTTGTTTTCAAGTACCACCGTGAATTGGTCTGCTTTTATCCTTACTGCGTTGGCCTCTTTCTTCACCAATACTACTCTTTCTAGCTTCAAATAGAGGTGCATCCTAGCACTCACTAGCCTATGATCCCTGCACTTTATCCTACGAAACTCTTCTACATCGTGCACTATGCTGGGATCGGCAGAAAGTATGAAATCAATTTCATTTCTTGTTTCACCATTAGGGCTTTTCCAGGTCCACATTTTGTTCCTACGCTTCCTGAAGAAAGTGTTCATTATTCGCAGCTTTTTACTTTCTCCGAATTCTACCAACATCTCTTCTCTAGTGTTTCTAGAATCGACGCCGTAGTTGCCAATTGCTTTTTCACCAGCCTGCTTTCCCCCCACTTTTGCATTGAAGTCACTCATTACTATAGTATACTGAGCTGACGCTTTTCTCATCGGTAATTCAACATTTTCATAAAGCTGATCTACTTCATCATCATCATGATTGGAGGTTGGAGCATAGACTTTTACTACCTTTAATCTATACCTCTTATTAACCTTTATTACGACTACTGCTACCGTCTCATTAATGCCGTAGAATTCGTCAATGTTGTCCGCTACGTCCTTATGGGTTAGGAATACTACTCCATACTGCTTCTTATCTGGAAGTCCTCTATACAGCAGAGGACGTGGCCATTAGTCAGCACTGTATAAGTCTCCCCAGTTCTTCTAACCTCACTAAGGCCAATGATATTCGAGACAATGCCTGATAGTTCCTCGAAGAGTCAGCTGGCTTCACTCGAGAGAGTTCGGGTGTTAAATGTTGCCAGGGTCAGTTTCTATTGGCGGCCTGTCCGGGTGCAGAGATTCTTAGCACCCTATGCTGCGTTATAGGTCTGACCGCCGCCTTGGTCAGGTGCTCCGCAGCTGCTGGGGACTGAGGGCCATTGGTTGATCGAATGAGTTATTTTAGAGGGAGTGGCCGAATGCTGCACTAGGGAAGCCATTTCCTGTTCCGGTGACGGAGTACCTTTTGTTGAAGCTTAGTGGGTCGTCTTAATTGGATTAATATGGCTTTATTGGCCCTCGGTAAATTTGGCGATGTCAGGCGACCACCGTTTGCCATATACATGTTCGGGTGCTTTTCCCGTGATTCGTCCTTTCTGTATTGTATAATCGCTGAGCATCAGGATTGTGACGTAACGCTTCCTCCCAGACTATCTTTCTTTCTTCCACGGTTTTCCCCGACGTCATGGGGATCGCCATGTCGGAGCACTAGCACGATTAGCAGCTGCGCCTTTATCTCAACCACCTAATTGTTTCCGGCTCATCGCCAGCAGTGCCATGGAAGCTGGGAATGGGTTCTGGATGTAACATCTGTGACATATCCTGAAAGCTATACTTATGTTCTCATAGGAAGCATATAGAGGGACTACTTGCTAGAGCCAAGAGTGCAGCTGTGTCGAGTGGAATAGCGCTCTGGAATACTCGGCTTAGCTTCAGTGGGGGATCCGATGAGAACCGCGGCGCGTTCAACATGAGAAGACAATTTCTGCCGCGCAGGCTGGTCTGATGCACAAGAACGGCTACCCGGTCCAAGTGCACCACGTGATCACCGAGGACGACTACATCCTCGAAGTGGACAGGATGCCGTACGGCGTGGAAGGTGACACGCCTAACCAGAGGCCGCCCGTGCTGTTGGTTCACGGGATCGTTTCCTCGGCTGCAGACTTCGTCATCAACAAGCCTCACCAGAGCGCAGGTATTGCCGGTGCCCTCAGGGAAGGTGTGTCGATAAACCAAAACGCATTGACTAACTACGTTAACGCCCTATCATTTCGCGGCCCCAATCATTCGCGAATCGGGGACGTTGGGCACATCCGCGCTTACTACACGTAGGCTTCGCAAATTCATGCTTGTGCCGTATAGCTTGGTTGGGCTCTATAATCTCATTTACGTTACTTTCCTTTTGAAATGCGAATAGCTTTCTTTGGCTCTTTCGCCCGTTTCTGTGGTCAGACGTAGTTCGCGGCCGGACTCTCACCGCCTATACAAGTGTGCCGATGCAAGTGACGCATGGTCTCGCGCCACTGTGTTGCAGGGCCAGTTCGTCGCCAAACGCCCACTATCGTAGCTCTTCGAGACGCACGTGCGTCCTCGCGAGAGAGTCTGAAAGACTTTAGACGCTGTTGTGGAGCGCTCGGGAAGGACATCAGTCGTCTTCTCCCGACGCCCCTCTCAACCTGTGGCGGCTGAGGGAGAGGAGGACAGCAGTCGCCTTAGGGCCGATTTATGCTCGAGCCGCCCATCGCCGCAAGCCGCACCGCACGCTTGCGGTCGCGCGAAAAATGGCACATATCCGGCACTTGTGCACAAATTACCATTTACACTGTGTGCACAGTGTATACCTTCCACATTGTAAACCGAAATTTGTGCACAAGTGGTTGATACGTGTAATCTTTCGCGCGACCGCACGCGTGCAGTGCGGCTTGCGGCGATGGGCGGCTCGAGCGTAAATCGGCCCTAGGCGTTCGCGCGATCTGGAGACAATGAAGGAATCGCCTTATGCGGCCGCTACAGAGTGGGTAGAACGGCTCTGTACTCTAGGACACTGGTCCAAACGGGCTTCGACACTCAAAGCCTTAAGGGCTTTGCTGAAGTTTTTAAGGACATGCGAATTGTGCGATCGCCTTTGAGTGTTGTATCGCGTACTATCGCGTTACTGCGTGGATGTTCCGATTTCTCTTTTTTTTCTCCTCTTGTTCTTCTTTCTCCTTTTATTTCCTTTGCCCCTTTCCCCAGCACAGGGTAGCCAGGCGGTACTTACACTGGCTAACCTCCCTGTCTTTCTTCCTCTTTGTCTCTCCTCTCCTGTACGCTGCGTGAAAGCGCAGTGAAACAGCGCAGGCTGCCCTAATGTCCTCGCTGCACCAATGCACGCACTCAATCGCAGTATTCCTTTAATAAAGCGAATAGCTGTTTAGAAGCATTTGGCTATTCGCTCGCATTGACAATCATCTTCGATGGTTTATGCGCGGTTTCCTGAACCATTTCTGTCTTTTCGATACAGGACAGTCTGCCTAGCCTTCTGCGCAACGTTACCAGAAGCAACGTTGCTTCTACGTGGCACATCGGCCGCATACGTTCTTCTGATGCATCATTTCTCGTGCATCACTTATTTTCCGAAAACGGGGGAAAGGGGCAACGAAAACTATATGCCTAAGAGTGTACAGGTCATACTTCGCTGAAGTGGTGAACATATCGCTTATCTAAATTAAAGTCCAGGCTGAGTGGAGAAGTACAGAAAAAGAAGTAAATTTTTTTTTCTCACGAATTCTGTGCACCGAAAACCTTTGCGGTCGCTTGGAAGTACGTGGTACCGTTGGCGTGCCCTTCTAATTTAACTGCTGTAGTCATACTTGCATGGTTTAAAAGATGGTCGCTTGCGTTCGCATCTGTTCAACTCACCTTTATGTCCTGTTAACTTGAATGATTCGGTGGTGCCATTTTGTGGTAACTTTGACAAGGACGATAGTGGTTGTAATTTTGAACACGGGACTAAACGTTGTGGCAACGGGGATCTTAGAGGAAGCACGCCTGTACTGCATTTCTTCATGAATGCTATTCATACTATGCGACAATGCGTGCGTTCACGAAATATTCAGACATGCTCTACGCATTTAACCGAAGCACCAATTGAGGTTATACACGAGTAAGAACGCTAAGGTTACTTGGCGAGGCAGTGGCTTTAATCTTCGCTATCTTCGATAATCTGTGGTATGCGCATCGCAGAGCCATCTCGGCCAATGAGCGGATCAGTTTATTTCAGAAAAAGATGGATCGTGGCCTAAAGCGATGTATCCCAGGCTGCGAAAATTACACCAGAGAGGAGGAAAGAAAAGGAAAGGAAGGAAAGGTAGGGAGGTCAGCCAGACGCACGTCCGGTTTACTGCCCTACACGAGGGAAATGGGTTGAGGGGATGAAAAGAAAGAAAGGAGAGGGATGGAGGAAGGAAATATCAGTGCGAGTATGTGCGGTAAAAACAATACATTTGTACTGCTAACTGCCTTAACTCCTCACTACAAGAAATTTTGGCTGTTCGAGCGTGTGGTGCGTAACAGCTCCCACCCCATATTCGCCCACGAAGACTAGGTCTTTCATCGACGTCACACAGAGGTTGAATGACCTTACAAATGTTGTGACACTTGACAGTCACATACACTTTCGGTCGAGGCTAGCCCAAGTTGCACTTGGCGCGAACTTTCGTCGGGCTGCAGGCAAGGTGCGGTAATCAATTATTTGGAACACCGGGGAGTAATTGAGACTTTGTACCGTCATAATTGAGTCTACTCCTACCTGAGAAAGCGAGAAAAGTGGTTCACAAAAATTTTCTTTTGTCAGTACTCCTTTTCTAAAGAACAAACAAATATTCTAAATGCTCTCAGATGTCCTTTACATGCGCAGGCTTTCTTCTAGCGGACAGAGGATTCGACGTATGGCTTATCAACAGCAGGGGGACGCCGTACTCCAACTACCACAAGACGCTCACCACGGAGGACTCGGAATTTTGGGAATGGAGGTAATAACGAAATGGGCGCGCGGGCGTTGTGAAACAAGTTAGGGAACGTCTTCCCTCTCGCCACAAGTTCTATTTGAAAGTAAATGAAGCGTGACAATGCAAACTACCGGAGAAACGTTTGTGGTATCGCGCATTCTGATGACGTATATACCATGAGTCCTATGTGACTTGTGCCTAATTCAAAAAACATGCAAGGTCCATTTACCTGAACAGAACGAAGATAATGCTGTTTGCCGTCGTTTGGAGCAAGGCGCACTGTTTTGTACATTTCACCTAATTACTTAATAATAGTTAATGAACTTCTCAAACGTTATACTCAGAGCTAAAGCGCGAATGACAAAATTGTCGACCAACCTGAATGAGTATTCTTTGGCTTAATACCTGCTGCACAAAACTTTTTTCTAAGCCTGAAAGAAACCTCGCAAAAGAAAGAAAGAAAAAGAGGTGCCACGCGTATAATCTCACGGCACATTCATACAAAAAGATAAAGGTTTTGTACTTTTATTATTATTATTTTTTGCTTGAAGTGAAGCCGCATGAGTACCCGAGGCATTTAGCCAGTTAGTGTTCTCTCTTATGAGCAGGTAGAAAGGGACGTCTAACATTTAATGCGTAAGATTTCAATACGCGTTTATTTGAAACTGACTGCAACGGACTTCTGTCAGTTTCAGCTTGTTTTGTCTCGGCGCAGGGCATGTAGTTTATGGTGCATACTTTGTAAAGTGCCACTACGGGAAAGACGAACTGCTGTCCAACCTTTTAAAATCGTGTTTCGTTTCCCGCGAGGGGACTAAGCCTATGCAAATATATAGAAATGAGTAACCTTGCAAGCCTCGACGGTACCGGTATGGATGGCGAGATGCTGTCATAGCGCGCTACACATAACTACCTGAGGACAGAGTGCGTAGCGTGGCTTTTCTGCAGGCTCTATAGTGACAGGGTGCATCCAACGGCCTGAAAAGGAAGTCTTGCAAGAGTGGCCCAATTACTGCTGGTCCAGCATGCCATGTAATAAAAGCGCTTTTAGACTACTGTCTGGCGATTTTTTTAGGTCTATCTCCTTGTGCACGTGACCTTCTGGCTAAGAACAGGGACTTTGAGAATTATGGCACCCAAAGCTAGCGGACGCAATTCGCTGGGCGTACAATAGGGTGCAAAAATGGCACAAAAGTACATAAAGGGCATACAACAGGGAGTTTAACAAATAAAGCGCCTATAGTTGCAGGAGGCTTACCGATTAGGCGTACAAAAGAACGCGAAAGGCGTTCTACCGAATTTCGTTTTTTTGGGTAAGCAAAGCTGCTTCAGAAGGGAATACGTTTGAGCATTTTGAGCAAATAACGATAATGTTGCTTTGTTGCGAATGATAACACGCTTGGGTATGCTATTTCCAAAGCTGCCCAAACATCTATAAGCGTAAACACTACATATAAAAAAATTAGTGACTGCACTTTGGCCCATTCTAGTTTACAGAACTTCCGACGGGTCGTTTGTGGAAAGGCTGTGGACACTATAGTTGAAAGAAGTTGGAGGCAACAAGTCCGCAGGCTAGAGAAATCTATCTACAGGGTGTGTCAGCTAACTTTAGCCGAGTTCTAAAAATATTCGCGTGCGCTATTTCGCTATATTAATGCTGGTCTACTGCATTTCTTAAATTCGGTGAATGCAGCACAAGTTGTTTATAGCATCGAAGAACACAAATGAACGAAAAATTGCTGAAAATGGCTTTTTCTTGTTTTCCAAATATTGCGTGGCGGTGTTTTTGTCGGTCTTCGCAGCTTTGACGAGATCGGTCGCTACGACTTGGCGGCAACGATTGACTACGTTACCCACGTCACAGGATTTATGAACATCAGCATCGTTGCGTGGTCTCAAGGCTTCACGGAAATGCTGGTGCTTCTTTCGACGAGACCCGAATATAACGCCAAGGTTTGTGACTCTGTCCACACCGTCCATTGAGCGTAGAGTCTGTAGAGCGTCGACACTCTATCTATATATTGCTTTTAATTATTATCACTACCTTATGACCGAATAAAGGCTGTTTAGTTCTATAGACAAAGCCGTCAATTACCCGCCGTGGTTGCTCAGTGGCTATGGTGTTGGGCTGCTGAGCACGAGGTCACGGGATCGAATCCCGGCCGTGGCGGCCGCGTTTCGATGGGGGCGACGTGCGAAAACAGCCGTGTACTTAGATTTAGGTGCACGTTAAAGAACCCCAGGTGGTCGAAATTTCCGGAGTCCTCCACTACGGCGTGCCTCATAATCAAAGTGGTTTTGGCACGTAAAACCCCGTAATTTAATTTTGAAAGCCATCAATTTGTCATCTATTTTGGCGAATTTGCGCTTCACAGATTTGTAGACAGTGTTGTTTGCGCAAAGTTTGTGGACATTAGTCGAGAAAAAGTGTAATGTCAAGTTCACAGGCTGTTGTGCGCGTTTTGTGGAGAATAACTATTAGGCTGTTTACTGTAGAGTATCCAAATACATATTCGTGGGAAGCATTCGCTGAACTGGCAGCGAAAGAAGGTATTCATAGGAGATTTTGATACCTTGGGTGCTGGCGTCAGCTATATTTTACCTAGTTATGCGAAGACAGCTTTCCACTTATGCTGCAATGTAAAAAATAGAATAAAAACGGAAGCTAAAAGCGAAAACTTGGAGTGTGTTTTACAGAGCAAACGCAGAAGAAATGAGGACATTTCTGTGTACAGCCATGACGAATGCACACGTATCGTAAAGGCTTTCTTGAACAACGCTCTTCGATCCGGTACAATGTCCCTCAATCATCAGGACATCAGCACAAGTTTCTTACAGTTTCAGACCAGTGAAGCAGCACTTTTGTCAGTGTCACCTTATTTGTCACAAACTTGACTATACGGGTAAAGTACAACATACTTGAAGCGCATTTACAACATACAAGAAACGTTTCTAGAGGAACATGTCTCGCGAAATACATACGTAAGGAGACAAGAATAAGAATAAGAACAAAAATGGAAAAAAAGAAGCATACAGAAAGTGCGCTGGCTGCCTTGGGGTTGTACGCCATGACATGCCATAAAGAAATTGAAGGGGAGATAAAGGCTTTGATACATTTCGTGAACAACAACAACAACAACAACAACAACAACAACAACAACAACAACAACAACAACAACAACAACAACAACAACAACAACAACAACAACAACAACAACAGATGCACTAGCCTTATCCATAGAATACATATGTGAAAACTAGGAATGTTAACTCTGACAACATTCAATGATCGTTGTCAGCGATACTCTTGAGAGTTAGCCGAATTTGCAAGTACAATGCAGAATATCCTTTTCACTAATAAAGAAGAAGTGGGATTTCATTATCATGCATGGCGAAGGCGAGAAGATGCGGCAATTTCAGTGCAAATGAATGAAGTAATTAACACAGTGGAAACAGTAAGTATAATATGATGCAAAGTACAAAAATAAGAAAACTCTCAGACACTGAAGTATAATTCTTTAACATTAGCAGGGAACTATGTGCTGCTCTTTAAGAAACCGCCTGTGTTCTGCTGGTTTCTGATAGGTAAATCTCGTGGCAGGCTACGCACCGGTGGGAAACATCTCTCACATCGAAACGCCGCTCACTCTTCTGGGTCCCGTCGCCGAGCTCATTGCCGTGAGTAATCGTGTCATCTCTTAAACGCAGTTTTTTTTTTTTGTGGCGCCCGAGGAGTTTCGATAGCCTGGTCAGTTGTGGTAGATGTAATGTGTTGGCGGACTGTGTGTATGGACGGCAACGCGTGAGGAGGAGCGGTACAGTGGTGGTGCCGACGGGAGAGAGGTTTACTGAGAAGCAGTAATTATGAGGAGAGTGACGCAAATTAACACACACTCATACGAAGCAAAAAGGGCGAGCTACACTGTCAACCTGTCCTGTCTCGTCCTGTCATTCGGCTTGCTTCCTTCGTCTGAGAATGGGTTAACTTAGGGAGGTGTAAAATACAGATCTCGAAGGCCACGTTTTGCTGGATGGATGCGGTAGAAGCGCTTGCGTTAGGTTTTGGACACCACGTTTCTGTGGACACAAGCACTGGCATTATAGGGTGAGAGGAAGGCACGGCGCGATGCCGATTGTCTGGCGCCACGGATGAGGTCTTCAGGCCACGGATGACGTCATCAGGTCACGGCTGCCCACTGCAGACAGCACGCAGGCCGAAGATGTCGTCATGCACCCGTGCTCACTTGGCCATGGCTGGTGGAGTGGACGCGAAAGATTCGCTTACACGGATTCGAACTCTGTGCATGGGATTTCATGACGATTCTGTGACAGAGTATTGCAGCGAATTTTTTATTCTTTTACCCTACCTGCGTTAGGAATAAAACAATGTTACGATAAGGAAGCCCTACAGATGGAAACCGCCAAATCATTGGGAAGGATTGTGGGCTGCAGAATCTTTAGGAATTGTGAAACGTTGAAGTTCGGCAATATTGCCCTAGAATACCTTGAATGCGAAAAAAAACGCATTCATAACACTGAAGGGTGAAATCACGAAATTGTCAAAGGTTTGCTAAGAACGCTTGATACCGCTTGAAAGGAGTGTTATAAAGAATGATTTGCCTGTTGTTTTCACCTAATTTACGACTGCTACCGGATAGGTAATTCATAATCAAGTGGATATTTAAAACTAAAACAACATAAATAGAGAAAATCTTTAAGCTACGCAACATTTCCCTACTTATACAATACCAGCCAAGTTGTACTTTGTGCACGTGCCTGTCTTTGCCACGAGCCGCAACAATCGACGTTCACAAACAGCCGCTCTTAAAGCGTAACAAATTGCGCAGTCGGTATTCCACCACTTCACCAAGGGAGGCCTCCTGACGTCCACTCCCACGACCCAGTTCCTGATCACTCAGTTCTGCAACAATGTTTTCCGTGGGGCCTGTTTCCTACCAGTCAACGTTGCCGTGGGGGCAAGCCGAGAACAGTTGAACAAGGTAAGTCGGCGGTCTCGCAAAGGGCGCTTCTAAATTTAGAAGTCGATTTACCAGTGTACTCTGTGGACTTCCCTTACTTCCCGAGTCAGTTTTTGTGGTGTGCCACCTAGCCGATGTATAGAAAAGCGTGTAAGGCACATAGCCGGCGCGTTTCTTGATGTGTAATACGTCTCTGTCTCTCTAAGGTTGAATATGTGGTGGTGTCGATGGCGTGATGAGTGGATGTGTAGCGCTAGTATGTGGTATTTTGTTTAAACGAAGCCTTATAATGTAAATTATGCAGATAATTTCGAGGAGAAGAGAATTTAATAACGCAAAGGGGTGAAACTATTTTTTTCAGGCCCTCTACAAAAATTAATTCTGCTCAGTTGATTAATTAATCAACTCATTGGCTGATTAAATAGGAAAAAGAAGAGTATGAGAGAAAAGTGAACATTAGGAAGTTTAAAACATTTACTCCTTCAATGTAGACTATTTACACATGCTGTCAGATCGGTTCCAAATAATTTTGCTGGGTCACAGTGTCACTTTTTTTCCAGACCCGGATACCCGTGTACCTTGCCCACATGCCAGCGGGAACGTCAATACGTAACATAATTCATTACACGCAGGTGAGCAATGTTCTCGATATGGTTTCATTAACTAAGAGCTGCACATGTTTCGAACTGCTAGAGCTTTCTGTGATACTTCTTATCCGCAATTTTTATAAAATATGGAATACGCTGAAAGTACTGAATAAAAGAACTCCTCTATGACAGTCTAAAGAGATCCTCGCGGTGTATGCAAGAAAAACATCATACAAAGCGATATTTGTCGTCTTTCTGTCTGCAACGGAAAACTACTTAGGGAAAGCCACCATGAGTTCTCGGAAGAAAAATAACTTTGTAGTCGATGAAATATTTCACGCGGTCTTCAGTGATCGAATCTGAAGGGTGCCATACCCTGGGCACTGTCAAATTCCTCCGTATTGTCAAAATCGCCATCTCGTCAGCTCTGATTGGCTCAAAAACGCCAAAACGGCGGAACTCGACAACACTGACAGCGGCCATAATGGCCCCGATATGTATCGTCTGACTGGAGTCGCTGACTGCTGACAAGCTGAAGCCTCGAAACTACCGGTTTAGTATTGTGAAATAATTCGCTCAATCTAGCAGATCAAAAATAAGAAAAGAAAAAGAACAAGCGTAGTAGGCCACAGGAGACTGTGGATAACAGGCACCTCATCTGAAGGCGTTTTTTCTTCGTCGTTGCTTGCAGATTTATAAAGCAGCTCTGCCGCAAGAAAAACAGAAAGGAAGAAAATGAATATGAGCGTGCGTTTGCTTAAGCTTCGAGAACCGTTTATTTTCTCGCATACATACACATTTCACGCAAGGGAGCTCAGGAAAGAAACAGCACCTTTATTTTAGGAAACTCGAGTGCCAAGACTTGGGACTGAAAGATATCTATGGTGCGGTAAGCAAATTAGCGCTACCGAGAACACGCTCTCACTGCCGCGTTTCCCTCGGTTTTAGCTCCGCATTTTACAAGTGCCGCTGAAGGAGGCGGGCAGTACAGTTAGCGCAAACATTTTACTTATGTAACTGATGTTAATTTACTTTTTCAGATGTACAGAGCGCAGAATTTTATTATGTACAACTACGGTTTCGAAGAAAATTTGATACGATACAACCAGGTGAGTTAACTTATATGCTAACCCACGGGACCATATTATGCATGTGTGTTTTGGCATATATTTAATATTGTAAGCGATATAGTAACTTGTTAGCCCCACATTAGTGCTACCGACACATAATGCAGTGTTAATAGCGCTTATCAGAAAACAACATTCTTTGCTGATGCATGCAGTTTTATCAGTTTTCAGTTCCGATAACATCTTACTGGGCAATAGTGATACTAAACAGTACTTTCTCACAAAACTATGAGTTTGCATGGAATCGTAAGAACATATATGCTCCTGATATTTACTTAATGTAGCTGTTACATAAGTTCAATATGCAGGAAGTAAACCGCTGATAGGCTTGCAGTCTGTTTTACAAGCCTTCCCTATGAAAAATACCCATATGCCTTTTACCATATTCCCATATGTCAGTAAAGGTTCACATGGGGATGCACGGTTTTTTACGCAGGATTGAATATATGATTATATGAAATTATGGATGTGGAAAATACGGGATTTCCCTACTAAAAGTAACGTTACGCTATATACCTCCCCCACCCAGTAATCAGATGTGACCATAGGCACCTGGTGGAAGCAACGAGAGGCACTTTACAGAACATGGTGGAACTGCAGCTCGAATGCAACCGCTGAATGCGGAACACCTTCCAAGGCTTACAGTGTGCCTATGTGTCACTTAAACAAGCAACTTGCGTGACACTTTGCAGAGCGCCGATTCGTTGCAAAATGCAACGCAAGATGAACGAGTTAAATTCTCGTACGACGAGCGGAGTGGGCTTTTAGCCAAGAAAAAATTACAAGTCCATTGCATTCATTTGTCGCCTTATAGTAGAATATATGTATATGTTCTTTCAGTAAGTGTTATTGTACCGGGAAGTACGACCAGAATGTTAGCGAGAATGCTCTTTCAAAGTTTTTAATTTTGGAAAGAAACATTGAAAAGATTTTGTTTTCAAATGTAGCAAAGGAATCGGCTCCACAGTGCGCACATAAATATGCCCATTAAAGGGCTAATAGAGCATTTGTCCTCATCCACACTAATACCATTGACAGAATATCGGGTTACTGGTGGCGTAGACGTGAGCGCCTTGCTGGTGGTGCCATCATGCGACGCATTGTTTAACTAAAGATGATACAAAGTTATTATGGCACTGAACTACCGCATTAAACTTAGGTTAGTTATAGTTGGTTATAGCGTGGTTATGGACTTAATTATGGTTATGGACTATAACTTAGTTATAGCGTGGTTATGGACGTAATCTTTAACATGCCTCTTATTTTGATATCTTCCTTCGGTGAGAACCAGTGGCGTAGCAACGGGGGGGGGGGGGGGGGGGGGACGTGGGCCCCGGGTGCACGGGGCCAGTAGGGGGGGCCTCGACTACACCCGGGAGGGGGGGGGGGGGTTAACAGAAGAGCTATCGGCCCCGGTTGCCAGACGACCTAGCTACTCCACTGGTGAGAACCCCTTCGTAAAGCAAAAAATGCTTCCAACGCGTTGTCGCTGGCCAAAGCGTCGCAAGACGTCGCTAACAGCGTTGTTACTCGCTTCTACGTCTCTGCTAACCCGCTGGTTTGTGAAATAGGTTATATAAACAGACAAGCGAAAACTCGCCAATCTCGTGCCACTGCGTCACTTCCCCGTGTACACGGCTAACTGAACACGTGGCCCCTACAACGTTCCTTACCCTTATACCCAGCCTGAACCCTACGAGTACCCTCTGGAACACATCTTCGCACCCATTGCTCTCTTCACCGGCGCCGCGGACCGCTTCGCCGATCCGAATGACGTGCAAAGCCTGAGGAGTCGAATAGGCGACGCCATCGTCTTTGACTACGAGATTCCGCAGGACACGTTCATGCACCTGGATTTCGTCGTCGGCTACGACGCCACCGTGATGCTCCACGAACCCATGGTTGCGCTCGTTCAAGGCTTCAACGAGCCGCTTCCTTGGCCCCTGTACAAGCGACGGTGACGAGCGTACACCTTACGTTGAAATAATGAGCATCATTCTGCTCATCACTCACCTGAGCATTGATGGTGTGGTCAGAAGTGCATGACACTCTGCTCATCACTCTAATAGGACGCCAAGGGCACACTTAAATAACTTTGGACTCGGAAAATTTTCTCTAAAAACTCTTATTTTCTTTCACCTGACGAAGAAAATGTGAACATAATAAGACGAAGTCTTCTTTCCTTTCTTTTGTTTTATTTCACGCCGGAATTAGAGCGCTGGTCCGTCAGTGTGACGTTGCGGATTTCGAAGTGTTTTCTCTCATTACAGTTGTTTTTTTGGACAGAAAGGGATATTGAAAGTTGCTTGGTCGATACTTTAAATCAGTTAGAACACAATGAAGTAATAATTCAACTATAAACAGTAATTTCCACCACAGTTGACGCTGTCAAAATATATGACGTCCCAGGGAGCGCGTGAGGCGACTTTCAGGTGGCGTCGCCAACCGGTTTTCGTTCTTGCGTATTTTTTTGACTTACCTAGGCACGCTATCATAATCGCATTTGCCGTTTTGCTGTTTCAAAAGTATAACTCAACCTAATTCACTTACCTAAATACCTCTTCAGTGTCCCTTGAACATTACGCACGCAGAAGGTGTTTTTTTAAGCTTTCACGGAGCCCACGCTGCTACTGAAAAGACAGCAATTCGAAAGAGCTCTGGTTACAATTACGCGCGCAGTGACTTTTAAATGTTTGACGTGAGCGGTACTTCACTGAAGGCATTCAAAAGACAAGACAGTAATGCAGCGTTGTAGGAAGCTGAGGGCCGTCGTTTCCACCTCGACCTGAAGACTTCGCAGTGACTGCCACTTCAGTGAACAACTGTGTGGGACACATGACTGCCTCATCGCCTTCTGTTGGAAGTTGCTCATCTCCCCATCCCGTGAGCGCACTTTGAGTCTGTGAGAGTGACACAGACATCTTTATTATCGCAAGCGGGAAACGTGTTTGATTATTTTTTTTCGCTTGAGGACTTTTTGTTTGTGCATGGGGACTCTGTTCTTTGTTGGCGACATTAAATAATGTTGTTTCAAAACTGACCTTCTTTTTTCCCCCGACCTTCCAACCATGCCATGTTGAATACACTAGTTCTCGACTGATGAGCGAGGACAAGTGACGTTCAGTTCATGCTTTCCTTGTTAGCATGGAATAAGGAAAAAAACTACTCTAAGACAGTATGACGTCGAGCAGCTGGCCTCAGCAAGCCAACCTAATTTGACTCTTCCCTTCTTTCCGACGAGGCCCATTTTCGTGTCGACTCTGGGGAAGTAGGACCGCTATGCTTGTCAGTCTTTTCAACACATTGTTTGGTTCGTGCATGGCCTCCGAGATTTACCCCAGCGCGCGTCGCGGTGGATCTCGGAGACCATGGTTCGTGGTAGCTGTTAATGCCGCCTTCGTCACAATCGGCCCTTGCCACCCAGTCTACACTTTCCGTTAGTTTCCACGTGCTTGGATGCTAGAAATTATCGTTTGCTTATTACGCGGTGAGAGCGTATTTCTCACGCGTCTTTCCTTTATATTTGTTTTCTACGAGATTTCAGGATTGTCACGTGACGCTCCCTCCTACTTTTTTTTTTCTTCCGCACTTGGGGGAGTCACTGCTTGCGAAAGCCCACTGTTGGCTGCTCTACCGCCATGAAATCGTTAAGGTATCCATACCTTGAGCGAGACGGTAAAGACATCCGCGGCCAAATAAAGAGGAAACCCTCTTGTAAGCGTGGCAAGAAACCAATATGACAACACATCTGTTCATAGATGCTTAATTAGGGGCAAGTTGCTTGCATATACTGTTTGATTATATTGGATAACTTGAAGAAGTTTAGATTTTTCGCCGTGAATGAGTTGCCAGAAGTCTGGTCTGCGTGAGACGGACTACCGCTACTCATATGAATAAAACCATCCACACTTATGCGCGTGACCAACATTCCCACACTGGAGCATCGAAGAAAAATCGCAAGCTTGAAATTGCTGTAGAACTTGTGTGAAAGGTCATTGCGCCTTGACACGTGTAAATGTATTCAGCCGGCTGCGGCACACACATTTCGTCCCTGTATACGTCATTGTAGCAACTTACTCCCCTATTCGTCTCGTACAAACATTTTTAAACATTAATTTTTTTCAACACGCACTCCAAGAGTGGCATGCCTTGCCTGCCAGTGTCTTTTCAGATACTGTCACCGCATCTGAGCGTGCTGTGTCCACCCTTTGAATATGGTGTCGCGTCCGTTATATAGCTTGTTAATATAATGTCCTATCTTGTTATTCCCACCTACCTTGTCCTACCTTGTTATTCCCACCTGCTTGGTCTTAAGACAGCAGTATGGCTGTAAAAAAAAGGTCAGGATGGTAACAACGTCGTCGAACAGTTGCTGGAAAGCCCACTCAGAACCGGTGACAAAACTTTGGCAAGGCTTTGTTGTACTCGAGTGGCAGTTTTGAAAGTACAGATGAGACCAAGGTATCTTCCATGGAATGTATCATTTATTTCTAAATCTGAAAAGGACAGTGTAACTGCAGGTACAACAAGTATACAAGTGTTTTAGCAGCAATGCGGGTACAACTGAAATGCTTTTCTTTTCGGTCACGCTATCTACGTATGCAGACAAAGCCCGATTTTACTTGTTTCGGGTGGTCTCGGCAACAAGAAAAAACAAACAAACAAACAAACACAAACAAGAGTAATGTGAAAGGTGAGTGGCACCATTTGGCGATTTAAAATAGACACATTTTACATCACCACGAAGAATAACTAAGAAAGGGAGTATTAGAGACTCCTTTTGCGGCACTAAGTGCTAGTTGACTATTTAGCTCCTTTAACTCCTAACTATTTAACTATTTAACTCCTAAGTTTGTTTGAGTGGGGGCTCAAACAATCTCGGAGCCCTTCATCTCGGTGTATAAAATTATACAACTCTTCAAACGGGATCGCATATTTAACTCTATATTTAGTATTCTCATTCCACACATAAGCAAGCACGTTCACTCTGATTGGACAAAAGCAGTGTAAAAGGTTTCTATCTAGGAGTACGAGGCTGGAGGGCTCTCCGATAGCAGTCGAACAAGCAGTGACTCCAGCATAAAGAACTGACAGAATTACATTGCTTTCGGAGTACACCAAACAAACGTTACTCTTCCTATATTTGCACACAATCGCTTCTGCAAGGGGAACAAAAGGTGCTCCTCTCTAGTCACTTGTAATGACTGTTCCGTGCAGTATTAGAACCTCCGGAACTCGTCCCTAACTCCCGTGCCACTTTTAAACAAACATTTGAGTTATTTTTTGAAACCGAGT
Source organism: Dermacentor andersoni (assembly GCF_023375885.2). Taxonomy (NCBI): domain Eukaryota; kingdom Metazoa; phylum Arthropoda; class Arachnida; order Ixodida; family Ixodidae; genus Dermacentor; species Dermacentor andersoni. The sequence goes on along the minus strand of NC_092823.1, from coordinate 120,559,448 downwards.
GACGTCACTGACAATGCCTTTACCGGTGTTATTCGCCGTTTGTAACTACGAGGATGAGCTAAAACTGACATAGCAAGAGATGTGATTTTTTTTTTTTTTGCGGATCCTGAAGCATGTTTACATAACGATATACAATATATATATATTTTATAATCTGCGAATACTGTCTTCCCTATATATACATGATAACGAGTTATTCACGAGGTTGTAGAAATACTGTCCGACTCACTTTTTTTTTCGGGCCTACGTAGTACCATTTCGAAGCAACCCTGGGATTGATTCACAAGATTACTAGTGCGCTTAAAATATGCGGTGCTACGAGACTATGATTCTGCTATTATCACATAGAATAAATAAATGCGGCACAGAAATTCAGTAATACGTTGATGTGCGTTTTGCACAAAAAGGACTAAATTTCTAAATATCTTGATATTCGAAGAAGACAGGGAAACAAGAAATGTCGCAAGTACAGATGTAGCCCAGCAAGAATATCTGCTCGTTTGGGAGAGAACGCCTAGCATAAGCCGTTCTTTCTCCGACATTTTTTTCTTATCGCTCAATGAGCTAGCATCCCAGAGAAAGAGAGAGAGAGAGAGACAGTACATCAAAGAACACACAACACAGGTATGATTCCGTAGAAACTAATACAGGCACGAATCCACACCAGATAGGACAAGTGTGCTCATGACAATGGGGAAATATTAAGGGAAGAACATTGCAAAAGAATGATGGCTCAAAAACACACTATTGGTCACAGCACCTCTAAATACCGCGCGTAGAGACTTATTCACATAGTCAAGTCCTTGATTTGAATGGAGGTGAAAAGGCAGGCCTTCATTTTCGCCCTGTTTCATGAATTTTTACTGCTCAGTTGGTATTGTCTGTAGTCCGGGGTAACCTAAGAATGCAGAGACCGCAGTTCAACACACCAAAAATTTGCGTAAATGCGCCAGCCAATTACGTTCGCCCATTTCCGTGACGTCGCGGCTGAGGCAAATTTCTTTAATTATTGGTGTGTCTCGAGTACCATGGGGTTTGCAGCATGGGGTCATAGATGGCAGATAAGTGCATCTGTGTGGGTGGAGCTTGAGCTGACTTTTGAGGTTGTCACCTACATATGGATGCTAGGTGTATGAATGCTACGAGCGTCCCTGTGAAGCGGCGTGGTGGGTTGTGCCACCAAGCTCTTTTTGTCTTACCTATCTTTCTTTCTTTAGAATTTGCTATCCATCTTTCGACGAAAACTTGAAATACTGAAGCCAACATATGGCCTCCGAGATTTCGTGCCGCGAAACGCACGTGCCAGCTGATCTCGGAGCCAATGACCAGCGTGAGAGTGAACCGTTGAAAACGAAAGGTTAACTGAAGTTGCATTTCATGGCGAAAGAAAGCGTCGTTTAGCCAATGCTACTGCAATTTGCTGAAAAGAACTTACTGATTCTACATCTTTGCAATTCTCTATCCGTGCAATGATAATGGGGATGAAGGAGATCAAGGTGTCATGAACATGCCATTCAAAACGGGCTGATGACGCATGCCACCGAGTTCGTTCTCTTCACCTTTGTACTGCCTCTACAAGTATGAATACCATTGTTGGATTGAGGCTACTTTCCCGATTATTTATTTGAAAAATTGTTAACCCCAATGACAGGGGTCGTGGTAGAGTGGTACATGCAACATAAGTAATACATGAGAAATAGACATATCATAAGAAGCCAACAAACACTGACACCAAGGACAACATAGGGGAAATTACTTGTGCTTAATAAATGAAATAAAGAAACGATAAATTAACGGAAATTAAAGTGCATGAAAAAACAACTTGCCGCAGGTGGGAAACGAACCCACAACCTTCGCATTTCGCGTGCGATGCTCTACCAATTGAGCTACCGCGGCGCTGTTTCCCCATCCACTTTCTTGAGTATTTATGTGTACTAGTAGAACCCTGGGAGTGTTAGCCAGCGCCAGCACTCACATACCTTGACATACCTTGACGTATATATGTGTCAGTGTTTGTTGGCTTCTTATGATATGACTAATAAAAATCGGGGCCCTCGGTTAACCCCCTCTCTTCTCGTTTATTACATGAGAAATAGGTAATTTGAAGTTGTCAGAAATAGCACGCGCACACACACACACACACACACACACACACACACACACACACACACATATATATATATATATATATATATATATATATATATATATATATATATATATATATATATATATGTGAAATACTGCTTGCGCAAATAATAGGGCGGTAACCTTCGAGATTACCCCCGCAACTTATGCTACGTGCATGACGACATTCATCGCGTGCAGATTGAACTGCAAGAAAATTGTTCGGTGCCTTCAATGACACAGTTGTCTGAAAGTTATGTATTCGCACAAAAAAACAACACCCATTTCGAAGTTTCTAGAAAGGTAACGTGACACTGTAGATTGATTCTTTGTAGATTAGATTACGTTTACATGCGAGATCAGGTGCAAACGTTCGAAGCATTTACCTCCTGCTTCTCAATTCACTTCCGTATGGCCTAATGATTGATGAAAATTACTTGAATGAAATTCTTACGGACGCTAAAATAATGAAAACAAAATAAATAGTGAACGAAATGTCCCTTTCGGTGCGGCAAGGTATCGCTAACGTCTTCCTTTCTCCTCTAAGCAATATAACTATAGCAAAAAGATTAGACATTTATCAAGTGATTTCTTTCGGCACTAAACAGTAAAACTTTAGTCGTCTTCGTGAGGAATCGCCCGTTCCTTGTGGGAATATATAACAGATGCCAAATGAGGTTTCTTGAAAGCGAAGAGGTTTAGGTTCCCTAAAGATGTGCGCCAGCTTCCGTGGTTCAATCCGCAGGTTATTCGAAATAAAAGTTAACATAATTTATAGGAAGAAACGAAGTTTTTCTCAAACGCCATAAGATTTGTGCATTTCCTAGTTGTATGTCCTAGTACCCAGTTATTACTTGATTTAAATAATAATTCTTCGTAATAAATATTGTCTTGGCCTCATTAGTCACTTAGTAATTTGCACAAGAGCGTTGCGGAAAATTTAGCTGATTTGTTTCCGAATAAGTAAACCAAAATCTACTTACTCGAACTAAGGAACGAAAATCAAAAGCAACTAAATACTTCACAGACAAAAATACACGCATAGACACAAACACACACACGTACACACACACTCACACACACAAAGAAGTAAAAAGCCCACACTCCGGCATCCGTAAAAAAAACATTGCCGCAAAAGTCTACTTCTCATAAACATGTTTTTGCGTTTCGTGACACTCTGGACTTTCACATGAACACGACAAACAATACGTGACAAGCAAAATGACAATACTAATTACTTTTACACAGTGTACACTGCCGAATATTGTCACCTCATATCCTGTAGCATTTCCTACGAACGATCTGTACATGCTACACCTTTGTCAAAGCTGAGAACTACTACTGCAGTAACACAAACTGCAACATGGGTTAAAACAAAAAATCGGATATTTGGGCTATTTGGTGGTTAAGCATTGAAAAAAAAAAAAACATGTAGCTTGGAAGCGACGAGACACGAACATGACACAAACAAACGTTCCTTTTTCTCAACTAAATTTTACTGCACGTACGGGGGAAGAAATATGCAGTATCACTGTGCATGCTAAGTTGAGCTAAAAACAAACATCGAAAGCACGTGTCTAACAATGATCGAGGTTGTTAAGCTCTCTATCACTAAGTGACAAAAATCGTTGGCTTACGCACAGAGCGGCCCTTTTGGTGATGTAATACACCTCCGAGATTTCTCGCGGTGTCTGCATGGTCAGGGTGCCAGGTCGAAATGACTGTGCTTTCGAACAAGGGTTGACGCTGGCACGATTGGCAACGTGACGCAAGATGAGGGAACGGCGAATTACTCAATCAGTTTCGCTGTTCACTGAGACGTATATTAACACAACGGCCTGTTTGGTCAATGTGTCCACAGGGAAACTATATATATATATATATATATATATATATATATATATATATATATATATTTAACCTTCACCAACAGTTTCACTTGAAGAAACTTCGCGTGATCTCGAGGAATTGTTCACTGAAATGGCGGCCTTATATGCGTATTTACAAGGCCTCATAGCAGGAGACAGTTCAGTTTCACAGCACGAGTCCACTCGCACCACGATGAATCTGGCGTCACTTAGTGGTATGATCTTTCTTCATGTATTTGTCGTATACTTCGCTATCACTAATACTGCTTCGCCTTTCCGGCGAAACTGCCGCGTCTCTGTTTTTTTTTTGTTTTACTGTGAGTCCCAGTACAACCACGGCTCCGCATGAATGCTATTGATTCTTATTTTGAGTGAATTCTGCTTGGCCTCGTATGGGTTACTGTGTGAATTATGTATATTTATGATCTGTGCATTTAAGTGGCCATGTTTTCATCCCTAATAAATGTTGTAAATTATTAAAAGTTCTTTTTTTTCTCACGAGTCGTTAGCATTGCCAAGTGGAAGGAGAAGCAGTACTGAGATACATATCTTCAGGTGCATTTCAACCACCGTTGATAAAAGACCCTGCCAGAGGGGTAACTGAAGCCTGTAGATTTTTTTTTTCAGGGTCAACAAAGCAGGCAAGGCAATTTGAAGCGAGGTGAACATACAGCAACATTTGCATTCTCTAGGCAGCAACCATCCATAACATTAGAAATAATTGTTAGTAGGCTAACTCCTTCTCTTTAAATGATATATTGAAGTTTGTCCTTCGTTTAAATTTACATATATTGTGTCTGTGCATATTGTTCACAGTGGAAATTAAAAAAAATGCTGAAGTGAGAAAATATGGATGCAGTAGCCGCCGCTGGCACTTTTATGCGCTTGTCCTCTTGTTGTCAGCATTTGTAGAAATAACGCGAAAATATGAACGAAAAGCCGTGCACGTCCGCGCCAACAGTGATGCAGTAAGCTTTTAGCCGCAATAAAATTTTAATTGAAAAATCTGAGCCAATTCAAATGAAACCTGAAATGGTGTGGGTGACAGAACTCTGGTAATGACAATTTAGGTAGGGGAAGGGGGGGTGGGGGGCTCGCACTTCCCTCTCCCCCGTAGTCGGCGCCTATGCTTTGGGCCGTGCGACATATTATGTGGATAGCTGAATTCCGGTTTGCCTCAGTTTGCACTGAAAGACAGCGGCCGCATTTCTCCGTCTTTTCAGGCGTTTTGTTTGTGCCATCTTCTTCGTGTCTCGTCGTCCCTGCTCTATAGTGTTTTTTTTCTTCTCCCAATAATGGTAGGACAAAGCAAACGTGCTACCGACATAGACGAGCACAGACAGCGACGACATATCCATACCGTGTTCTCGGAACATCACACAACGCTTAAAAAGCATTACGCTTTTCGCGAAAGTGCGGCCAACTGGCCGCGGTACCTGTCTCGTAAGCGGGCGCGGAATAGAACTTTGACCAGTGCTGTACTGGCACAAAACACACTTGTCACCAAAGCTCTTCAATCACACCGATTCCGAAACTTCGTGTCGAACTTCCGACATGCTCAGCTACGTTCCTGTGGGGGAGGGTTCACTGACTGATGTGTCACCAGGGAGCCACAAGATGAAGCTCGTCGACACACATCGAGTATTAAATGGGCTCGAAATGGTTAATGGGACTGATACCCAGATGTTGAATCGAAATACTGTTTGTTTGGCTTTGCTTACAGCGAGTGGCTGTAGCAAAGCCTTGCTGTGCTGTTCAAGTCATAAGCTTCCTGCAAACATTTCTTAGGAGGAACTCTTTTGCTATAGTGTCTACGTCAGCTACGAGTACAGTGATTCTGCCCCCATACAATGAGTATTACATCCATTTCTTCAGACTTCATATTTCTGGTTTCAAACGACTTCGTGACTTTGTGAATCGATAATATTTAGTAAAATATTCCTTTATGAATGTAACAATTCGCACTTATTATACATCAGTACGGAACCTTATGGCCGTCATGCTTTTTGAAAGGTATGATTGCTTGGAAATGTACAAAGATAATGTAAGAAGATAAAGAGTAATAAATAACACAAGAACATGTAAACCTACAGACACGAATAACATATGAATCGATGTCCTACCCATTATTCCCATGATCGCTGAACAAACGCAACGCTAGAGTGCCTTACAAGAATTCTAGTCGAAAGCTATTAAAATGTGGCGTTTTATGGATGTTTTCTTCTGTCAATAGGCGACACGATAGCCAGACCTTCATAATCCATTTTCAGTCACTGTGACCGTATTTCTAAACATAAGGTGTACAAGCAGTTTCGAAACTGGTATGATTGAATGGCTCATGGTTGTCATGATCTACACAACACGAACGACGTAGACAGTTCAGGCTGGATGGCATCGACCAAGCACATGCCCTGTCTGCAACAGCATGCTGTCAGAAATCGATGTTGGTGTAGACTCCCTTTCACCATAGTGTCATGCACCTTACGACAGCATAGCTGCAACTGTTTTCTTCTTTTGGCAGCTAATTGCATGTCAGTGATTTCTCTGACGGTTTTATTGTCAGGATACTGTAAAGAACAGTAACGCTTAATTAAGAGAAACCTTTAGCTCAGGAGCTAAATACATAAAAATGGAGAAATAATTTTGCTCGCCGATCACTGCACCGATTTTGAGGAGGTTTGTGGCATTCAAAGGGAATTGTTAAAACGTAGCAAGCGTTGAAAAAAAAAATACGTTTTTTTTGTTTAGACGGTCAATACTAAAAAGATAATGTTAAAAATTGCAAATAAAGGTCTTATGTACCAAACTTGATAATCTGCAACTCAACAATAAAAACGATATCATAGTTGTGTAAACTACTCCTTATAATTGGTCTAAACTGGAAAAAAATTGATGCATCTCACACCACTTTCGAATGTACTACCAATTGTGACGAGGACTTTTGCAAAACTGCCCTAAGCACTGTAATTTTTAAGGAAAATTGTAAGCTCATAGGTCAAATTTGGGTGGCTTAGGTGCGGTAACAGCTGTAGTTGACAGAACTGCGATATTCGTTTTTGGTGCCAAGTTACAGATTTGAAAACTTTGTGCTTCTCTTTTTACGAAACATGCTTTCTGCAATTTATGTAAAAAAGAAGATGAAAGTTCAAATCAAAATTGCGCTTGCTAGAAACGTATGAATTTGATTTTTTCGAGAACAAGTTAAGGACCGCGCAAAGAGCGATTGAACGAAGAATGTTAGGTGCACTGTTAAGAGACAGGAATATAGCGGTATGGATCAGAGAGCAAACGGGGATGACCGATATTCTAATTGACATAAATAGAAAAAAGAATGGAGTTGGGCAGGCTATGTAATGCGTAGGTTAGATAACCGGTGAACCATTAAGCTTACAGAATGGGTGCCAAGAGAAGGGAAGCGCAGTCGAGGACGGCAGAAGACTAGGTGGGGTGATGAAATTAGGAAATTTGCAGGCGCTAGTTGGTATCGGATGGCGCAGGACAGGGGTAATTGGAGATCGAAGGGAAAGGTATTCGTCCTGCAGTGGCCGTAAGATAGGCGGATGATGATGATGATGATGGTGATGATGATGATGATCAAATGCAACAAATTTCATCCAAATTGTGGTGAAGGCAATTAAAGTTGGCCTAGAGTTACGGCTTTCTCTTAACCTCTCAGAGTTTGTTGCAAGCCGCCTTCACATTGCGGCTGGCTGGTATATTACCTGGTCGAACAATATTAACATACAAGTATCACAAGTTCTCTGTGTTTTCCCGAACTATATTTTAGGAACAAATAACGGGGAGTCATATTTGCGTAAATACCATACCATAGGGGCGCTTTTTTGGTAAATACCATTTGCTATTTTAGAAAAATATGACGCTTTGTTATACCAATTCTAAAAAAAAATTATTCGTAAAGGTGCTGCGTGTCGCAAAATTTCGAGTGAGTCATGACGTATGCTCACTAAATAACTAAGTTTTTCCGGCCTGCAACCGTATTTGTCGTGCGTGCGTCTTTCCCCATCTTGAGACGAAGTTAAAAAAATTTCGCTAGTCAGATCATATTGGTTGACTATGAGGAACTTCTAGCAGCCGTTTTTTTAAAGGGACACTAAAGTGGAAAATGATTCCTTCTGCATCAGTAAGTTACCATTCAATAACACCAAAAACACCACTCTTACAACGATAAGACGTTTGGTAAGCCAGAAAAAGCGCAAGAACGAAATATGGGGGGCGACGCCTACGTAAGTTCCTGCATCACGGGGCTGTGACGTCTTGGATTTTGATGGCATCTTCTAGGACCTACTAATTATAATAGCGGTACAGATTGATTACATTGTGTTCTAAAGGAACCAAATATTAACGATGGCAAGTTTCGGGAACATTTATTCAGCCAACGCGGCCCAAATGCGAGAACATACTTTGGAATTCCTGACGTCACGCTCACGTACCGGCGCTGGGGTTTCAGCACGAAATTCAAATACTGATACTTGGACCTTCATTTTCTCAGCTAATAATCAAACTATTTTTATGAAATGATTGCCTGCAGGGTTCCCAGTCAATGCTTCATTAGTCTAAACTGATTTATTGTTTCACTTTAGTGTCCCTTTAAGTTTGCATTTCCGTGGCCTATATCTGTTGATATGAAAGATCTGAATGATTAAGCTTTATTTTACGTTGTTAAGCAGATACCGATTAGAGAGCGAGCAGAGATAAAATGACGGGAATTCCTGTGCGCAAGCCAAATTTAAGAAAGTGCTGGGCTTGTTCCTAGCACGTCCTTCCTTCAACTAGTCCATGCTAATTTTTTTTAATTAACAAATTCTAGCCAGACATATGCCTATTATGGTTAACTCAATGTTGTGACGCGGTGGCGCAAATCCTGCACGCTGTGTTTAGAAAAGGCATGCTAAATTCGCGCTGCATTGACTGGCCGAGCTATACTTATCTGCTGTTTGAAAGGCTTCGGCAGTGGCAAAATGACCAGCAAGGTTTTCTCCTTCTTTTTTTGTTTTTGCAGGCAAAATTTGTTAAACTTGATATTTTTATGATGACCTTCGAGATATGCAGTGTGCGCGGTGTCCGCGTGAACCGGCCAATCTCGAAGGCCATGTTCAAACGCGCACAGGTTGAAAGCAGGGCCACAAGACGCCACCACCAACGCTTCTGATCCAGTTGATGTCTGTCGTATTGAGCTGACACGGTAACGATATAATACGAAAACGCTGGTAATACATATACGGCCAGCTAAAGCTCTCTATTTGTCAGCCCTTGGCCATGGGATTGAGTACGTTAGATTGCTTAACGGTTGGGATTTTCCGTGTCAGACACCCTTAATTTGCTCAGGGCATTGGTGACGATGCAAAGGTCTCCTTTCAGTTCGCTGACTATGTTGGCAATCTTGCGGGTGTTGGTGAGGACGTCCACGGTCTGGGTGTACGGGTTGTAGCGCAAGCCGAAGGGGCGCTTGATGGTCTTGGCGAACTCCCTGACAAAAACAAAAAGTGAGTAAATAGACTTGAAAGTAACAAACCTTGATATGTGACACACACAAAAAAAGGAAGTGCGCAACAAAAACACACAAAACACACAACACGCGCAATGAAGCGCATTATTTACCGGTTGACAGGGTTTGACGTCTTGCAGTTTCATCTAAGCTGTCCCAATAGTGGAGGGATTATATTTGATTTAAAAAGGGGCCGTGTTGTTCGCGGTTGATCAGTTTCGTGGAGATCAGTTGGTAATCGATAGGCTAAGGCTTAGCAGAGGTGAGACTGACTGAAAAAAAAAAATGGCTCGCCGCCAGTTAGCGTTATTCTCACCTCGAACAACACCGAGTGTATTGACAACACGCCTGCCGTCTTTGAGACGCGATGCGCTGGACGTTAAATTCCTCATATTTAAAATGCATTGTAACCTCATGAAGCCAATGCCATCGGCTTCAACGAACTCTTCTGAGTGAAGATGACAGGTTTGCTTAACAGTATGAAATACGCCCCCATCTTACATTCGGTTAATCTCATTATCGGCTAATTTCACTCGTTTTAAGTGGTATTAAACCTACCTATACTACAGGGGATTTAGCCCTCGACAAAAACTCTCACCGCTCATTGTGATTTACTTTTTGGTAACTTCCTTTCACAGTAGCAAGTACAGCGCAGCAGCACTCACCACCTTGCTATGGTCAATTCTGTTTTGTTGCTGTTTCAGGTAAAAACGGAACAACAGTATTCCGCAGTGTACAACCTCACCTCATTTGCAGCTTTGCTTCGTTGAAACTATCCGTGTAGAAATAGACGTTCTGGAAAGCCGTGATGATCGGCTCAGTCTCAATCGTTATGGTCGGGTCAAACGGCAGCACGTTTGCTTTGTCCGTAAGGGCGTGCTGTAAGTAAAAAACAAAAAAAAAGCAGAGTTCAGTATTCACAGCCTGAAGCATTCCTTCAAGCTGTGAACTTTGACTCTATAGATTGTCCCAATAATTGTTGCTAATCACTTTACCTTTTCATATGTACTTTCCCGCTTGGCTAACAAGTGTGATATTGTGTATGTACATATTTTTTCAACAAGTCTTTTCAGTTATTGCGGCCCATAGACTTACAGATGGGTGTTTGCAGAAGCCTATTAGAGATTAAGCGACGAATGGTATACGGCCATAAGTCCACGTACTGTCTACACGGTATCCATTGTGGACTTCTGTCCATAGAATGACAGATGGCTAAGCTTTCATTATAGAGCAAATTAATAAATTTTTGCATAGTATAACTGCGTTCTGACATAGAATTCAATGTACAGCTTAGTTTTTAAAAGGGCATTATAATAACTATCTTTATGCCTATTTTAGTTATTTAAGATATACTTACGCGTAACTCTGCCGCTGAAGAAAGCAGACCAGCTCCGTACACCTTCATTTCACCGTTTTGCTTGCACAATCCGAACTCCACCGTAAAAAAGTAACACTACAAGGAATGTCGCAACAGAGGGAAAGAAAAAAAGAATTTAAGTGCGACACGATAATAATAAAAGCATATCAGTACTATGGCAGCAATGCAGCGAAGTATCCTGAAATTGTCAAAATTACTGCGAGCAGCCACATCGAAAGCCTAATTCTGTAGCTCAGAGCCTTTGACTCTCGTCTTGAGTGCCTTGTTAGGAGATACAGCCTCGAGAAACTAAGCACCCGAAACAGATAACGTCGAATTATCTGTCTGTACTTAAATGTAGTTTACGCTATATTTTGTTAATAAGGCACATGATGTGGCACTTGTAATCATTATTGGTTTGCTGTATTTTTTCCATCGCATGTTTTCTATGGAACAGTAAAGACCGTTGGTCAGTGGACGCATGCACTTTTCTTGAAACTTCGCATGGTGGCTTGCTTGAAACAAATTTAATATAGCCTCTGGAGTTTCGGACAAAGATTGCATCTTATAGTTACGAAAATCTAAGAAGAAACCGTCAACACCATACCGACGGTTCGAAGGTAAATACAACTGTATAGGCCGGGAAAAAACCCCAATATAGGATTAAATGCTTGAAGCCAATACAGAACGCTTCAAATTCTTTCATTGAACCCTGAAGATATTTACAACGCAAACAAAAGTTGTCACTGGAGGTCGCCAAACGCCGAGAGAATTTTCTCGATCGGTATGTTGACGCAGTGACCCAAATGGGGCTGAGTATGGTATCTCCGGCGCCCGTCACATTAAGAAGGCCTGCTCGAAACTAGGATCATATTATGGTTTGCTACCATTAAACAGCGCAAGAGAGATTTTCAAATAACTGTATGAGAGATATTAGGGGTAAAATGCAGTTGTTTTTCACTTTGTAATACTTGTAATTGGAAATTGCTGAAAATTAAGCGTATGGTTTATTAAATCTTAAGCATTCAAGCCCCTTAGTGAATTCACATTTAGATCTTCTATGCATGAGAGCTTCGTCTCGATATAGAAGCAGCGTATAAAGTAGCGCGAATTTAATAAAAATATAATCTTAGACGTCTCACCGTAGCGAGCTTGTCGATCTCATCGTCTGAAGCACCTAGGGAGGCGAGTCCGATTTCTTGTGAGAACTGCGCGAAGTTCGCATCGGCCAGCATCGGGCAGTGACCCAAAAGCTCATGGCAGCAATCCCTGGGGTTACAGAAAGGCACGAAAAAAAAATTTGACTCCTTCCTTTTCCTCTAAAAGCATTTTTCATGAAGAGCATTCTTTGATTCCTGCCCAAATATTTGCTCTCCTGTATTGAAGACTGCGTTGTTGAGCATGGTTCTGTTTCGTTTGAAAACTGTTCCTGTGTGACAATTTTCTTATTGTTCCTTTCCGCTTGTGCTCTGCGATTGTTATTGCCATAAAACACCAATGGGTCTGGTCCCACTCCATGTTGCATTTCATAGAAGGATCGAGCAGGATCTTGTTTTATTGAGGACACGGAGCTCAGCAATTAAGATCAACACAGAATGCAAGAAATTGGATGATGAGAGGTACATTGATTGCTTAATCAGCGTAAATTATTGTTTATTAATAATCAAAGTGTTATGCTAATTTATTGTTCATTCATCATTTATCATTAATGATGCCATAACCTTGTTAATTGATAATAATATTACTAAGTTATGATACTAATTCTAATGAAAACTATTGGTACGCAAGAAACTTGGTCAACAAAATGATCATATCGTCTCCCCTATATTTGTTGATCGAAGACAGTCGTCGCAGAAACACGTGGTAAATTTCGCATGGCCAAACGGACAAGTCTAAAAAAGAAAGAAAAGAAAAAGAAAGGGGTCTGAGAAAGCTCAATAGGCAATCTGCAGACTATCTAAATTTTTATCTGCGAGAGAACGACGTCTGACAGCGCGCGGTAACCACTCTATGCATCGACGATAAGCAGCAGCAAAAATTGTTGCGGGAATTACAGGAGCACGTAAAGAAGTACTCACGGCTCCGGTGTGTAGAATGGATCTGAGCCGTGGCGTATGTACTGCGTACAGTGAAACACGCGAAATGCGAGGCCCGCCAGAAAGTCTCGGGCCGACAGGTAACCTGCCACGGGTCTTAGCTGAAAACCTGTTCTATCTGCAAGGACAGAGAAAGAAGCGAAGAACACGTCACGCTCCTCACTTTTGCTCCTCTATCACTGTAAAGCATCACCACTCATCTCTACGAGGTACTACGAGGAACCACGAAGCGCTGGCAAAGAGGTTATATGAGAGTTTGAGTGTGCATTCGAAATACGCAGACGTCAACCAGTAAGGAGGCCACGAAAATTTCAGGAAAATTTCGACGATAACAGACGTGTACCGGCACCAACGTTTGCTTTAGTCCGATGCGTCCAGCCAAGCTCTGTCCACGACCATGTGCTTTGTGAGGGTCGCATGCGTTCCTAAATGTAAACCCACCGATGCGAATTCAGCAACTGGACACGTCAAGAAGCGTGGTGAATTCGCCGGCGCGAAGTCGCCGCATGTGATACGGAAAGCTGTTTCCTTAACTCGCTAGGCTGTGTGTTGCGTGCTGCTGTTATGAATCTCAGAGTAAAGCGCGTAAGGCAGAAGTGGCGGGTTCGGCTGCCACTGGCGGCGTATCGTTTTTTAGTCAACCTTAATTTTCCCTTATACTATGTCTGAGAATAAATGTTGGAGAATCTTCTTAATAAGGAAACGTACGAGTGGGTGCTTGCCAGCCTACCAAATATCAGCAAGAGACGACCATCCTTGGTTATTGTTCAGCTTGCTGCGCTGTTTTGTAGGCGAACTGGTCAGTTCTGACGTTCATACGCCTTATAGCTACCTGGTCGGGCTATTACCATATTATGCTCAGTTTGGTGGTGCTGTCGAAGGTTCCGCTAGACCTCTGGAGTCAGTTTGTGCTTGCACTAGTTGCTAACTTCATTTCCATGTACATATCTCATTCGGTAAGGCGCTTTGTGCCTTGTAATGCTGATAAAACGATGATGATGATAATTGAATATAGCGAAAGTTTGACCTTCGTGCAGACATCTTAAGTGGGAAACCAAACGTACCCGCAATCACAAGTAGAGTACCGAAGATTAAGGAATATTATAGTGTTTTGCACTGTGAAGGTTTTGTACAGAATAAAGAAAAACTGTTGCCTGAAAGAGGTTGGAACTCTTCTTCATGTGAATGCGTGTTTTACGGGTTCCGGGTTTCTCGAAACTGTATCCTTTACTTGCACGCCTATTACGAGTACGCAGTATTGAAACTTACACTTCAGATACTGACTGACATCGTCCAGCTGTGGTACGTTGTCTTCTCTGCAATAAAAGAAACCCGAAAAGCAATGAAGCGTTGTTAAGAGTCGAAGGAGCATGTATAGCGTATATGGAAAACTAAAAAAAAAAAAGGTTGGACCATTCACTCGTCATTGAAAGACCGCTGAGGCAGCTACGACAGCTCAGTTTTACCTGTAACCGCAGTATTTTATGAGTAGGCGAAAGTTCTCCAGAAACTCGGAGCAGGCGTGGGTCGTGTACAGTTGACTGAGCTCCCGGAACACGCGTCCCCACGTGGTACGTTCTTCGAGGGTGTACTCCACCCGTGGGATGGGCGAGCCACTGTAATTGCAGCAGACCATGAAAATCCTTCGTCATCACGAGGAAATCACCCCGGTAATTACAATGGAAAACAGCCCACATGGACTCCTCACAAGGGTATATAGGGGGTTATCCACTTGCGTTTTACGGAATTTTTCAAAATCACCTGTTGCTGAAAACATAATCCTAGTCCATGAGTTGGATTATTCTAAGATGCGGACATTACTTGCACAAGAAATGGAGGCACATATTCCAATACTTAGCAGAAATTCACTAATTAACTTCCTAATTAATTAGGTTATGGCCTATATTGCAATTTGCGAATAGTAGCCGGTGAGTTTCCAAGGCATATCCACTTCGAATGACTTTCCGAGATGATATCAGTTTGGAGATATGCGCCATCAAACTCGCTGTAAAAATACAATGTTTTCTCGTTTACGTTTTCAACAAAACGCTATTTCGTGCTTTTAAGCACAAAGGTAAGTGGAACGCCCATTATTTCATCCCAGACATTCGGAAGTATACCATAGCGAAACATGACGTGAACGCAGCACAAGGAATTTAAGCACCGAAGAGCAGCAAGATAGGTTTGTGGGTAGCAGAAAAAAATGCAAATTCAGGCACTGACTAACAAATGAATGTTATTGGCCAAAGAACTATATAGAAACGTAAAATGCAAGTGCATTATCGAGCACGATATTCAAGACACGTGGGAATATCGTCAGGTGCAAGGAAATAGCAGGAGCCCTTTGAAAGGGCATATATGGCAAAAAATAAGAGTCCGAAAGATTGCATTAACGTACACACGTTTAAAGGGCGAGCTCTTTTATCCATGAACCGCACTTCTTTCCACTCAACATGCACGTATCTTACCGCATTTCGGCGCGTTGAGCTGCATTCACGTCATTAACTTCGAACAACTCACTCAAACCACTATCCAAACCGTAGCAGTAGCTTTCTTTCTGTTCAATATATGCGGGGTGAGAGAGAGAGAGCGATCAGCACTAAACAAACTAGGACTGGTAAAATATCCCTGAAAAGCAAAACATTAAAACTTGTTTGATATGGATTATACTTGAATTATTACTGAAGTAAAAGAATACCGAACTCTCTTTTGTACGATTATTTTTTTTTATTTTGCACCAGAACTTCGGCACCGGTATGCCAGTCTAAATTCACAGAAGCCGTTGTCAAAGTAGCGATGTAAGGTTTTATGGCACAAAAGCAGCTGTCAGAGTGAATGCATGTTAAAGTTAGATGTGCCGGAGTGAGACTTTATCCGCCATATTTGCACACACACTAAAAAAAGAAAAACGCTCTTCTACGCACATAGGGTAACCGGGAGTGATCGCTATGCTTTCTATGGGTAGCCTGCCGGAAAGCAGTTCACAGAAACGTTTTCGATGTCTGGCAGCTGCCGTGTATTCTGTAACTTGTGGCTTTTCAAGTTTACGCAATTCACTGCCACTCAAGAATGAATGCGGGGACCATCACACTTACTATTTGTATTGCATCGCAACGTCAGCAAAAAACATCCGTCTCTGCCTGTATTCCGGGTCCTTGAAGCCCTGCAGCACGAGCCACACAGAACGGAAAAATGGGTGTGATATCTTGGCCCATCGCACTCCAGGATGCAGATGGTGAACAGCAGCATACTCGAATGGGTATATAAGACATGAGTGCGCCATATATCTAAATAGTTGCTAGAAATTTCTTATGTGAAGAAACAAGAACTCTGGCGTTGTAAAGAAAGAAATATTTCCTAGCCTCTGTTTTCCATGTTATGTAAACTGCTTTGCAGTGGCGTAGCCAGAAATTTCGTTCGGGGGGGGCTCACGTTGCAGGTGGGCCTCCTCCTTAAGAGGAAACATTACGTCGGATGCTCCTATCCAAATACATGTAGAAGGAGAATTCGTTTTCCTCGGCAACCACTGCACCAAATTTGACGAGGTTTGTTGCATTTAGAAGAAAAACCTAAATTCTAGTGATGTTTGTTTCGAATTTTCTATTTTGGTCGTCAATATTCTATTGAGAAGCGGCAAAAATCGAAAATTTTCAGAAAACGAAACAATTAAGTTTACAACTCTGTAAATCAGCAATGAAAATTGATATCACAATGCTGTGAATCGCACATAATAGTACATCTACAGCGGGCAAAATTGATATGTTACACATGAGACTCAAAAAATTAAGTGTTATGGAAATACGGCTTTTGCAGAATCCTTGTACATAACATAACCAATTCACGTAAGATACAAATTTGACATATAGAATTTGTCCGCTTTGAATGGTGTAATGGATGCCGTTTACAGAACCACGATATCTGTTCTTGATGCAGAGCTATTAATTTGTAAACTTCGTGCTCGTATTTTTTTTTGCGAACTTTAGAATTTTTAAAAATATTTTAAACAGAGTTCAGGCCCTAAATCGAAATTCCGCTTCCAACAGACACTAGAATTTAACTTACTCTCCCAAATGCAACAAATTTCATTAAAAGCGATTCAGGAGTTATCTCAGAAAATCGTTTCTGCGTTTTACATGTATCTGTATAGGCCGCGTCGGAGTTGGGCCCGACCTAAAACTTCCTCTTAAACAATTTGCCTAGGGATCAAATACACGAATAATAACTGCATTGCCATTGCCAAAGATGTTGCAAACGAATTGTTGAACGCTAAGCACTGTCAATACAAGTAAACTATGTATTTTTTCATAAAAGAATAAGCTCGTATGTGCCAAACGTGCCCAACATAACTGATGTCATTGCTTCCATGTATTTTGTCTATTTAATAAGTACAGAATATATAACACGAACTTTAGAACTACATCAGTTCGAAGCCAGCAAAGCAGTGCATGCCGCTGATGTGAAAAATGTAAAGGCGACAGGTCTGAGCTGTGTGGCGGATGCTGCAGCGTTTCCCGCTTGAACTTTACCAGTTTTGTATTAACCACATCAGCGACATGGGAACGGGCATTGTTGTGGAACAGGATGACCCCATTCGTCAATTTTCCACGTAGTTTGTTCTTGATTGCGACACGCAGCCGATCCGGCGTTTCACAATATCGGAATCAATTGATAGTCTCTCAAGATTTAGCAAATTCTATCAGTAATGGCCCCTGACGATCGAAAAATAAAAGTCAACAGCACCTTTCTGGCGGAAATGACTGCCTTTGCTTTCTTTGGGGGAGGTGAATTGGAATGTTTCCATTGTAAGCTTTGCCGTCGTGTTTCAGGCTCGTAGAAGTGACTTGATGGTTCGTCTCCGATCACAATTGCAGACAAGAAATCGTCACCTTTATTGTGATACCGGATCAGATGAGTAAAGGCAGCGCCGATCTTCTCCTTATTCTGGCGGTGGTTCAAAATCTTGCGCATCCATTGCGCACACAAGAGCCGATAACCGAGATGTTCATGAAATATGGCGTGAACCAAACCGTCACTGATGTTCACCCGCCCTGCCAGTTCATCGATGCTTATCCTCCGTTCTTGTCTCATCAGCTCATCAACCTTTGCAATTTTGTTAGGGGTGCACGATGGCTTTGGTCCGGTCTGGGATCGCTTTTGCAACTTTCACGTCCTTCTTTGAACCGTTTGTTCCAACGCTTCACAGTGGCCAATGAAATGCAATGTTCCATGTACACGGCAGCCATACGGCGACCAATTTCTTTTTGGGAAACACCTTCAGCTGTCAAAAACCTGACGGTACCACACTGCTTAACCTTTGGAGAGTCCATTACGGCACGCAACCATGTTCAACCTAGTGTATGAGAGCATTAAAGAACATTTATCCTCCCACCTGCGTGTCACTGTTGTAAATGAGAGATGCCCGTGTGCTACGCGCAGGCCTTGCAGATAATGAACAGAACCATAATTGCGCGGGGTGGGTAGGCTCACTTTAATTTGACTCACCTTCGTACATTAGAATTGCGAATATACAATGGAATATACAAATGCGAAGATGCAGCTTGATAAAGGGCAATAAAGTGCCACTGGAAACGAAGTTCACTGCACGTATACACAAAATCTCGCAACAAGACATTTAAACATACCGATAAGTAAGTCTCCAATAAATCTACGTATCTAAGAAAAAGTCATGGTATATAATGCGTCAAACAAGGCAAATAAACATGTTGCGCAATCACAGATTCACAGAATCCTAGATCCTGCCCCCATTCCATCCACTCCCCCCGATGTATCGCGCGCGACGGAAGGCGACGCGCTTGCTCCTCACTTTTCTCCCTTGCGCACATAAGATCAAGCCACTATCGTCGGCCCCCCCACCCCCCACACGCTTTCACTCGTTCATACAGCATGCGGCGCGGGGTCACGATGTTATCGCACTTGGACTTTATGTGAAATATGAGGGCGACGGCGACGGCAGGAATGCGCATAGAGTGTCCATATAATTGCGGTCGCAATAATATAATAAGAGTATCCGGCAGCTGAAGCGTCCCATGGCCCATTACTTTTCACAAAAGAAGTAACAAAATACCACTTTCACCATGCGACAATTCGCTGCACTACCACAACGCTTCTTTTTTCCTTTTGTGGAGCGGGGGCACCGTAATGAACAAAAAAAACGCAAGGTATGTTGGTCACAATCGAATGCCTACATTGGGCAACTAATATGGATATTAAAGGAATATCGAAGAAAACACGAGACGCTTGGTCCACCAAGAACCATGCGCATACTGCTCGGTATCCTACACCGGCGAGACAAGACTTTCTGGAGAGGTTGCGCTCAAGCGAACGCGCTGCAATCCGTCGAGTCCCCACAGTGATGGCGGCTAGCGGCCATTGTTTCTTTTTCTCGTCGGCTAGCTAGATAGCGTCCAAAGCTCTGCCAGGCGAAAATGCACTCGGCCAGAGAAAACCGAACGCGCACCGAAGTGCGCCGCGCGGTGGTCGGGGCAACGCGAGAAAAACCCATGCGCTCTGGCTGGCTCTGGCAGCGCGCGGGTAGGGGAGCGAGAACAAAAAAAATTCGAGAGGCTGAATGTGTCCTCGCGAATAAATGTCAAAGTAGAAAAAATAAATAAGAACGTGGTTGCCTTGGCTGGCTTTAGTGTCATCACTGGATGCTTTGGCGCAGGTGAAAAAAAAAATGTTTATATTTTTTTATGTGATATGACGGCACGAATGAACCACCACAACGCTTCGTCTCATCGGGCCTCGCTGCGGGCTCTGTCAACTTGTCTGATAGCGTGTTGATTTGGCTTGTCTCGTTGTATGGCCCGATGTGCGACTTTGGAAAAGTCAATGCACCTTTGGCGTCAAATATTTATGGGAGCATTAAACTTATGAAGTTCCACAATTGAAAATCTAAAGCACACGTTTGGAAATGTCAATGCACCTTTCACATCAAAAGTTTATGAGAACTTTATACACATAAAGTTTCGGAATTGATATCCACGCGCTCCGTAAATTCCATGATAGAGTGTAGATTCCGCGAGATGCCGCGGCGAGCCCGTTCGCCATGAAAACATCCTTGAAACTTTGTGCTCGGATGGGGCTGCTTGCGTTATGTGACTCCCGGTGCATGGGTGTTGCCACGAAATTCAGCCCGAGTTCGCAACTTTCGCGGTGAAATGGCTTTTCGAGCGTGAAAAAGACGCTCTAGACAAAATTCAGAATGATTTCCGGCGCCGGGGGTTGCTTTTGTCGGCGATGCATGGACAGCAAGAAAAAATTTCGGGGGGGGCTGAAGCCCCATAAGCCCCCCCCCTGGCTACGCCCCTGCTGCTTTGGTATATCTTCTATGTTCGCTCTAGGCGCTGAAATCGGCACTGCCTTGTACTATGCCACTCAAATGCAGTGGCCAACCAGGAAATGCTGAAATGTTGCGACTCGTTTAGTTTGCCCATGACGTCGTGTTTTCGTCCTTGGCTACCATGTGTGGCTGCCTTGTGTTTCCAAAGGTCCCTTCAGACAACTACACGGCGTTAGAATTTTACCGGCCGAAGACTGCGAAGGCACGAATAAATTAACAGGGGTAATTATTCTGTGCCTATGTAGTATTTGGTTGTCGAGAATGTACGTTCGATATGCATACCTGGACCTATCTTCGCGAAGCTGTGAGCCCAATGATTCAACCTGTATTAACTGCAAGAATCGGATTGGCTTACAAGGTTCCTTCTTTTGCATATGCGAGAAAGTTCTGAGTGTTCTTTCTTTTGCAACCCATGGTGGGATGGTGTGTATGGTCACTTTATCTTCATAGTACTTCAATTTGACATAATAAGAAAGCTATCTTTTCTACTACCTCTAAGCCATCTTATGTTGATTTTACAAATATGTTTTTCACCACAGTTCGATGGCGCGGGAATATTTCTGGAATTTATTCTTTTTTCTCACTTGCCCACGTATTATCTCTACTGGGGAGAAGCCAATCAGATCGATGGAGGCTTTAGGCGCGATGTTCAAACCCTCTTTAACGAGATGTGTCACTCACCGGGTGGTCGGCGTCTAATTCCGCACCGTACATCAGCACCTTGTTGGAAGTCTTGTCCAAGTCGGAAATCTTGCGGGGGAACCACGGCATACCGGCGAATTCTGTGAGAAAATAAGATTCCATAAGGCGTTAGTGTTCAATTATGAGTAATACATATTTTAATTTGTTCACGAAACTACAGTACATTGACCCAGGAAAACAAAAGCACGCCAAAACATTCGAGAATGTGTGAATGTGCAACCTTTCTCGCACTACGCATTGAATTCAAGCCAAATGAGTGAAGAACTTTTCCAGATGTTTTGGTTATTGCTAGCTTTTGGTTTGAAAATACGAAAAGTAAACTCAAATTTAGTTTGCATGCTTTATCAGGATTGTAGCCAATAGTGGCTCCGCCTGGCAGCCGAGACACGCAGCTCGCGACAGCTTTAGCCTTGATGCATGTCATAGGAGGTTGTCCAAATTTTTCCCCACAGCACCGGCTGTTTCGGAGTGATAGAAGCTAGCCTCAAAGGTCGTACTTCAAGCACCGGAAATGATTGCGGCAGCCGGAAACACGTCACGACCACCGTGTTGAACACCACTTTAAGGCAAGAAGGTGAAACAGAGGACCAGAAAGAGGAGAAAGCAAAAGGGGAATCGGTTCTCAGAAGTACATAGGTTGTTCGTGCACTGCTGCGAATCTTTCCTTTCTCGATTTTGGGAGCCGTGTTGATAAAAATGACGACCTGTTAAGAAACATGCTGTGTGTGGTAGAACCCCTTCGTGGGTACATGCATGGAGGAAGGAAAAATGACTAGGTGGAGCATGACGTCGATCATCGAGCCTTGGCAACCTCCCCTAATACCACCCGTCCCACTCTACGGGTTCTATATGCGCATAGATTCTTGGAAAGTAGGCTCTTACAGGTGGCTGGACCTCTCAAGACATTGCGTAGTTTGCGGTAACAAATAATCAGGCCCTTATCTCCCGCTCTCTGCTCTACTATATCCACCATACTCTTCGCGCGCTCGGCAGCTATAAATTACCGCTTGCCTACAGCATGGTCAGATCCTATTTCCCATGGGCATTTTCTTCATATTTTCGTACTACTGAGAGTGAAAATTTCATAGTTTCAGGACTGAGAGCTGCTTACAGAATTATTAGACGAAACTCTGGCACTCTGGTCGTTCAACTACTATATGGTGCCTTAATATCAGGAGCTACCGCGGGAATGGTGGTTAGTGCATCATTTTGACTAACCTTTGTGCTCGTCCTTCAAACGTACTTGTTCCGCTATTTATTGCGCTTTGGCTTTGTAAGTTTCCAAGCCCTCGTGGTATTTTAAACACGGTTAAGTACACATGCGTAATCACTGTGAATTGTGGCATTTAAAACGTGGTATGCCGTTCAAAATGATAAATTTGCGAAGTCACCAGGCCATTACCATGCTGCGAAGTCACCAGGCCACCAGGCCATTACCATGCTGAGTGAACCGTCATACTTGCAGCTTCCGTAGACACGAGCGCCAAGGTTCCCTCTGGTAATTTTTATATGAGAATCTATGATTTTAGGAACTCAACATTAACGTCACGCTGTTGTCCTCGCTCGCCACCTTATTGCTTATTGTTTGTAAATATCTTGCGTATACATTGTCTTTCTGAGCCTACGTTCCTGTCGAGAAATAGATGTTTCTTATTTCCCTCCTTTTTTGTTCTTGACACAGTATCTGAAACGCCTTATCTCGGCGGTGTAGTTGCTGCGCCATTAGTTTTACTCGCGGTTATATCTTCAACCGTAACTGAAGCGTCTGTGCTGTATATTTTAGAGGAGCACCCAGCTGGCAACCTTTACCCTGACTCCTTACAGCGCTTAAAACTGTCAGGATGGGATCGATTCAGCTTATGTCCAAATAACGATTAACCGTGCGTCCCAATGCCTGACCTATTCGGCTTTGACTTAAGTGGCAGAGTAAGTGAGACCTTTCGGTCGGGTGCGTAGAAAGCTTCAAGTTGCTGGGCGGTTGTAGTTTAGCACAGAGAACACCTGTCACCGCTTCTGCAGTGTTTTTGAGCATGGGGATCACGCGGGTTTACAACATCCCAATTGGACATTATGACAAACGCCAAGGGAGCTCTCGTAGGAAAGATCCCAATGTCGAAAGGAACTTCTATCGGAATTCACTCTTACTGTTGTTCTCCGTCTTGACATAAAAAAATAATGGTGAAATCAGCCTTCGCTTAGCCTCATTTCGCGGTGAGATCAAGCTATTGACAATCCTTTGTCGTTATTTATATGATCAGCTGTTTCTTTTGACGAAGACATATGGGGACCAAATGCGCACCTATACTGATGAGTTGGTCTCGTTCACCAGCTGAACAGCGGCCTTTGTCATTCCGGATATGCTAGTCGCAGTGAAATTCAAATTTTCGCACATAACAACATCCACGGTGGCAGAGTTTGCTGCCCTGCAAGCTGCCATACAACACATCCTACATGACTGTCCACGCAAATGGGTCATATTTTGCGAATCAAAGGTAGCCCTTCATAGCTAGCACTTTGCATTACGCCACATGACTCACCAGCAATTGGTACAGGAAACAAGAAATGACCACCACCAAGCCTATGAGAAATGACAGGAAACAAAATTTCAGTGGAAATATATACTGGTATTAGTGGTAATAACTTCGCCGGCGAGGAGGCCTGGTCCACTCATGAAGGAACCCAAGTGGTCCCTATACCACTATCAAGAACTAATGCTGCAAGGCAACGTTATTTCCTGACTGAGA
The DNA here is from genome assembly GCF_023375885.2 of Dermacentor andersoni. Classification (NCBI taxonomy): domain Eukaryota; kingdom Metazoa; phylum Arthropoda; class Arachnida; order Ixodida; family Ixodidae; genus Dermacentor; species Dermacentor andersoni. The sequence goes on along the minus strand of NC_092823.1, from coordinate 120,535,685 downwards.
ATTACGCACACTTATTGGTGGTGTCTTAGTTCCCCGAAGTCTCGCCTACATAAATTTGATCCTTCCTTAAAGCTGCAACAGCCATCACGAATTCCCCGCTCCAATGCAACGTTGTTATGCCGTCTCCGGATCGGGGTTGCTTTTACGAAAGCATGTTCGTTCCGCATAGCAATGTCTCACACACATACTTGTGACTCCTGCGGGATCAAAGGAAATACTGAACATGTCCTGTGCTTATGACGTGCGACGCTGCTCTCTCTAGACCGTTTTAAACAGGTTGGACTGAAGACCGTTTTAAAGAGCCAAAATTCCTTGACCATGGCCGTACAAGCCGCTGGCGCAGAAAGCAGCGAAGGCGGTGTTACAGTATCTGAAATCGAAAGGTCTCTGCAACCGTTTGTAGACTTGGTGTGCTACTTCAAGTGTGCTTGCGGCTAGTGCTCTTTCCCGTCTTTATCTCTTTTCACCCCTTTATTCCTTCTTGCAGTGTAGTGTAAAAAACCAAACGTGGATCTGGCTAACGTCCCTGCCGTTCTCCTTGCATCTTTCTCGCTCTTTTTTTTTTCTCTTGTTTTCACGCTGTAAGCCTCCGATGCCACAGAGAGCCGCCAAAGAGTTTTGATTCGTATGAACACCAGATGGCGCCACAACATTGCACTCTGGCTACATGGAACACTTTTTCACTGACGGCTTACCATAACAGTGTCTAGTGCAGACCGGTTAAAACGTTTACGTCGGGGCAGGTTCGCAATATTTTTGCTAGTGTACAATTTCACTTAATCGGGTAGCAATAGAAATTGTCGTTGCTTCTTTTAGTCATATCGCGTCCATAGCACGGCCCGCCCATCTCGTCACTTGTCGCCATTGCTTAAATTCACGGTTTGCGTTGACGTCATCGTGGCTGCCATCTTTTAGGGTACTAGCAAGTCGAGAAGTTTCATCAACACGAAACGTGACAGCACGATAGGCGCATCTTACAAGTAGCGACAAATCAGCAACACTGCTAATCCGGCGGAAGAACAGCATCCGTTAAAAAGCGAGACTATGTACGCTTGATGATACGTTGCACTGACGTCATCGTAGCCGTCACGTTTGGGCACTGGCACGGTGATAAGCTGCGTCCGTCGAAGCACGTGCAAGCGTTTTATATTGTACGCTTGTGGTTGCCTCCTTAAGAAAATTAAATTATGGGGTTTTACGTGCCAAAACAACTTTATAATTATGAGGCACGCCGTAGTGGGGGACTCAGGAAATTTCGACCACCTGAGGTCCTTTAACGTGCGCCTAAATCTCAAGTACACGGGTGTTTTCGCATTTCGCACCCATCGAAATGTGGCCGCCGTGGCCGGGATTCGATCAGCGACCTCGTGTACAGCAGCCCAACACCGAGATTGCGTCTTTAGTTTGTAAGCAAGTTTGTGCTTTAAACTGCCCCATGCGCGCATTCGTCGCGTCTCACCGGGGAGGTCGTCGATGCACAGCGACTCGCCGGGTGCCAGGGTGGGGCCGCCTCGCAGGACGGCGGCGGGTGGCGACGGTGTCGGGGTGTCGCAGCAGCCCTCGCGCGAGCCGTCCTGCTGCAGCAGCAGCTGACCCTTGGAGGAGTAGTACTCCCTGAGCTGGATGCATTCCACCTCGTGTTGGAGCGCGTGCACCACGTCGTCCATGGTGCCCTGGTCGCAGTCGACGCCCACGAAGATCTCGTGCTGCGCCGGGTTGACGCGGGACTTGCGGGACTCGATGTGCAGCACGTTGACATTCTTTTCCTGCGGGACAGTCGGTGTCGGAAGTGGACGTCGAACGAATCTTGGGAAGTGAGATGTAGGCGCATAAAGGAAAAAGCACGGACGGGACACGGGTACCGAGCAGAATGATTCGATTCGTGTCGATATTGAGGGAACTTGTAAATTCTAAACAACAGATTTTCGGCATCACACGGCGTGTATATATATATATGTATTTACCAGATGATTCTGAAAGTCCGTTCGGAATCTAATAAATATGTTGAATATTGCGAAAGTATAACGATATTCTCGGGAATGCGCTTCTACTTGAGAAGCACCTACAGGTCTCTCGCAGATAAGGCGTGGCAGTTGCAAAAAAAATTGTTCGCGTCCGGAGATGCAACCTTGCGGAAGTTCACAAGGTGGCAGAAGTTTTGTTAAGGGAAATTGACTCGGGAAACGATGCATCTGCTATATGAAACAGACAGAAGATGAAGCCTAGAAAAGCATTAAAAAAAAATGAAATGTTTTTTCGTCTTTAATTTCTCCTACACTTCCATATAGACTCCATTGTCTGTTAAATTCGTACGGTTATTAGTAAAACATCGAGCAGCTCGATTTATCCCGTTTTTTTTCTCTCATCCACCCACTGGCCTCCTTGTTAGCTTATGGTAGTAGAGCAACTGTCCCGAAAAGGCGCACGTTCAGTTCTCGACCCCTGGACCAGAATGACTTTTGATTTAACTGCGAAGTTTCTTTTCAGAGCAACCTCTATCGGTTTCCTTTATATGCAGAGCTCCGCGCAAGTCTGAGAATGGTCACGATGTTTACTCCTCAACGCCTTGTGCAGTTCCCAACGATGCTTACCTTGAACACTCTCAGAGCCCTGACCAAGCCCCCGACTTGGTTGCGCAGGGAGAAGACCACGGCGGAGTTTTCCTTCGGGTCCGGGGCGCCATTACTCTCGACTGGAGTCTCGGTATCCGAGGCTTCCGAAGTTTCCATTTCGGCTGGAGCCTCTTTAAGTGATATCTTGCTCTGCGAACACCACAAATGAGACACGCAGTCGGCACGGTCGAGGAATGTCTGGGTGTACCGCGCGCGCGTGTGTGTGGCTGCCAAGGAAAGACAAGCGCAGTCGTGGGCGGCTGAGAATCCCGTGGTGTGATAATATTATGAAGTTTACAGCCACAACTTGGAATCAGCTAGCGCAAGACAGGAGTGATTGGAGATCACCGAGGGAGGCCTTCGCAATGCAGGGGACAAAAATAAGTTCATGTTTACTTTGCTAGAATATGTAAAAGTTTCCTACGTGTTAGTAGAGGAAATCTGAAAGAAACAAGGTCTGCTGGTGGAAGATAAATTTCCAAGAAACACCATTATAGTTCCAGAAGCACTTACAGTGAAGGCGAAACAAGAAATTAACTAATTTATCGAAGTATCATAAGCTACAAGTGGCCAGTACCCTACCGGATATAATTACTTTGCTAGCCTCGTGTATTTGTATCTGGAGTACTTATCGCCTTAGTATCTTGCGTCTGTATCATAATACATTCGCAAACTATCCTTGCACAGCTCTGGTTAAAACACCGAAGTTCTAGCCGACTGAGCCTAATTACACAGGGTTAACCTTCGCCAACAGAAAGTAGGAAGAAAAATAACAGAAAAATGAAGACAAGAAAGATAAAATAGGAAAGTGAAAGGTCAGAGAAGTGGACAGAAAAAAAAATGGATAATGGTTTCCCCGGGCAGGTCAATCAAGGCAGACCATCTAGCTGAGGCCAAAAAGGTCTGTTGCCTCCGCCGAAGGGCCTTCAAGGTCCGAGCACTCTCGTTGTCGGCTCAACGCGGGGGATCGCCTTTCCCCCAGACACGGTTAAGCTATACACGGCTAAGCGCGGTAGGCTCCGACCGACATGTGCTCGGTTCCTTGGTGTCGCAACGCACGCAGCGCCTGCTGACACAGATGCCCCTGTGGGGACCACCTCCAGAAGCGGTCCTCCCCGTTAGGTTCCAATCTTGTTTCTTATGTTACACGGTATGCTGCTGCATTTGATCTCGTTCTCACTACAGCTAAGCATAATATCTTTAAAATGCAGTGTATTATAATGATGATTCGCAGGCTCGCAGAAACAGTCATCTTATTTTTGTGTGTCGGGGTGCGTATGTTCTGCGGGTTTGCTTGTAATGTTGTGTGATGTCTTAGTACGAGAGAAGGTACGTGCGCTTGAGTTCCGATTCCTCGGTGTCGGCTCGGTGGGTTAAATTTACAGTCACGTGGTTGGAAGTAATTTCTCCTAGCTCCGAAGTGCAACGCGAAATTGTATTAACGCATGATGCTGGTGAAACCAGCGCACATAGGCAGTACCACTTAATTTCAGCCTTCCTGTCTAGGTTGCGAAAAAAAAATAGCGGCACCTCTCGTCCTTAAGCTTTTGCACTCGACTGTACCTTCGTTTTGTCTGCTTGTTCCCACGTCGTGCAGACGCGTGCACAGAGAACGAAACTATGTCATTTTCTACCGTGTTCCAGAGCGCAATCATGGTCTTTGATCCTTTCGCGTCTACCTCAGTGTTTATGCGCAGTCTTATCATACCGCTAGTCTGGTGCCAGTGGTACAACGACGTGGAGTATCTTGGTAAGGATCCATGGGACGGGCCAGCGTCTCCAAACGTGTACGCACCGAGGGATCCAGTTAGCAGAAACAGGCAGAAAACAATGCAGACGCTCTCGTGCACAGCTCTCAAGATCGTGCACGAAGCGAAACGAAACAAACGCAACCGTTCGCAGGCTCACGCGTGAGATCGTCACTGGAAGTACGCCACGCAGCAAAATGTGAGAGAAAAATAAGAAGGCGGAAATTGTGACGTGTACCTTACGCGATCCTCCGGCTCCGGTATGGGAGAACGCAGGGAAGTAATTTTGGTTTTTGAGGCTAGACAGGACAATTGACCAAAGTGACTATATTGGCAGAGAGGCTAGCCTCCAGAAATTATGGGTTCGCGACGCTTTAAATATTTATAACTCTGCTAATAATAAACCAACATGAAAAATTATTGCGTTAGAACGCTCCCTATAAGGCACGTAAGGAGTTCCAGCATATAAGCGAAGTAGGCTATGTGGCGTGGTGAGTGGCCCTGTAACCTTTAAGGGCGGGACATAAATATATCTGAAGAAAATACCTGGGTCTCGAGAATTGCGCGACGGGCAATCTGAACACTCTCATACGAAATAAGTACACGCTGGCACTGGGGCTTTCGCCTACGATGTCGACGGAGAAGCTACTCAGCCTGAACATGCACAATACTTGGGAGGCACTAGCAGAGACCCAGAAGGGCCAGTCCAATAGAGCGACTCAAGCACGACAGCACGCGCTAAGACTGGGCCAGCCAGCTGAATTGAATCAAGCAAACAGCGGGTTCCTCTACCCCTGAGGGAGAAAATTATGGTGGCCAGCGTTCCCAGAAACATGCACCCCGAATAAAACAAGGAAAGGAGGCAAGCGAGAGTACAATCTCTACGCAAGGCCTAAGAAGGACCAAGAAGAGAATTCAGACAGACCGACGCGGCAACGCACAAGAACAGAGTGGCCCACTCTGTCAGCGTGCTCAACTGCCTGGGAGAAGAGGTAGCAGCTGCCTCGGTCAACACTCCAGATACCCACTAGGTAGAAGTAACGGCGATAGCCCATGACGGCCACGACGAGCAAGTGAGAGGAAGAGCACATCCCAGCCATCACGGACTCCAAAACAGCATGCAGAAATTACCAAAGGGTCGGGCCGCATTTCCAAACAAGTCCTGGGCATCATCAAGAAACTAAGCAATTTTCGAGAAATGTCTAATGTCTGGGCTCCGGAACACGAGTTCCTAGCAGGTAATCTAGCAGCTCAGGCCACCACCCGAAATCACATTCTCCGAGCTGTCCCGTCGGGTTCATGGCATCCCGAAAAGACGCATCGACACGCTGAGCCATTACAGACTGGGTAGGTGGACCTAGCTACCCACCCCCGCATCCCAAGCTAACCAGAGAAGAGGCAGTGATGTTCCTGAAGTTGTATACCGGCACATCCCTACGTGGAACCATGCTGCACGCCAGGTATCCTGCGATCTACAATTACAAATGCGCCTTCTGCTCTGTGCCAAGTAACCTCTACCGCACGGTATGGGAGTGTGAGCACAACCCATGCATCGACACCACCGATCACTAAACCAACCATCGAGCAATGGGAGGCCCAGCTGACAAGCCCGGGCCCTGAATACCAGTATCGACTGGTGAGTAGGGCCAAGCTATTGCTAAGACCCACGGCATTCTGGACAAGGGATGCCGCCCACCTCGGACGATTCCACCCTCAACTCATTTCTACAAATAAATTCTATTGCTCCTCCTCATCGAAATTTGCAAAATACACTGACAATAAGAAGCTGAAAAATTTTTCGCGAGAATTTTGTTAAGTGATATTTTTTTTCTAGAACAGACGTAAAACAGAAGAGTGCATTGCAGTTCCTTATATATTACCTGTGTAATACCACTGGAGCTTGGGATTTTGCACCTGTTTTACGACTCTGAACATGGTTGTCGTTCTTTAGCGATAATGTGGCTCCCACGTGAAGAATTGGTCAAGAATTCTTGCCAAGTTGTAATGCGGTAAGATAGAGTAAATGCTGTTGAAACGTAAAACTACATATTAAAATGAAAGGAATATCAGTAATGATGACCAGTGGTAATTAAGTGGAAAGTACAAAAGAAAGAAAAGAAAGAGAAAGATGCAAATTTCACAGAGCGTTCGGCTGGACTGAATAAGGAATTTGTTTGGACGGGCACCACTGTGGCTCAATCCCGGGCAGTTCCAAGATTCATTTTCTTTCAACCCTAAAGCGACTACAAGACGGAATGAAGTGTGGAATTGTTTGTTCTTCATTACCAAAAGGGCACATAGGAAAGGGCCCCAAATTTCACAATAATATGTTTAGGGCGACCTCAAACATTCATGTATTGCAGAATTCGTTAGACCAGGGAAGTATCGAGTGCGTATAAAAAGAACAAGCGGTGGGCATATCGGGTCTGATAATCCTCTCATAAATGCACGCGTGCAAAAGTTAGCTGCCGCAATCTTAAAACAGAGCAGTCGTGAGCCAAACTGCTTCCTAGTTTGCTCCGATCGAATAGAGGACGCCTGCTTCTTGTCATTCAGCGTTGGGCGAACCCATTTAATCATAAATTTTGTGTTTAAACCAAAGCTCAGCAAGAAAATTTTTTGATTGCCTGTCCAATTTACCAGTCATGTTGGACTGGGCTTTGAAGAGGTAAAGATAGGTAAAGATAAAGATCATCTAAGTTAACCAATAATGACCCGTCAATCGTTTTGTATGTCCTCTGCGCAAATGCGAGGCTCAACTCATCGGGGATCGAGTTTGTCTCGTCGTTTGCGACAGCTGCTGTAACCTTACACTGTCGCGCCAGTCCAAGTCCTCTTCTCTGCCGTCACAGAATTAAGCCTTGACGTCAGCGCGCCGTGATCGTCGTCGATCGACTGCAAGAAAGGGGACAACCTCTTACGCGACGGGAAGCGGTTACCCGGGATACAGCTGGTGGCCTCGCTGCGCTCCTCAAGAATCTCGCCTTGCACTGGCAGCGTGGAATGCGGTCGCTAATTGACAGTGATATTGGGGAAGTAGGACATAGGTGGTGCCATGCAGGAAAAAGTCGTGACATATATCGAGGTTTCGTGCGGGATTGGACATTGTATATAACGCTTTGCCGTGTCAGAACCTCGAGAACTCGGTTCTTTTTCTGGCTATGCCGCCACGCCTCGAAAGAACGGACAGCGAAAAGATATGTGAATGCGATCTTTGAATAGTGTGATGAATCGTTTTGTATCGCACGCAAGAGACAGCGCACACAATTTCAGACGCAATTCCACAATGAAACTACGCGCGTGCACAAATTCTGGTCAGTAAATGTTACGTTCGCAAAATCGCAATTTATCAAATGGAGGGGCCACCATGCTACACACACTGGTGCTCACCTTCACAACCAATTATTAAACCTTTGGTGGAAGACCTTTTGCTTACTGATGTATAGAGAGTTTGAACTCAGTGTTCAAGCGTATTTGCCGCCCTGTATGTTGTTGTGCAAAGTAAGCCTTCCCTTTATTGCTCAAAATGTGTATCCCTAACTTCCAGCATATGGTCTTTCTGAAGAATATATAGTTTAAAGAAGTTTTTAGCCACATAAGACGCCTATATTGATTGACATTTTCTTAGTAGCGTTATTCTTCGTCGCGATACCTCTGCGCAACTTTTGTAGCTGTCGCTTCCAGGGTAGCATGGTCCATTTCTGCATCCATGCCTTCATTCATCCATGTCCCTTTGAAAAATGTTGTACATGGTCTTCATCCAACAAATAAATAACTCGTGGGACTAAGAAAAAAATCATATCGAGTACTAGACATACAGGTCGTGGTTGCGCAATGGCTGCGGCTTTCTGTTGCCGCGGAGCACGAGGTCGCGGGTTAGATACCGTGCTTCAGCGGCTGCACTTCGATGTTGGCTTAATGCGAAAATTCTTCGTGTGCCGCGCTTCGAGCGCCTGTCGAAGGATCCCAGGTTATGAAAATAACACGAAGTCCTCTATTATAGTTTGAGCGGTAAGAATCTGAGGGGCTCGAATTTTTTTATTAGTTGCAACAATACGTAGAAACAGACAGTGAAGTCCGAGAAAGCGTAGGGGAAGTTAATGGCTGTGTTCAATTGAAACGTGGAAGTAACGATACAAAGGTAACGGAAAGCAGATAAGAAGATAACTCGCCGCAGGTGAGGACCGAACACGCGTCGTCCGCATTACGTGTTCCGTGCTTCACCAGTTTAGATATCGCGGCCACCATCCTTCCGCTTCTTTCGGTGTTTATGTACACGTACTAGATTAGCCCTAGGAGTGTGAGCCAGCGCCGCGCAACGGTGAAGGTTGTCGTGTTGTTTTGGGACGCGAAATCCATTGAGTCAACCTCGCACTGCAGTACCATGAACAAACTTGGTGAACAAAATGAATAAATATGTCTATAAAGGGGGCAAGAGGAAAAAAAAAACCACACAAAGATTCAACGCAGTGTAGGAATCTAAATGACACAGAGCTTTTTTGAGTTAGTGAGGGTCCTGCAGACTCGTGGCCTGTTAGCAGTTAGCTGCCTACAACACGAGTACGTAGATCTGTGACACTTGTCGAGCGAAGGATGTTCAATAAAGCTTGTTATTGGGCGAGTTGGTTCATAATGTTTAGAAAAAGATACTGCACCTCCCCCCCTCCCCCCCAATAAGAACATATAATCAGGAGGGGGTTTGTTGACGTGACGTATGTATACAGAGAGGTACGACAAATATCGAAATGCATTCGAGGCTCTGTTCCTCGTACGTGAGGTTAGTAGATTCATTCTGGGTGATTTTGCCAGGAATGGGCACTTACCCAGTGACACATATCTAGTTGCACGTGCCCAGTGCCCAAATTGTCTGTTGGGGCACAAAACCAGTGTTCCCAGTTGTCTTCTGGACCAGACAGCAGACAGCAGCAAATTGTATATTCAGGCACATACCTTGTCACCAAATTTTGCTATTCCGCGAGACAGTAACCGGCCGCAGCAGCGGCAGCAGGAAAGTTGAAGAAGCAGGCAAATAAAACATCGCTTTAAAATTTTCGGTGGGTTATCTTGGCCTCTTTAAAGCAATCGCATGAATTTAGGGTGACAAGCAGTACGTGTTCACGGGATAAATTTGTGAGGCTGTGAAACAGCGTGACGCGAAATTCAGCTGGCAGAGCAACGGCTAAGCCTATAGAAAGAACAGGCTAGTGATCACGGATACAAAATGTGTTGAGGAGCTTGCGAAAAAAGTAACGTGATAAAGAGAGAGATAAGGAGAACTGAAAAGAGAAAGGAAGTGAGGTAACCCAGGACGTGTCCAGTTAGCTACCTTACAATTTAGGAGCAGAAAATGGGGGAAAGATAGATAAGAAACATGATAAGCGTCTAACTATAGAATGGCTCTAATCTTGCAGCACGCATTTGAAAGGTGAGGCTGCGCTGGCACAGGTATATGGCACATAATATGGCATTACATACGCTACACAACTCCAAATATAATTGCCTCCTAAGGTAAGTTCGCAACATAGATGCAAACGTCAGTGAAATGCATGAGGCATTGCAACATACTTCAAAAGCGTCTGTAGTGGTTCCGACAACGACATTGAAGACATTGGTGCTGAAGAAGGTACTTGAGTGTCATTTTACTAATCGCAAGCGATTATCATTTGTGGTTAGCACGATATACGTTCAGTACTGACATTTTAGCTTCCTTAGTTATCAAGAGGTGGAGTTCTTGGGCCGAATTTGATCAATCATATATTGCGCACAACATCAATCACCAGTCGACGCTGTTACTTCGTGACAATATTTTCAACAAACGGAAGCATAAATTTTAGGTCTGCTGGCGTATGACAAACATACTATGTGTTAAAACAATAGCAAACATATTTGCGAAGACACCATAGTGACCAAGAGATGGCGGCTCTTTTTCGAGAAACGTAACTTGCGGTATTCACAAAGCAGCTTGTCCGCCAGGCTACAAGAAGTATTATGCAGCACGGACCTGGCGGAGCAGCTCTGGGCCGTCCAGTGAGCCCACCATGCGGCCAGGGAGTTACAACTCCCGGTCCCAACGTGAGAGTAGCCCGCTCTCTGGGGCCTTGCGCCCCGTAGCTCGCAGGACCTTTCATTAGAGTTATTTCATCCATCCCTCGGGCGGAGTGGTGCAATGCTTGAAGTTGCATTTCAGTTCAGCTTATAACACGACTTTGCCACTCTGTCTGGCGGAAATCCGGTTACGCCATTTTCGAATGAGAAAAGCGCGAGCATTCAGTTTTTCATTAGAATCGGAGCCCGTATTCCCGTAAACTTTTCTGCCCTATAGAAAACTGCTCGTAAGAGCAAAAATGCCAGGCAGTCGTGAGGTTGCCACCACTGCGACTGATTTCACACTGAAGAATGGCTTATGCTTGAGAATCGAGCGTTGGCCAAACGAAAGTATTAGTACGCTTTTGAGAAAAAGCGCTTATAGCCAATGGTATTTCTTACTACGTTGTTTATTCCATTAGTATTAGATACGTCAATATAAATTTACAGAGATTTACACCATTCGGACTTCTTGTGTTTTGTAGATATTGCTACAGACTTGCATCACGGTCGCCTCGATTCATTGAACGCACCGCACCGTTCATTGAAGGCAGCGAATATGTTACTGAAGTGTCATCTGATGTGCTGTGTCAAAGGTGAATAAAAAGTAGACCTACAACCCACACTCATAACAACGTTAGAGCAGGAAGTTGACATGTGACGTATTACAAATTCAGAGCATTGAATTGCAGTGACTATAACATCGGTAGAATGGCAAGATCAGCGACGTTTCGTATGACCAGGCTTTCGAGAAACAAGATCATGGAAAACCCAACCAAAAGAACATTTGAGCTATTCTCCCGAATATTTGGTGTCGAAGTAGAAAATCACAAGCAAATGATGAGTGTCAAAGGTCCGCTTATAAGGGCGCCGAGCTTCAATCTTTTTTTAATTCTTGCTTTAAAGCAAGCAATGTGCATGCGCAGGGCAAGCTGTCGTAGAGGGAAATAGCCAAGCTTTCGTCTTTTTCAAGAATGTGAACATAGAATAACTAGAATGAACAAATAGTTTCGCTTGGTGGGTATCGCGTTTCTGTATGAAGACCCGCGAAATGGGGACGACAGTGAAACAACAGGTGGCTTGAACTTGCGCCAGTTCCCCTTACAACAGCTTCACAACAAAGTTGTTCGCAGCGATACAACCATGACAAGGGTTGCTTCACACCGTTCACTACTCACTTTTATCTCCTCGATGAACGAATCGGGAAAGTCGGATAGGCTCGCCATTGCCGGCGTGCTGCAGCAGCGTCTGCTCTGGAAAAGTTTACGTCTGCTCAGGGAAGTTGCGTCTGTCGCCATGTTTCTTTTCTGTTTTCTTTCCCGCAGATGAAAACGCACTGGGGTTAGAAGAGAGTGCACGCCCGCCGCACGAAACAATGAGAGCGCACTCGGTTTGAGTCGCCGCAGCGATCACCAATCGAAAAATGTACGCAACACCCATCCTCTTATCACTTCTTATAGGACTGCAACTCCCCGCCTCCCTCCCCTTTTCCCCTCACGTCCCCCTTCCCCATTCTCCCTTCGAGAGCAGTGCCAAGTTAGGGAAGCGAGAGATACGCATGGGCCACCTGGCGGACGCATCTGGTGCCTTCCGTTGGCTGGCGCCTAGAGATTGTCAGCGGGCGCGCCGAACAAAAGGGAAAGGAGACGGGACAACGTGGGGATGGCGTTGGAGAGGTGCTGAAATACAGAATGCCAATGAAGATTCCAGGGTGCGCTCCTTTCTTCCACTTTCCTTCTCTCGACTCGCTTTTGCTGGAACTTCGACGGAGGGAGCTCTCACCCAAGTGGAGCGGACGTGTTCTTCGGTAAGCTCACTGAAACACAAGAAGAACGAGATACAGTGGCCTTTCCCGGCCATTCCATGCGTATGCGGCGCAAACAGGTAGCTAACAAGTAACTCACAAGGCAGGTAACTTAAAGCTTTCGACATCTTTTGGTCAGCGTCTACTTATATTTAACCTCTATTTCCGATGTTTGCGACAGATGAAAATTCTGTCTGTAAAGTCAACAGCTTAAACTTTACACTCATGTTTGACTTTGAGGGGCGTTGAGTGCTGCGTGAGGTGCTTAGGCAAGTCGTAAGAAGCCTTGCCATAGCATGTTTGGAAAACGGAGCATTCCAAACTTCAGGCAACTTCATTGTCACTCTGTCATAACTTTCAAATGCCTTTGTAAGTGGCATCAAAACAAGGTTATTATGCTTAAGCATGAGAAACACAGATGACTAAGTACATTGCAAGCTTAATGCCTACCTCCGTACTCTCGCAATGATGTGGAAGTGAGGCGAAAGTTTGGTCGCTGGCGGCCCCTGAAACTAAGAACACCTCAATATAATGACATAAGATTGACGCCGAGTGGAGCTTTAAAATATGATAAGATGTTAGGAGACGCTAATAGACAGGAAGAGAGCGGCATGGAGGAGAAAGCAAACGGGGATAGCCGATATTCTAGATGAAATTACGAAAAAAAAGACACTAGCTGGGCAGGACATGTAATGCGTAAGGCAGATAACCGGTGGACCATTAGGGTTACCAAATGGGTGCCAAGGTGCCAAGGAAGCGTAGTCGAGGATAGCAGAAAATTAGGTGGGGTGATGGATTTAGGAAATTTGCAGGCGCAAGTTGGAGTCAGCTAGCGCGAGGCAGGGGTAATTGGAGACCGCTGGGAGAGGCCTTCGTTCTGCAGTAGACATAACAATATGCTGATGATTAAGACGATCATGATGATGATGATGGTAAGAGGCTGAGTTAAGGACGACCCTCGATTTGGCCATCTTTAATTTGGCGTAGTGTTGTATGCTGTCGTGCGGTTGAGCACGAGGTCGCGCAGACTCAAGCCTAGACACGGCGGGCCCATTCTGATAGAGGTGGAATGCAAAAAACGCTCGTGTACCGTATTGAACTGCGTATTGAAATGACACAATGCAGTAAGTTAATAATGCAGTCGACGCCGAATTAGTAAAGTTCGACACCTTCTCATATGAGCATCACCAAGTCGAGACTGTATTTGCACGCTCTCGTAGGAAATAATTATATTTGAGGTTCTGAATTATTTTTACAGGTCTTAATGTTTTTAAATAAGTGTTATGATTGACTCAATCATAATGGTCAATCAATCAATCAATCAATCAATCAATCAATCAATCAATCAATCAATCAATCAATCAATCAATCAATCAATCAATCAATTGATAGGCCAATAACAATAATATTAAAAGTAAAGTAAGGAAAATACATTTATTGCTCAGACTTTGTAGATAAGCTAACATCACAATTTGTTTCATCGTGCGGGTAATTTGCAAATAATATAACTACTAAATTTTTGCACTGAAAGCACTCAGCACCAATATAGGCGGAGGCTCATGTGCATCCGTCTTGGAGGAGTAAACGGCCGTTTTTTCTGAAGTTCTACCCGACTTTAGAAGAAAACCGGCTGAAGGCGGCACGACAGGCAGCGAAAGACGCCAGCGGGACAGCACACTGCCCAGCTAGAAAAGGGAAATCGCCTGAAGGAGGCGCCATGCCGCGTGGCGCCATCTCTTAATGCGACGCGAAACCCGCGCTGCGGAACTCACAGACCACTGGCGTTCAAAAGAACACAGGCAACCCTATATCAGCACCAAAAGATGACAATGAAGTACATGGTGCCCTGTATCTTGCTTTTGAACGCCACTATTAAAAATGACAAATAAAACTTCAGCGTACTAGAAGTCACAGCTTCAGCGATATTGCGAACAAACATTAGGAAGAACTAGGAAGCAGTATTGTTGTAACTTGTTTGGGCAGTAACTAACGCATGTAATGCAGTCCTGTACAAAGGATTATAGACCAGCGACCGCATTTTCTTAAGTTTTGACTGGTTGCACGGATGTTCTCGTTTGAGTGCCCGAATAACGGCTCTGGCTTTTGGCTCAAGGTCACCTGAAATCGCAGACTACGGGAGCTACAAGCATTTCACGCTTAATAACGTTTACGCTGTTCCGCACACGTGATAGAACTGGATACAAGAAATGCGAAGTGTAAGCCACCTCGAATTGCCAATAGCTTGTGCGATGCGGGGGAAACAAAGTCAGGCTATCAAGTATGTGGTGGTAACGACAGAACTTGGCGATAGAGTTCGCGTGCTGGCCTTACGACGAATTCTACCAACATTATCATATGTGACCTCTGCGGCATTCTTCAGTGAAGGTGGCTGCGCTATAGTGGACAGGTACTACAATGCCTTATCTACACCTGAAATTAGTTTTCAGTGCTTACGTGACATTCAGAGATGACAACAACGCGAATAACAATAGCCAAATACGTGCAGTGGGATGCAGTAAGGTGCGCATGTAAATTTTTTTTTGAACATATAAATACGCTCTTGACTTGAAGTGTTCCTCTGGTACCGGAGCGTTTCTTCACTGAAAGACTTAACGTGTGTCATCGGTAACGCATCTGTGTTACATGAGTTTACGCTTGATGTCATTTTATATTGACAAAGACCATGCAGGACCTACGCGTCTGATATTGCTCATGCAGTGATGTTTAAGAAAGTTGAGAAGGGTCGAGTTAGAAAGACAAGTATATTTTCCTTCTTGTTTGAGAGAAAGGAGAAATGTCCGAGTCATTGCAAGTCCCCTGGCGATCAGATGTCAACTGTAGTCGGACAGAATCTCTTTTGCGCCCGGATGTTCTCGGATGGTCATGCTATATAAAACAATAATAGCAAAGGTGTCTTGCGAAACTACGCACAGCTTGAATTTTGGGGTTTTACGTGCCAAAGCCATAATTTGATCATGAGGCGCGCCGTAGTGAGAGACTTCGGATTAATTCTGACCACTACGCATAGCTTTGAAGTGACCACACGCACAGTGGGGAAGAAAAAAAAATGACTGCACATTTAGCTAGTGCATACTTCCACAGGCAAATAATAATTATTGAGTTTATTACTATACTGGTTATGTTGTGGCTCACGTAATACTTCACAGATATTTTGTACGAGTGTTCTCTCCGCGGCCAGAAATAATGCCGAACAAGTGCTTCTAATTTTCCTTGATGTAGTATGGTGTTTGACCTTTCTGGTGCCAATGTTCCGAATACTTAATATAACCCTATTATACCAAAGAACGTCAGTTTAATCATGATTGTCAATGCAGTGTGTGTCCCAGGTTCAAGCTAGCACTACTTCGCCCACTGTGAAAGATCCTGCGTCCCCCCCTCCCTCTTGACCCTTGGTTAAGGTGTTACGGAAAACTGGTATTCGCTTCAGGCGGGTACTTAAAAGCGGGCTTCTGACTCACGTTTGCTCCACGGCACCGCTATTTCGCATTATACACAGGGTGCCGCCGCTCCTCGAGATGCGATTCATCGGGCTCTTGCGTGGGAGGCGCAGAGATCGATGATGGTTGCCGGACGGGTGGCACAGCGAAAAGGGCCGAGAGGGAAAGATAGATAAGGGGAAAGGGGAGGATATGAGGGTGGCGTCGAACATTCCCAGAGATAGCGGGGCCGCTCGGCATAATCGGGCCCTAACCGGCAACGTTCGAGTGAAGAAAAATAGAAGGCAGGCCCACGCTGGAAGAGCGATAAACGTCGGAACCAAGTGTAAGAAAAAAAAAGGGTTGCGAATGTGGCAGTGCGAGGGCCACCGCCGTATATATATATATATATACATCCAAAAGGAAGAAGATGGTTCTCTATCTGGCCCACGCACCGCAGCTGGCGCGTGGATCAATCACGTGTGCACCACGTGACCACCTGTGGCGTGTTTCCAACGAGATGAGGCTCATTGTGAGGCCGCCGCCGTCCTGCCTCCGCCCGAGTGAAACGGGACCACATTCGGTTTTCTGAAAATGGTTCTCCCTCTCTTTATTATTTTTCTGTTGGTTTTTTTTTTCCCGCAATTCAGCCTTACGTGCGCCAGCAGCTACGAGTTTTTAAATTTAGCATGGTGCATTTTTTGTTTAATCAAACGCAACGCATATTATAGCGTCTCGTTAAATTGGAGTTGTAGCAAGTGCAGTGCATGGTTATCATAATTTAAAGGCTGGGCGGCCATCACGTTTGTAATATCTGCCGTTGCTCGTTGTCTTGACTTCTAGAATGCTTCCGATGCTAATAAGTAAGCTGTGCAGCTGTTTCCTACATAGGGTTTCCCCATTGAGATTAACAGAAAATGTAAGAACTGTTTTCGAGAGAACCATAACTATTAAGAATCCATCCTTCATTAGTTAAGCTTTACCATGTACCTAGCTAGTTGCTTATAAGAGCATTCGTTAATATTATGTAGGGTGTACTATCTAATTTTGAGGTTAACCTTTAAGCGTAAACAGTACGCAAGGTGCATGTTTTCCGTTTATATAATGTAGTGTAAGCAGACAGCGCAGTGTTGCATGTGCGATAATGCCCGGTAGCACTAAATCACGCGGCCAGCAATCCCAGTTTCAATCACGGAGCCAAGACATCATATTTTGGTGTGCGATTCACATATACGGGGCGATCATTTGTATATTTCGAAAAAAAAAAAAACCGCTTACTGCAGAGAACATAGTATTTATCCTTGAGCTGGACTATTCTGACTGGTGGACATTACTTGCCTGAAAAATCGAAACATATATTCAACTAATTAGCGATGATTCACTAATTGCTTTCATAATTATTTATTTACGGCACATATGGCAATTTACGAATTGCAGTCCGGAAGTACATGTTGCTAGGCTAGTCGATTCATATTGCTGAGTAGACCATAAATAGGATCGCTTGGCGCGAACAAGGAAGGACGGAAAGGAACAAGGGGGGCGCTTCCCTTATTCCCTTCCGTGCTTCCTTGCTTGCGCCAAGCGATCATATTATGGTCTACTCAGCCAAACATGTCTCGACCACCTTTGGTCGAGGCATGTTTGCAGTCCGAGGGTGGATGGATGGATGGATGTTATGAGCGTCTCCTTTGGAACGGGGCGGTGGGTTGCAACACCAAGCTCTAAAGAGAGCAGGGACAGCTAGCGCCGTCTGGTGTGTAATCATTGCACCTACGAGAATGTGCCTCCACGCCATAGGTGGATAGATGGATGTTATGAGCGTCCCTTTTGGAACGGGGCGGTGGGTTGCAACACCAAGCTCTAAAGAGAGCGGGGACAGCTAGCGCCGTCTGGTGTGTAATCTTAGCAGACAACTTAGCAGACAAAAGTGAAGAGGAGTGACACAATGCTCAGGCAATGCTAGGGTAAATTCGACGTTACTTCTCCCGAGTGTCTTCTTTCCTGAAATTTTCGATGTACCCAGAGCACTAGGCGTTCGCTCAAAACTCGAATGCGGTGCTTCAGAGCGGGACCCACGCCTTAACAATTCCGCTCGTTAGAAATGACTCAGCATAACTCCGAGAATTTCACCCTGGGTAATCACAACGGAGCAAGTAGCATAACCATCACGAAAAAAATAATGGAGCGGAACCTATCTTAAGATGACTGTCGTCTGTAATTGCGTTTAGCAGGGAATATGTGTAGCGATACAACGTATTCTCACCGTCGAAACGAGTAATTATGAGGCGTGTATTGCAGTGGTGATTTCTCTTTCACTCTTCTCCAGGAACACTCGGCGCCATCTAGCGCCACTGCCACGAAGCCTGGGCATGGCTTCCGAAATGCGTGGCGCGCACGTGCGTGCGAACGCCCGAGAAACGCGTCATGCGGCAACGAGGCTCCTCTCACGCGACCGCGGGAGTAACACGCGCTGGAGTTGAGTAGAGACCACCCGCTGAGAAGACGTCAGGGCCCGCGTCACGGCGCCATTTAGTCATGGTGTCGTTCTGCAGGCGACTACATGAAGTTGTTTCTCTCTCTCTCTCTCACGCGCCTCTCCTTCTTTCCTTTTGGTTGAAAAGCTGAGCCATCTAGTGGGGTTGCCCAGAAGTCCACGCATGGCCTCCGAGACGAGAAGCATGACGTACCGGTGCTTGCGGACGCTGGGAATTTGTTCCCTTGCTTGACGCACACTCAATGACACCTAATTAGTGACCCAAGTTGGCGATTGAAGAGCGGCAGAGACCCACTGCACTTGTGGCACATCCTGGTATAAAGCGTCGGGTTGCTGTCCTCGAGGACCCCTTGCATTTTTGACTTAATCTTTACCGATCAAAGCTTCACTGGGCTCGAGAAGACGCCGCCGACATCTGTGAGGTGACGGTGAGTCGGTCCGAGGATTTCGAAGTGGCGTCGTCTTTCTTTTTTTTCCCCGTCTTTCCTGGCTTGTGAAGCGTCATCGCATAACAAGAGTTCCCGTTTTTTTGGTTTTCGCAACGGTAATTTAGTAATACGCTTCGACTTCGTTTTGCCGTGCCCCTTTTGATATTTTGTTAGATGCACTTTTCAAGGATATCAGTGTGACGAATCGCCCCTGGGGCTACGAGCCATGTTTTTGAGACGACAACAGCAGCACCTTCGTGTGCTGTCAAAACTTGATATCCGTCCGCTTTTTTTTATCCATTTGCGATGAAGCTAAAAAAAAAAAAAAAAGCCGCGTAGTTCCGCCGACTTGTTTCTTGCCCTTGCCATATAAAGCTCGACTACGCCCACATTTTATTTGCGCGCAGATACTGCTCACTGAGTGCGTAATACATTTTACCCCAGCATATACAATCTGTAATCAATGCAATGCGAAAGTGGTGGTACGATACCCTGCGCTCAAAGGCAAATCTATGCTTGTAGTTAAAAAAACGCAATGCACGCTGCTAAAAGGACGGAATATTATACGTTCTTAGGTTATGTTTGCAATTAGCTGTGCGTTCGTTCATTATTCCGAACCAACAGCCGTATAAAAAGAATATTTTTTTGCGACAATTGAAAGTGTTGTCAGTTGTATGGCCCTTGCTCATAAATGGCGCGTACTGAATTACCAAACGTAGGGACAAACACGACTCAAGATAAGCTGATAAAAACAGATGCTACGCAGTAATCTTCGCCAGGTACCTGGTAACCAACCAACCGACTATAATAGCGCATGCGTGCTGCAGGTTTTCTATTGAGCCACGTGCATGCATTTGATGAAGCGTTAAGAAAGGAAGTGGCAAATTTTTGATATAGATATGAAGCGTAGCGTGATGCAACGAAGTTCTTTCCGCAAGATGACAGCAGCATTAGTAATCTAAGACGTCACTGAACCAGGAGGCGGTGGCCCAGTCTATTCGATGCTCATATAAACGAGTGATCACGCAGGTTAGAGCACTTTGCCTGCCGCCGTCCATCTTCAGCCATGGGCAACTCACCCAGCCAAAAGGAGCAGAAGTCCGCAAAGGTTTCTCGCGTTGAAGATGACGAAAGTCAGCAGAACACACAGGGTGCATTTCGCACCGCGCATCACGAGGCTCGAAAAGTTCCTGTACGGGAAGAAAATGAGCGGACGCAGCTTTCATCTATTCCAACTGAAGACCACGGACTCAGCAGCGACGGCAAGCATCCCTATCCTGAACCAAGTTTCAAGGATTCGGCTATCACAAGCGAACCCCAAGTGTCACCGCTGAAGGTGAGCAAAACTCCAAAAGGCAATGTCCACGGCCAAGACTGTTCCCAGGATGACCAAGACCTCGAGGCGAGCGTGCAAGCAGGCACCACTACTCAGTTGCGATGCCAGAGTTCAATGCTTCCAGACGAGACCATAGAAGTGCGAGACATTGTTTCAGCGTACAGTGACACAGTGGCTGAGAGACAAGAAGGCTCAAACCATTCAGGCAACGTTGACAACACTGTCGCAGAGGAAGGGCCTCAAGGCGATTGCACAGATGGACGTCGAGACCTGAAGGACCCTCCCACCGGCCCGTCGGAGTCAACGGGGCTGTGGACAGAAGCTAGGCACTCAGGCCCACATCACTCGACCGAAGCAGCGAGCGAAGTTCACGCACAGAGTCACCAGAAATCGGTGCGTACTTTGAATTTAACATCAGCGCAAGAAGTGCCCATTTCTTCCACTCCTTCTAATCCGTCGTCGTCTAAATTTCTAAGCGAGAACCGCAATCTACCAAGTTCTTCTTCATTACCTACTCGTCAGGTGTCCGAAAATCCAGGGAAGAGTGCTTGGGGCGCGTCACTGCTACGCTTGTTGCCGTCGTATTCCATGGATATGACTAATGTAGCAGACGCTTTTCGAATGCCGGATATGCTAGAACCGTCATCGTCATCAATGGAGAGTTTGCGCTACAAAGCTGATGCGGAGCGCTTCTTGCGAATGAGAAGCGAACGTATACCTTGTCCACCGAGCTGCGTTTTCTGCCGAACAGGAACGTACCCCATCGCTGAAATTCTCGAGGAAGACAAATGTGCCTCGATGAACACAGCAGTAAAACCTTCGACTGTCGACCCTGCTTATAGTTTCAATTCCGGCAACACAGAAAGTCATACCGCAAGTCCCTCAAGTTGCATGTCAAAGGAAACGCTCATGAAAATGTCACCGGAGACAGCGGTGGTAAGCGCACTTCCTAAACGAATGATACATCCTGGAGTTACGAATAACTGCGCTTCGCCATTGGCTATTCATGACCAAGCGATGCCTCGCTCCCACCTAGAACCCCCCTCTTCAAATTCCGAGCAGGCCCTTCTCCCGAGGGCATGCCTCAAATCATCGAGGCGACTTCATGAACACGAAAATAACGTCGTTGACGAGGAACTACTTGCCCGAGGCGTTTACGGCCAGGGAGCACAGATGCAAGGAAACGAGTTATTGCCGACGTCGTCTTCATTTACGTTTGCGTGTCGAGAAGATTCATGCAGCATTGCCAGGTTGCTCACCCGCCAAGACACACCCCCAGAGCACGCAATATATTTTCCTGACGAATGGTTTCTGCAAACGGACGACTATGATATCTTGGGCATAAAAACACCTACAGGCAGAGTTGCTGTCCGAAAAGTAATTGAAGCCCCTACTGGAAGACTGCTCCGTATGCAAAGAAATGCAAACGCGTATGCTTGGAAGTTTCTTAATGATCCCCAGCTTCTACGTAATATTGTTCAGTTAATCAAACTGGTTGTTGCTTCAAGAAGGCCAATGTTGTCTTTTGCACCAGCCGATGAGCATGACATAGAGTTGAAGCTGCATAACCTGGAACAAGGAAGCCCAAATGAAGACCACGGAAACCAGAGAGTTCAATTGTCGTTCGACGGCGTGTCTTGTGGCACTCAAAGAAGTGAGCGTTTTGGGCCACAAATAATGCTGTCGCCACCGCAAAAACCAAGCAGCTTGCGACCTGCGCCGCTAAGCCATTCGAAAGTTGGTAGCCTCGTAAAACAAGTTCGCTCCTTGTTGCAACAACTACAGCAGTTCTCACTAGAGGTCGAGAATTTCCCTCAGCAAGTCCAGACAGTTCTTGAAGTCAAGACCTTTCAGCAGCGAGCAGAGCAGATTAAGCATGAAATCGACAGTTTTGCAGAAGAGGTTTCAAACTCTCAGACCCGAGCACCTTGCGCTACGCTGCAAGTGCGTAGACTCGGCAAACTCCTACACAGCTTTGCTTCGATTGTCGAGTGCTTAGCTCGACTCACTCACACTTTCTCGCAAGAACTCAGGTATTCAGTGGACATGACCAAAGTTAATGCTGCGTCGGAGGGGTCCCAGGGTCACCCACAGGACGCCTGCAGTCTATTCGAGGAAACGAAAGCCATGCAGCGAAACGTGCAAAGTTCACCACAACGATACGGGAACTCCTGGCAAAATGAGCACACCTGCGCCAACCACGGCCATGCTTCCACACAGCAAGCGCACTTCTATCGCTCGTGGCAGTCTTGCATCATTCAGTCAATGATGAACTCGCCTACGTCACGGCATTCTCAGAGTTCAAAACGACGCAACTCCCCGCAAGAAGTTGACTACGTCAGCACTGCGGCAAAACGAGTGCGCGGCGGTTTTCCTAGAGGATTTGGCGGCGCCCGTCGAGAACCGCGTGACTTGAACGGAGGGGCGGGTCACGCCACTGGAAACCACGATCTTGGGCCCTGCTCTGAAAAATCGCCACTTACGAGTCAAACTGAAACTTCAGGAAATCCTTCGACTCCAACTGGTTTTGGCATGACGGGAAGGCTGACGCCATCTTCTACGGAAGACCGGAGTCGAGTGGACCGCTCAGTGCCGTCCACAGCACCACCACCCGCGGAAGCTGTCGTGCGTGAGGAGGACAGTGGGCTTGGGAAGGACTCGACACCGGCTTTGGGAAAGCGTCCCGTCGAGCCACCATCCGCGTTAGGAGCCACCGCTTCAGAAAATGAGTGTTCCTCGCAAAGCGGACGTCTGGGACCGCATCCCGAGTCACCGGCAAAAGACACTTCACCTAACGACTTGCTCGGAAAACCATCGGAAGGCGGCGAACAGTGTATTCCGCCAGGAGTGTCGGAAGTAATAATGCAGCCATCACCTTCACAACACTCTGAAGCGTTACCAGATGTGAAGTCTTCAAAGGACGGCTCCCTGACTTCGCCTAATGCTCTGACGCAATTGTGGCGGTCTTTCTCGTTTATTCGAAAGCGCTCCCGCAAAGATCGGAATGCTGAGTAGTTACGAAACCAAGCAGGAAGTTTTCAGTGTGATGTGCTAGCGAAACGACTGTGGAACACACGCGAAACGAGGTGTCGCTTTTATCTTTGCAGTTGCTGGAGTATCGTATATGGGCCATTGTACGTTTGCTATATGCAGCAGGCATGCCTCAGTGTCAAGAAGTGCAACACTGACGTATTTAGTAAAAAAAAGCTGACAATGGGAGGACCGATTGCAGTACTAGCTTATCCAGTCAGCATAACCGGCAGTTGAGAATCGCACGAGTTGATGACCAAGCCTGGACGATCACTTTCGAAATAAGCTATCAGATGTACGTGTATCTGTCGACATACTTGGTTGTACTTGCCGTTTTACATTTGTTCTTATCGTTTAGAGGCTTCATTGTAAGCTTACATTGGGGGAATGGAAGGTTCTTTTAATGAAAGCTAAAGTGCAAAATACACGTGACGTTTGTGAATAGCCAGAAAATTTTCGTTGTCATGTGTTCTGTAAGGAAAGACTTGGAAAGAGCACTGTGGCAAAGGTGCATGAACTGTACAAGGGTTTCAGACACAAGGCCTTACCATGCGGCGGCGGCGGCTCCGATTGTGGCCGATATTTTTTAGACATGTGCTTAAAAGTGCTGCAACATTGATGTCAGACTGTCTCTGTGCGTAAACTGTGTCGAATGTATTGCAGACTGCGCCGTTTTGCGGCCACGAGCGTATTATTCGTGAAATTGACGAGCCGCAATGGCTGGCGACAACGTTGACTGCAACATTTTTATTCAGTCACCAGTCCCCTGCTCTTATGAATGAACGAAATTCAATAAAGCATTTTCCTTTGCCACGTATGCGTCCTTGACATCATGGGTTTCATGCTGCTCAGTCTGCTTCTCTTTCTATATTTGATGTAGCGCAAGTTAGAATTCGGTGTGTATTATTTGTTCATTGCACTTTACAGAAGTTCTTCGATGCCGTGTGCAACGATCCGAAAAGGAAAAGCGATTATGGAGCGAATACGTGTCGTATATCTTTGATAAGAAGCCGAGAGTATTTTCTCTTATGACAGTGCAGATTAGTGCGCATGTCCTTGCTTGATTTAGCACCAAACGTTGTTTAATAAGCTGGGCTCGCCAACTTGCTTACTCTCAGCAGGACCAGTCTTTTAAACACCAACTTCACATGCCAGTCGAACTGACTACGTACGCCTGGTTCGGCGACTACATTGCACGTCGTGTCGTTGCCGTGAAGGCTAATGCAGGCGTCAGAACCGGACCATGTACTGCCGTGCAGAGTCACAAAAGCGCAGTGTTGGCTATAAAGTACCAGTATTACGCCTGCGTCACTAAAATCGCTAAGACGTGGCTCAACGACGTAGTAACGTTGCCAGAAAGGTTTACTGTAAGCAAAATTTAAGAGTACGTTTGTGTGCATCGTGGCGTCGAAAGTTCACGTTTTCAGGTAGGCGCAGGCAGGTTTGGGGACGTGACGCCGCAACCAAACATCACGCCATTCTTGCACCCGGTTAAGATCAAATTGAAGGGCTGTTTGGTCAGTGATGGTTTTGAACCAACTAAAACCCCGGAAAATGTTTTCGTGACCAGAATGTTTGGCAGCAGGGCATTCTGCAGCTGCTTATTAAAACGATCTAATACTTACTCCGAAATGTACGTTGCTTAGACGCCGCTATTAGAGCAATATTTCTGCAGTGAACGCCTAATGTAACTGCGGCATGCTGCACATAGCGAGCGTGCAGCCTGCAGGTAACGCTTGTGCTAT
This sequence comes from Dermacentor andersoni, assembly GCF_023375885.2. Lineage (NCBI taxonomy): Eukaryota > Metazoa > Arthropoda > Arachnida > Ixodida > Ixodidae > Dermacentor > Dermacentor andersoni. Next base: position 120,510,967 of record NC_092823.1, on the reverse strand, counting down.
ATCTCCTCGTGTAGGAAGTTGAAAATCCTGGTGCAGCTTCCTAGCAGCGCAGAGGGAAAGGCATGTTCTATTGAAGAGAAGCTCGGCCAACCAAAATCGGTCGTCCTCGAGCGACTATATCGGAGACCATGCTGACATCCCCGAGGGCGTGAAAAAGTTTCCGCAACAATGTGGCTCAGTAACATACCACAGTACCATACCATAGTACCACATACAGAAAGACGACACCTAATCAGGGAATACGAGCGAAAATTTGAAGAAAGGCGACCTGGCGCACTTGCCTGTCCACCGCATCGATTGCTTGTGTGAGTCGAGTTTCCAAAAGATTAAAATTTTAGGTAAAAGCAAAGACCAAACTGCACGTGAACGGATGGAAGCATGCCATACAAAAGAACAGGCGACCCGCTTGGACAATGTAAACTTTACCGCAGCGGAGCGGAATCTGGTAAACGACCTCAACGGCGCAAGTCTGGTAAATGACCTCAGTGACTTGCGCCACGGAGGTCGTTTGCCAGATTCCGCTCCACTGCGGTAAAGTTCCCATTGGCCAAGCGGGTCGCTGTATAAACGACCGACTCAGAGAGCACTCGGTGTCTTCAAAGGCTGTTGCGGGTGGTATGCAGCTACCTGCACACATCAAAGATTGTGGTTGCACCTATTTAGAAATGCATCCAATTTAAACAAGTGTAATGACAGACTGGCGAGAGAAATTATTGAGGCTGGCCAATCTGCCACGTGTGTCAGTGTCCCGTCAGTTGCCTCGACGGATAAAAATATTAGATATATCCTTGGGCGTTAGTGTTCTTTGCATGTGATTATGCTTGAGATTTGTATGAGTCTTTTGACTGGGCATGTGCTGCCCTCCATTGCCTGGAAAAACTTTCATTAAACTTCAGTTGCAAGTGAGTGTCTGTCCTATCTACTCAGTTTCTTCCCGCCCGTATTACCTCTCAACAACACTACATGTGGCTAATTACGTTCACCTTAACACCAACGGTCGTGGGTTATAGTGACGCAATTAGCTCTATCTTAATTAAACCTGCGTTATCATATTCGCTATCAAACATGTCAACGAACGATGAGGGTTGTTAGGGGCTTATACTGGTCGGATCAAGTTCCATAACAATGGTAATGACACTGGGTTTCGTGGATGTGAGCAAGTTGCACAATGCTTACGCATAGTTAGACAACTACCAGAGGAGTTTCAGCGTTTTTTTTTTTTGTTTCGCAGGAGAACTGCGATTCAAATTACCATCGCTTTTTTCTACGAAGCGAACGTGCCAGCCTCAGACGAATCACTTCGCTGGACGAAGGTGCTTGAAGGCTGTGACGTTGCTGTCAGACTGCTTGTATGCTCAGACTGCCTAGAATTCTTACTAGAGAATGTTTTGTTTTGACAACAATGATATTATGCGTTAAATAGTCATGGTAGTGGTCAACAACAGAATGTCCAACGATTCTTGACGCACTTGCTAGTAATGTGTTACTATTTAAATGCCCTAGAGGCGGGACACTTCAAGAAAGTGTCGTTTTTTATTTTTTTATAGTGAAAGTTATCGGAATTGCGTCGAAGTGCATATTTATCGATTATTCGATATCGAAACAAAATTGGTGGTGGCTAAACGATGCTGCTTAGGTTTACTTTTGACAGGAAATTACTAGTTGTTTGCCCAGATAAACGCTGATAATCGCATGTACAGTATTCCTTCAACAAAAGACAAACACACACTGCATCAAGCTGCTCTAAGTAGTCCCGCTTCCCCGCACAATCAGGTGATTCTCACTAAACCAAGAAGCGAACCGCTCGAGCTGACAGTATCGAAAATATTCTCTTTGACTGAAACGCATACAAGGAAGGAGCACCCACCAAAAGCTACTGAGATTACCGGCTTGACTGGGTGGTTTCGTCTTTACACTACTACAAGAATTTCTAAAATCTCCTTTTACATACATAACCGCTTTTGTAACGAGCCTATTCATAGAGGACGATTTCATTCGCAATTGAAAACTTAACACAATCACATATATGAAATCATGCATAGAATCGCCACCGTATGTCTAACGCCGGTACTAGGGTCAGATATCGTGCGGTCATAAAATGTCAGAAAGCCTCGTGGAAAGGACAACGGGAATTGCGTGCAGAATAATAAAAAAAGGAAAAATAGCAGATCAGCGAAAAGCGTTTGTCCCTCTTCTCAGACGCGATAATCACGTACGAAAACGAAACACCCATGAGGGTCATGGGTCCAGCACTGTATCCTAGATCGTCTGGCGAAGTGGCGTGTACGTCAGCGGACAAGTTAATAAAGTCTAAAATGTGCACAGCTTCGGTGCCGCCATAGGGTCCCGATCGCGGCAACCGAACGTCTTGTGGAACTCCGGCATGCTGGACGCGGCAAGCGTGCAGGCAGCTGACGCGACGTCCCTCTCCAAGGAATTGAAGTCCTGGCGCAACTGCCCGCCAGCGCAGAGGGAAAGGCAAGCCCGTTTGAAGAACAGGCCCTCTGATGAAACTTTAGGGTCGTCTACTGAGCTGCCCTCTCCCATCAACGGCCTGTATCGATAGGCCAGCTTGATCGCCAGGGCTGCCGCGACGGCCTCGTCAAACTGCTGTTCAGTTTCCAGAGGTGCGTGAAATGCGGCCGACCGGTTGGCGTAGCACTTTCGTAGGGCGCTGTAAGCAGTCGCTGTCTCGTTAGACCACGAGTACCCGGCGGCCTGCGATCCGATGAGAAGGCCCAGCATCTTGCGCGCCATCTGGACACCAAGCAGTGCGATGTTGGGGTAGCTGGCGCCCGACAGATCGCTGAAAAACACCGGCGGGATGGCAAACATTTGCGGCACGGTGATCTTGCCAGCGGCGGGGTCGACAGCCAGCTCGACCTCGACGGTGTTCGCGTATTCGTCGTCGTCTCGCACCGCGTCCGCGTCGTCGTCCACGTCGTCGGCTAGCTTGAGCCTCTTCAGCACGGTCACCTTGTTGAAGATCCAGTCGTTCTTGCGCATACCGAAGCTCGGGTTGAAGCGGCTGTCGCCAATTTCCTCCTCAGACAGGGAGCTATTGCTGAACATGGATATCTGCAACTCTTTCGCATTCAACAAGGTGCTTTCACGGTCGACCTCGCTCATCCATTTGAGGTCGTCGTCGATGCGCTGCTCCATCGCCGTCTTGAAGACCGAGAAGTAGCTGCCCACGGTTAAGGCGGTCTCCGACGAGATGGACAGTACCTTGGTCAAGGATGGTAGCCAGAGGCGTTTGAAGACGGCCATGGTGTCCTGATGGCAGACCTTCTGCACCAGCTCCGGTTCGAGCTTCGAACCTGAGGCGAGCATGTAGTCGAGCTTCAGTACGTTGACCGCCACCAGTGCCAATGGGTACAATGCCTTTACGGGCATTTCGACGTGGAGAAAAACGGACATGATATCGCTGCACGCATCTTTGAATTCTCTCCCGATGACAGTAACGTTGGCGGGCAACTTTGGTGCGTCTTCAACAGCGTTGACTAGCGTAATCCATTTCGGAGGCGGAAACTCGGTGCAATCGTCGGCTGAAATTGGGTCTGGCGAGGAATTGTGACCCCGCGTTTCCTTAAGCCCGATGCTATCATCGAGAGCCAAGCATTCTTTGACCACCGTGGCACTGACGTCTTTGCCTGCGATGGTATTCAGCACGGATTCGAGAAACGCGTTATCTTGACTGTCATTGCCGATGTTGGGAAGCCGGCGTTTGAAGGAAGTCCACCTGTCTATTTCTAAGTAGGTATGGAAATCGTCTTTGTGCGTAGTGATCCTGAAGAGGGAGTGCAACCGATAGACGTAGGTCAGCCGTACGAGGTTGGCAACTGCAGCATCCATGGAAATGTTTTGCCATGGTGCCGGGGTTATGCCAGTGACCTGTGGCAAAACGATTCCATTTGAGTTAGATTGAACAGAAGCAAGTTATTAGGCAAATGCGCTGACAATGTAAGTACCTATAAACGTCTGTCTACCGCTAGCGAGAAACTGCGGTCACTCTATTATCCCATTGGTAAACTTTCTAAATGTGAATGTTCTAAGACTTGCGCCATACGCCACAACGATGCTTTAAACTGCGTGTTTACAATTGGTAATCTTGCTGCTATCTCTGGGGAAACACCAGGTTTCATGCAGCAATACGGCAAGAACGCCCATGCTAAGGCGAAGAGTAGCATTACTTCTGCAAATTTTATGCACTGCGGAATGATGGTCCCAAACATAAATGTTTGCAGCGCTAATTAACTTCAATGAGCCGGAAAGATTGCAAGCTAAAGACTTTGCGCCATGCATGCAGCTCGTACGACAAAGTTGATTAACTGTAGGCCGATGGTCACGGAGAGATAAGTGCCTGCAGCGTTAACGAAATTCGATAAGCCAGGACGAACGCAACCTAAAGATACTTTTGGACGTTGCGTCATGAATGCAGCTCGTCGCAGCTGTAGACATAAATTGCAGATACAAAAAAAGTATTCAGATGTTACGTGCTCCAGAAACAGCTGCTACGCGCACGCGCGCGCACACACCCACGCACACACGCACACGCACACACACGCACACACACCCACACACACGCACACGCACACAGCCAAGTGTCATTGGGTCTGGCATTCTATAAAGGTAACACCTAACTTTCGACATTATTTTCTTGTCGTCATTGTCTGTGGAGTTCTAGCGGTTAGTCCAAGAATACCTGGCTTATTCTATACGCTTATATACAAACAGGCGCAAGCGATCTGGCGAGTGATTAACCTTCAATCTGTCCATGATGCACAGTACCGACAACTGCGTCCTCATAGCAGCGTCACCTTAAAGAGCTTCTCCACTGTTTCCTGCAGGGTCCTCGGGACGCTGTTGTAGGCGACGCAATACACGTAGTAACGTGACACCGAGTCGGCGGGCTCAGCCCACGACTCGCGCGCCATCATCTCGCGGTGCCTCCTAGCGGTGTAGTTTCGTAGAACATCCGCCATGAAGGAAGACGTTGGCGGCGCTGGCGTCGGCGTTGGCGAGGTCTCCCGTGAGAGCCAGTGGCCGCAAACGTGCCCGTAGAAGTCGTTGCATGGCTTGACCTTCCTGTCCACGATGGCTTCCATGTATTCCAGCACCTGTGACGGGTCGAGAATTACTCGCGCATTGTAGAACGTTCCTACACTTCGCATTTAATCTTGCCTCGTTCACGACAATATTTGGCAACATTCTCTTGGAATCGGAGTGGTGATAAATTGCCTGTGTGAGCTATTATGTGTTACCATAACGTAATGTAGTACGATCTACTGCATTCTTTATTTCATGCAGTTACATATGCCTGTGATGATCGCAATCCGCATTTCTTGTATTCTTTTTTTTCTCCACCATTACTCTGAAATTTTCTCGCTTATCTTCACCGCTGACTGAACTTAATTCCACCGTCAGCATTGAACCGTGATGCTTCTGGAAGGCGAACGTTCCCTGCAGTTCTAGGATATCTTGGCATATTCCATTACAATGCGCTGATTGGCTAACCTTTTTTTTTTTCTACAGTACACACGTGCCTCACACTGATGCAAATATTTGCACCTGTATGTTCTTGTCACCTCTTCCATTACGTCACACTGAAGTACCGTCGCTCGCGTTTATACGGGAAATTTAACACAACAGAATTTTGACCTTAATTTTCGCTTTGAACAATGAATCGCCTAAAACATACGAAAGTTGTCAGTGCATCCATCTTCAGAAGAGGATGGGCGAAATTATTTGGATTGGATTAGAAAAACTTTAATGAAAGTCCTGCAGGACGCACGTCAGCGCGCAGTGGGCATCTCCCACGCAGGGGCCGACAGGGAATACCTGGCGGCCGCTGTGCGAGCCTGCTGGACGGCCTATTGCTGGTCTTGTAGGAGCCGGCTTCGTATGGTCTTCTCCCGCTTACACAGCGAAATTATTTGGGTGTGTTTTTTTAAATACGTTATGATGGTTATTACGAAGAGCGACACACACTCAGTGGCACATGCCCATTTGCACATACTCAGTGATCGAAGTTGGCGCGAAGGAAAAAGGTTGGGTCCTAAAAATGCTAATGACATTAATATACTAAAATAAAATTTCGAGTGATTACGTGATCGAAATAAGCAATTTAGAGATTATCTTTACTCTTTCTTTAAAGAAGGATCGAGGGGCCAAGAGACGGGTATGCCACCGCCGTCTCCTCATAAAGTGTCACCTGCTATACCGAGCAGTCAAACAAACAAGAGCGATGCATTGACTAAGCGATCAAGTGGCGAGCGCTATCTTCGCGCGCCGTCTGATTTCGGAGCCTGTGAACGGAAGTTCTTACCTCCCTGCATGCCGTGTAAACGCAGCCTTCCCCTACACTGCGGCCGAACCAGTTGAAGATCACAACGCTGATCGAGATCGCGATGACCGCAAGCAGGCAGGCCGCAAATATGGCGACCAAGCTCGGGCGGATAGAGGCGTCTGCAGTTTCCGCTACAGCTGCGAATGAGACACACACGTCAGCCATGTTCTGGCTTACACAAGAAGGGCAGAGAAATCGGCCTGTGGTACCCACAGAGCGAAAGTCTAAGTTCCGTGGCATTAGTAAACAAATGTTGCATTTCTTGTAGCACACAAATGCAACGTGGATTGAGATTCGGAGCTTGTTCATCGGGGCGTTCGTCGTACACATGGACTATTACATGGACACGGAGGGAGAACGAAACACATGCACATAAAACTGTGTGTGCGGGTTCTGTTCTTCGGAGTCCGTGGACTACACTTGCGGTACAGTAAACACCTTCGTGGTGCCACGTGAAATCGTTTCAGTGCATTCCGGTTGTCGAACTCGCGCGTGGAGGCTGCCCTACTTGATCTGAGCTTTGATGTTTCTGCTGTGAAGAAAAAAAAAAAACAAGTTGGACGGCGATTCAACCTCCAGTTGAAGTCGATGAAAGACAAAGGCTTCCTGAGTGAGCTGGGGGTGAGATAATGCCGGGCGGAGTCACTGAACACCGCATTTTAACGTCCTAGAAATCATGCCTAGAAACTTCAAATGACAGGGCTTATTTTTTTTTGTCTCTCATTTTTTTACGGCCCAGCCGCCGACAACGACCGCACGTGACGTCACCCTCTTAACCCGTTAAGACTAACCTGCCGAGACTGACGTGGCGGCCTTTGACTTAGATAGGCCCACCCATGGAAATGTATGCCTGCCTTTCTCAGGAACCTTGTCCCTGTTTGTAACTTTTCTACTACAGTGTTCTACTCCATCGGTCGCCTCCCCTTCTTGAGTTTGGGTTTACGCTTAAGCATCGCTTCTCATAGATTTCAATATGTGCTTCTGATCTGCATATTTTTTTCCTTTACGTGGGCTCGTTAGACTAGCTACAGGTGCAGAACTGTGACCGCTATTCAGACTCACGTTTGTCAGCAGGAGTTGGTTGTTTCCCGACTTGCTGCTGCTCCTGTAATTCCTTGCTGCCTGCGGCAGCCGGTTGGGTCGACAGCTGTTGCTGCTGCGGTTGTTCTTGTGGTGCTTGGGGAGACTGAGCCTCTTGCTGCAATGGATCTGCATATTTTTTTCCGTTACGTGGCCTCGTTAGACTAGCTACAGGTGCAAAACTGTGACCGCTATTCAGACTCACGTTTGTCGGCAGGAGTTGGTTCTTTCCCGACTTGATGCTGCTCCTGTAATTCCTTGCTGCCTGAGGCAGCCGGTTGGGTCGACAGCTGTTGCTGCTGCGGTTGTTCTTGTGGTGCTTGGGGAGACTGAGCCTCTTGCTGCAATGGACTCCCCGTCTCGCCTTTCGCGTTTGCGTCCGACAACACTTCGTCATGATGGCTAGGCGAAACTGAGAAAAATACGTGCAAACGCGTGTTTACTTGCGGGATTCGAGAGTTTTATTTCTGCTTGCTACATGATACCTTACAGCGATACGTCACACGTTAGGACCATGTTGCGCATGCGCGTCGTATATCGCGTATTACGTATACTGCGGCAGTGAGCAGATGACGCGGTGCGGATGAACGCATCTCGAAGGGCACTCGGCCCTCTTACTGTCTAAGGAGTCCTCCAGCTTCCACAGTGCTTTCAAACGGCGTGCTCAAAGTGTTCGGCTTGTTCGCGTTTGAATTCATGTTGAAGGTAAATGTGATTCTGTGAAGGGAATAAGTTTTTAGTGGCACACATCTCGTCTTCCTCGTGCTTGCGTTTCTTGTTATTCTTTTTGCGTCGCTTGCACATTTACAATCGCATTTACTTCATCCTAAATTCAAAGACCCTCCATGGTTGCTCAGTGGCTATGGTGTTGGGCTGCTGAGCACGAAGTCGCGGGATCGAATCCCGGCCACGGCGGCCGCATTTTGATGGGGGTGAAAGGCAAAAACACCCGTAGTAGTTACGTGCACGTTAAAAAAACCCAGGTGGTTGAAATTTCCGGATTCCTCCACTCCGGCAAGCTTCACAATCAGAAAGTGGTTTTGGCTCGTAAAACACTGGAATTTAATTTTAATCCTAAATTCAGAGAGTTGATGTAGCTCCCGCGTGGTATACGTCCGGTGTAATCACCCGCAAGCAGAGCAAATTTAGCTCCATATACCAGTCGAATGTCACTTTGGACGATATCAAACGGGAGTGTGTTTGTATCATACGTCTTTCATGTTGTCCATGTCTTCTGCACACTTTTATTATTCCTAACGTGAAATAATGTCATGTTTTCGAATTCGGACCCTCTTATTCGTGCCGTTGCAATAGTGTGCTAACACCCCAGAAAACTTCCGGTCATAAATTTTTGACATTAAGCCAAGGAAAAATTAATTTTTTTTGTGCCGTATTTGACCATAGGTATAATATGTTCCCGGTGTATTCAGATAAAAGGAACGTGTCTATTGCGTTGGGCGCATGTACTTAGCATCCTTGTTGTACTTAGATACAAAGCTTATTTGTCAAATACTCTAACTGCACAGTAAGATGTGCCAGCTGGAGAGTTGTATATATTTGTAAGGTATTGCAACTTGCGCTGTTCCAGAGCGCTTATCCGGAAGTTGCTTAGAGGCTGTGCATGCTAACATAGAAACGCAATAGACGCTGACAAGAGGGAGACATTTACATCTTGGTGCTATTTCAGAGTATACAGAAATAACACTTCCGTACTGTCGAAAATGGTAGATGTTGGACGAGCACTTCGCCTGCCATGCAGTGTAGCTAGGTTCCGTTTGGAAGTTATCGATAACGATTTAAATTTAAACGGACATTACAGAGAAAGTTAGGTAAGATATATTAATAAACTACTCTTATAGAATACGAAGGAAGACACCCTTCTCGTGAGGGCAGTCTTAATAAGCTAGAAAAGACGCAAAGTGGATGACTGTTGGTGACACCACCGTGAAGTTCCCGCGCTAGCCGGTCGTTACCGTCATGTTAACTTTGGCGGTGCCCATTCGGCCATGGAAATTTTCTTATCAGCAAAAATGACTTACACTGTGTTCTAAAAGAGCCAGGGTTTGAACACACCAAGTCTCCAGTACATATACAGAGCCGCGACTACCCGAATAGGAAATAAGTATTAAAATCTGTGACGTCACGCGGACGTAGAGGCACTAAGGTATCGAGCGAAATTTAAAATGAAAAAGATAGTTTGGTCATTATTTTTTCTTCTAGTAATCAACCCTTTGTACGAAATTGGCGAAAGTAGTGCTGTGAAAGAGTACGTTATCTTTCCGGACTGATTTACTGTTTGCCCCCGAGTGTTCGGTTGAGTTTGCGTGTTTACCTTATGTAATTGGTAAGCGCACACTATAGTGCGTGTTTGCCTTACCTGACGCCACAGCGTCGCGGTGCTTTCCTGCGCGGGAGAAAGAAAAAGAACGTACGATAATTTGGCTGCGCATGCCGCATGAAGCTAAGCATTGACACCAAATAAGCGACAGTGCCTACGAAAATACGAAAGTAATACATGAACAGGCGTATCTCGCGCTCAGCTTTCTTTCACGTATTGGAGGATGAATATTCTGTACGTATATGCCCTTCAGTCGCGGCTTACGCGTTTGTGGGCGCGGCTTATTTTTGCCGTTACATTGCCGTGGTTGCAAGGAATAGACAACGAACATTAAGCATTGAGTAAATTGAACATCCTGCTTTCCTAAAGTACACCCACTTCACTTCTGAGAGAAATTTATCGCTTTAGACGACTGCTTTGGTGAAGGCAATACCGTGCTTGGCGGGACGTTTGAAGTGGGACGTTTCGGTAGTAATTTCGAAAAATGTTTTTCCCTTGTTGCAATGCTTGTGCCAAATAATTAACCTCTGAATGTAATTCGAGTGGGTGATTAAATATATTTAATGAAGACACGCAGCATTGCTGACCGTACGATAAATAATACATAATTACCATGTAATTATGGTAGCTCTCTATAAAATGCACAATCATTCTCACCTCCATCCTCCAGCACCTTGGCATAAAATGATGTAAATTTTACACACTTATCCACACTTGAATATAATTGGTGACTGAAGGGGATATGAGACTCAGTTCTAGGTGAGCATCCTACAGTGCCTGTGCTTTTGTTTCGTTAGCTGGTTCGATTACAGGCGAACGGCCTAACCAAAAACACAAAGAAAGAAAGAAAGAAAGAAACGAAGAAAGAAAGAAAGAAAGAATGAAAGAAAGACGAAAGAAAATATTGTTGCCTGTTTTGCACTTAACAAGCAGAAGAAAGCAATAAGTGGGCAGTAAAGTAAATATTTATTGCGTATCCTAGTTTCGCATTTGGCGTGTTCTTTAACAGTCCTTTCTGGTCATGTGGTTACTAAAAGAATCACAATTAATATTCGAGAAGGCGAAGAGCAAAGCCGAAACTCACTGGTGAAATGAAAGTGTGAGATGCTCTAATTATAAAGCATGTGGACTTTGCGCTGCAGATCACTGATTCTCACAATATTAAAAAAAAAAAAGCTCCCACTTTGTCTCAACTCAGACTTGGCGCCTGAACTGTATCTATGGAGGCCAGCATGTACGGTGCACAAAGCGCCACAGCCGCAGCACAAAAAATATCGCAGGTATTTTGTGTCTATCGCTAACACAATTGTCTCTGAAATTTTGAAAGTTTCAACAAGCTCTTTGCAGTGCACAACATTTATGCCAAATGGTTCTCTCATGTCGTAAAAAAAGGCGCTTTTGAAAAGCTGTTTTTCTCCCTTTCTTTCCTCCTTCAGCTGTATAGAACATACGTGTTTTTTTACACCGGCAAACGCACAGATCTTGCGCACTGTTGCAAACCTAAATAGCGCGAAGCTTGTATAAGCGAGGAAGCAGCAGTGGCTGATAACACAATCCCAGTCTCGTCACCAGTAGGTGTTATCTTTATGCGTCACGAGATGAAGACGGTGTACCATGCTTGCCCTGAGAAGGATGTTGAGAGGCATATGCACAGAGACGTACGGCACATCAAAATATGCTTGACGCTTCGTGCCCCTTTGTCACAGCGGCGCGCACCCATTTTATAGGGGACTGGTCAAGAAGTGGTACGCATCCAGTGCCGGGGGTTTGTCTTCGGGCGCATACCAAATGGCCCACACACAGTGGCCTAAGTTATCTGCTCTGACAGATAGCAGCCAGCAGTAAGTTGTCTGTTGGGGCATGCCAAGTTGCTGCCTGTGGCACACGCCCACTAGGCCAAGTTGCTGCGGGTACTCGGCAAGACAGCAGAATTCGCAAAATCACGGCAAGATACAAAACAAGCTTCGCTATAAAACAGCACTTAGACCACAAAGGTATAAGAAATGGAAGCGCTGACACGTCTACGCAAACGGTTCACGTAAGCTAAGCTCCAGCGTAGTGTGCATGCGCACGGCGCAGTCCAGCGTCCGGCGCAGTCCAGCGTGACCGGTGCCGTTTGGCGCGCTTTGGCGCGGTCCTCGTAGGAAGAGAACGTGGCCTATCTCACGCCGAAGCCGAAAGACCAGACTGCATCGCACGCCAGCTTGACTGGCCGGATGCATGATGGCCCACAGTTTCGGGGGCATGCACTGAAAGAAGCGAGCCGAGTTTGCGCGCACTTCTGCGCATGCGCTGCGAAAACAGCTGATCGCCTCACTCCTCCGGGCCACGTACGACGCGCGGAACAATCACGAGGGCCAATCTGCGGCGATTCTGGCGTCGCCGGCGTGACGTATCCGATTTCGCGCCGGCTTACTGGCACGTTCGAAAACGCCGGACTATTAATTGCTCCTTATAGGCGAACTTCATCAACCACGTCGGCTGTTCGAAAGCGAAACTTCATATGGGCAGCAGTACTCTCCATGCCAACGCTTTAGCTGGAGCCGTCACCGATACGCGGCTGAGCCGGTCTGCAGAAGTTGTATAGGCGCAGTGCGTTAGAAAGTTTGGAAAGAAACCCCACCGACTGCACATGAGACGCAGTTCGCGGGATTGATTCGGGAAGTGCTTCTATTCGTGCGAGCAATAAGACGTGCGTCGAAGTGGTAGAAACAAGAGCTGCGTCACTCGTGCACTCAACTTACGTCGGCTCGATTTCGACCTGTGTCGCTTTTCTGCAAGGCCCAAACAAAACTGAGGTTCACAGGACGATGGAGATTTGACATAACAGAGGACAGAACAAGTTTTCTCTAATTAAAACACTTATTGAAATAGCGCATATTTCCCTGTGTATATATATACCCGCAAGCTCTGGAGAATTTCTGTTTTTACTATACAAAGCTACTTTCAAGAAACACAATAATTTTTTTGAAGTTATTCTTTTTCTAACGCTGTTTTTTGTTTTTGCTTGGTTTTAGCAGAACGAAATTTTGACTTCAATACTGTGAGGGAAATAAAATTTTTTTGTTCGTTTAGCATTCTAAAGTAACATTTTTGAGCAGCCTGAGCACCTACGCAAGTGCAGGCGGAAGGATTTCATATGCGTGAGCCAATTAGTGTAAATTACGAAGGAAAAAGAAGTGCAGCTGCTCAACGGGCCACCCGTACAATTCACTGCATGGCTATATATATGTGCTGGCAGAGATGATGTTTATATGCGTCCACTATGAGTCTTATTTTGTACCAGGCAGGCTAATAAAAAAAATGTCAGTGCAGGATGTCTGGTCGCTTATCATATGTTCTAAGTAGCGTACTTATGTACGTACTTGTGCGATCTAAATGACCTGTCCCTCAGTATAAAAATTGCTGTAGGTTATAAAGTAAAAGTTACTCCAACGTTATATTTTTCTGTCAAATTAGGAAAGAAGCAGTCCATGAAGCAGTTTTGCAAAATAACAATAAAGGCGAGAAACAGAAAAAGAAGTATGCCACACTTTGTTTTTCACACACACGCACAAAAGAAATTCAGGGTACAGAATGTCGCGTGTTCAGCGTAGGCCAGGAGGAGTATATTGAATGCATGCACACCAATCACATTTCGTACACACAAAAGTTTTACCCACCAGCATCGACCGCAGGATCTACTTCATCCGTTGGGGGGCTCTGGGGGTCCGGGCCTTAAAATTGAGTGAAGAAACGTGTCCACTTATCAGATATTATGAGAGACGAATATGAGGTCCATTCAACTGGACTGCAGTACCTGAACTAGTTCTTTATAATTTTAACTATATCAATCTTATAAAAGTTATTGAAGTTGGTAAACGTATGTTACCAAAAAATCCTACATAGCAGAATTGCTGTTGCTCCAGTACCAATGATGTGGAGAAACAACTAGAAAAATACAAATACAGAAGTGAAAAAAAAATATTTCAATGGCGATGCACTTAAAAATGGTGAGAGATACTATGCTACTGTTTGTTCAGAAGGGCTTTGTCAGCCAGCTCTATTTCTTGGAAAAAGGAGTACTCAAAACAGTGTTGGCAGGGTGATCTCTAAGCAAAGCCCATGATCTATCTATAAGCGTGACCTGTTGGAAATGAAGAGGGTCGAAGTGTCAGTGGTATGGTTACCGTTTAGTAGTATAAAAAAGAATCCAGAAGTTGTACACCTCGACCATTCTTGCACCAGTGAAACACTGTCTCGTGTGCAAGTTTCCATTCGTTTCACGTGGTGCAGATTTAGGGCGGAGCAAACTCACTGCATTTCTAGCATTTGCGGGAGTAGTAGTGCGGGACCAGTGCAGGACGTACCGTGCCAGTTCTGCAAGATGCAGTTACTCGCACTACACCGCAGTGAGATTGTTCACGAACTGCGTGGCGAATCGAATCTCCCTGCGGACATCATGGTCAGAGGTTGTGACCATGCATGGCGTGAACATCCATATCCTTTGTTTTACGACTCATTTCTGCACAAAATATCAAAAGACTAGGACTGCCTTCCTCGACACATTGCAACCTTCACAGACCATCTTCACTTTTGTTCATCTTTAGATAACATTGTACACTAAGAAGAAAAAAATCTGATTCTTACGTAAGCACGATGCTTTATTTTAGTGAGAACTGTAAAACTTATCGTCTCGTTGTATATCCAAACCTACGCCAAGGAACCCACGAAGCAACCCGCGTTTTTATTCTAACCATTTAGAAAAACAGATCTTGCGCTTAACGTTTAAAAGTCCCGTACAAAGTCGCATTTTTGGTTCACAAAGTTCACGAATACATTCGACATTTTTTACTATGATTTATACACAAAATTATACACCACCATATTGTCACGTTGTTGTGACAGTGAAGAACAACAGGGACACAAGGGTGAATCAGAAAACTAACTGAAACCATGCTGAAGGAAAAGTCCAACAAACTCATGCGCGTGTTCGAGTTAGGTACACAAAAGCGAAACTATGGAAAACCAGGGGTGCGGTAAAAATATTCTTTAAAAATATATCGCAACGTAGACGTGGGGCATAAAACCAAGTGGCACCATGCACGGGGGTTTGGCGAGTGCACTGAATTTTCTGCGCGGCCGCGCAGGATAATACCTAATTTACATCTACTACAGTGACTTCCGAACGTTTTACCGCAATGTGGGCTGCTACATTTCCCTCAATAACCAGAAATGTTACGATTGGATAAAACACGTTGGCTAATGTTTCGAAGTTAAGACTGATTCCACAGATTAAAGCTAAGTGTGGATAAAGTTGCAAAGTCTCTACAAGAAGCGACACAGTTTCTACGTGGAAGAACGTTCAAAAAGTGAAGGACAAATGAACAAAAAGAAATTGCAGGCAGCTTACTCCTTCCGCTTCCAGCTGTAAAATATGAACGTATTTATCAATTTTAACATAAAGAGCATTGAGTGTTATCTTAATGCACTTTCTAGGACATGTTCACTCATCGTAAGAAGGCCGACCTCCTTTTATCGCATCTCATTCCGACCAAAGAACACCGAACGATAGCGATGAGTGCCCATGGGTGTGCATGTATCACAACCTCTGCGAGACACTTATGACCTGACAGTTCAGATATAGCTCCCACTACACTCGACATAGCGACCAGGATGGGAGTCTTAGATACTCCCAAAATGGTCACAAATTCTGAGTCACGCCTACAGGCTCCGCAGTGGCAGCCTGGCAACCAGCCAGGCCACCTTTTGATAGTTGAGTTGTGCTTAAAGCGTCAAGAGCACCCGATTTGTGACGCTCATTTTGCCATCAATTCTGATTAGGGCACTTGAGAGGCTCATTGAACAGCTAGCTACTGATGGAACTCTCGAGTTTGATAATCTTATCACAGCATAGAAACATCCGCAGCATTTCACTTGCGTTTTTCTTTCCTCGGCATCCACAAGGTTTGTCTAAGGCAAATCAGGTAGGCTGTAGCTCGCTAAGAGGAAGGAGTTTATGAAATAGCGATATTGTCATTCACTTAGGAGTAGCACAAGGTGACAACTGCTAGCCTCTTGGTTAGCCTAAATAGAACGATCACCCAGCGAAGGCCTTGGCCTTGGGTTTGATTTGCTTACGAGCACAAATTTTTTCTGTAACTGTGACCTCTCCGAGAAGTCCGTATAAGCACAAATGAATAGCTTTGCGCTGTTCTTGGGTAGCTTTTCCTTTCACTGTTTATATAATAGACCGTCAGTTATCTGCTGCGCTCATTCCTTAATTTTAACTATGATATATCTGAAATCAGTAGTCGATTGGGCGTCGGCTAACAAAGAACAAGGTCACCTGGACACCACTGGGTGAGGCCTTTGTCTTGCAGTAGACTATGCTCTCGAGATGTTGATAATACTAACGGAGACGAAACTAAAGCCTCATCTCCCCAATTATACGCGCTAGAGCTTCACTGCATTTGTTAGAGCTGTAAAGATTCAGCGATAAACTCATCTGAGGAAGTCAGCTCAGGAATGACTAAGCATTTCCTTCAGATGACGTTTCATCGTCTTCATCATTATTGTCCCCATCTTTTATTTATTGAACGCTGTCGTCATTAGCTATAACATAAAAGGAAGAGTAGGCTGCACGTTGCGGCCTTGTATAGCCAAGGAAAATTCACTGGAACAACCATGGCATTTTGAGCATTTCTTGAGTGCCTCTTTCTCAAAACTATAGTGAAATAGTTACATAACTCCTGCAAAACTGGCACCCTTTGCCGACTAGCTGGCCTAAATTTTGGAAATGTATGCGTACAAAGGTTGCCAAAGAAAAGTGAATTAGCGGGGTCCTGAACCACGCCCCCGGGCTTGGTGAAAGAAACGTAATCCGGCGATAGGATACGCTGCTGTGAACGTCTCAGCCAAGCTTTGTAGTCGCGCGCGGCGCGCGGAGCTCGCAAGCTGGGCGTGAGTTCACCTTTCTCTGAAGCGCTCTCTTATCAACAAAAGCCGGCTCCCCACGCTTTTCTGGACGCTTTATTTCGTAACACAGCACATTCCCATACCCGGCTGCTATTGGCTAACAGCTGACGTCAATAAAGAAGAGTGTTTGGGTCAGTGGGCCTCTTTCCTACGGCCACTGTGCGTATTTATCGACGCAGTTTAATAAACCGGCTGAAGTAAGCGAAAGTGTGCGGTTGAATTTCGATAATAGTTACTTCCGGAGGAAGCAGACTATAGGCTGCTCACGCTCTGCCTCGGTCGTCCACGTAGGAATTAACTTTTGGCCACCCTGCTTATCATTGTCGTAGCCGTCGGCTCCTGCTAATTTCGGCTAGCTTTGAATGCTCAAGTAGCCTCGAACCACTCAAAATTCAAGGACGGACTACACGCACGCTTGCCAGTGCACACTCACTCTGACCACTCCTGGTTGAACGCCTTGGCAGACTTATTGATTGCGCTTCAAAATGCACAAGTTGCATGTGACTACTATCCGTCGGTCAAGCTGGTGAACGACAAAGCCGGACCGCATGAGGTAGCGCGGTCACACTGGAGCGTATGAGCGCGAGCATGCACTGAATCCCAGTCGTGCATAAAGTAAACGCTGCGCACACGCACTACAGTTGCATGTAACTGCGGTCTGCTACAAATGCAGGGCCTCCGTGATCACCCCGGCGTCGCGAGTGCGACGTCGGAGGCCATGGCTACGTAGCGTCAATACCGCGGCCGCCGCGGGGTGCAGCGACGAGTCCACTCGCTGAAAGCATTGCGGCTCGCTGAGGACAACCGCCTTTTGGCTTACTTTGGCTTTGGCGCGTCGCAGGTGCCAAAATCGGAAGATAGCGGCGTCTACGTTAACATTCAAAATCAGACTTGAACTGCGGTCCACGGTGACGCCAGTAGGCGAGGCGTTGTGGGCACGGCCCGCTCCTTCTAGCCTTCGCAGTGCAAGGCGTTGAGGAAGGCAAGGAAGAACCGCGAAGGGCGTATCTGATTGACAGTAACTCCGCTTCTGCTGAACGCACTGAATCACTACTTGCGGCGAAGTATTTCTGAAAGAAGCCTCTTTTAAATGCAAATGCATTTCTCCGATTCGATAAGGAGTGGCTGAGGGCTCCTTAAAGGTAATGCAGTTTTGAAGTTACTAATCAGAGAGTGAACTGAGGTATTTTGGTTATTTAAAAAAAAAGCACAGTAATTCATAGACCCTAGCGTCCGTCACCGCGAGCGGGACATCGGTAAAAAGAAATGTCCTACTGTCTGCTGCGCTACGTTTAATGACATTTTAAATCTTCTCTTAGACACCCATTGCAATACTTGACCAAACATGCGATGGTCAACTTGAGCCTTCTTCTAGCGAGGCCCTGCGGTTCCTCACCTGTTCGCTTCTTGTGGCGTTTCTTCTTTTCGTGCTTTTCCTTTGTTTCGTCTAAGTGGGTGTGTTGCTCGTGCACGGACTCCTGCAATGGCACCGGCTCCATGGAGGCGCTATAAAGAAGGCAGCTACGTGATAGGCCAGACGTCCGATGAACGGTGTGCGTCCCTCAGTGTATGGGGCAGGCTACGGGAGAGCTCGCTCTGGCAGCAGGGTGTCACGCGGACCTTAATGACGATGGCGATGATGGTGGCCCCAAACGTTGGTACACACCGACAACGGGAAATCGACAATGAAGCTAGCGGTGGAAAGAAAAAAAATGAAGGGATAGAAGAAGATAAAGAATTACTCGTACTAATTTAGTATCTTTGGATGCATCAACTCCTGGCCACAGCGACGCCAAGGTTGGCACAGCCATTCCGAGTTTTCTTGTAGGGTAAATGTGACCTAAATTCTAAATTCAGAGCATCAGATTTCCTCTTCTTTCCAACAAATGGAGTTCGGCTCATTTTGTTTATCTATTTTTGTTTATTTCTCCATTCTTATGACAACGTGTTCTCCAATCTATCTCCTTTGATTCTGATCTGCCAACACTCAGATTTCGTCTTCCTTTTTTCTACATTTCTTAATTCATATTGAACTACGCGGTTCTTAAAGAATCTAATCTTCCAGAGCTGGTATAGGTCGATTATATTAAGAATCTACACCTACACTATCATCAGCTGCTCTAGTGAGTGAGGAGGCGGTGGAGGTACACCATCTCTCGCCTTACAGATTTCGCTTCCACTTTTGAAGCAGAGCTTCTGACGATGATTGTCGCGCGACGCAAATGACCTTTGAATGCATCCACTGCTGCTATTATTACAGATTCTCTTTAAGTTCTTTCTTCTGGAACAGAGTCACTAAATTCACCAGTCTCAAAAGGGCTCCTATCATTAGTTCCACTCGCACCGTAGTATTATTGAATCATTAATGGTAAAGGGTCACTGGGCTATATTTAAATGAAATGGACAAAAAGTAGTGTGAAAACGTGAAAGAAGCCCGCTAGAACACGCAATATTGCCGCGCGAGTGGCCGCTCGAGGCACTTTGCGTGTATTCGTGGGCTTGTTTCATGTTCGGAAAAACCTTTTTATGCAGCATGTATCGAGCAACAGAAAGCATTGTCGGGAGTTTCTAGTGTTGCTCTACAATATTCTAATTGACATCTTTCATGTAATTATAATATTTGAGAAGTTAATCAATTAAGGCTAATTATGTAATTAGGCAAAATGTAAGAAAAATGTAATTTGAGTATCTCCAAGCGACGGCAAACATTACCTTGACACGGTCTAGCTACGTGGCCTCTGCATATTTTTACATGTCTTGCGTGGGCAGGACATGTAATGAGGAGAGATAACCGATGGTCATTAAGGGTTACGGGCTGGATTCCAAGGGAAGGGAAGCGTAGCAGGGGGCGGCAGAAAGTTAGGTGGGCGGATCAGATTAAGAAGTTTGCAGGGACGACATGGCCACAATTAGTACATGACCGGGGTTGTTGGAGAAGTATGGGAGAGGCCTTTGCCCTGCAGTGGGCGTAACCAGGCTGATGATGATGACACTTTTATACGCTCACTAAAAAGACACGTGACAAGCTCAGTACCGTTTTCCGAGAAACGCTGGTTCCTCACCTGTGAGGTGCAAAGAGAGGATGCTATGAGAATCAGTGCCATAGGCACGGTATTGTTTCAGCTTCGATTTTCCTAGTGAGCTTATCAGCATTTCTGTGACAAAAGGGCTTGCATTAAACCGTCGTTCGCAGTTCACAGGGACAAACACCATTGTCGACCTGTTCTTTCATATAGCTCTACGATGAGAACAGAACGTGCGATATATGTTAAGCAACGCAAATAAAGCTTTATTGCTAGCTTAAAGAAAAAGAGTGAAAGTGGAGTCTTGGAAGGCAGGTATTTCCCATGTTATCACCTGAAAGAGAAAAAATTAATTCAGTTGAATGGCAGCAAATGCACGTTTTCTAGCACGATGTTGCTTTTGAACGGCTTGCTATTTCACAGATTTTCTGTTCTCTATGCACTCTCATACAAGCTTGATTGCGCAGAATGGTGCTGTACTTGTATGCTCCGTAGCCATTTTGGCAATATAGGAGTATACGAATATTCGAAATTTGCCAAGAAAGAGTCAAATGTGTCCTGCTCGATTCGTTCATCGAATCGAATAGCAACTATATGGAAAAGCGAATAAATTACGAACAGTTTGGAATATTTCACAGTACAAGCTGTACGCGGTGAATCACGAACTTGTGACACAATTTCATTTTTGCCAGATTAGATATAAGGAACTGGAAGGTGCATTAGGCTTTCGGCGTTGCACTGGAAGCCAGACTTTTCCAATCAAACCCCAAGTATTCGCACTAAGTTTTCACTCGGATATGACATTGGACAATGGCATTGTTCCGTACTATTTATCAGTGTTGCAACTGGGTGTTCTGTTAAGATTAACTCTGAACACAATCGATTACCATATTATTTTCTATAATAGTGGCAACTTCTGCAGCGACCATTATAACTAGAAAATAAGTGCTTTTGTTTTTCTCTGCCATCGCTGAAGTTCAAGCGCATTTCTGTTTTAGTATCGAAGGTTTCTAGAAGTGCTAACAGCCCCATCAGACTGCCTATTAAATAAAACTTAATAGCCATAACGCACTATGCATACTTAAGTTTCATTCCGATGAACTTGTATATTTGTTCGTAATGCTGCATTTGAATTTTTGTTAAAGTGTACTTCATAATGGTGGAGTGGCAAAGATCGAAACTTGTCCATGTAGTGGATGCTCGAATGTCAACATTGTTTTAATAATAACGGGGGGAAATGCTTGTTTTACATTCGAAAACTGTTCCATTTTCAGTTTGGTACAATTCGGTTTTCGCATTATTAGGTTCGTATTCAATTCCGTCTAAAAAGAGATTCGGCCTCGTAAAGTATATTTTAAGGCAGCACGTCAGCTCACCAGTGCGAATACTCGTCGTCGGTCCTGCCCCGCGGGATGTAGTCGTGATGGAGCAGCGGCTGGTGGTACCAGTCGAGTTCCGGGGGCAGGTGGTACCTCATCAAAGTCGTGATCAGCATCACCGGCCGAGGACGCGTGCTGGGCGCATCCTGTGTCGCAATGAGAACACGGTTGGTGCCCCTTCATGACCCTAACAATGCGAGACAGGACACACTAAGAAACTACAATAAATAAGTACTCTAGGCGCGCGGCAATGTTTCTCTTTGTCCTATGCGTTCTTGCTGCCAAAGGTTCTACATGTCAGCGCGTTTTCCTGCCAAAGAAGGCACATGAATGCACCTTTTGGTCAGGTTGTTGCAGCACGTTTTCTTGCCAAAGAAAGCGTTTTTGGCAAGGTTGTTTACAAAGTCGGTGCACCTGTAATAAATAGGAATTATAGGCGGCGTACTGCAAGGCTTCACGCCTCTCCTCACGCCTACGTTCTTCAGGGACGCAGATTTGGCTGCCACTACAATGTGATGACGATAGCTTACGCAACGCATGGCACAAAAAGGACCCGGCTAACCCTGCTCGTTAGCACATAAACACTTTAAAACTCATAAGTGAAACATGGGGCGAACAAGAGAAGCCTCCGTCAGAAGTGAACATCTCGACGAGGGGAGAAAGAGGGATCCCGATGTTCGATGGTCGGCTCTAGACCGAAGCTTCTTTCTGTACGGCACTGTCAGTTGTGTCGTCTTCGTCTTCCTCCGACCTCTTTGTCTTGTTCGGATGCCAGTAACACACAGCACAGAAATGCACAAAATACACAAAACACAAAAGCGTAGGCACTGCAATGACACACGCGCGACAAACGCGCAAGACACACACACACACACACACGCACACGCACACGCACGCACACTCACTCACTCACTCACTCACTCACTCACTCACTCACTCACTCACTCACTCACTCACTCACTCACTCACTCACTCACTCACTCCTACCGGCAGCTTCATCTGTCGCAGGGACTGCGGCAAGTAGCAGGGCCCGTAGTAGCGGTGCTGCCCGTCAGCCGACGCGACGCAGCCCTGCACCAGGATGACGTCCTGCACGGCCTCGTCCAGGGAGAACTCGATGGCGTAATACAGGTTCGGCATGATGCCGCCTTCGAGGAACTGCTTCAGCTTGTCGTGGGTCCAGTCCTGCCTCGACAACATGGGCAAAAAAAAAAAAAAAACAGCAACCACACGAATCACTTTTACATTCCGCAGTTCCAGCAAACTTGTGCTTCTGCATTCTAAGTCATCGTATTTTTATTGTTTTGTGATGGAAGCCATAATGTTGGGCATTTTGAATCAACAAGTTACTCATATTTATGGAACACGAATACTGGTGCACATTCAAATTCAAATTTATTTTGTTCTCAAGGATGAGGGTAGGGTAGGGACAAAAGTGACGTTTGTCACTTGAGAACCTCAATCTCCCTGATACACGGAAAACAACGAGGACAAGAGGGTGAGTTCACTAACCATAAACGTCTTCAACAAAGCATGAGAACGGTGTTACACAATACAAGTCATCATATGTATGAACACCCAATGCTATATACAGAAACTACAATATGCATAGTTTCCTCAGCGCCTAAATAAACATCTCCTTTCACAATAAAAGTGCTTCCTTTGTCTCACACGGACTGCATTGTTCATTTGTTATCATTCCGTGGAATAATTTATTTTACAACACTTGAACGCCAGAACCATACCATTTTTCGCTGAAGGTGTGCTCTGCCAAATGGAATGATCCAATGTTTCACATAACATTCATTTGGTAAAACAGAATGCTGCGTGCGTTGCCGGCAGGGTATACTTTGGCTATGGCAGGCAAGAACGTGCGATGTCCTTTATAGCGCACGAAGACATCTTGTGTGCTAAAGCCTTTACAACAGCAGCTATGACGAGCTTTTCGGTAGTTTAGTCATCACATAATAATCGCATGCGAATTATCGCACACAATAAAATTTAAACGAATGAAACGTTTTGTCAGTGTCCATTTTTTAGCATGCATTCCATCGGGTGTCCTTGAGCAGTGTCTAGCCATAATAGAAGACCGATTCGGCTGTGTATTTGTTTTATTGATGTACACTTCATTACATTTTCATTATCCTTATAAGGAAACTGTTATCCTGTAAGGAAAAAGCAGAACGGTTTAGGAAAACCGCAGAATATTAACGGCATTTCTAGTTTCGGGTGTCTTTCGGGTGTTTCGACACCAGAACTTGTCTTTGGCGAGGCTCTCGCAAAGTCTCCTCGTCGCAGTTGGTCACGTCCTGAGGTGGAAAATTCCGAAAACAACTAGCGTGTCATAATTCGCTATATTACGCCACTGAAGGTTGCCACACACCTGGTACCGTTTGTGGTTGATGAGAACGCCGAGAGCAACGCGCACGGCCACCGAAAACCACATGCGGTAGAGGACTGTAGGTGGGTCCGGGTGCAGCTCGGTGACTCGCTGCATCACCTCCATCGGTATGCTGCACAGCTGCGGGCGGTGGAGAGAGGCTTGGGTTGAAGCCTTCCGTGCGCGAAATTTCTTGCGTCAGAGGCACGATCACAAACTTAACAAGTGTTTTGCTACATGTTTGTTGGTACACGACTTCGTGAAGGGGCGTTTAGCGCAATGAGCAATTTCAGAGGAGGACAGAATGAAGACAGGTGTTCACGCGCGATTATTCTCATTGACGCCGGATTGCACATAGTTACCCGAAAAACCTCATCAGACAACGGATGTCCATATGCTCTACGATTATGGACTATGCATGCGTCGCGGCTATTT
The DNA here is from genome assembly GCF_023375885.2 of Dermacentor andersoni. NCBI lineage: Eukaryota > Metazoa > Arthropoda > Arachnida > Ixodida > Ixodidae > Dermacentor > Dermacentor andersoni. Next base: position 120,487,026 of record NC_092823.1, on the reverse strand, counting down.
CCATGCTGAAAGCCATCGGACATGTCACACTATGTTACATAGTGAAAACACGGGGAAGGCGGGAGATGGAAATTCAAGACGATGAGTGAAACGAGATGACGGTGAAAGCAGGAGCCAATGTTTCGGCAAATGGACTTGTCTTCTTCAAGGCGACATATGCTTTTCTCGCCGCAGTACATGTGCTGCGCGCCGGAACGTTGGCTCCTGCTTTCACCTTGTTCTCGTTTTGCTCATCGTTTATGTTACACCGTGTGTGCAGGTTCGGTGATATTCCCAACGCATGTATCTGTGATTCGATTTCATTTAAATCATTCGTTTAACGTTAGAAAAAACAGGGGGAGCCGCAGAGCTTGATTTTTCTTAGTCCCAGTCGAGCCTGTCACTTTGTATAATTGCGTAATGTTAGCGCTTCTGTATTCTTTTTTCTGTCTTTGCAAGATTTATTTTTCGCTTGCCACCTATTCAGACGTCCACAGCCATTAGTAAAAGTCTGACGATATTAGCGCTTCGACAAGTGGCGTTGAAATAAATACACTAAAACAAGGTTTTTCAGATAGTACGAGTGATACTGATCACATCATCATCATCGTTTTCTGAAACGTCGCCAGCCCTAAATGGCTAAATTTATGTCTTTAACTTAACTTTTTATTAACGCGTGTACGGCATTGTAGGCGACGAACAGTAAACAAAAGTAACACAATTAAACGCATTGTAATTGCAGAATTGAAGCTAACTGGACTGTTAAACCCCCTCATTTGCTTTAAGTCCATTCCCTAATACTAGACTCTAGAAATGCATCCTCAAAATCCGAGGCAGTATGCATTGCCGTTCTAATGAACACTTATAAGCACTAAATTTCTTGCAGAGCTTATAACTGTTAACTAAAGCTCCCACACATTTCACCGCACTTTTTTCAGGATGTGCTTCTTGGAACTGTAACTTGGCACAAGACTTCAACCGAACGTGTAACATTTATAGTCTGGCTAGCTTCAATTTCGCGAATAAAAGCAACGTGCCCCGTAAAGATGTTACTTAAAAAGTTAATGAGCGAATTGTACTTAGGTTGTGAATTCGTGAGTAACGCATACATCCTAACGTCCGTCGCCGCCATTCCCGCAGAGCGACAAAATTTGGCAGACTGTACTGTATTTGAGGTTTACGCACTGCGAAGCGTTGATTATTTGTAGAGATCCGTTGTGTAGCGAAATGTTATGTAGAAATTATATGCTGTAATCCTTACACTTATAATGAAGGCCGACACTATATTAACATCCTGGTTGATTGAAACAATAAACGATGTACCACGTACAAGCGAACCGGCGAAGATAATCAAAATGTCCGGGTAAAAATGCGGTGGGTGCCAAGAACATGCGGGCATCGATGGATATGGGAGAGCACGGGGTGTGGCGGCGTGCGAAAGCCGTACCATCCGCGCCGCAGCCACGGCCCTCTCTTCTTACCACGCGTCGCCCGTGAGCCCAAAAGAGAAACGTCTTCGCAGCAAATACAGACGTGCGACACCCGCCAAGGAATGCTGAAACTTGCCAGAGAACGAAATTCAATGATTGGCCGCTTCCGTCGACAATGCTAACAGCTGGACAGGCACTTCTCCACCGCCTACAATATGGTTTTGCCCTACAGCCCCTTAAGTCATTGATCGCTAGAGCTCCTGTATCCCAAAGGAAAGAAAAGGGACCCACCAGGAAGGCGAGGACACACCGATGCACTTCTTCTGTCAGTGTCCCTACTGCCGCACACCATGTCGTCACATGGCCTAACAGCCCTTCTGGGAATGCCGGGCTCACGATGAGGCACTTCGCAAACACCTAGACCGGACGAACATTCCGCACTACGAGGTTCCAACCAGCGGAAGGCGTGAATAAGCGTGCCATGTACGACTCGCTTCTCGTCTTCGCTAACGAGTCTGGTTTACTGTTCGGACCATGAGGACCACGTAGACAGCTGAATAACCGTCATCTGTTCACGCCTCATTTTCCACCCATTCGCATACCTGAATCTTCCTAGCCTTCCAACATAGGCCAAAACGCCAGCCTCTCCAATGAAGATTCAATTATTCTCATTTATAGTGAGTATGACAGAACGTTTGTAATGGAAAAATGTCATATTGAAAGCAAATGTAATCCCCACTGGCATGTGTATGTGCACTGGCCCGGTGGACCTAGTGCACACACACAGTGGCGTTTGCCCCGTTGCCCCAGAGGCAGACACAGAGTGACATATTCTGTCACCCTTGTTGTGTAACAAAATTTTACAATGCACTAACACTGGAATCGGCCCACTGAATCGGCCAGATAAACCGGCCACCCGCAAGAAAATGGCTGTACTCGAAGAAGAATGCTTCGCTTAAGACATCGTCTCACAGTGTCTATTTTTCTGTTTAATTGTTACTAGACTTCATGCTAAATTTGGTACACACATGACGCTACAATGTAACGTTTCAAGGGTGTTGTTTTTCTGGAATGCGTATGCAAGGATTTGACGCTTTCCGTTCTACACGCACTTCCACGTCGGTCTCGCAGACCGCCTGGCAGACAGACGGTTGCGCGGTGAGGAAACCGATGAGACCGATGCAGTCCGGCGACACCAGGTAGTCCTTGAAGTCGCCTTCGCTGAAGAAGTACTGGTTCGAGTCTGCGTTCGGCAGGCGTCCTTCTGTATCCGTGCCCTGTCGCCTGCCTTTGCCGTAAACCTGCGATGAGAGTATTAAATCGGTGGCGCGTAGTAACAGAGCATCGTATATAAGAATAGGCACAGAAATTGTCGAGGATAAAGTTACGCACATCATTATCACACATAGTTTAATGTTTTCGTAAAACTATGCATAGCTATAACAGACGGAAAAGCAATATCAAAGGCAGGAATAATCCCGGATGCTTTTTCGTGTGTGTCTTGTTAGGGCTGTGAAGCGCAAGTTACCATCCATGATTAAGAACGGCAACTTTTTAAAGGTGAAAGCAGGCAGAGAACTTGTGCAATTAATTTCACCCATTGAATTATGTACACACTGGGCACCGCAATGCAGGAGCAAATGTTGTAGCGATAGTGCTGAGAGCGCGCATTGCCTCTATCACCAGTTTTCATCACGACTGTATTTGAGCATCAGTGCGAAATTCCTGTATCTTGAGGAAAAGAATATAAGTATGTGTCCTTCTACCGGTTTTTCCTCAGTATGAAACAGTTACTAAGCCAGAATTGACACGCGAACCATTGAAATATTTCGCACATAAAATCAGAAGTTTGCGATGGCTGCAGCAGCCAAACGTATCAACTGCACTAGTATTACTGTTCACTTAGGTTGCTTTCTGTGTTTCTGCATTAGTTGTAGACTGCTCCCTGCCGCCGTGAGCCTTTGGCGGCTACATGCTGTTGCTTGGAATAAATTTTCTAGTAGCACGATTCCGTTTGAAGGCTCACAAAACTTCGTGTAAATCGACGTGGTAGCCAGCGTGTGGGCACAGACAGAATATCCTCGCTCATTCCTTCTCGTTTTTCACGTTATTCCAAAGCATGCATGATCGCTTTCAAAAGATGCGATAAGCGACTTGGTAACACATGTGGCTGTATCATATAGCAAGTTAGCATAACAAACATGACTCCGTTGTTACTACATGATTTGAATTCGTCCGTAATACGACACGTATTACGTTATGGGTGATTGTTGAAAGCCATATTTGCAAATGGTGAACGTAGTTTATTTTTTTCCCCATTGCGGCAATGGTTATCCTGCAAGTCGCACACATGATTTCTTCAAATTTCAGTTAATATAATGGATACAAAATAATTTTGTTGGCCAACCTTAGTATTACTTTCGTTGAAGTAAATAACTATTTAACTAGGAGAGGACAATAGGTGACTGTCGGTGACACGGTAGGTGATATAAAAAGCACATCGCAGCTTTTATTCTGGTTTCGTTTTGGGCGCAAATCTTTCATGAGTTACCTTCACGATTCCCGAGCAGATGATGGAGACTCTCTCGTGCTCGTGGCCGACAAAAGCGAGCACGTTGCCTTTCTTTTGGGTCAAAAAGAACGACTGCAAAGCAAAACGGAACACGGTGAATTGTAGCGTTGGTTACATGAGACGTAGTCAGCAGAGCGTCAGATCGACCTGTGGGCATATTCACTGCGAATAGCCGCAGTTAGGACTGCGGATAAGCATGCCACGTGCATGTGTCTTGTACGAGCCAGCTTTGAGACCAGGGTATCGTACATGCCCGGCCACCAAGCGGATTAAGTATAAAGAACGCAAAAATTCGATATAGCCAATAATTTGTTATAAACATGTTCGCTGGAGCGAGTTTCAACTAGCAAGGAAAGCCGTAGTAGAGAGGTCAGGGTCGTATGTTGCGACAGCTCTAAACCGTTTGTAGGCAGACCAAGTCAGAAATACCTTGAGCAGCTTGGTCACTTCTTCCCTGGGTAGCCAAGGGATGCTGAGCAGGATGCAGTGTGCCGTGTCCCCCACAATAATGTTGGTAGGCATGCCATCCACGCGGTGGATCATCCACGTCAGGTCCTGTGAGTCATGGTTCGAGAAAAACAAATGAGGCGGTACAGTGTACCAGCACTGGAAGACCCATACTCTTTTTTGAGTGGAAAGGCTATGATGAGTAGGGTGTGTCTCACAGTCAATAACACATCCGTGAACTGTTAAAGTTGCCATTTTACTAGCAGTATTGGTAGTATTGTTGGAGGTTGGGTGAGTTCAGTAATGACATTATGAAATATAATCAAAGCTCTAGGAAGGACGGAACACATGTTTGCGTGAAATGCACGTCATGTTTTGTGTGTCTTAGCGTCGCAACTGCGTTTCATAATTTCAAGCAACACAAGTGAATGTACTGCTGAACAAGTGCTAAATAATAAAATGCAAAAAAACTCTAAGTGATTTGAACTTCACCGTGAAAGTGGTTACCCAGGCGAAGCAGATGTATCAGTTTGAGTGACAGATGACGAATATCACGCATGTAGTCACCTCATAAAGCATGCCGAACTGCTTGTCGTCCAGGAGACCGCCATCGTGAAGGTCGTGCAGAGCATCCAGAGCCTTGTTAAGCGTCTTGCGCGCCGCCTGGCGCGTCTTTGTGGCGACTTCGATGTTTGGGTACTTCTGCTGTATGTCGATCACGTTCTTCAGTGTCTGTGCATATGCATCGAACAAGTCAAGCATAATGCACGAAATGGCAAGCACTCGCTCGCTGCCTCTAAAGTTTCCACAAGGATTAACTGCCATCATCACCCTCATTATTGTCCATTTTCACATCGACTTATTACGGAGTGAACTTCGCCTACGAGACACTTCCCGCAAACACGAAATCCCTGTGAGCACAGTAAGGACGGATATGCTGGATGAGTAGACCTTAACATTGTCTTTGTTCAATTATGGTGGTGTCAGATGCTTCCGGTTTATTGCTTACAGTCCTACTGAGCTTTTTCCATTTTTTTAAAGATCAGTGATCCTTTGCGGAGTGACGTTAGGTCTGTAACTATAATTAAGCACAAGGTTAAATTAGGAGTAACTGAAAAGGGCACTTTCACGGAATTTTCGGTTACATTTATGCCACAACCTCCCTTGCAGTCCTCTTCACGTTCTTCCTACTGTACTAAAGACTCAGAAGCTCGCGAAGGCTCACTAAGGCTACATTTATCAACGATTCAAAGTGCAAAATTTTATGGAAGCGTAAAAGCTTATCTTGCCCTAAGCGCATACTAGGCAGGAATCGCTCTTTACTGAAAAATGTTTCCCCTATAACATTCTATGTTCGAAAAAAAAAAAAGCCATCTATCTTCATACAGCATGGCACGCAGTTGCGCCAAGAATACCATGGTTACCGGTATTCTGGCATTTCATTGACACATACATAAAAACTTCTTAATGGCTATGTGGACACTTGTTGGAGCCCTTCTAAGAAACTTATGGGACACAGCTTCAGCACTTTTCAACCTGTAGCGCTCTTCAGCATTGTTCACCACTGGTCGTTCAAACCTGAAGCTTGTTGCGTCCGCACGAGTCCCGGATCTTGTTGGCCAGCTGGGTGTTCTTCACGAAACGGCTCGCTTTGGCCATAGCTTCGTCTTCGGCGGTGATGTAGGCCCAGCTGACGTCGTAAGCGTAGAAAAGCTTCCGGTTCAACACACCGTCCATCAGGTCCCACAGCCACACGAAAAATACCTGTGATGATGAGTATTATAATGATGTTTTATTGGCATCCCCTCTGAAATGGGACGCAGACAGATCGTCACCTAACCTGGTTGAGTTGCTCAGGGATGCTATCAATGCTTTTTCCTGCTAGCATTCTTGTATACATCTCTTTAGTCATTTTTATCTACTTTGTACCCCTGCCTATGCCTATAATGGATTCCGTCGTATTAGTCACTTCCCTGCTTTTTTTCACCAATTCGCTAAACGTCCCTTGCTTATCTCAACTGCTGACCGGTTGATATTTCCATGTACCTTAAATTCAAGCGCTTCTGGGAGTTGTACGTTACGTACTGGTCTCGCTGGGTGTATCCCTTGGCATTCCATTAGGATGTACTGAGTGGTCTCCAGATTTTTGCTGCAGCATACACATGCCTAATATAATTAAGAATTCATGCTCCGGTATGTTTGTCTTAAGGCAACCAGCTCGAGTCTCAACCAGCAAGGCACTTACTTCCCTTGGTGTTGTACAGATTTTCCCTTCTAATTTCCTTTTTCCCATTCTTGTAAATCTTCATGGTTTTTTACATTTCCTTCCTTTGCATCCTATTCGCTGTCTCTGTTTCTCTCACTTTCTTTCTGATTACTCCTGGTTGTTTGTCTACACTGTCAATTACCCTGTGCTTGGTTGCCAAATTTCTCTTTGTCCACACTTTTAGAGTACAGATACTTGTGCACTTTAGCCGCCCATTTATTTTGATCCGTGTTCCTGAGTCTGTAAAACTGATTTTGCTCTGCGCTTCACTGACTTCAAGTGAGGCCCAACCCATGTCTCCTTGCACTATCTCATTCGTGGTTTTGCCGTGGGCTCCCGAAGCCAACGGGCCCAAGGATGTTTGGTTGACTTCCAACCCCGACTATATATCCGAGAGGGGGCGGCCGACGACAAGCATGCCCCCCCCCCCTACCCTCAATTACGCAAAACTAGGTACACTTGCTCTCAAAAGTATCAAGGCAATAACATTCATTGTCAATCATGTCATTTCTGTGCAGGGCAAGCCTCTTGTAACACTGCAGTAAATTCAATAGCGCGAGCATTAAGAAGAATTGCCTCTTCTATCTCCGACAGTGGTCTATGGCCTATTGGAACACTTGACTTCACATTAGTACAGCTCAGGAACCCAAGTGGAGTTCTCGTTACATGAGTCGGCGATGGCTCCTTCTCACGAAACATCTCAAGTTCAAAGCATAGAGTTTAATTCTGCATAGATAAACAACTTTTATCTCCTTTCCATGAGAAGTAATGTAAAAGCGCCGAAGGAACAACAGTAATTTGTGAGCAGGCACTCGTCGTTATACTTGCGAATAATGCTCTCATACGCAGGCACCACGGTTCGAACGTATCATGTAGGTACGTTGTGACAGCATTGGTCGTTGCCCGCAGGCTATACTGAGGGCATTCACCGACTGCTACGAAGATAAGACCGCAGTGCAAGTGTGTAGCTCATAGTTATTTTTCGTTCCAGCTAACATCCTTAGGATAATCCCTTTTGTTACACGCGTAAGTTTTTGCTAATGGCATCAGTGAGTTAACGATAGGCGTTCGATAACGCAGTCCCGGGAAAGTACTAGCTAAGGCATAAATGAGATTACTGTGACACTCAGTCATGTAATAAGTCCGCGCACACTGCACACAAATTCGATGGCACAGCAGCAACTACCATACAATCTGACATTGCTCCTTGAACATGCTTGTTTTCTTTACCGCGAAACAAATTTATCACACGCTCTATCGAAAAAGAAAATGCTTTCCGACATTCACTCACGGCAGTTAGAGCATCTTGGGTACTCGGTGGCCTTCGGTGTTAAGAAAGCCGTAGGAAGTAGCATGACCTCTAAATAGGTGCAAGGGCCTTCTCTAACAGGGGATAGTGAATACGCTTTTTTTTTTCAATGGTTATGCAAACGGCATCTGCTGAAAAAGCACAGCTCTAACACAACACAACAACACGCTAACTACGGTAGAAACTTATTTTGTGGTGTAATAATCAGCGTACACAAACTATGTGCAGCATAACGTGCTAGACTGAAACTATTTATACGCTGAAATGGTGACGCATGAACCCAGACGTGAACTCGAACACTATGTAAATTCTACCCGAGCCTCACGTGCAGTTTATAGAAGCTCTGCAGGCATCCTTACGGAAAGTAGTCAAACTCTTTGTTCACTATGGGTGATGAGCGTTAACTAGGATAGCAAGCGTTCGTCTATGCCGAATTAGGATATGCCTCAAACAAGTGTCAATATTCTATAGTCTACTTACACGCTATAGACTGCTGACTGCGAATAAACCAAAGACACACTTTAAGGAATATATATGTGCCCTGTCCGCTTAATGCTATTCTATTAAAAATAAGATCAAGTTTATGGGATGGCATATAGGACTAAAAGGCGTCTACAGACTGCACGTACAAACCTTAAATTCATTTCAACAGTGAACAAGAGAGGAATAGACGCTTACGGCTCTCTTCTGCAGCGTCTTGACGGTCCTGCAGGCGACCAGCAGTATGAAGCTGCACTGAAGGAAGATGGCGTACCACTTGTTCTTCGTGTCTTCCATGCTAACAGAGACGAAGCTGGTAAGCACGAACTCGGACACAACGAGGACGAAGATGATCAGGTCTAACTGGCGCCACACATCCCGGCCCATCCGGAACATGCCCATTGAGTACACCTGCAAGGAACCAACAGCAACAAAGAGCAGTAGCGTGAACCATCAGCTTGCGTTGCCGACCGGTCTTTTGACCTTAAGCAGGTTTATACGAGGTGGCAATAGTGTTCTAGCAAACTCTAGCCTCTATTTGGTAGCAGCTTTCTTACATTGAAGGGCAAACATGTAAACTTGTCATTTATATTATGAAATAAATATAAAGATATACTTGCGAGACAGCTGCACAAGAGTTAGTTTTACAGATAAGAGTTAGCCGTAAGTTAGTATACCTGCAATGTCTGCTACCTCGTTTTGAAGTTGAAGTTGAGGTTTATTTTCCTTCAAAGATGAAAGAGGGAACTGCGACAAAAGGCGGTAAAGCCTGACGAGGTCACAGTTCCCCAAAACAGCCGATACAGCAGTGAGCAACACAGAAATAAATATTAGCATAGTATGATAGTGAAAAATACATTGAATCAAAACAACATTGTATCAAATACATTGCATCATAGTATGATAGTGAACAAACTACATTTCATGAAACGACAGTATTACCGTGAAAAATATTACTTTTAATACAAATACAGTGCACCATAAATCAAAGGCAGTGTATAAACATGGCATGAGGTCGATAAAGAAAACACACACATAAACAGCGGTTACCAGGGACTTTCTTTTCTTGATCACTCTCACATCATAAAATTCTTTATTCATCTCTCGCGTCGAGTGCATCAACTATTCGATAAAAGTATAGCGCGGCGGTGCCCGACTGAGTGACGAAGCGTAAAATAAAGCAAGAACGAAATGAACCACTGCACATTGCGGGCCCAGCTTCCTGCTACCTATTTATGAACACAAGATATTTACATAAATCAAATCCGAGGATCATCTGTGCACGGTGCTGATGTCAATGGCAGCCACAACCTCGTCCCAGCCACGATAACACGTCTGTGCATATCTGCGCTACAGTTGATTCATTATATGTTGTACCAACAAGCCCAAAGAGCCACAGTACAATAAACGGTGGTTTTCTTGACAGACAGTTCCCAGTTATAGGTGACTGTCCTTTCTGTAGCACGCTGTGCACTATAGTTAGTAACTGTTTTCTAATGTTACCGTTAGTATAGCTGCAGTTAATAAGTAATTGGCAAGTTTTTAGATAATCAGCTACCAACTTATTAGCCAAGACAAATGCTTTTTATTATAAACGCTCCTGCCATGCTTTTCGTATATGGCCCTCTGTGGAAATCCAGGAGCATGAGACACTGCTACCATAGTGGGTTTTGCCGACCTCCGTACACGAGCCTGGACAACGACTTGGTTAACTAAAGGAGAGGCAAATGCCAGATGTACTCACCACGAGGAGTATCTCGAGAGCGTACAGCAGGACGTACAAGCCCTGGACGCTGACCACGACGGACATGATGACGTCATTCATCTTGTACTGGGTTAAGAACGCCAGCCCTCCGAGCAGGAGCACGAAGCCCACGGCCACGAGACCCACAAGCACGTGGTACCAGCCCTGAGTGAAATGAACGTGAAGCCAGACAAGAATTCTAACCGATGCCCGAAGCATGGCAGTTGAAATAAAAACTACATGTCAACCTTCCTCGACCTGCGTCACGGAACATTCACTCGAGGAATGGATACAGAAAGGCCCGCCCTTAGATGCGTAGCATTATATGGTCAGTCGGTAGAAAAATTCCATGTGAGGCCAGGAAACCCATCTTCCAATACAGGGTTAGAATGCGTAGTTTAAGACTATTGAATGCGCGGTTGAAGCTGCCATCAACTCTGGTTCAACTCGGTAAATCAATGCCTCACTCTTTCCACACCTGCGTTATGGAGTTGGAGAGCAGGTCCATCTCGACCACGCTGGTCTCGGTCTCCTCAGTGCGGGCGCTGACGCGACCCGAACTTCGACGCTCGATGACCTCGGTGCCCGCAAATCGCTGCAGGACGTTCTTCTGCAGAACGGAGAAGAGCCGAGACATACATCACTCAAGAGGAGCACGAAACCGAACTTTTGGCAGTGCTCTGCTATATTGAATGATTCGTAGATTCATTGTTTATTACACATAATATTGTCGCGGCTTTCCATCCAGCTACTGCCAAGTTAAATAGTTCCCGCACTAATATTAAGTTTCTTCGTTTACTATAATGGTATATATTTTGAATGTTGAGAATATCTATTTTACCTCCACCTGCACTATATTTGTAACAAGGAATTAGAAAAAAATGCGATGTTTATTATTTTAGGGTTTACATCCCTAAGTTGATCAGTGGGTTATGAAGGACGCCGTAGTCGGGCGCTCCGGTCTAATTTTGTCCACCTGGTGTTCAGGTTTACGCAACACTAGCGTTGCTGTGTTCTGCCTCCATAGGAATACGATCGTCGTGGCTTTGAGTCGAACACGCGACCTGGTGTTCAGAAGTTGCATACTGTGGCCACCCAGCCAACATTGTCTATATACGGGTATGTCACAACGCACAACGCAATGAAGCCCCGCTCTGCACCAAGCACTGCTTCATCATCTTCATTTACCCGCGTTGTTTCATTTGTCGGCATTGCTGCAACAAACTGTCTCGTGATAGAGTCGGTAAACCACATGCCTGCAATTATAGTTTACGGCAGGTGTAGCCTGCGCACAACTGAATGAGTTTAAATAAGTGTAAGGCTCTTCGAAATAATTGTGGAGTAACGATACCCACGAGAAACAGCTTCGAAACCATTTCGATTAGATATAAAAATGAGTCACTTGGCAAGATAACTTGCAAAGGATTTAGGGCGTCGCCCGACTCACCAGCGAATAAATCCAAGCTGGCACCGTTATGTACTGTGTCATCATGTCGATGTTCAGGTACCTGCAAAATGTACGCTCGTTACGCAAATACGTCTTTACTGAAAAAAAAAATGCATACGCTCCATATATAACGTGGGCATTCGATGCGATACTATAGAAAACTGTATGACCTGCCATTCCGTATTCTGCTAACAGGTTAGTGAGTTACTGCGCTCACACGTTTATTCAACACGGCATTCTGAAATAACGGCTCTTGCGCAGAGGGTATTTTAGGAACGAGCAGAATTACTCATTGTTGAGGGCACGTTGACGGTCATTATGAGGAATAATGTTGTGTATATATATATATATATATATATATATATATATATATATATGTGTGTGTGTGTGTGTGTGTGTGTGTGTGTGTGTGTGTGTGTGTGTGTGTGTGTGTGTGTGTGTGTGTGTGTGTGTGTGTGTGTGTGTGTGTGTGTGTGTGTGTGTGTGTGTGTGTGTGTGTGTGTGTTTTACTATGCCGACATCACGCAAAGCTAAGCAAGCAGCAGTCATAAAAAGCTTTTCGGGACTTTCGTAATCACAACAATCGAATGCGAAATTGTTAGAATTACTTCGCTATGATAATCACACACCTTTTTCAATTCAACCAACGAAGTATTTGCGCGGCACTTGAAACGAGGACTGGGGGACGTCCCCTAGCCCTCATTGATCGTGAATTGTAGCCAACTAGGCCAAGCCATTCCTCTTGTAACCTTTATCAAGGTTGCGTACCACCACGCGTGATCCAAATGCATACAGCCACTGCACATTGGCACCCCACCTGACCTCCTCCGCATATAGCCGGAGCAACTTCAAGTGCGATCACATTATAAATCAACGCTTGAAAAAGGCTGACAACCTGATCTCAAGGTATTGCGGTTTTTGTGGTCCCAGATCACAACGGCATGCACCACTTCTCTAAGTTTTCGACTCACAATTCCCTTTCCAGCGGGTACTGCAGGGCGGCTAGAATGGTAGTTTTTGTGCGCTTGTGAATCATACCGTCTTCGTACTGCTTGTTGTAGCACACCTGTGAAAAAAAAAGACAATTGTTGTTTCGACTACGTTGTGCAACTTCGAAAAACTTTTAAACGAGTTCACCGCCGTCTGAGTCGGGCCTTCATTGTTACCATTTCCACATACACACACAAAAAATGTCAGAGGTTAATTTGATTCTATTGATTTATCAACGCATGCAGAGCGTCGACGAAGACAAAAATATGTGTAGTATCGGTTCAGGAATTAGTCGTTATTATTGTTTAACTGAATAGCTGTGCCACAGATTTCCTGTTTCCACAACGCGCTTTACTCGCGAATAAAAAAAATACATTTAAATAAAAGTAGCATTTAACTTTGATTACTGTTTACATTGAGCTGTTCTTTAGTGTTCTTTTTTTTACTTCTGCTGCGTGCTAGTCTTCTAAAATTTATTTAGAAAGAGGGCTTTACACTTATTATTATTTGTTATTGTTGCTTAACTTCTAGCATAACTACTCATCAGCCGAGGACACATTTTTGCGTGTGATCAAATGTAGATGTGCTTGTTTAAAAACACCAATAATACGTAATTCATTCTTTAATAATATGAAAAGTATTTTTGTTCGCCATACTCAGAAAACAACCGAATGGTAGAAATCAAAATCTAATTGAGGCTAGTTGTTTACAACGAATTAGCGGGAGAAATGAACTTCAAGGTTGTTAATATCCGAACCGACAAAATTCTTTCACGTCAGGGGTACAATTTTTAGGGAAATCGGTGTAGTTGGCAGTAATATTGCTGCTAGACATAGCAGATGGAAAACCAAGACGATCACAGTGAGGAAAATTATTGCATTGACACTCATTCTAAGGTTATCGATCTGACGTCCTGAACAACAATGACAGTTTTAAAGATAACTATTTTTATTTCTTATTTTCTGTATTTATTGATTTATTTCGAAATGCTGCACGCCAACACTTTTGGCCTGCAGCAATAAATGTATCGGCAATAATTTACATGCTGGCCAACGAGTTTGCTACAAGAAAACACCAAAGGCAACTCCAGATGTCAAGATGGTTGTGGTCTGCGACCACATTTGGTCAGTAGCGCATGCGTCCTTGACCAAGGCCGCCACCACGCGGGCAAGGGCTAAAGCATCGAGGCACCCTATCTTATGGCCATATATACGTAGCGCCTCAACGACAGCGTCTCAAGGAACCAATGCGAGAACAGTCCCCTTAGCTCCGTGCCACCGTGTGGTATCGCACCGTAAGAACAGTATAACCTCGCTACATCTGTGATATTTTTACAGATGCGTAAGACTGCGTTATCTTCGGCATTAGCCCACAAAAAAAGAAAAACAGTTAGGTACTCCCGAGAAATCACCGGTTAGTTCCCAAAGAAAGCTAAAGTTTCCAGTCACCTCACGTGACTGGAACCACCCTCCTGCCAATCTTGTTTCCATCACGGATCATGCTTTGTTCAGACAATCCTTATTTGCATTTTTTCATTCCAACTAACCGTGTCATATAGCGAGTCATTTTGTTTGCATCACGCCGTTCGTTTTTCGTTTTGTTGATTATTTCCTTGTGTTCTGCCTTAATAGCTTTTGTATTACCGTTTCTATTGTATAACTTTGTATACCTTACCGTTTCTTTGTAACCACTCCCCTCTACAATGCATCTACGTTAGAGGGTATTTGGAATGAATAAATAAATAAATAAATAAATAAAAATTAAATTAAATTATGGGGTTTTACGTGCCAAAACCACTTTCTGATTATGAGGCACGCCGTAGTGGAGGACTCCGGAAATTTCGACCACCTGGGGTTCTTTAACGTGCACCTAAATCTAAGTATACGGGTGTTTTCGCATTTCGCCCCCATCGAAATGCGGCCGCCGTAGCCGGGATTCGATCCCGCGACCTCGTGCTCAGCAGCCTAACACCATAGCCACTGAGCAACCACGGCGGGTAAATAAATAAATAAATAAATAAATAAATAAATAAATAAATAAATAAATTAATTAATTAATGCTTTAAGACGTTGAGGTCTTGCTTAGATATTCTAGCGGAGTGCTATAATTATCAAGGGACTCCATGCTCTGGCGTTGAAAAGTTGGCCACGCACCTTCTGCAGCCGCAGTATGTTGGTGTTGGCGCTGTGCTTGGCCTCAGCCAGCGTGTCCTCCCGCCGCTGCAGGGAGATGCGGGGACCCAGGGCGCTGCGCTCCGAGCCAGCGGCCGCAACCTCGGCGTACGGGTTCTCGATGAACGTGTGCAGCTGCACCCACTTCCAGTCGGCGCCGCTGAAGTTCTTCTCGCGGCGCTGCTTGTTGGTCGACTGCTTGGCCGTGTTGCGCAGCGCCGTCACCACCACGTTCATGTTGGCCTTCTCGGCCTCCGACATCTGCACTAAGCCTAAAGAGCGCGAAACCTCGAGGTGCGGTACACAGCTTGAGTGTCTTTTTTAGCTCGGAACTATAGAGAAAAATGGGGGGGAGGGGGGGAGTCGGTATACGCTTACATAATGAAACAAAAATCGGAGATGGAACGTAATAATGTTGGAATCAAAAGGAGGAGAAGTTTATTTCTGTTAGCGACGTAGCAGTAATGCAGCCAGTGCCACGAGCACCACCTCGTCACCTTTAGCTGTTACATCTTTGGGTACTGAGGCCGAAGTCGATGTGTGTTATTTATCGAGGGTCGTGTGTCCATGGAGATGTATGTACAGATAAGTACGACACATATCTAAACACACATTCCTCGTATCACAGTGGGTTTATGCAGCCACTGGGGGATTATTTAAGGATGGACACACAGCCATTTGGACATACTGAGTATCCGAAGTTGTTTCTTTTTACTCGGTAAGATCACACCAGCGAAGTGTGGGCTAGAGGCAAAGACAGCCTCGACACACAAGGTGGAGAGAAAGACAATATATCTAATACCCTGTACCTCCATCTGCATCTTATATATCGCCTTTTCTTCTTTTTTTCGTGCTGTATTTCGTTTTCAAGATTACTTCGCTTCACAACTTATCGCCAGCAGACATGTCATCGCTCAAGCATAAGTCTAGTGCCCTGAAACTGCAAAGCTCATGATCAATAATGCAATGTTTGAGACAGTGTTTCGACTAGGGGAATAGTCTTCATCAGGGTCCCTTGTATAAAGGTTCGAAACGCTCCTGCTCGATTACTGTTGATCGTCTCAAGTCTCCGTCGTGCTGTTAACGCCTGGCTTCTTACAAGTTTGTTAGAGAGAGGGACCCTGAGAGACGCCGTGGCTGATCAGTTACAGGGTGGTTTTCACTACCTGCGTTTGTTTAAAGCTCACCGAAAGCTAGGCGTACATGAGCGCCTTATTGTATCGCGCCGCAATCGAAGTGTGGCATCCGCTGCTGGGGATTCGAACCCCCTGCCTTCTTCTCGGCAGCGAAACGCCGTAGAGACTTAGCCACAACGACCATTGTGTCGCCTAATGCGCTAGTAATTCTCTGTAGCCAGGCACAGAACTCGGGACATTTTTCTTTTGTGAACAGCACTGTACTGACACATTCAAGCTGTCATCCTTCATCAGCGCCAATAAACTGAAGAGAAAGCGAAGACATTCTCCCGAGGAAAAGAAGAGAATGAAAAAAAGGTCGAGCTCGCCTCAGGGAGACTAGCTTACTCGGAGGAGAAGTCTCAGAAAGATTGCGCGCTCACCTAATGTCCACATCAGCTGGGGCAGAGTGAGGGTGTTTATGGCTTGTACCAAAAATACCAGGCCGAGTCGTATTGCGTCCTCCTGCAAGCGAGAAAAAAAATCTTTTTTTCCTAGAGGCTCTCACTCTTGACATGATCTTTCCAATAACGCGCACAATTTGAGTTGATTATTTCCTCTTAACTCACGTAATTACGACGTCCTCTGCATGACCCGGTGCTAGGGTAAAAAGCTTTGGCAAAAGTTTTGGTTGAGCTCCCTACACAGCTACAAAAACAAGTACGCGACCTTGAATTAGTATTTCGCGAGCCATTTCACAGTTTTAGAAAAAACCGATGTGCAGCAAAACTCTTGTACTTACTAGCACCTTATGATTATGCAGGTCTAACTTTATGTGGTGTGTTTCAATTAAGAATTTGTGTTATTAGCAAATAGAGTGCAGCGACCATTATAAGAAGCCGATTGTTTCGGCAATACATCATTTGGCACGGCACGCACATCAGCTTATGTTTGATTATAGGTAATGGACGGAATAATTAACTGAGTTTGACTGACTGGCTTATGGTGTGCGTTGCCGGGTAGGAAATTTTTGCCCGCTGGTAATCCCAAGCGCAACGCCAAGGCAGAAAACTATCTCCTCAAGATATGCGGCGAAATGATGTGTTATTATAGTTAGCATCCTTTCTAATGATATTATACGCAGAGAGCCTTTCAAACTCCAGCTGCAAGATAAATGTACTTCGGCATATATTTTGAGTGCGCATTTCTCAAAATCGGTTAAAGGAGCTAGGATGCTTGCAAATGGGCTTGATTTGCGTACTTCCTTGCTTCCATTCTGCACTTATGGCATAATCTCTAATGCAGTTGATTAAGAGGGTGATTATCGAATAGTGGTCATTCTGACCATTAATAATTGTCACTTAAAAGCGCTTCCACGAATGCTGTGTTGCCGTAAAAATTGTATCCATGTCTGCGGCGCTATACTTACTTATGGTGTCTCCCACAAAACCTGTTAGGCAATTCTACGTGATCATTGGGGCTATTAGATGTTAAAGTAAAAGGCACCTAGGTTTCCATTCATTTACCTAACAAATTAATTTATTTCTTAAACAGGCATTTTCCGTTTCATCATAGTACCACCCATGACGCAGGGCGAAGTTGACAGCCGCTTGATCCGTGACAGACACTCAGAAATTGCGCCTGCCAATCTTCAGTTACGACGCCCCACTACAACTAAATTTGACTGTCTAAACGGGTTATAAATGAGTAGTATATACTATTGAATCAATCCTGGCAAAGCTGCAGGCCTGGTACTAATTATGTTTCTTGTTTCTTGTTTCTTATTTCAACCAAGCAGACGATGCAAGTAGACGATGCGTGTAGCTATAGTAGTTAGCGAATATGGCATAAATACCACCACGTCACCCACGGAGTTCTTCACCGCGTCGCAGGCATGCCGCGGCGCAGCATAATTTGCACGTTTACGCTGAGGATCCAAGCTGGTTTTCAGCGTTGTGGGTCTTGCGTCACTTCCAGAGAGCGGTAACTGCCGCATTTTTGTTCTTTGTTTTTCAATGGTAATATCAACAGCGTTTATTGTTTGCCACGTTCTTGTCGCGCATCCACTCACATGCAAAAGTAATATCTTGCACGGCGGTTGATGTAAATGGATACACTCTCTGTTAACTTCACACGGTGGTGACTAACAACAATCGAGCTCCTTGGTTCCCTTTCTTGAGTTTGTGTTTGAGTTTATTCAGCCACATGGCAGGTACATAACAGTAGACATAGACATAATTAGGTGTGATGGGTAAAAAAAGCTGCATTTCACAGCTTTATTGGCCCCATCACTCGGAAAACAAAATTACAAAATTGCAAAATTCTTCTCGTTCTATCTAGAACTGGGCCTTTTACGTGGTCCAGATATTCGGTCGCAGTTGACCTTTCAACGACACTAAAAGTCCGAATTTGGCTCCAGCTTCAGAAGTGTACCGAGAGAAATAGACTTAAATCGACTAGACAGGCAACATCATTCGCGTATCTAGCCAGTGGTGCCGTTATTGCTGGGACCCCGCGCGAAGCAGCGCTATTGAATGCGGCGGAATGGCTTCGTCGAACGGTGTACCCTGAGGGCCACGCTGACGTTGATGTTCGAGATCCACGACGAGAGCGAGAAGCCCATGATGACGGCGCTCTTGAAGTTGATCCAGACCAGAGCCACGCACTGGCGCCAATTGAGGTCGTAGCCCGTCGAGCAGAGGACCGGGTACAAGACGAGCACCATCAGACCCCTGAAAGTGCCACGCGTTGTGGAGGATTGAACAGTATCCTGCTTGTAGTGAGTGTAGCGAAGAGTAGGAGCGCCAGATATTACATGCCTCTTCACGCGAAATCGCTCGCTTGGCCGCACTCGAACCTTCCACAGATGCAAAGTAGCATTTTGCCGTCAGTTAAGCTTAACGCCATGTTTGCGGGCGTTCCTTATGTTCTCGTTGCGCTCTGGTTGAACTCAGCATCCCCATATTGCGCTACAAACGCGGCCGATCACGTTGTTTGTGTGTTTTTTTGTGTGTGTGAACTGGCGTAGAAGAGAAACTTCTCATTTAGGCATAAACTTAGAGAACCCGCTTCTTTGGGATGTGTGTAGCAATGCGATATACTTGCCGCTGTAACACAAAAGGTGCAAAATCCCTAAATGTAGCAAGTTATGCGTGGTACTTTGCTATACATGCATCTGTCACCGCCATTCTTCCCTCTACAAGCATTATGCACTGCATTCGTTCTGGTTACATCGGTGCGTACAGACGCGTCTGGCGCTTTATGTGCGACTAATTTGTTTTTCGTATTAGGGGATAACATGTGAGTGGTCGAGTGCATAAACATATAATTTGCATGAGATTAAAGTTGGAACATTCATCGTGGACAAACATAAACATACTGCATGAAATTACTCGTTGCATATAGGATTGAAGTAAACAATGATATACGCGGGGTCGTTAGTTGTATAACATTTAAGTAAAAGCATTACTAAAGGTTTGCTCCACTTAGGCTCCGAAGAGCACGTTACGTCGATATATTCAATTCATGTATAGGGTGCCCCAGCTAACTTTATTCAAGCTGGTGAACGAAAAAAATGTGATAGAACACGACGCCAGACACAGTTTTAAAACCTATGGTCTTCGGTTTTCGAAGATTTGACGTCCGAACACGGTAGGTCTTGTAATTGTATCATGCACCACGTTTTTCTTTTTTTTCGTTGAGCGGCTTGTGGAAAGTTAGCTGGGACACCCTGTTTATTGTAATGGCGTTCGAACGTCTAAAGGTTTAACGAACAGCAGTTGCTATATTGTTTAACTTTGTTTTCGCTGAAGCAGAATGAATAGGCCAGCACCGCAAGTAATTGCACTAGGTGCTCGCAGATACGAACATCTACTAAGCCCTATATCGACTCACCTGACAATTATCTTGGCGGCGTACGTGTGACCCAGCAGGATGATGTCGTCCACGTCCAGATATTCGACCGCGTCGCGGCCTACTTTGAAGGCGGCCAAGAACACGATAACCGTATTGTACGTGTATCGAAACAGCATCCAGAACCTGCCCCAGGGAGACAAAAAGAGAGAGAGCACAAAGTCGAAACCGGATTTTGCGAAATTCTTGATTATACGAACAACTTCTCGTTCTCGTGAGGTATCCCAATTAGCCTTTTATTTATTCCGCAGTTCTTCTCCGAAAGGTGTGCCATTTTTGTTTCATTAAGATCAGAAAAACTGAGCCGAAAGATACGAGCGAAGGGCGAGGTCCTCCCCCAAAACCATGCTGCGTGCGCTTCCCATCATTTGGCGTTCCTCAACGGCTGGTGGAGGCCCGAAGGGAAGGCGCCATCATTTCTCAATAACCAGGAAGGGGCGCATTTCACAAGCTGAACGCATTCAAAGAGAGAAAGCTCACAGCTCTGCAGAACCGCAAAACCGACGAACGTGCAGTCAGAGCCAAACGTTTGCACGCAGCGCTCACGGCGAGTACGCTGCATCGCGCCATGAAGCGCGCATGAAAATCCTAACAGAGAAGGATCAAGCATGTTTCCTCGCTCGAGGATGCTACTGCGTCCCTCAGTCACGGTTGTACAGGCCGAATTCGGCTAACCTCAGCGTTTTCACTGTGCGCGCGGTTCGCGAACTTTCGTCCCCGACTATGCATGCAGACAAAGGACAGCATGGAAACAGCACGAGCTGTACGAGCGAAACAAGGATCTGAACACTTTGCATCCGTGCGCTACACACACGCGCAAGTGACATTCACAATGCGCAGGCTGGCGCTGTGTATCATAGAAACATCGTGGGTACAGCACGAAGTAGACAGGATGAGAAGAAGTAGACACACACCCACCAGCCGAGTAACGAAGTGAAATGCGATCGCAATCTCCGTGCGCACACGCGCAAATGTAAATGCAATCCGAAACGCATCACACATTTCCTTCAGTGGCGGCTGTGGCCGTCTTCTGCAGTTTTTATCATCTCTACAATCGCCAGCATTAGGCTTCATGCTTATACGTCACTCAAGAACGGAATCCTTGCTTGCGTCAGTGTAACGACGCGCGCAGCATCGGAATCGAGCCTTACTTCCGCAGCACTATCGGGTCCATGATGGTCGAGGCACTATGCGCGCTCGCGGTGAGTGCGAGCGCGATGATTGACGTGACGCCGCTGCCCAGGAACGCGTGCTCGCTCAGCAGGAAGGTCAAGTAGACGGCGCACAGCGAGACCAGGTAAGTGATGGACACGTCCTGCGACAGCGCGATGAGCAGGTAGGCCAGCAGGTGGCCCACCAGCTTTCCGAACACCGGGCCCAGCACCAGCGTGGTCAGCACGGACAGGCCAAAGTCTGTGAGCGAAAGGAAGTCCGAGCGTTTAAGCACGCGGTTTCCAGTTGAACCTTTCGGAGCGACTCGGAATGGAATAGGCTATAAACGTTTACTTCGAAACCGACACAGAACTTTAATGATGGCTGGTTTCGATCATGCTGCTGTGACGAGGGCTGGTGTAGGAGAGAGAAACGGGCTTTATTGTAAAGACGGCTGTTTACCCGAGCCGATGTCGCCGGTAGGGCATCAGTTATTGCTTTTAGGCTGGGAATTTCACCTGAATGTGCTTGATCTACTGCACGAGGATTCGGCGGCGCATGTGGAGAGGGGGTTGTGAGGCGATATTGTGGAGCGATCACTATCAGGAATACGATCACCTTTGCGAAATTTCACGTGACTTGGCACCGGACATGACGAAGTATTCGCTCCGCAGCGTTGCTCACACGGTGCGAAAGTACTGGGGGCGAGCTCCACTACTGGAAAAGCTGGCGCCATCATCGGCGTGACGTGGCATGAGGGATCACGTGGACAAAGTGGCCGCGTTGGCTGCTTCCGAAGCACCGAAGCGAACTGAAAACGAAAGTCCCACCTGCGCTGCAGTTCTGATTAAGTGGCGAGGTTTTCCCGCCTTGGATAACTGCTTGACAGCATTTGAAAGCACTATAATAAGTAGTGGCTGCTTTTGGAGGCGTGCTGCATAGCAGGCTACTGCTCGGTGCCACAGTGCCGGACGTGGGTGACGGAGCCTGGTGTCAGCCTTATTCACACGTAGCCGCAAGACAAGAAGCTGCTTGAAGCTTGGCTCACGAAACTTAGAACCGGCAATCAGCCATCGGCTACAACTCGGGTAAGCAGGAAGAACAGAGGCGAGGAATATTTCTGCTACGGCGTCGGGACTGCGATGTTCGGTGAGTAGCAGAAAACGCGCACTGAGGCACTCGCCCGAGCACGGCTACCCGGCTAGTGTCATGACGCGTTATTCGGTCTATGAACTTGTTGATGCTAGACACTGGCAAGTTCACTGGAATGGAAAGGGAGCGGTAGGATGCACGTTAAAGAAAGGCATGGCACATGGTCGTGTTTGTGTTGTGAATTTCTGGATTACGAAAAAGAAGCAGCAGGAAATCGCACGCTGAGAAAACGGATAAAGATACAGTGCGGCGCAACAGGAGAAATAGTGATATTGAAAACATTTAAGAATTTAGAAAAAAAAAAGATTGAATCGTCACGATGGCACGAAATTATTTTTGAACAGCTCTGATAGCGTCCACGCAAGAATGGTTGCTGGTGTACTGTCAAACGCTTATATTATGCGGCCTAAAACTCATGTCACAGTGCGAAAACGCGCTCGCAGCGAAAGCAAAACATTGTGCGCGGACATGCATGCAGGCACGCAGTCGGTCGCTGCGAGCCCGTGCGATTGCTGCATTGAGGCTTCATTCTGTTATGTTCTATTGGGCTATACAGACAGTCCACTATAAGAACATATTTCACATATTTTGCTCTCAGCGTTTTCCTACCTTTCACCCAAGAAGCCGGTTCGGGAGACACCATAGCGGCGACCGCGCGCAGTGGCGCTCACTGTAGATATTCGGTAAAGCGACATAGCGTCTGTAAACTATTCTGTGCTTTCAGTTTGCCCAAGATTGTTATTTTGATAATATAAACTTCGCTCGTTTTGAGAGTTCTTGCAGAAATTTTCAGGAGGGCCACTGCGTGGTGTTTTTATTGAGTGCCGTAAGCCAAACCTATGAGGAGCGTGCCGCGTTATCCCTCGTAGTACGCAAGAGAGGCGCTTCCGACAGATGGTGACTCCGCAAGTCCTCTCCCCCAATAGCACAGTGGCATAGTGCCAGGAATGCTATCGGAGCATCCGGTGCCGTGTCACGCGGAATCTCGTAAATGTGATAGTAACCCCGAAAGCGATCGCTCGAGAATACCGCCTCTAGTGGAGCGGGCCAGCTCGCCCATGAGCGGAGAAGTGATAGGGGCAGAGGAAAATGATGGAGGAAATAGAAAGGATATTTAGCGTGAGGACATTTACAGTTGGTGAAAAGGCCATAAGGGCATATCGCCGCAGGCCTGACCGGACATATAACCTTGGCGGCAATCTACAATATTCTAATTGACATTAAGAGAAAGAATTGGTGCTGGGCAGGTCATGTAATGAGCAGATTAAATAACTGTTGGACCATTAGGGTGACAGAATGGGTACCAAGAGGTACCAAGAGAAGGGAAGTGCAGTAGAGGACGGCAGAAGACTAGATGGTGCGACGAAATTAGGAAATTTGCGCCTGCTATAGTTGGAATCGGTTGGCGCAGGAAAGGGGTAATTGGAGATCGCAGGGAGAGCCTTCGTCCTGCAGTGGACATAAAACATGATGATGATGATGGGTACTGAGTGCTTGGGGCATACACCGGGCCACAGAGTTCAGGAGCTCTGCGTTTGTCTCTCACGAGCGATGAAGTGAGCGAATTCTCTCTGCATCACCTGGTGTCCGGCAGCCACTCTAGGATGACGTGTAGCGCCTGCATAGTTGCATGTATGATGAACGTGTGCGTTGCTTGGATGTGGGGAAGTAAGGAGTTGTGACGGAATAAGGACACGTGCGGTATTCGTCTTACTCGCCGCGTGCCACATTTTGAGTAAACGAAGGAAACGTACTTCACGCAATATTTTTTTTAGACATGCTGTACGTGTTCTTTTTGG
Source organism: Dermacentor andersoni (assembly GCF_023375885.2). Lineage (NCBI taxonomy): Eukaryota > Metazoa > Arthropoda > Arachnida > Ixodida > Ixodidae > Dermacentor > Dermacentor andersoni. The sequence goes on along the minus strand of NC_092823.1, from coordinate 120,463,061 downwards.
ATTTCCAGTGGAGTACATCTCTGCCTGCTGTCGAACGTACCTTGTGAGAGGGTTTTGCAACGTTGTTCTTCGATAACAAATCCAACACTGCGATTGGCTTATGTCTGTTCTTACAAGGAGTTCTGCCGTAAGACCTTTCTTTTTGTGAATATGTCATGCGCTGTGCGCTGCTTACTGGAGAAGGTGAACTCCTTGACAACTGCGACGCTGTTGTAGACGAACCAGAAGAATGACAAGCCCACCAGTGCTTCACCCATGACCAGAGTCTCGAGAATGTGAGACTTGGCTGCATGAAAAAATTAATGTGAAGCATTTGACACAGGCGCCGTGGCTACGGAAAGTTCTTAATGTAGTAAAATCAGATGTTATTACAAGACTGTTTACTGCATCAAGAATACGTAACTTGAAACGAAATAACCATGCGGAACCGGATGGAGAATCAGTCGTCATTCCGGATAGCAACTCGAGCACTATGGTTGTCTTTCTTAATTGCACTACAATATTATAACCTTAAAATTCTTGCTGTTATTTGTGTGCCGTTATACTTGATGTCGTACCTCCGCTAAGACCGGTAGACTATTCTTTATATTTAGACCACAATTTTAATTATTCATTCTCGTAATAAATCAACAGTCTGATGGTAAAATTTGACTATCCTAAGACAAAGAAACAAATAAAGACATTTCGACAAAAAAATATAAGGGTCATAAGTGTTTTTCGCGGACGTTTCTTTGCCGTGTAGCTTATGACTTGAATAAGGAGAACACAGTCTCGCAACGTAATACTGCATCGCGAATCTTACATGCCTGCGGCAACCTGATTGGCTGACCATGCTCCTAATATGGCGCCATTGCCGTTGGTCAAGTTGCCGTAACAGTTTATGAAGACATCTTGGTTATTTAGAAGCATCATCATTAAATTGTTTGGTTCAGGCGTCATTTGTGCATTTGTGTGTAGAGCACCACTGAAGTTGCAAGATAAACAGGTCTGGTGACTAGACCATCGGCAGGTGGTTGAGGAATTGGCGGTCCTGAAATTTCTCTGTACATTATTTCGTTGCTTGAAAATGTTCGCATTCTGAAGCTGCCCGCCGTGAACACAGTACCCGTGAATTATCAGCAAGTAATTGCTGGACTTGCAAACTGATGCTGTTACATGTCCCAGAGGGTTTATTGGAAATGCCGCAGTGGAAGGTTCCTTTTTAATGTTTACTATGTTGGGTTCTTTCGTTTTCTTCCAAAGCACTGTAAGCGAAAGTTCTTGCATCTCGCCCAAACAGGACTGCGGCTGTTACCGTAGCCTGGAATTGTAGTAGGGACGTTGTGCATAGTAGTATAAAGTCCCAGTTACAAAAGAACGGCGGCGGGTAAAACAGCTTACTACAGATTGTCCAAGGACAAAAGGACTAACCTTGACGAGCTTTAACTTGACTTTACATTTGGCTTTAGCGCGGCGCGGCCACAGGAAATATTGGGGGCTCATTGCTTGCCTGTGGTTAGAAATGCAATCTCGGTGTAGAACATGGGTTCCGGGCAGCAGACCAGGAAGCCCATGAGAGCTGATGTGGCAGAGTTGTCCCCTAGGCCGTCCCGACCCGGGCCCATGGTGTCGTGTCCACTGACGCTTTCCTTGCTTGAGGGCACCATGAACGTCATGTACAGCACGAACATGCAGCAGCAGAGCACTGAGAAACGCAGCGGGAAGATTCCGTTGTTCAGTAATGTCTGAAGGTGTGCGAGATAGTACGAAATAATTGCACCAGGGTGGCCAACCACTTCTCTGGCGAGGGAGTGTCGCTGCGTCATTCTGTCGACCTTGCAAGCAACTTCGGTCATGCTAATTTAGGTTCAACAAGTACAGAACTGTAGGGCATGTATATCGTGCTTGTGTGGTTGTGCCTCGTCCGGTCTTTCGAGCCAACACTCCGAACTTCACGCTGGGGCATCACTAGGGAGGGAGGGGTCACAGCTGGCAGGCACTACCACTACACCCTCTCCCCGAAATTGTGTACCAGGCAGCCGCCGGCACAGCCTTCCTATCGACACCCCTCCGTCCGTCCTCGATTAAGTGCGGACTCGCACCGCCTCACCCCCCCCCCCCCCCCCCCCTCCGTTCGAAAAAAAAAAATATTTTCCTGGCTATGCCACTGAACTCAATCAAGAGAGACACGGGGAAGGCGAGAGATGGAAATTCAAGACGATGAGCGCAACTAGAACAAAGTAAAAGCGGGAGCCAATGTTTACACAAGTGTACTTACCTTTTCGGCACAGTATACAGTGTGTGCCACGTTACCAGATGGAACGGCGGAAAAAGTGGATATGCGCGGTCTGTAGGCAACAGTACGCACAGTGCTCAGCAGTTGAGTACTATACCCGGAGCACATGGGCACTGGCGCTTTTTGCATCAACTGTATGTGCTGGAGGCACCGAGCTCATGCATCGTAGCACAGTGAGAGCGAGAACCTTTGTGGCGCATTCTGACTGCATTTGGTCCCACGGCGATCACCTAGAGCTCATCTGTGGCGCAGAAAAAAAAGATAAAGACGGTGGCAGCCGCACGATTCGAATGTTTCGTTTCAATCGTTGAGCAGTCTACATTTCTAACGCTGATTTGCCATGGTCTAGTAGTTCTAGCATTAATCAAGGAGCCTTTCATGCGAAAAAGCTTCGCGTCCCATGGTAATTGCCTGTCTTCGCGTCCGCAGCTGTAACTGCTCCGGAGCTTCGGCTATGAAGGCGAACAACCAGATATCCAGCCGCCATTTTACCGTCGTATGCGTGCATCAGTCTTCCTTCTAGGGTATGTTTCCCTTCCCCGCGCTTCCCAACTCTGGTTCCGTCCTGTACATGACTGTTTGCTGTGCATCGATGGCGAACAAAAACGCAACGACGTCTTCACATTCGCAGCCACTGGCGACTTTCATCGCGCCAAACTGTCTGAATTGGACCATGACTGAAGATTGGGCTAGCTTTTAAGACATCAAGAATGGCGAAGCATTAGAAAGATAAAAATAATTGCAACGGACAGAGAACAAGAACTTACCTACACATGTGCGATCGGCGAAGGAGCTCAAAAAACACAGTCGGACATACGCCTCCTTTTCTTTGTCCATAATTTTATAGCACAGCTCTTCCATTCCTGCGTTGACTGTCCGCAATGGATGGAAGAGCGAAAGCGAAGCAACGCGGAGCATGAAAGACGGCGATGTCAAAGAGAGCGCGAGGAGGAAAGCGGAGGAGGAGGGTACGGGGAAAGCGTGCGAAGAAAAGCGTAGTTTCGTACAAGGCGGCCGCGGGCTCTGCGGCAGCGACCGCTACGGCATGCCGCCAGACTAGTGCGTCGCCGTCTGTGCACCGATGGCATGCGTACCGCACGTCGAGCGTTACCGTATATGGAAACAAAGCGCTGCATGAGCGGGGGTCTGTTTACAGCGGCTGCTGTGAATCACGGCCACGCTTCACGCACGCGCTGTCTCTAGCGATCCCTCGATCAACGACGCAGTCGCGCCACACTTTGCTCCGTTTGCAATGGGCCGCACGAGACATTATCCGCGCCAGCCAATATATCGTGGAATCAAAACGCGTACACGTTTCGCATTGGGGAGTCTCGTAATCGTCGGCGAATTTTCTACTCCGGAAAGAAACGATACGACCTGGGACAAACGTAAAGGCGGTACTATGTCTCGTAGCATTTTTCTAGCATTCAGCTACAAAGAAAGGACCGGGGAATGAGAGCTGACCCCGATGGCGGGGGGCAGTTTGACAGTGTCCCAACGCGTTAGCTGCCACGAGATGAGAACAGGACAAGCTGACGCGCCCCCGTGAGGCAAAACATTAATTCAGTTAATTAAATTATGAGGTTTTACGTGCCAAAACCACTTCCTGATTATGAGACACGCCGTAGTGGAGGACTCCGGAAATTTGGACCACCTGGGGTTCTTTACCGTGCACCTAAATCTAAGTGCGCGGGTGTTTTCGCATTTCGCCCCCATAGAAATGCGGCCGCCGTGACCGGGATTCGATCCCGCGACCTCGTGCTCAGCAGCCCAACACCATAGCCACTGAACAACCATGGCGGGTAATTCAATTAATTCTAGTTTCCAAATGGAAGCTAGAGCGCACACAAATGTTCTAACTCGTGCTGTGTGGAACGCGATGTATTCGTGCCACTCGTATCAAAGGGTAATACAGGTCACTTCATTGTAAAGGTCGCGCAGTGTACCTGTTCACACAGGAATAGACCATGCCGTACCACAAAGCGGCGCTCGGATTAGTTGGCGTCGGCATGAGAGAAGCATGTGTACGGCTCAAACATCGCGCTGCATGATTTTGTGGTATCGGGGTGAAGAATGCACCGCCCATTAGCAACATGGCACAGTGGTTACACCGTCATTGGAGCCAAATAATGAACGCACCACCGTAGGTGTTATCGTTCACAACCACTACACTCACTCGGGCAATATTCGTAGTCTCCTGACAAAGATTTAATCATGGTATAATTCACGAGGATATCAAAACATTCTTCGTGCACAACCTCGGTAGCATCGAAAGACTCTTAGCGCAGTATCTCCATGCAGAGCCCTGAAAGAGCACAAACGCGATGTTGGAGGTCACATTTGGCAAGGACGTGCTTCTTGAGAGCCGAAAAAAAAAAACAACTGGAGGACGCTTAAGCTTCACCTTTAAGAGGGGAACGCGACAGCATTCCTCCCGACTGCCTTTCATGCTTCCCGGCAGCTGCAGCTTACGTAACCGTAACGTTTACTGGGAAACGCTGGCGGCGAACGCTATGCACGAAGGCAAGCTTTCTGGTAGAAACGCGGCCCCTTGCGTGGGTCGATCTGCTGTCATTATTTCGTACTTTTAATATTTCAGTCTTGAGAAGAGATAACATAAAATATATGCGCAGTCGGTGTTTGATTTTTCTAATGCATTTGTTTGTGAGGTGCCGTTCTCAAAATTCCGAGGAATAACTTTGTAAAGAATGAAAGACAAGGTATGAGCAACTTTGGTAGTGGAAGAGTGGTTGGGTATGCGTGGTTCGAAATTTCGTTCGATGTTCATTTTGCCTATGCGACGTCGGACGACGCCGGATTTTCTGCCAGACGGGGCCGTTAACTCTGTCGTGTTAAATACCTACAACATCAAGAAATATCGCATCACCTGAGCGTAACCGTCAAGGTGTGAGGTTGTGATACTTGCAGCGACCCAAAATGAAGTACTATTAATGTTAACGTACACGGCAAAATAACATCTGGAATGTAAATGGTGGAGGTCCACGTCATAGCTTACCGTAGTGAGCTCTGTTGGTGGGGCGCATTCGCATCGAAATTTGGACTGATTTTCTACTTTATATATTACCAGGTGCCGTGAATTTGTGGCCTGCCTCGTACAAGTGGCATCTTTTCTCAAAAGCAGACGCACGAGAAGGCGTTTTCCGGTACGTCATGCCTTAAATCCTGCAGTGCGAAATCACTGGCAGCACCGTGAACGCTTTCGTCCCGTCTTCTGCTTCACATGCCAGTGCTTTGACGTCTGCCGTTCGTGGTGCTCTTGAAGTAACAGCACGTTTGAGTGCGGCGGTGATGTTTGGGGCGGACGGACGTGTTTTTTCAGGGCTCCGTGGCGGCGACGAAAACATGTTTTTCGTGCATGCTTTCACCTTGCTTCTGTTCTTGACTTACTCTCTTTGACCTTGAAATAGTAATTGGGCAGTCTTCCTTTCATTGTTTTTTGCCTTTTTGTGTGCGCGCAGGTGTGCATTGTGTGTATTTGGTTTTGCTGGATAGGGAGAGGGTGGTTTCGCGCCACCTGTTTCAACACGTGCAACCGTGTGAGACGTTCAATATTTATAGCCTTTAAATAGTTGCACGGAACCAAGGTAATGTTTGCCGTCGCTTGGAGATACTCAGATTGTTATTTGTTTTTTCATTCCGCCTAATTAAATAACTAGGCCTAATTAATTGAGCAAGTTGTCAAATATTATAGTCACGTTAAATGTGTCATGAAAAAAATTGCAGAGCAAGATGAGAAACTCCCGATACAGCTTTCTTGTGCTCAATACTGCTACACGAAGGTGTTTTTCCGAGAGTAAAAGAAACCCGCAAGTAGACGAATAATTGACGTTCGAATGGCGGCTCGAGGACCTTGCGTGTTTTGGCGGGCTTCCTTCACGCTCAGAAAAAAAAACACTTTTGTGTAGCACATATCGAACAACAGAAAGCTGTATCGGGAGCTTTGCGTGACGCTGTGCAATTTTCTCAATGAAGGCGCAATGAAAAAACAAATAATCTTAGTATTTCGAAGCAACGGCAAACATTACCTTGGTTCTGTCCAGCTACGTGGCATTTGCATATTTTTAATCTTCGGCTCAAATAACGTGGGACACCCTATTATGTTATGAGCGTCCCCTTTAGAGCGGGGCGGTTGATCGCGCCACCCAACTCTTGTTATTATATTGCCCAATGTCTTACCTATGTTAAAGAAGAAAAAAGAAAAACCCATGATGAATTCTTATGACCAAACATTCTGAACCCCTATTGTAAACTTTATTTTTGTATGTCTCCGTTTTTTTCTCGTTTCCCTACTTTTCTTCCACCAAACTTCCAATCGCCTCTTACTAATCTTTATTGTGGACATGTTTACTTTCCCCCTGCTCTCGCTGAACCCAAGGGCATCAAGGAGGCCAGAGGTGCTTAAATCGATCCCTGGTCAGATATCTTCAAGTTCTGATAAAACATGCTCCGTCATTTCCCAAGCCTTACCGCAGCAAGCACATGCTGCTTCTCCTTTTTTATATCCCGCCCTATAAGTGCGTGTTTAAGGCATCGCAATCTCGCTTCGAAAAGTCATAAACTTCCCTTTGAATTATCATAATTTGAATGTTTCTTGATTTCGCTTTTTCCATTTAAGTGGTTACTCGTGGCAGGTTTTTTTTTTTTTTTTTTTTTTGCTTTGCCGCCACCTATGAGATTATCTCAGCCTTTCCAACTTTCCGCTTGACGGCGTTCTTTGTTGCCATTTGCTCACCATACAGGTCGAATAGTTGCTGGTAAGCTTCCTAGTTTTTTTCCTCCACTGCGAGTCAATCTTCTTCCTGTATACGTATCGCTGTACCGTATCATGTAACGATCAAAACTAAAACTCTAGCGTATACCCAATAATCAGTCAGTTACGCCGGGAACTATATACCGCTGAGCAAGGATATTACCTGTGTGCGACTCGTACCTTTGGAATGCTGCAAACAGCTTGTGAGACGGAGAGCGGTGAAGCGAAGTACTGCATCGTGACACTAACGAACGCCGACAGGGGATTAACGCTTTGGTAGTCACTGTGCAGCGGAGGCTCCAACACCATATAGCCTGGCGTCGGCACTTTGCACAAATGGTTCGGCTTTCGCCTCAGTTTAGCCTGTGGCGCTTCGTCGCCTGCGGAGTGCAGCTTCAACATGAATCCGCAGTGCTTCCACGCCCCTACTGCTTCGCTTGCGATGGAACCAACTAAGAAAACTGCTGCGCTAAGTGGTGCAGAAAGGCAATGGCGTCGACGGACGAATCTCGCTTTGGTCCGGCGAGAGACACGCCATGCAGTGGGAAGCAGAACGCCTTGGCGCGTTCGCGGCGTACGCTGCGAACTGTGCCAGTCACATTCCTGAAGCTGAGGGTGTCGGAGCTCAACTGGCTTCCCGAGACAGGAGTCGGACCGAAATGCTCGTACCGTCGCCGTAGCGACTCGGCGGCTGGACGCCGCTCGCCAACAAGACGCCGCGCGCCAAGCAAACCTGCAACACCACTTCCGACCCGCAAATCACTGTGCCTTTCGCTGCAGTGGACCGAGTGTTCGCGAAGCAAACATGTAACAGCTTTTGTGAAGACACGTTTCATTTTCGTGTTTTACCGATGCCTCTGAAGGACGGACCAAGGACCAAGCATAATGTTTGAATTTACTCTTTTCCATTTGGCCCCCTGATGGATGTATAACCCCTTATGCTTTGTAAGGTAGCGACACTCTTTTCCTCCGCCTTCACTCCTCCTCGTTTCTCCTCTCTTTCACGCTCCCTCCTCGAACGTGGCGCCGCCTACACTGCTCGAGCGCAACGGCGCCAACGTGCGCTCCTCGCCACTCCGTAGACGTTTCTCGAGCAAAAATGGCGCTGATGCACGGCATGACAATGATGATGATGATGAAAAATGACTGCTGTTGCCTATAGCTTGAAATTCAGCATAGCGAATAGATTCTGAAGCTCCCTTTGAAACGTTTATGCGTATTGGTTGCAATGTGCCGTCTTGAAATTATGGATGAGGAATGATTCTCCATATTTCGTGCCTTGCGCAGAACGGAAATTCGACTGCAGGATGTAGAATTCGAGCCTTATCAAAGTTACGACCTGGTTGGTGGAAATGCTCCGCGATGGCCTTGGGCAGCTCTTTAGTTGTGTTCGCGTGATGTCGGCTTAACCTGACGTTCATTTGTTGCCCCATTTCATCGATATACTGTTTCTTACAGAGAGAACATTCAAGCATATTTCGCCCGGAAAGTACAAGTCCACTTGTCGAAACGTTGGCTCCAGTTTTTGCCTTTTCATCGTTTTGATCTCAATTAAGTGTTTTAGTCAGGAGGTGCGAGCTGCGGATCTTGAGCCACTTCGCGCGCTATTCCCGACAACCTGACAGCCTAATCATGGGACCGTATGCTTCGGTAAATATGTGTCACGTGAGAGTGATTGAAAGGGAGTCGGGACGTACCGAGCCCCACGGCGCCCAGGAGCACGCACTGCCAGAAGCAGCGCCAGAAGATGTGGTACCTCACGTTGAGCGCCACCGTGAACACCAGCACGGGCATGTAGAGGTGCAGCAGCTCACCCACGTGGGCGTCGGTGACGGGCAGGAAGGTCTCCTTGTCGCCGTACTGGCTCACCAGCCAGCCGGCGAGGAAACCCCACAGCACCGTGACGGCCACCACTGGGATGTTGATCACACGCTTGACCATGCGCAGCACGGCTGCACGAAAGGGATGGCCGGTGAACCAGCGCTTGCCTGCGAGAATCTCTTACCATCAACCTACTTTAGCAAAAGCAGGGACGGCTTTAAATGGGGCATGGTAGAGGGGGGGGGGGGCGAACTTTGCCAAATTTGTGCTCCCGCCTCCCTTCTCAACATAGCTCCGCTCTTAGCGCCAATGAGCGCCAAGTGATAGGGTGCCCTCTTGCTCTCCCAGCAAAATTTAAAAAAAAAAATGATAACTCCTCCCCCGCCCTACTCCCTATGCGCAGAAGAAACCTTGTGCCGTCCCCGACCACAAGTGACGAAGCTCCGGCATAGCCTACGGGTTTAAAATGGAATAAGAGAGAACACTTCAGCGCCCATCACTTGTTTCGCCATCATCAGGACCTCTGTATGCGCTGCTGCGCTTCAGTACCGTATACTTCCTACTTACACGACACAATCACAACGAGCAGCAGCAGCAAGGTGCCGTACTCCGGCTGGCTCTCGTAGGTGGCGCTGGTTGTAGCCGGATCCTCCATTTCTGCAAAGACGTTTGCATAAGCATTGCATTACCAGTCCCAAAAGGGTTCGCAAGCTTTCAACATCCCTGTAAAGGAAAGCAAGTAATTACTGCATTGTCACAGTTCTCGCATATGCAGCTAAAACCTTTAGATCAGCAAATAAATACGAAAGGAAGCTTAGGGCCACTTATCGAATCACAGAATGAAGAACGACAGGCGTAACGTTCCGAGACAAATATGGCAGTATAGATTTTAAATAGTACCAGAATGTTTTATTTGAGATAAAGATGAAATACATTCGCCATGCGGCATTGTGGCACAAAACGGAATTTGAGCAGAAGATAATCTACTCTGTTGCTCAAGTACACCAGGTGACCATCCAGAATAAGGGACTGCGTACCAAGCGTAATCAAACGCAGCAGAACATTAAGGCTGCGTTCCAATTACTCGCCGTAGGCAGCAAATTAGACGGCTAAGTGGGCGGTGGTCATCTTAAGCCTCGTTCCAGCTCTCACGAAGACGCTAAATTGGACAGCTTCGCGGAGACAGCATCGAAGTCAAAAACGATGCAAGCTACTTTGGTTTCGAAACAAAATGGCCGCTGAGCTGTACGCTTGAAAATTCGACGGGAAGGTCGCATGCGCACAATGAAACGTAGAAATGCTTTCATATGCCATTTATGTAAATCACGTCGTGTTTTTGATAGGTTCGAAGGCCCAAAGACTTAAAATGCAGAAATATTGTGTGCTTATCTCAACTTTCTCTTCTCGCTGCGAGGTGGCATGACGTCGCAGAAGCATCTTCCATACTTCTTCCCATTCGGTTCGAAACGCGTTTCACTACATGGCCTCGAAGCTGTCTCGGCTGTTTCATTAGCTGCCTAGACTGTCTCTGAGGCTGGCCAGAATTGGAACACACCCCTTATAAATAGTTTCCATGTGACGGCACGGACGCAGCTCTCACCGTGCTAGTACCCAAACATGGCGGCCAAGATGACGTCAGGGAGCCGTATGGCCAGGCGCACATTGTTTTGCTTTTTGACGACGACTATTTTTCACCGGTTTATCACTGTTATCTCTGTCGTTCGATGCAAGACGCGCCTGTCGTGCTCTCATCCTGCCACGTTTCTTGCTTACTCCGCATCTCCACGTGCTAGTACTCATAAATGGCGGCCGCGATGACGTCTGTGCAAACTATCTATAGGATGAGCAGATATAGGCAGTTTTGTGAGGACTTACGCATGCACGCAAGCACGCATGCACACACACCCATGCACGCACAAGCGTGCACAGACAGACAGAGCGGGCTCGGCTGATTGAAGATCTCTGGGAGAAGCCTTCGTCACGAAGTGGAGTTAAATACGGGCTGAGGGTGATGGCAAAACGAGCTTGCGGCGCTTGCGTAGAAAGACGGAGCTACGTGCAGCCCTGCTAAACCAATCAGTTAATTTCGTTAATGGTTGATTGATTTTTTCTGACGATATATGCCGACGTCGGGGTTCAGATGGCGCGATGTTAGGCAATGCAAATGTCATAGCGAAGCCAACTTTATTTGGCGATGGTTTACTCCAGCAGAAGCACCAGGAAAGGAGGCCCGACGGCCTAGCGAGTCAATGTATAGCCACGGTTATTGAGCACCCAAACACATGTGTCTGCGTAATAGTAGTATGTGTCACCCGTTGAAGTGTACGATTTCAAAAATGCAAGAGTTACGATGACGTGAGTGTCGTAGAGCTCAAGCATCTCGCCGTTGGTAGCTCTGAAAACTGGTATAGCTGTGTTTACGAGCTTGCATAAATATTTTGTTGGTTGGCTGGATATAAGGCATATACTACAAAAAATAAGTTATATTACCGTTGTTCCTCGCCTTTGATGCCACGCACGGAAAAATTGCTTTCTAAACTAATCAAAAGCGTTGCTTCATCCGTCTCAGAGTAGAACGCCGTCTTTAAGCACTACGATGAATACCCTAGCAACCTACAGCCGCAATTAATACTGGGAAAGGCGGCACCGCTTTAAATACCTTGAACACAAAGGGAAATAAAAACAACAATGCTCGACCTATCTACAAGAAACAGTGACACCAACGCAGCCGTAGAGAAGGCTCGAACAATAAAAGCGATACATTTGTTTAGACTAGTGCATTCCATGAAGAGCTGTGAAACAACGTTATCTACAATCAATGATGACGCAAATTTCTCCTTACCTTGCGCAGTAGAGGAATCGAATGTAGGTTCTAGATGCGAACAGCTGGGGAACTGGTTGATTCTTTCTTCTTCTTCGACTGCTCTTTCAACCGACTGCACTTCCTCGTCTTCTTTACCACACTGCAGCTCTTTCATACTATGTCCACAACTCAGATCATTTCAGTTGTGTTGCTCTTTCTATACAAAAAAGTATTTCCCTTGTAGAATATAACTACTTGTTATACGACGGTTTACCGGTACCCCTGCACCCTTAAAACAATATCTTGTGGACAGTGGATAAGTATACGTCATGCAAAAGCAATTAGGACCCTAAGAATACGCTTCAGATAGTTGGTGATCAGGTGTGTTTAAGCTGATCGCATGAATCATAACGTATCACCGTACAACACAACGATCTCAGCCGGGAATTACTTTCACCCGGTGATTATCACTATTTAGTGGTTCTTTCAGTGCAAAACGCATTGGCTTTATCAAGCCACCTGCGTTGTGCCAAGAGTGCTGTATAGCTGAAAAGAATAAAAAAAACAGACTCCAACTATCCAGGTCGCACGCATTATTTACGAATACTGCCCACGAGCCTATCCTGTATACACGGTGTTCCAACTATCATGCACCAAGCTAAAAATTATGCTAATGCCACATAGCTGGACCGAACTAAGGTAATGCTGTTTGCCGTGGCTTGACGATAGTCGAATATATTTTGCAATTTGCATAATTACGTACGCAATATTAATTAATTATTTAACTAAAAATTGTAACTGGATGAAAAATTCTAATGCGAAACGTGTAGAGAAACATGAACTCCCGATACCACTTTCTGTTGCTCAATACGAGCTATATAAAATTGGAGGACGCTTAAGCTTTGCCTCTAAGAGCTGAGCACGATAGCATTGAAAGATCCATAACTGCTTCTCACGCTTCCCGGCAAATACTGCGTATGTAACCGTAATGTTTACCGGGAAACGATCTGGAGGTGTTGCAAGGAACCGGGCGCGCCACTCCATGGCGTCGGAGGTATGCACGCGCCGGGGCGCGCAAATCTCGGATGCCGTGGCCGGTCTATGCATTGTAGGAACGCTGAAAAATTGTTTTTTTTTTGTTTTCGCGTAACAGAACTATGTTTTCTCGTACATTCAAATTACAATCGAACGCTACCATGTCTGTAGTTTGTGGGTAAGTCGTACTTTACGGTTTTTCTGATTTTACTGATAATCTTACTTTGAGAAATTTAATTAGTTCAGTAACTTTGCTCTAGACGGAGGTGTCTGCGTGGTTGAATATGCGTGGTTGTGTTTACTAGGTTCGGAATCATTTTTGTCGGTACTTCGGTTGACGCAGGACGCCGACGTCGGATTTTCTGCGACACGGAGCCCTTTACACTGTCGCGTTGAAATTGCTTTTCCGCGTGTGAAAGAAGGCCACGTGTACACACAAAGGGCCTCGAGCCTCCAGGCACGCGGCAATGGTGCCGTGAGGCCATTACATCATTCTAGCTTTGTCATCAGGCTTTCCTTATGCCATCGTCGTCATGCATCCGTTGTCATAACGTTGCCGTGTTGCTGTGATGCTCGTTCGATTGTCGTCACTGCAGCTTCGGCATCCGACTGGTGTCATGGCTCCGTCGCCGGGCCATCATACAGTCTTCGCAATAGAGTCGTCGTCATACGCTTGTCTTCAGCGTATTGCACGCATAATCATTGTCATGCTATCGTCGTCCTTGTGTGGTCATTATGCACTCGTCGTGTGCGCCGTCGCCACAGAGTCGTCGTCGTCACGCGTTCGTAATACTGTCGCCGTGGTGCCGTCATGGCTGTTTCATCGTTGTCATTTGAACTTCGTAATCTCACTCTCGTCATGTCATCATCGTAACGCCTTCGCCTTTAACCACTGTCGTCATACCATTATCGTGACGCTGTCATCTTATGATCGTCTTCATTTAAGAAACATCTGACTGTATTCGTGGCGTCATCGTCATACCACCTTCGTCGCTCCATCGACGTCATTTTTTCGTCGTGATTCTATGGTAATCAGGCTCTTGTCATTCAATCGCGATTATGCCTTGCCAACGTCGTCATTGCGTTATTGTGAGGGAGCCGCTATCATGCATCTCTTGTAATACTGTCGTCGACACGCTGCCGCGGTCATGCCATGACCACCATTCTAGCTTGGTCCTCCGCATGTCTTCATACCGTCGTCGCCACGCTTTCGACGCCATCGACCCCGTCATCTAATTGTCATCGCGCTGCCGTCGTCACACCGCCTTTGTCGTTCCGTCGACGTCGTTCCTTCACCACTCCTTTTACCCGCCGTGGTTGCTCAGTGGCTATGGTGTTAGGCTGCTGAGCACGAGGTGGCGGGATCGAAATGCGAAAACACCCCGTGTACTTAGATTTAGGTGCACGTTAAAGAACCCCAGGTGGTCGAAATTTCCGGAGCCCTCCACTACGGCGTGCCTCATAATCAGAAAGTGGTTTTGGCACGTAAAAACCAATAATTTTTTTTTTTAAATTCACCACTCCGTCATCGTCCATGCATGATTGTCATACAGTCATCCCCATGCCATCCTTGGGCGGCCTTGGCCTGTGGCAATCGAGGGACATATCAAAGTCGGCCGACACAGGAGACAGCTAGTGTATGTCACGTACAGCGGAATAAAGGGAAAACTAAAAAATGACAACTACATGTTTTAAATAAACGTGACGTCAGCAATACGGCGTGTCACTACATTTCTTGAGTGCTAGTCGGATTACCGTTGAGTCATCGTGAGGTCGGTTCTGTATTATTTTTTTTTCTTTTTATTGTGAATATGCAATTCATGCGTGATTGAAATCATCCGTGGTTATTATATTAGTAGCATAGTGTAGCGGCACCTATATATTTGAGGAAGTTTACAAGACAAGGCTGGGCTTCTTTTTATTGTTCACTCGCGTTAAATTTCTGTTATTTTTTTTCTTTGGTTTATAATATAAATGAATATCGCATTGTGTTCGTGCATAAGTTGATAGGGATGCAAGAGATGCTTTCTGCGAATGTTTGGTTGAGGGTTACATGTCAAAGGTTCTATATGGTATGGTATGGTAAAACTTTATTCTCAAAGGCTTCATAGAAAGATATAAACATCATTTGTTATATGGCATACTCTAACTGAACTTGATTTCATCGGATGAATGTACCCTAGAATAATTTATGTTTAGAATATTGGATTAAGACATGACTGCCTGAATGTATTAGGCTTAATATTGCTTAGTAGTGAAAGTTTTTTTTCTGCTGGCTAGTACAGGATGCAATGTTTAACTTTGCGGGCTGCCTTCTCCGTCATACAGGCATAAACGCTTCTGCGGGCTGGTTTAGTAGGCATATTGTATACATATGAAAAAGAAATTTTGAATAAATCAGACTGAATGAATAAATAAACAAAGCAAGGTATACCAAAGTAACAATGCTGCCATGCTGGTAAGTAGTGGAGAATCTTGTAACCATACTAAAGTGCCTCGACAAAACACAACTCTAGGAAATCCGAGGGTTCATCTAACCCGTGAATGGCGTGTAGCACGTAGATTTGCCTAATGTATTTGCCTGTAGCTTTGCACTTCCTTGCGGCTTAATTAGTTAAACAGGCTTTACCTGCAGGAGGGCTTGTTGACCTAGTTGGTGTTTGCCTGATGATATCTATGGTAGTACGAAGGTACAATCCTAAAGAAGACACACAAACGCACGTCACTGTGGGTCTTCTTTGTGATTGTGCCTTCACGCTATATTATATGTCGTTAGGCTTTACTGGCTTTTCTTGACCTAAATGTTAGAGGACTTAAATTATTTAGGTGCAAGAAGGCAACAATACTCTGTGCAACTGCGTAACTATTGCGAACTGTTGCATTTATAACATCAATATATTGTTGAATCGATCAGTTTATAAAGTGACAAAGTTGTCTTAAAAGGACGCTAAGGGCAAATATTGAGTCAACGCGGAATGTTAAAATACCATTTCAGTAACCTCGCGGCGCCTGTTATGTGCCATGGAGAGACTTCGTTTAAGAGAAACTCAAGTCTGAAGGGTGCGGATACCTTTAGCGCAACTCAAATCGCCTGCTCCCTAGCGGGGGAGTGATGGCGTCGAATACGCTGTCGCAGCTCTTGGCAGCCTGGTCTGTGAATAAAACGGCGCCCTACAGATGGCGCTGCGGTTTTCTTGCGAAAAACGCAAACGAGCAGCTATACAGAAACCGAGCCAAGACAGAGCGTTGAGTTCGCCGCGGCAGCAGTGGCTTGGACCGTTCGGGCATCAAGCGTGATATCACGTAGACGTGGAAATCTTTGCTACTTGCACTTTGTGGGAATTTAGCATGGCAGTCAAACCAGCGCAGCACTAGGCGATAAGGAAGCTACTCAAGCGCGAAGGCGCGGGCGATGCAGAGTTGAACGAAAACGAAACCTTCCGACCGCCCTTGTCGTTTTGAAGGGCAATGAGTACTTTTCTTTTAAACATCGAATAGAACTGGACAAGTAGCATGTCCTTCCGTCTTATAATGCAATGAAATTATCTTTTTAACTAGAGAAGTTGAGTGCTAGCGGCAGAAATAAATGAGGAGTGCCATCGTCACCGGGCTAGTGAGTCGCAAATTGTGTCGTGCATTTGTGTCAATTTCTCGATTACTAAAACTTTGTTCGCGATAATATTCATAACTTAGGCGTCCTCGAGAATTTATATATATATATATATATATATATATATATATATGTATATATATATAGGGTCCCTTGAAGCTAGAAAAATGAAGTTGGGCAAATCCATGTATTATTGGTCGTTATCTCCTTCCTTACAGTGCTGACACATTAGCAGCTTCCTTAGCCGCCAACAGACACTGCGTCACACTTCCATCTAGTAATTTTTGCGCCAAACTCTGTGCCTTCAGTGCCCTCTGTTATGCTTCCGGGAGAGCAACAACGCGTCTAACCCGTGGCCTCCGAGGTTCCGCGCCTCGTTCGCGGCACACTCTCGGAGGCCGTGCTATACGCCGGAATCGAGCACAGCAGTATACCTGCAACCTCGCGTTGTTTATCGGTCTGTCTTTCGATTTCGCTTTGCAGGGGACCAGCGCGAACGCCGGATCCCCCATCGCAAAAATTGCATGCCCCAACTACCCCTATTTGGGGGGAGTGGCGAACCTCAGCAAACCCATAGTGCAATGGTAAGCCTTAGCTCGGGGAGCTGGCCTTCCTGTTCACCATGACTCCCGACACCAGGTAAGTATACTGGGAGTCCGGACTTCGATCCAACCTTCCTCTTATAAGCCCCATAACGTTCTCCGGTAGAACACCGCACTTTTTCGAAGATTTCAAACTAAAGGAAGCGTATTACTGTGGCCATAGTGACACAGTTCGAGTGATCACGTTCGCGCGTCCACATCTACTATTTGCGATGTTCACTCCCTTTTCAGTGTTCGCTACAAATTGCAAATTTAATTATCCTAGCTCTTTGAAATACTTCTGCAGCGCTGGAAACATTGTTCTGCTCGAATAAGACATGAGAAGCAGAAGCGTGAAGTGGCAGATTTACGCCCGGGACTGCGTCAGCTCTGGGGGCCTGCAGACTCTGCGCCTTCCGGTCCCGAGCGTAGAACAATGAGTCCATCAATACGAAGCACCTGCATCGCTGCCTCCGCGATGCGTAGTTTCTCGCAGCCGCTGAAAGACCGGAAAGCCGCACGGCAAAATTCCGCAGAAAAAGAAAATGGCAGGGCGGGAGCCGTTGTAGGTTGATTGTCCAAATCACGCGATAGCTTCCTGGTAAACCTTCACTTATTTGATACCTCCGTTGGGTAATGTTAAGAGGTGTATGATTGCTGTGACATTGCGCGGCCTCCAGCGTCGGGCGCTTAGGAACCACATTTAGAAACTTGCGAAGGCGCACTTAGTGAACTGGTATCATGATCACAACACTGTGCAGATGTCATCGTTGCCTTGCATGATGCTGTCTCCTGAATTCCGAGTCTACTCGGCCAGGTAGCCGTCCACACAAAGTGGAGGGAAGGAACCAAAGAAACCTTTCCTTTATAACACAGTTTCACTGATTCTAGCCAGACCTTGTAAAGCCACGCAGCTATGTATGAATGTTGGTCACATACGCCTGTGTGTTGCTTTTGCCAAGTCATCATGGTGAACCAATATAAAAGGAAAAGCCATGGGGCCGCAATTTGCGACCCTCTTATTTCATTTTTTTTTCTTTTGTGTCCTCGTCATTGGCTCGGACAAAGTCGAGGTGCTGTTATTGCCAGGATTGGCTGCTGTATAAATTGGGGGGTGAGGTGGTAAGAAGAAAGTTAGGCGAATCACTACAATAAGCGGTCCCGGATTTGCACTAATTTTGTTTCTACATGAAAGAACAAAATTACTGAAGAAGGAAAGTGGCATATTAGACGAAGAAGTGCTGTAATAAAATCAACATTTTCAATTGGAACTGTAGACGCCTTGATGGTGGACACTGGTACCCCTCTCGCTATTATACCTTATTCCATAAACTCCTTATGAAACTCCAAGATACGGAATTTGTGTTTGTTTTATACGGAGAGTTGTGCTAAAGTGTATGCAATCATGCTGCACGTTCTTAGAGGTCACTTGTTTCTTCAGCAACTTTCACACAAGATCCGCATCAACATACAAGAGAAATTCGATAGCTTTCGTCGAACTAGCAAGAAGCAAGCGTTTCACACGCCTGAGGGTACGATCACGCAGAAATAAGAGCGACAAGGCTTGACGATTGTTAGTGTTTCTGAAAAGCAGTAAAAATGACCCTTGGGCCACGAAAGTAGGTAATAAATCGATGGTTATAAATGCTAACCCCCCGTATTAAAAAAGTTTTTCTTCCAGCAATTTTTCTTTCGAGTACTCTAAATATAAAGATGTACATGACCCCTCAACTAGATAACTCTTTAGCGGAAAGCATTTAGGGGAGCTCTGACTTTCACAATTTCAAGAAATTTTGCTTGACTAATGATTAGTTGTTCTTTTTCTATACTAGCCTCGAGTGTACACGAGAAGATTGCACATTAGTTGTCACACTAGCAGCTGCGCTGTGGGGCAGCAAGATTGTAAAACAAATTATACCTCGTCATTACTGGCCACAAGACTCACCATTTAACTTGACCGAACCTGCTGGCCCGTTGCACTCCTTATAGAACAGGTTACTTACTCTTTTGATACCTGACTGCTTTTCATTTTCATTGATGACGCTGACAGATTCGATAGGTTTCCATTACATTGCGTAAAGAGCTTGTGAGACTTGCATTATGGGCACGGAATTATGCTAAAATCTGCCTGGTGAGCACAAATGTGATTAACATTATGTGTGTTTACGATGTAATAGTAATAATAGTAATATCTGTAAGGCAGCATTATTCTGGCAGCATCGATATCGACAATGCTTTTACCACTAAAGAACCTGCCGCGGTAGCTTAACGGCAGAGGAATTGAACAGCGATACAGAGCTCCAGGTTGCGAGTTCGATCTCGACCACGGCGGCCGCATTTCAGTGGCTAAATTTACTGAGATACTTAGACTCGCGCAAATAGGAATAGTTGCACGTTAAGGAACCCCAGGTCAATACGGAGGTCCCACTACGGCTCGCCTCATAATAATAATGTGGTTTTGGCACTCAAACTTCATAGTTACATTTTATTTTATGACTACAGAAGTGTACGAAATTTTCTTACAGTAACTTCCAAATCAATTGCTTGCTGGAATCTTGTGGACACAAAATAGAATAAGCTGGGTCATAAGTCCTTGAGCATGTCCAACATATTTAAAGGGACAATAAATGCGAGCATCAAATTAGTTTATAATGGTTTAATGCTCTTTCACAACTCTGCATTTATTGCTTTAGTGATGACTAATTGGCAAGCAAATTTAAGCTTTTCATTATTATTATTTTTTGCATTTCTCACAGAATCCTGATTGCCGGAAGTGCGACGTTACGAATTTCAAAGTATGTTCCAGTATTGTGGAAGGTGTAAGAAAAGCTCTCAAAACTTCTCATAGGTTGAGTCTGGTGGGGTGATGAAATTAAGAAATTCGCAGGCGCTAGTTGAAGTCGGTTGGCACAGCACAGGGGTGATTGGAAGGGCAGGGAGAGGCCTTCGTCCTTCATTGAGCATAAAATAGGCTGCTGCTGCTGATAATGATGATGTAGTTCCTGTAATGACAGCATGTATGTCACACCCCTTGTCGTTTGTATGCTTTACCCGAGTGTTGTCATTCCTACGCATAACGTGTTCATCGGCAGCGTCTTACGTCACCTGTTACGTGAATATTCTTGTATAGCGCCCTTTCCTGGGTTGAGCGTCGGCGTCGCTGTAAACGCGCGCGTGCCACTGCTCGCGCCTTTGTCGTCTGCTGCCGCTCATCGTTCTACACTGTAAAATAATTTACACCCTTAAGAGTCAAAAAGGGTGTAAATGTGTCTATAACTCACACCCTTAGGGTGTTATCTATATAATGGATACCCTAAGGGTGTCAGATATAGACACATTTACACCCTTTCTCACTTTTTAGGGTGTAAATTATATTACAGAGTAGCGTTGCCGTACCGCCCCTCCCTCTTTGAAGGCGCTGACGGCGCTGACCCACTACCAGTCGGTACGGCGGTTTCGGTCTTAAATTCTTTGCTTCCATATATCGCGAAATGAAAACAGATACAAAGCGGCACTCAAATTTCGCATTAGGGAGTATCGTGATCGGCGGACATGTTGTTTAATTAAACATGTCGCCGGACAAAGAGATGTTGTCAATCTTGCCATCACAGTGTGCGCTCTCTAGCTTCCGATAGCTCTTTCGACTTGAGTACAGCACGCGGCAAAGGTTGTAACCCAACAGTTCCTTGAGAATATGATTCAGTATTCCTTAACCCACAAAAATTACACTAAACCCTAGTACGCATTAACCACCAAATTTGGGACGTCAGTGCGAGCTCTTGTACAAACTTCAGGAAGGTGTCGCCACCAATCTTTCACTTTTTCCTCCTTTGCATCTTGCCCAGCCTCCTCCGATTGTTACCGTGTTGCTGTATCAAAAGCGTATATCTCATATCGCCTAAATTGATATTTCTTTGCCGCTTCCCTCGACTTTGCGGGCACTGCTGCTGTGATGGTCTTGACGCGCGTGCAGTTTGGCTTTCTGCAACACAACCAGATGGAGCTCGCTTCGTGGCCTTGCTGAAGAGCGACTGAGGAATATGGGAGAGTTTTCAGGCATTTGTAGAAGAAAAACGTTGATTCGCAGTGGAGGAAAAGAACTAGGAAGCTTACCAGAAATCATATGCGACCTGTATGGTGAGCTATATGGCAGCAAAGAACGTCATCAAGCGGAAAATCAGAAAGACTGAGATAATTTCATAGGTGGTGGCAATGGATAAGGAACCTGGTATGAGTAACTATATATTTAGGAAGAAAAAACGAAATCCGGAAAAAAAAACAATTTATGATAACTCAAAGGGAAGCTCATTACTTTTCGAAGCGAGATCAGGATGCCTTATAACACGCTCTTATAAAGCGAGATATAAGAAGGAAGCATAACCATGTGCTTGCTGCGGTAAAGCTAGGGAGCGAAACGACGGAGCATGTTCTATTAGAAGAACGTGAAGATATCTGCCCAGCGGTCGATTTAGGTATCTCTGGTCTTTTTAAAGCCCTTGGGTTCAGCAAGAGCAAGAGGAAAGTAAACATGTCCGCACTAGAGTTTAGTAAGAGGCGATTGAAAGATTGGTGGGAGATAAGTTGGGAAACGACAAACAACGGAGGTGGGCAAGAACAAAGTTCACAATAGGGGTTCAAAAAGTTTGGTTATGGGAATTCGTCGTGGTTTTTCTTTCTGTTTCTTTTCTTTCTTTTAACATATAGGTAAGGCATTAGGCAATACAATAATAAGTGCTTGGTGGGGCCACCCACCACCCCGTTCCAAAGGGGACGCTCATAGCATCCGTCCGTCCGTTCGTCCGTCCGTCCGTCCATCCATCCATCCATCCATCCATCCATCCATCCATCCATCCATCCATCCATCCATCCATCCATCCATCCATCCATCCATCCATCCATCCGTCCGTCCGTCCGTCCGTCCGTCCGTCCGTCCGTCCCGGCCGCCGCGATCACGGCGGGGTTTCACAAGATGTGCGTATAGCACGTGGTGTGCTCGCATTTCTATGCGACAAATATGCAGGTGCTGGGCTGAGAAGGTCGCGTGCTGGAATGTGATAGTGTAAACATTACAATTGTTCACAGCCTGAGGAGAGCGCTTGGAGCTGCCGTCTCAACAGTGCACTAGCCACGTATGCAGAATGAGAACCTAAGCACGCGTTATTAAAATGGCTCTAAAGCGTGTACTCAGCCTCAAGGACATCCAGGACCGAAAGGAGCGTCGCGCAGAGGAGGAGTGTCTTCGACGCTCAGCGAAGCGGGGTGCAGACCGCGAATGTTTGTATACACGATATATGTGATTCAAAGGCCATGATGTCGACAGGACAACAACCTGGCACCCACCTCATCAACTGCACATCACCATGCAAGTATTCAACGCCACGTCGTCAACACCAAACGCAGAGATCCTCCACCTACACCGACCAGCGTCGTTATCACCGCATCGAAAGCCTTGGACATACCCAAGTATGCCGAATCAGTGGACGATGGACCCGTGGAAGATTGGTTCTGCGTCTTCGAGTGCCACGCATCCGCTGCATCAAGGTCGGAACGGGAACGTTTCGGAACGGCTCGCAAACTTCAATGATTACATCACCGGTCAGGCGCTTCTAATTTACGCACACCTTTGAAAAGAACGAACCGTGGGAGAACGTTAAGGGACAGATGATTAGTCGATTTGCAGTATACGTTGCAGAACCCTGATTATCCAACAGCTTGCAATCGGATCGTCGCAGCCATACGCCGTCTCTACGTTGCAATCATCATCAGTGCCAAACAAAACCCCACATTAGTAGAAAGTGGACAAGTTCCCCAAGTAGTGATCCACCCGAAAATACAAATAATGAAGGCAGTGTTAGGGCGACCATGTTTGTCTCCGTCTGCAACTTCCTGCTCGCGTCACATATACATGCAGTTATGTTAATTAATTGAATTACGGATCTGTACGTAATTCAATTAAAGTTTGCCACATTTGTCACGAGGCGGTGTGCCATGTGAGGCAATGATAATGCTGAACCCTCTCAGAGATTACGAACGATGGTGCACAATAACACCTCAAGCAAGCAGGCGTCTCCCCGTGTTTTGTGGACTACGCAGACAAACAGGAGTGGTGCACGCAAGGTATCGTTTAACATCAACTCACCAATCTTGTACTGGGCCACCGACGAAGAAATTTCACATTCGTCGCCGACGTCACCGCTATTTATCGTCAATCAAAGCAAACAGCATACAAAGCTTCGCTTGCATCGATTGCCACAGTGCTTGGAATCAGCATAATTCGTCTTTCTTTTTGCGCCTTTAAAGTAGAAGCAGCCTGATCTGGGCGAGTTGGTTAAATTTAGGCACAGAAGTCTAAGCCGTGAAGTAGTCACAAGCATGGTGACAGGGGAACATACAAGCGGGAGTAGCTGCCTGCATGTCATGCAGCGCCTTGGCACGTGGTCTCTGCCTTCTGATGGCTGTGCATGGTGTTTGTAAAGCAAAGACAGAAACAAAAGATGTGCGTTTGTGCGCGCGTTGCAACTTGGTAGTCAGGAGAAGGGCTAAATGCTTGAAATGTGTGGCATCTTTCCTGATAACTTCAGATGGAAACAGCACCCGTGCTCATGTTCCTCTGTTTCCGTACTCGAGCAATTAATGCGTTGTTATAAGCTTAACTGCTTTGAAATTCCACACAATACAGTCTCTAGACTTTCTATGGAGGGTACAAATAGACTTCCCCGAGGGCGTTCAGGTGAATTGTGGAACATGAAGTTGCCCGAATGGGGCTAGTCACTGGCGCTCGCTCTCGACACCACAACACCGTGTATAGCTACAGCGTCCAGACAGGGCGATGCTCAAACTCCAGCCTTCTGTAAAATAAAATTTATAAAAGTAAAAAAAAAAAAAACGTAACGAGTTGAGTGCGTCTTGTTTGCGCCATTGCCGTCTTCTGTTGGTTCACAGTTATCGGGTCAGTGACGGGTCTTGATGCATCACATATCAGGCTCTTTTCCCAGGTACACTACGCCATGTGTCTTTTCAGGGATGAGCTTGATCGATTATGAGGGCACTAATTTGCGATTTGTAGATGGTCTTCGTTTAAAGTAATTTGATTCACGGCGTCATCTAACTCACTGCCTATGTTTCCACCACTAGTGGACGGACCAGGTAACTAAACATTATTAAATAAAATTTCACCCCAGCATTTAAAGGAGCTTGCCGTAATTGCAAATTTGCGGTCAGACGGTAAGAAAATTCTAAAGGACTGTTGAAGCAGATTCCTCATTGCCGTCCTTAAAACGCCATCGGTTCGACTTAGATATGTAAAGGCCAGGCGGGAAGGAATCCGGAGAAACTTGAAAACATTTTTTTTTTTAGGTGAGAGAACTCTACGAAAAAAGATCATTCAATATTCATTGCACAATTTGCGACTGGCATAAATAAGTATTGCCCAAACCACACCATTATGAAGGATTACTGACACCCATCGTCGGGGTTGTAGGCACTCTACAGTGTAAGCTTGGCCCACGTACATAGATGTCACTTCAGATGTAAGAAGGCTCGGCAACGAATGGAACATTTTAGTTTAATCTACAGTCGTTCTCAAACCATCTGGCCTAGTGTAACAGAGCAACATATATAGTTTAATGACTGTGATAAAACTCGTCAGGAGAGGGTGACACATGGTCAATATAAAACGAGCACTCGCTTACAAAGTTTAAAGGAAACGTTGAGTTTTGGGGTGCTACGGTTCCCTTGTCAATGATGAGGTATTTCAGCCCTCGTCAGTTGCACTGCTGTTTTGTAAAGTATGAACAAGGAGGAGGGGGGGCGTTTTCCAACCAGTTCAAGTTTTCCATGTAAAGCCGTCGCAGGATGCTTTCTTAGAAAACATTTATACTTGACGGTGGCAGTTCTGCTGGGGCGATTATTCCTGTGCAGATATGCTACAGCAGTTAAGTGTCGGGGACGTGACGGTTTCTCCACCCCCTTCCAAATCCCTTCATGCGTTCTCTAAGAAAGCACTCCGCGTCGGGGTCACCACACCACCACCTCGCTGAAGGCAAAAGCAGAGTAGAATGACAAACGCCGTCTGCCTGTCTAGAATGTCGCCATTGTAGTGCGGCTAAGCCCCTTGACGTGAAGCCGCCGGTGTCCACTTTGACGGGGTTTCAACGTGTTGACCACCGAGTGGTGGGGCTATGCATGACGAGGTGGCCATGCCGAGAGGCGCCGCCAAGACCCTGCAATCCATCTCTTGTCGCCTGTCGTTTCTGCAAACTGCGTCTGCTCAGTCTGAAGGTGACGGGGAAAGATTCTGCCGCCAATTAGTATACGTGAATCGATAGGCCTTTTCATCGTGCACGGTCGAGAACTTACTGGAGGAAAGGCGGAGAGGTTGGACTGAGCTAGTATGATTTGGTGGGCGAGGTTGAAATTAGCGCGCCGGAAGTCGCCTCGTATTCGAAGCTTGCTGCTGAGTGTTGCGTGCCTTGCATCACGCAACACTGCTTTAGTTCACCGAGCAGCGGGACACTACCTGCTCCCGTGTTAGTCAAGCCGACGGACCCGAAGCTAACGTTATTCTTAAGTGCTCGGCGATAACTTCAGGGCCACTGATATCCGTACCAGCAGGCGCACTTGGAGAGGCCGGCCTCCAGAAAGGGCGTCGATCGTACTAGGCTATACCGCGCACACTGCGAGCAACACCATTGGGAAGCCGGGGCAGCAACGAATCGAAGACGTGAACACTAGTGGCGTGGAAGCTTCTTAATGAATCATCTTAATGAATAGTAAGTAGCGTACGCCTGTGTTTTCGAGGAAAGTTAGTTTTTTCTTCAAAACCAGATATGCCAGTTTCGGGTTATTCGTAGATAACCCGTTGCTCTATGTCGTAATTACACTATTTTAAATATTGAGTATTCCCGTGGCACCAAAGAAGTGCAAGGACCAGGCCCAAAGGGGCAGCGTGCGCGAACTTACCCCGGTGTTAGAGGGCAGGAATCTGTGCAGAGTCACTCGTACGATAAGAAAACCAAAGAAAATTTATTCGCGCGGTTTCGCTTTCAGAGAACTGCGGAGTTATACTATAGTGCCTAGAATATACTGCTTTCGCAGGGGTGTGCTGCCACGCGTTGAAGGGATTTCCACGCATATGTGAACTTTGCTTTACTTTTGGTTTCGTTAGGGTTTACTAACAAAAAGTTTACTTGGGCACTAACGAGAGGATCACATTGAAAAGCGTGCAGCTGGTCACTACATCAAGCCACTGTGTAATAAATAATTTGTTCTCAATTTATCGGAAATGGTTGTAGGCAGCTTGCAATTATGGGTAGCATCCGCTGCAACGCAGAGCATGATTTTATTCGACATGAGTGTTGTCCTTGGGTGGACTACCTTGCGCCAAATTTGCTACAGTATTGAAGTGCGTGGCGCTTGAAATTTGTCAGACTCCCCAGCTTCCCTGCTGGGGAGTATGCACAAAGCATGCACAGGCGCATATACATCGTTTTTCGGTACCACGTTCCTTCACCTCCATCGGTAGTCATCTCCGGTCTATCATTAGCATATGTTGCCACCAATAAAGCAAATGTCATGTGCGAGCAACATCATTATTTTTTTCTTTTCGCTCACCTTTTTGAAGAGAACAAAATTATACTGGTTAAATACCTACACCTTGAAGCATCAAAGTCAATGGATGTCATTCCCTCCTCAGTAAAACCCAAGGTTCAGGAAACCCATAACTAGCAGAAGCTCCAGACAGGAGGACTACAGAAAAATTGTACTCTTTAACATGTCTTCAGAAAACGAAAACATGGAACTGCCGCCGAATATCGTGTCACTTTCCCGAACTAGATGGCTTTCAGTTCCAGGCTGCATTGCTAGAATACCGGCAGTTTCAAGGTTTGGTAAAGTTGTTTCACAAAACAGGATACCGCAACTACGATGTCCGCATCTCTCGAGAGGTCTACCGAGAGCCGAAGAATCCCGCACATCTGGTATTTCTTGCGTCTCTCTTCCATGCCGTAATGCGCGTAAAGAAAATGTTCCAGAGCAATACCACTGGTCCTTTTGTCACTATTACGAGAGTTTGTAGTTGAAAACCTTGCGACGAATTTCGAAGCCACCGCTTTTAAAAGGCAACACATCGACAAACTTCTCGCCGGATTTGGTCAATGTGACATCCATTGTCGCTGCCGCCTCGGATACCGCACGCAGTCCTGGGAGACGCCTTCTGCGAGGACGTAGTCAGCCTTCCTAGTGAAGATCAAAGGAGCCTGCGAGAGTGCTAGGTGCTCCCATTTCCTGAAGAAAATGGCAACACAGCTGCAACTCTATCGCCGTTGCAAGGAGCTAACACGCTGTCTATTCGACAGCATGTTGGCTCAGGCTAGTAGCTACGACACTGCGCCTTCTGTGCATATTCCTGTCGTGCAACGTCTGGAAACATATGTTTCTTAGATAATTTTTCTTCACCCAGTGCATAACTCAAATTACAGGTTTTGTGTATATTGTGTTTCCGTCGCGTGCAAGAGCTCATACACAGGGAAAGCTTCATGGCTGTAAGGTTCGAAACATCACCTTTTTTGAGAAATTGGGTATGAACCATCTACTCGTACAATATTTAGCATTGGTGCTTCGCAACCCAACGCCGTTGAGAGTGACCCAGTTGAGGCGATATAGATAGAAATGCCCGAGGCAAACATTTATTTTTTCAATTACACGATTCCCATATTTGGCACGAGTCTCTGCAGCGAGTGCAGAGTGGCTATCCCACAGGTTGCGGCGTCACACCGACCACGAGTGTCCTTTCTAGCTGCTCTTGCCGCCGTAGTAGGACGCCGGCCTCGCAACGCTGTCATCGTCACTAGCAGGCTTGGCTGGAACCGGCTCGGGCTGCTGAAAAAGAGGCGAGACGGTACGACGGAAATGCAGCGATTCGTAAATGAAGCTTCTTTATCCGATAGTAAACTTGCGTTGAATAATTTCAGGGAAAACTGTGCAGTTTTATTTTTGAACATAACATGCACCGGACCAGAGCAGTGAAATACGATAAGAAATTTAAATCAACCACGTCACACTGACCTAGCGGCATTTATGTAATATCTAAGGCTAGGTAGAAGATACTGGAACGCCAAATGCGAGTGGCACCGGCGTCTTATAGTACCCACACCCGATCGCCTTGATGTCGCGAATTCGACGCCCACTCTTGTCTTGTTCATCGGTAAATGCAGACTACTTCCATTCTAAACGAACTCAGGGTGGCAAACTTTTCTTTTTGGATTAGGACAGTGAAGCCGAGAAAACTCGGAGCAGGCACACTGTTTCTGAAGTCTCGGGGCTGAACTGAATAAAGACATGTTTGGCATTAGTTGTTTGCGCTAGTAAGCAGTAAGCAGAGAAAGTGCACACCAAAGTTCTAAGGTCAGCGTGACATCACAAATTGTTTTTTAGGGAGGGAGGGGGGCTTTGTGGCTCAGTAAGTTGGAATGTAGTCAAGGTTAACCACGAAAAATGCAGGACGACAGGGTGGAACTGCAACTTGCGGGGGAACTGCAAAGGGTTATCGATACCAGTTTTTCGTTCTGTCAGGCCTCTTTCGAAGGTCCTTTATTTTTTTTCGTGTCGTAGCCCGGTAATTTGCTAAGAGCTCGGATAGTGTTGCCTTTCTTAGAGTTATAATTTAGCGACCTAAACTGACTAACGATTGGTACATAGTGCCACAATATCGGGAGTATCGTCTCTCTTCCATTTGCACCAGACGCTAGCACAGTGTACACTAGCGACGACAGATTTTGCTTACGCTTTGCTCGACGGGGGCTTGGTGCTTGGGCTCGGGGTAGACTGCCGGTCGCGGCTGCTCGGAGGGCGAGCCGACGGGAACGCCACCGACTCCGCCCTGGCCGACGTGGCGGTTCAGGTAGTAGAAGCTCTCAGCCTGCTGGCACGGGGCCGTTCCCGGGGGACTGGTGCAGGTCAGGGACTGCTGGTCGAACATGGTGGTGTTCGGGCACACGAAGCTGTACTGCATCATGGCCACCTGGTGGGGAAAAAAGAAAGAAAGAAAGGCAAAGATAGCATGTTTTAAAGATGTGTTGCAATATTGCGGAAACGTAAAGTACTTCCTTAGCGGTGACATTTCTAATGTTTCGCGAAGTTTGTAAAGGACGAGCTTGGCTGCTTTCTCTTCGAACTCCACACGAATATGCTGCGAAAGATTTCATTCTCGATTCACATCACCTGCCTTCCTGGAAGAATGATAGTTTTATTATCTTGTCAATTCTTTACACTAGGAGAACGTAAAGTAGTCGGACAACTCGGTAACGTGCCTTTCTTAAGTACAATTGCCCTGTCCCCTTTTTTATAGACGCCTTTAACGCATGACGTCCAAACCACCCCATTTTTGGTTGGGAGTCCACGCTGTACATGTGCCACTTGTGCAACAAATAAATGGACATGGAAATCGTACATTCTCATCGATAGAGTCTAGCAACTGCACCCTCGAGCTTTCGAGGCATAAAGGCTGTAAAGTCTAAATCTATGTTGCAGTCAACGCTGTGAAAACCGATCAAAGTTTGTTCGCGACAGACAACAAATATATTACAACGAAAGCGCAGTCATATTTCGACGACCACTTTACCCGCGCATTTCGTGTGACTACTGGCTGCGTGTCCTACGTAAATATGCGTAACCACATGAAAGGTATATTTGCCGCATATGGGAACCCGCAAAAAGGCAGTCACTGATGACCATACGAACGGCCTTAGGACGCGGGCCGCTCCTGTCGTTCTCTTTTCCTCGTCTTCCGTTATCTGTTGGTCTCATGTGGTTAAATTAAATTATGGGATTTTACGTGCCAAAACCACTTTCTGATTATGAGGCACGCCGTAGTGGAGGACTCCGGAAATTTCGACCACCTGGGATCTTTAACGTGCGCCTAAATCTAAGTACACGGGTGTTTTCGCATTTCGCCCCCATCAATATTGCGGCCGCCATGGATGTCATGTGGTTGCGACTAACAAAAATAGGGCGCCTCGGTTCCGTGTATCCTCTTTGAAGCACATATGTCCTTCAACAAATGCCAAAACTAGACCAAGAAGCGGTTCTTTTGATGCATAACGTACCGGCGGAGAAAGGGATTACATAGGGTGACTGGATACAGAGCTGTTGCTCTGTCAGGCTTTCTGTAGATGCGAGGCATGTAAGGGTAACAAATTTGTTTCATTGGGTTTAACGTCCCAAAGCAACAGCGGGGCTATGAGACACACAAGCCAATGCGGAGAAGGAAACACGTTTTTGACGCCATGTATTGGATATCAC
Source organism: Dermacentor andersoni (assembly GCF_023375885.2). Lineage (NCBI taxonomy): Eukaryota > Metazoa > Arthropoda > Arachnida > Ixodida > Ixodidae > Dermacentor > Dermacentor andersoni. The sequence continues at coordinate 120,432,866 of NC_092823.1, read as the reverse complement.
CTATGACGATCTCTTGGGATTTTTGAACAAGCTCAATCGCTCACCTGTCCGTCGCTCAGTAGAACGGGGTTGCAGACGTGGAAGATCTTGCACTCATTAGCGATGTCAGCGTAGTAGCCAAGGCTCCGGTGGGCACAGCTGAACGAGAGGTCGATAGGGCTAACGATGTCATCCGAGCCGGAAGGAAGGCCCAGGTAGGCCGACTGGGGCGACTCGCTGTGGAGAGAGTCCTGCGCCTGTCCAGGCTGATTCTAGTTGTTATAGAAGTTAAAACAGGTAATTAATGAAAGACACACGGCATGCACTTAGGTTGTGTTGTCGCATCAAGAACACTCCAGACAACACTTACGGCAAGCGTTATAGAAGTACTAAAAGGACGTCGGTGGGACGCTGGTCGTAGGAATGATTTTATGACACCGTAATAACGCATTTCAACGTATACGGTAAATATATTGAGCTTGGCAGAATGTACCAGGTACATGGCGACAAAACATGATAGTAGCCTGAACTGAACTTGTGGCCGTATTCTGCGTAACAGGCGAGTAGCGTCATGTACTGAGGTCTTTCCGTAAACGTAGCGACAGCTTTCGAGACGTTGCCCAAGCACCACGCACTAGACAAGTACTCCTGTTACCTGGGAGTTCTTGACGAAAGAAGCATAAAATAAGGAACCGTGTTAACAATCATATCACTGCTGATACTTTAAACCAGCAGGTAAGTAGAATATGCTTGGTTACTGCAGTAACATGTTTGTCCTTTCTGGCTAAACTCTGAGCCGGGTGGCACTCTCATCCTGACTGCTCACGCTTAGGTCACCAGTATTGCTAAAAGAGCAATACCTTTACGGACTACCAAAAGCCCCCCCCCCCCCCCCCCCCCCATTTTCCTAGTGTTATTCTCGGACTGATGAATATCGATGCACTCAGTACAAAGGCTCGTCGCGAGTGTCCCCAAATAAACATACTACAGACTTGATCAATGAGCTTTGCAATCGCTACGGTCATAAAAGAAAAAAATGTCTTTAATACCTCGTTTTCCTTACAGGGAAATAAAAGTCACGTATAATCAGCGCTACAGAATAAGCATGCGCAAATGTAAGTGGTGGGATGGACTTACGAGTGGAACAGCGGACACGGCGCAGAAGACCGCCATCAGGACGATAACTGCAAACAAGGCAGAGAAAAGTATTGCTTTAACAGTGTTTGCATACTCGCAGTGGTTTCATTTATTTTCCTTCTTTCGTAGGATGCACTGTCTGGTGGTCACTGGTGATGACTTTGTCTGGCTGTGCTGTTACAACTATAGAACTACAGCAGCAAGGCGGCAACTGTTACGGAAAGTGCCCCATATTTGAAATCTAACGTTGAAGTGAACACATGATTAAGCATTGAAGAGATCAGCGATTTGTGCATCCAGCTTTTGTTCCTCGTGTATGCTATCTGTTTTGTGCGACATGTGCCGTACATGAACGCCGAAATACCGATTGAATCATGTTCAGAGCACGTTTGAACCCGTCACGCCAGCACCGCGATTGTGATAGTCATTTGCTGCTTTACCAGTGCACTTGGGTTCAAGGCGGGCTTGTGCATACTGCCAAGACCACCATGAAGCCCGAAATTCGCAAAACAAAACAAAATTCTCACATCTGCGTGGCATTGTGAATAAGTTACTCATGCCTGAGCTCCACACTGTAAGCGAATCGGGGCCCGTATTCACAAAACGCCCGTACACTAAAATTGTTCTTAAATGAAAACCCTAGGCAAGGAGGATGTCCGGCCAATGGCACAGTGAATTCGACCCTATAAGCACGCAAAACGCGGCGAAAATTAGTAGAATGTATACATGAACTAGAATACCCTTTTGATTGAAACGTCCGTCAAGAAATTTTGTCACATATGGATCAATGACGTAATCAATTGTATCAAAATGATATCCAACGCAATTCAACGCCGAAATGCACGTGAAATGCCTCGAAACTGTCTCTAATCTAAGCAGTCCAACAAGTAGGCAATTTTCCAGCACGGTAATCGGACTACCGCAAGCACGGCCTGCGGAAGGATAATGATGATCTAGGAAGGAGGAGCGCTTAATCGGATTAGACACACCTGAAAGCGAGATAAGGAAGGAAACGATGAGGTACTCACGGGAAACAGTGTTGGTCATGGTTGCAGGTGGGACTGGAACGTAAGAGAAAAAGACCATTAGCTGCAATCGTCAGCAGGGAATTTTAACCCACATACAAGGTGGGGGGGGGGGGGGGGGGGGGAGGTTTTCGTGCACAAAATGTCCGCTATTACAAAAGGCACATTACGGCTTCGGCATTTTTTTCTTTGTGTGAAATGAAAATGCCCCAAAAATTTAATCGCCAGCGATAACTACTACTGTACAGATAGTAACCATATCGAGTAAAATGTAGTAAAATAAGAACAAAGATCAAAGGCTCTGAAGTTCTAGAGTTAGATGAGAGTGAATAAAGTCCACATGCATATACTCCTAGACGCACCGGTAAATACAAGTCCGACACACATCTAAATTCTTGCAGTGGAGTTTGCAGCGTATTGTTAAAGTTGGGCAACATTTGTCGGCCGCCCATAAGTGCTGAATAAAAGGGACGCAGAATATGTCGTGATGGGGTTGCCATCGTTGAGATTCTGGTTAAGGATAATAGCAGCAAAATTAGGGCGGTTTCATCCCAAGGCTACTGTCGGCAGAAAAGTTTGCGCACCAATAATTATGTCAGCAGCCTGTCCTGACAGTCTTAGCTTCACAAGTTTAGCTTGATATTGGTTAGCAATGTGCGCCCCCAAGATACCACAGCTTCATCACTGGTAGCATAAAAGCCATTATCTAGTATCCTTCATTCCTTGAGAACTTTAAAAAGGAAGTCACAATCGTGGACGCAATGCCTGCTGCATGCGCTGAGAATAGGAAGTGTGCAGTCTTAAAATGTGGGTCAGCTGGCGCAAGACAGGACTAACTGTTGGGAGAGGCCTTCAGCTTGCAGTGAACATAGGCCGACGATGTTGATGAACGATACAACTTGAGACGCAATCGCGTCGACCATTTCAGGCTGCTGAAATAGTTCGGCATGGGCAAGCCCCTGAAGCAGTAAGGTTGCAGCGAGACAGACCCCGTAATGGTTAGCAAACAAGTTTGAAACATCTAGCGCGGGGTCAACTGCGTTTACCCTATTCGAATACATGTAAAACGCCAGGGCGATCTGAATTGAAGTTGATGCGTCTCAGAGAGAAACTTGTCTAAAAAGCAGATTTCTAATTTAGGACAACATTTGCCGTAAATTGAGTACATTTTACGCACAGAAGCACGAAGCTTACAAGTCCATAACTAGTGCTAACATTCCTAAATTAAAAAAAAAAAAACCTTGTCAAAGTCGGTGCAGTGGTTGCCGAGAAAAAAGGTATCTGGTTCATCATGTACTTAAATGGAAGCTCCTAAGCTAACGCTTCCTCATAAGAACTCACCAATGAAAATGATACCACAATTATGTTATTCGCGTATAACAGTACATCTAAAGCGGACAAAATTGATATGTTACACATAAATATCAAAATTTTAGTAATATGGAAATACAGCTTTTGCAGAACCCTTGTAACAAAATTCAGACCCTACATAGAAATTCCGCTTGCAACAGTCACTGGAATTTACCCTTCTCTCTCAAGTGCAACAAACTTCACTAAAATCTGTCCAGGGGTTATCTGAGGAAAGCACTTCTGCTTTTCACATGTATTTGAATAGGCCGCGTTAGAGATGAACCCGAGCTAAAGCTTTCTCAACACCTGGCATTCTCCTCCAAGACATAAACACGATTGCAACGTGGTGATCGTCGCAATATTTTCACCCTCTCCATTATTGAAATATTAACGAAAGGACCCTTCATAAAATACATTCTAATGAGAGGAACTTGCTAACATTGTGAATATATCAGGACGTGAAGATCACTTTGATATATTAGTGAAAATGAGAAGGGGGGGCAGGTGCTTCCTTAATATTCGAAAACTATTTTTAAAAATATATTTGATATTCGGCTCATATGCCATTCAGTCTCAAAAATGACTATTCTCATGCTACGACTAAACAAGATTCAACGATCACTCACCTCAGATTCACTCCGAGAAGCAGGACAGTTTTTTTTCCGGCGCTTATGAGCCGCCCGGGACCCAGCGCACTCCTTAAATAGGCTCACAACCTCAGTCCCTCCTTCCCCTTCACTGGTCCAAGAAAGCCCAAGTGAGAGAAGGGTTAAACAATGTTGCTTCCTCGCCACAACCGCACCTCCCTATCCTGTTTAATCCTGAGACACAGACGGGCTCAAAAATAGGGGAGGTGGGGAGCGGGAGGGCATTGCTCCTCCCTTGGCCATGAAAAGCTGGTTGAAAGGGTCGCATAGCGTTGAGGCGCCTGTAGAACTCTCAAAAGACTATGGAGAAAGCAGAATTCCAGCCACATTTTTTGCGCGTTGAAATGAATGCAAGCTTCCTATTCCTTGACTTGAAGCAATGAACTTTCCACGATCGTTCGTAACTGTGCCAGAGGCTCAAGCAACCATAAACCGGTCCGAGTAGGTCCCCGTAAAGGTTGAGAAGGAAGGAGAGGGACACGCCGGCCAAAGGTCAGTCCCCCTCGACCTTTTCCCGACCAACCAACTCCGGCTTCCGGGAAGTCCTCGGACACCACCAAGCTCACCGCGGCTAAATTTCCGGCCGCTGCAAAGAGCACGTGTCCCGTCTTGTCAGCACGTGCAAACGTGCGACACGCACAAACACGCGTGTACAGCGAAGCAGACAACGGCATTTAAAGGCACTAATTCGCTGAGGTGTGTGCGCCCGCGGGAGGGGGTGCAGAAGCTAGACTTGCGGACAGTAGCCAATGCACAAGGCCGAGCACTGCAGCCCCGCGTGCTACGTCACGGAGACATTAGAGTCGGGCAGGCGCCGCGTCGGCGGAGTGAGCGTGTCGAATCCAGCAGTCGCAGAGCCGTTCAGAATAGGCTCACCGACCCCATCGCTCGCGCCTGTGTTTGCTTATGGCGACTAGTTTGCTGCCAGGGGGCGCCATTGTAGAAAGCGCCTTTTCGGAAAGTTTCTTCAGGCAAATACTAGGAATGAAAAAAAAAAGAACGAAGAAGGTGGCGGGGTGCCGGGTGGACGCGAAGCTTCGTGAAACTGAAAAAAAAGAGTGCTTCTGTCTGTGGATACAAAACAAAGCACGCATCTGGCAAGTAAACTTTTTGCTTGCCAGATTTTGTTCCACGCGTACCAACGAAGAAAATGTGATCGCATATCACGGATGTCGTTGAGCAACAAAGTAGAAAGCTGGATCCGTTGGTACATGACTGAAGGTCCAAAACTAGCGAAAGATACAAAGTACGCAAGATTAGATGACTATGAGACGAGACATGGATTAACAACATTTATTATGAGCCATAAAAAGCATCTAGCCTCTGGCAGTCCGTAGGCGCATGCGTTATAAATAACACGAAACCAATGAAAAAAAAGAAACATCTATAAACAAATCACCTGATAAACAAACCATTCCAGAAAAATAATTCCGTGTCACTGCCTAATAATATATCGTCATCATCATCAGCCTAGTTACGCCCACTGCAGGGCAAAGGCCTCTCCCATACTTCTCCAACTACCCCGGTCATGTACTAATTGTGGCCATGTTGTCCCTGCAAACGTCTTAATGTCATCATAAAGCCCCGAAAATGTCCCTCTCTGACTATGCTTCCACGGCCCCAAATTCCAGAACATACAAATTTAGGAGGGCGCCCGCACTGCCTGATACGTCTTACAAGTGCGAACTGTCAGTTTCTGAAAAGAATGCTTTGTTTTCTTTCGAGTGATCATCGATACATACGTGCGTTTGGCCGATGTGCCCCTTCCCGCATGACAACGAGATACAATTTATCCCCTGCGTCAAACAAGAAGCATAGTTAATAGCGTGGGGGATACCGCACTTGCTTGTTCTTCACTTTTGCTGGCTGATTGATACCCGCACAAGTTAGGCTGCTTCCGAGGAGCCGAGAAGATTGCGCGGGCATCGAACTTGCTCGCCACTTATTTCTACTGTTATGCTACATCCTATGTACCTTACGTATTCGCAACTTTCACGTACGGTGGCGCCGTCGTGCGGCGGCGGCCGGAAACAATCGAAAGATTATACTCGCCGCTGGCTGCCACCCGTTCGGGTAGCGTATTAGTGTTGTGTGCGCTTTTCCTTCACTTTTGGTTGATGTTTTAACGCGTTTAAAGCTCCCGTGGGATCCTGTAGGACAGTTAACATGCTCAGAATGAGCAAACATAGAAGTAACCGTATTTGTTGCGTGCCGCAATGGGTGCCGAGAGGTAGTTATGCGGTAGGTGAGGTGAGCCTTCACTCATTCCCACCGGCTGCGTCCATGAGGAAGAAATTGATTATTAAGCTGCGGATTGGCAAAGCTGTCACAGAAGCGATGAAGGTTTGCAGTGCGCACTTCATGCCGGAGGACTTTTTTTTTGGAATACGACAGATGAGTGACGATTCCGAGCAATTGAAATCGCGAATAGACGCACCTCCATAAAGACACAGAGATAGCTCTATATTACGTGCAGGGAAAGAAATAAAGCGCAATCTTAACTCAAATGTGTTGTAGGGTGATTGATGCTTGCGTTCTTGCCACTCATGCCTTTGCGGCTACGTTGGAGCGCAAACATTCTCCGTGAAGCCTTGTACCTGCTTCAAAATTTCTTGTTCTCGTTCATGCATTCGTGCTCTGCAACGCCGGCTTGACATTCCACCATTTTGGAACACAGAGATGAGTTTCTCATATGTGCATCGAAGCAAAGTGACGCAGGCGTAGAGGGACCTGGAATTCGTACCTCGTCTGCTACTTCCATGCACGGCTGTAGCGTGTGCACAGGCACGCATGACTGCATTCGTAAGGTAACAAATCCTAGTTCAACAAACGTTAAACTACTGTGCAGTGTTTGCGTCGCGAACCCTCAGCTGATCTGCGTGCATATTATTTTATGAAGATAACTGGACGAATGAAGCCAGCATTGCCGCGGACCCGTAAATATCGGCTATGTATTGCTCAAGACGCGGTAGGACTCACGCGGGATGTAAAACTACCGCAAGACTGTAGCTTGCACAGCACGCATAAAGCGCAATAACCAAATTACAAGGGTGAACGGTTATCGTATTAGCTCGCAAAAGCGGTCAGATATGGTTTTTTGTTTACTTCTCGTGTTCAACATCCAGCTTTGTGAACACAGGCAGGGATAACTAGACAAGAAATTTTCGCACACAAAACGCTGCTTTTCACGCCGTCGATGTAAAGGACTTCGGTCGCGCGACACCAGGAAAGTTTCTTTTTTCTCGGCGCGGCGGCTTATTCAAGCGGTCTGAGTAACAACTTGCAGAGAGCACCACATCGTATAAAAGTTCATGGTACCCGTTCAAAGAGGTTAAATTAATATAATAGCAAATAGAAAGCACGCTCACTTCAATTAATAACACCGTCGCGGCAAAACTGAAACCACAGCTCGTGTGGTTTGCTTCGAAGCCGCGAAGTTCGTATGCAAAGGCTTTCAACAGTCACGGACGTCGACGGGCACACTTTTATGCCGCAACACACAGGATCACCAGTGTTTAGGACTTCCTCGCCTTCAAGCAGGCTTCGAATCCTGCGTTCTGCTCGCCCAATATGAGCCACTACGCAGGCTAACGACAGCGGGCGTGTAAATTGAAGAGACATTTCAACCAGACGACGCGAAACAACATGCCACTGAGCAAGACGACCGCAGCACTGCACCGACTGCTCTAGTTCTTAATCTCTCGGACAGCCATGTTGGATTTAAGGTGGTGCCCCCTATAGGCCGTGAAAGTTGCGAATAGTATTACTTTACGATTCCGGTTTTCCACAGTGACGGCGCTTTCTCTTCTTTTTTATCCATTGCGCCCTGTGGTTTTTCAAGAACATTTCGATGCAGCTTTTATCAGGTGTCTTGTAAACCCAGCTGCAGATTTCCTGCCTGCTTTTGGAAACTAGAATGCATTGGGTGTGAACGCAACGTTCTGTGCAACGCAGCTTTGAAGCACAGCATGTCGCTGCCCCACTTGGTCAGCTTCGAGTGGCACGGACTGCAAGGTAAGAGCGCCCTTCTTCGGTCGCGGTGAATACATTAAACAAACATATACCCTTGTAATAAATGTCAGTTCAAGGTGCAGAAATCTAATGCGACTCCTTTCTGGGAGTTGATATTAAATAAAGTGAAATGAAACGCGACCCCAGGCGATAATCTAACAGTAGGTCGTGGGCACGGACTGCAAGGATAAGAGCGCCCTTCTTCGGTCGCGGTGAATACATTAAACAAACATATACCCTTGTAATAAATGTCAGTTCAAGGTGCAGAAACCTAATGCGACTCCTTTCTGGGAGTTGATATTAAATAAAGTGAAATGAAACGCGACCCCAGGCGATAATCTAACAGTAGGTCGTGGGCACGGACTGCAAGGTAAGAGCGCCCTTCTTCGGTCGCGGTGAATACATTAAACAAACATATACCCTTGTAATAAATGTCAGTTCAAGGTGCAGAAATCTAATGCGACTCCTTTCTGGGAGTTGATATTAAATAAAGTGAAATGAAACGCGACCCCAGGCGATAATCTAACGCGCCAGTGGCCAGAAAAAATATAGTTTTGTTGGACGATAACCTTAACAAAATCAAGAGATCAACTACTTAACGGTAATCCTTAACAACTTGGTTGTGGTCAAAACTCATTTATAGTGCTTGATCAATTTTTGCCAGGTTTTTAATATAGAAACTGCACTGGACCCTAAACAAGTGCCATGTTTTTGCACATAAATTACCATCGCCAAATTCCCCCATTGTGGGCATTATAAATAGTGAGCAAGTTTGCCGGTGTTTTTGAACACGTGCACTGACTAGCGCAATGGTGGCTTGGGAGGTCAGTGCATAACTTTGCGACATTTAGTGGCAAGCAGTATGAATATGCCCATCTCGCGTGTTGACTTTTTTTTTTACTTTTTTTTTCTGGGCGACTATATGCGTACTTCCTTATATCGACGTTTTAATTAATTCGTGTCTTATACTGATCGTGAGGCGCGGATTAGCGAGGGACTCCGGATTTATTTTGACAAGTTCGCGTTCCTTTTACCACGTTGTTGCAGTTGCATTTTGCAGTCAAGTTAGGTAATCACTGTGACGACGCTGCTTAACGGCAGGAACGTAAAAGAACTTAGCAGCGCAACTAATTAAGCTAGTTCGTTTTGAAACATCTCGTGTGTGAAGCGGAAACGCTGAACACCAATACAGGAACGAGAGCTCTCCCCACAGGCAAGAAATGTGGCCTACTGCCAGCGCCGAACGTTTATAGATAGCCATTGCTGCAAAGAAACAAATAAGTGAGTAAATAAAGAAAGCGAAAATGTGCTCAAGATATTGGGCATGCAGGATGTGAAACCGTACGTGAGTACGTTGTTCACATAGTTCATTTTGGAAATCCAAATACCAAACTGCATGCCGTGTAAATAGCTCGTTCTTAGGTCCTGGCAGTAAACAAAGTGAAGTTACGTTTCGTAATCACTGTGGTGGGGCTGCTTGATGACAGGAACGTAAAAAAACTTAGCAGCGCAACTAATTAGGCCAGTTCGTGTTGAAACATCTTGTGCGTGAACCGCAAACTTCTAGCCCCGATACAGGAGCAAGAGCTCGACCCTCAGGTAGTTTTGTTCCTGTCTCGCTGCTAAACGTTTGTGCGGAACGCCCAAGATGTGAGAAAGAAAAGTGGTCTGGCCAGTTAGCAATGCCAAAAAAAAGTCATTTGTCATTTTAGTATCACTCGTTCCTATTGCTGTGTGATGTGCGCATAAGGCGAGGCAAACACGACGATTGCCCTATTCGCATGCTTTGCTCATTCGCACTGACAAACGGCGTTGTCTCAGCTACGGTAGAGAACCGCAACGAGGCTGAGGGGATAGAGGGGGAAAGAGAGAGAGTAGGTTTCAGGCAGCCTACGTCAGCATCATCCATGGGAGATGGCATGGTTCTATGTTCATGTATTAGACTTGACGCCTGCGGTTGAGAGGATGTTCCACATCCACCGCCATATAGTCGCGAGGGGGGTCGGTGGGCCGAAAAATTTGTCAAGCTTCTTCCGCTTAGTCTCTGGCTCTTGCAGAACGCAATGTAGTGTCAGTGGCCATCTTTAGTACACGTATAACGAAATTAATGGGGCCACGGCTAGGCAATGTCGCCGTCCGCCTTTCTTGCAAGCGTCTTTCCTGGCTGTCAAAGGCTACTTTCAAGGCCAACATATTTTGTATTGCAGAGCTGCAATTTACTAGTGCAGGCAAGCTTGTTTTTCTTGTGTCTTTCTTAACAAAACATTGCCGAGACGCGCCCACAGACTGTGGAAGGGAAGACAGTGAGATCAGTGGCTAGTCCAGGAGTTCTAAGATTTGCGTCGTCGCATACCTTTTCATTTCTTTATTTTTTTTTGGCGCCGTGTTTCGCTTGCCAGCTCTCCGCGCGAGGCATGTAATGTGCTTTCGATGCTCCAAAAAGTCTAGCTTGTCTTACTATATCTCTTTGGTGCCTCCTTAAACAAAATATTTTGTGAAACTTTTTTTAAAAAGGAAGGAAACAAAAAAAAATGCTTTGATCTTAGAGCCGCGTTGTTCGTTCTTTTAACGCGACAGCGTTAAGGAGCTCGTGTCGCAAAATATCCGGCATCCGCGTTCGACGTCGCTTCGGCAAAAAGAATTTCGAACGAAATTCTGTACTACGCATATTCAACCCCTTATCTACCACCAAATTTGCTCATGCCTTGTCTTTCATTATTTACAATGTTATTCCTCGGAATTTTGAGAATGGCAGCCCACAAACAATTGTAATAAAAAAAAAAACACCGACAGCGCATTTCCTTTATGTTAGCTCTTCTCAGACTGAAGTATTAAAAGCGCGAAGCAATAATGTACAGGAGATCGACCCATGTAAGATGCCGCGTTTCTACCAGAAAGATCACTTTCGTACATGGCATTCGCAGCCAGCGTTTCCCGGTAAACGGTTACATAAGCGGCAGTTACCGGGAAGCATGAAAAGCAGTAAAGGTTCTTTGAACGCTATCGCGTTCCACTCTTCAAGGCGAAGCTTAAGCGTCCTCCAAATTTTTACTTCGGTATGCTGTGAGACTGTTTGTACGAATTAGACAGTTCATGCGTCACCTTCGCACCTGGACTAGCGTGCCCATCGTCACTGGTGAAGACCGAGCAAACATCTCCAGCAATGTGTACGTCCTGAAAAAAAAATACGTTGCTGCTTAACGGTGCAAGGTACCCCTTACCAGAAGAGAAGCAAAGTCAAGCGGCGACATAGACGCGACCCTCTGTCACGCTAAAATAGGTTTAACGACTTTGGTTCTTATTTTTTTTTCGTGCAGGTGTGAGAGGGGACGGGAGTTGGAGAGTAGAGAAGGCGGAGGCCGTGGGCGAACTATCCCCGAAGGGAGTGCCAATGACCTGTTCACTTGCATTCTTTGTGAGCACGAAGACCCTCTTTGGCACTGTAAATTTAAATGTGGAACGCTAAAGGATACGTCCTGTTCAGGCAGGGAGAGATGGAACTATTAAAATGCCCGGAATGGACACGTTGCGTATCGTTCAAGAATATACAACAACGAGACGGATGAAATACGAAAATGTGAGCAATTACACAGACACGGTATCTTCAGTACCTACAAGGCCCAATTTATTATAACAGCGCATAAAAAGAGAGCCTGCCATGCAAAACACCGCCTTAACCTTAACCAGTATGGCGCTGCTCATAAGCGGCGCCAATGCGTTCACAATATGGCGGCGCCTACGAAAAAACAGTGCGTAGAAAGTGGAAAAATACTACGTGCATAGAGTATGCTCAAATCATTGTAAAAGATCTAGAGAATTTAGGTGCCACTTGGGGTAACCCTTGGATAGGAAGAGTATGAAAATGTGAATATATCGCTTAGAAAATATTGCATGACACTAACGTATGCGCTTTCCTTTCATTAGGAGCGTATACGTATGTCACCGGATTTGCATAATAAAAAGATTTGCTTACTGCATTTGTTTCTATATTAATATTATAAATTATTTCTTTAGAACTACGTGTCATATTTCTTCTCTATTACTTCAGGGCTTTGTACTGTGTCGCTCGGCCGGGTTACCTGATCCATTTGTTTAAACGGTGTGCGTGAACGTCAATGCCTGCGCACTCACAAACATTAAATGTATTTTTAGGTGCGGAGAAAATGTACTTGCAAAGGCACCTTTCTCTTTAATGAATAGACATCATTACTTTGAAGTTTATCGAAAACTACGCGGTGTTTTCAGCACGTTACGAAGACGAGGCTCTAATAATCGCCTGCATACATGGAGGCGTGGGGTCCTCTAGTACTGATAATGCTTCCGCCCTAGGAAACCGACCTATGCGGGGATAAAAACTTAGCGCAACCGAGGCAAATAGAAGATTACTAAACACAAAGCTACGTCACGAGCACTTGGGATATAGCTTTCGCGTTTCTTCTTGTCTTTGTCCCCGTCACGCTTCGTTTTTATCCAAGTATGAACTAACTAACCTAAATGTTTACGGTACATGGATTCCCGCAAGGATCAGCTGCCTGACCGGTTGAAAACACATTTGGTTTCAGCGCAGTCACATGTCGAATGCTCAATGTCCCGCTGCAGTTATGAACTACGTTTCTCAATGTGCCGAGCATACTCAGCGTTATAGAAAGCTGGTATTTTGTTGAAATCGCATGCACCTTAAGGTCAATGTGTTACGCAATTACAACGTTTATTTGCTAATTAGTAACGTTTCAACTAATTATGCAAACCACTTTTCTTGTTTTCCATTTTGATGCATTGTACGATGCTCGCCCAGTGTCCTCAGTGGACTAAGCAAGACAGCCTGTTTATGTTTGGTGATAGTAACATCCAGGTAATGGGTGATGTAAGGCCAAGTCCAATGTGAGTGGGTTAGCAGTGTGTTCAATTGGGCTGGTTGGTTCATGTTTAGAATAAAAATGTGGGTTAATTGCGTCATTCCGGACCTCCTCGGGGGCGGCCTAGGCCCAGGCCACGAATTTGCCGGATCATCAATAAGTTGTTACCACCACCACCAATTGCGTCATTTGCACTCACGGACAGAGAACAGAAAAGAATTGATGCTCTTACAACCGCTCGAACAAATCAGCTTTACTAGAGATTGGGTTGTAATTCTGAAATTCGCACCAACCTGCTGTCATATTTTGCATCGATGCGCCCTTGTTCAACTGCCCTGTCTTAGCAATGCCAGCAGAGCGGGAAGACTAAAGCCTACCGCGCGCTGTGGTGTGACGATCACGTGTTGGGCCGATAAGTATACCTTCAACTGGGTTGCGAAATGCTCGCTCCTTTTTATTTCCTTCCATCATGTTACCCGCCCACTGTTCCATAGTCGGCAATGTTAAAGCTAACCGCGCTGCCGGAGCTGCACATATTGAGTCGGCCGAACTGATCCTAAAGCGTACTCTATGGGGTGACAAAAATAGCGATTCAGAAGAAAGGAAGTAGGGGCTGTTTTCGGCTACCTTCACCGAGCACCGCTCAGGTTAAGATGAGCGGCCGTATGGGCCCAGCAGGTATCACCTTCCCAACAGTCTTTTCACGCTGTTGGGGAGGAGTGGTCTAGATAGGCTTGATCGTGTGTCTACGTCACGTGTTGCTTTTGGAGCAGTGAAATCACTATATATTGCGAGACAGCTGTTAAGCCTCAACGGTTTATTGCGTAGGTCGCGCGCTGAAGACGATGGCGCTGGCCATGACGAAGAATATACACAGATGAAAAAGATGAAGGGGTAATATAATGCTCACACAATTTCCCCCGCGCGTGGAAGCGGTCAACCTGGCCGCTGGTTATGGCGGGAAACGCCGTATGAAAGGTTTTAAACGCGAAACATGCACAATCTCTGTGGAACGGCAGCGGCCGTCCAAAGGCGGAACAACTGGAGTGACACGATAGTTAACTGGCGAAGTCTGTTCCCGAACAATGTAGGGCCCGATAAAACGGGACTGAAATTTCTCGCACAATCCAGGAGTGCGAACTGGGGTCCACAGTAACACTTCGTCTCCAGGGTGGAAGGAAACGACACGGTGAGATGCATCATAGCGAATTTTGCGGTCTTGTTGACAGGCGTCGGTGTTGAGGCGGGCACGTTGGCGACACCGGGCAATGCGCGAAACTAACTGCTCACACACTGATGTGGGCGAAGGCACGAGGACACCGAAGAAAGAAGCGTCGAGGATAGTGAGCGGTTGGCGACCATATACAGGAGGAAAAAAGGCGAGTATACCGTAGTGCGTTGGACGGCCGTGTTGTATGCGAAAATGGCGAATGGTAGAATGACATCCCCATTGGTGTGGTCAGGGTTGATGTACATAGATATCATGTCGGACAGCGTGCGATGAAAGCGCTCTGTGAGACCATTAGTTTGAGGCTGGTAGCTGGAAGTCGTTTTATGGATGGTATTGCACGCACGGAGAACATCGTCGAGAAGTTTAGAGAGAAAGGTCCTGCCGGGTGACTCAAAAGGACACGTGGGGCTCCTTGCCGTAAAAAGATGGTTTCCAAGAAAAAGGCTGCAACCTCCTGTGCGGATCCCAAAGATAGTGCGGCTGTTTCAGCGTACCGTGTCAAGTACTCCATAGCTGTGACGATCCATCGTTTACCGCCAGTGGTTAAGAGCAGCGGTCCATAGATGTCGATACCAATGACCGCAAAAGGAGCTTCAGGACACGGGACAGGTTGGAGCAGTCCAGCCGGAGGTGAGGTCAGTAGGTTGCGGTGTTGGCAGAGCGAACAGGAAGCCACGAATTTCGCTACGCTGGTTGCAAGTCCAGGCCAAGAGACCCGGCTGCGAATTCGCTCGTAGGTTTTATGGAAACCAAAGTGACCGGCAGTGGGATCGTCGTGAAAGGTCTCCAATATCTGGGGCCGAAGTGATCGGGGAACGAGAGGAATCCAACGGTGTCCTTCGGGATGAAACACGTACCGGTATAATATCGAATTTTTGATCTTGAAGTTCTTCAACTGCCGACGGAGCCGAGCGATAGGTGGGCGAGATGATCCGCGAATACGTTCCGTAACGGAGTGGCAGTAGGAGTCATTACGTTGGCTATAGGCAAACGTATGAGAATGGCTGGATGGGAGCCGGTCTAGAGCTGCGAGCGTAGGGAATGTAGGCGACGCGCCCTGTGGTTTCCTCCCGGAAGGTGGTAAGCAAGCAGCGTTTGATGACGGTGGTAGGTGACAACGAGAGAGAACATCGGCATTCTGGTGTTTCTTTCCAGACTTGTAGGTGACGTCGAAGTCGTATTCTTGTAAACGGAGTGTCCAACGGCCGAGACGTCCCGTTAAATTCTTTAGCGTCGCCAACCAGCACAAGGCGTGGTGATCACTAACGACCGTAAAGTGGCGGCCGTGCAGATAAGGCCGAAATTCTTGGTCGGACCAAACAACTGCGAGACACTCTTGCTCGGTAATCGTATAATTTTTCTCTGTAGCTGTTAGCGTGCGACTTGCGTATGCAACCGAACGTTCTTCAGAATTTTGCTGACGTTGCAGAAGAACAGCGCCGATACCGTGTCCGCTGGCGTCAGTATGTAGAAGAGTGGGTGCGGTGTTGTCGAAATGACAAAGCACAGGTTCTGACGTAAGGGCATGTTTGAGGGCGTAAAAAGCAGTTTGGCATTTGTCCGACCATACGTAGGGAGCTCCAGAAGGATGGTGTTGATGGAGCGGCGCCGCAATGGTGGCAAAGTTACGTATGAAGCGCCGTATGCTTTAGCGCGTTCTTTGAAATAATATTATTAGCAGAAATAATATTATTAGCAACAAAACAGCTTAACTAGTGGATACATGTCACTATGGCATCCAAACTTGTCGGTGATATAGGCGCACCTTTCATCCCACTCGATATGGGAATGACGTCTCTGATGCTGTTTAAAAAAATTATTCAGTTCTCTTATAAAGGGGTTGGTATAGGCATATTGAGGTCAAAAACAGCTCTCCTGCTTCTTTTTTCGCGGTGTTATTGCGATTAATGCAGCGGTAAATGAGAAATGTGATAATAAATAGAATAATAGTAAAGATAAAAACACCACGAGGACAGTTCCATTCTCTAACCGCTGTACACACTGCTACATAAATGTAGGGTTAAGCTTTGGAGAAGTCTTTTCCACATTGCGCAAATGTCAGGCGTAAATAGAAGCTCGTGCTCAGTCTACACAAAAGAACACAGATGCACCTCAGCCTACATGATTACATCAGCACACTTATCAAAAAACTGATCTAACCTCCACACATCAAACAGTGAAACGAACCGCTGCATTTGTTCGAAATCAGTATAAGGAGTTGTACCTTTGAATACTCTCAAAAAAAGGTTGTGCAGGCACGATAATACTTGCTTCTCTGCCCGTCAATAATTAAAACCTTCTGCATGCCTAACCTGCTTTAAAGAACTGACCTTACTAAGAAAGCCATTATACCACAAGTTGGTACGTGGGGCGTTTGTGAAAATGCGTGTTTGTAAATGAACTGGGAATCTCTCAGAGGAAAGCAGCATTGACGCTCTGTGAAATTGCTGTTGAGTACAATATATTAACGTCGCACTCACTGGCCCGAATCCGTCACAGTAAAGTGTGTGCTAAATGCATATTTGGCTTGAAAACATACAAAGAAAGTGGCCCGTTTTTAGCGTTCAGCCATAGCGGAATACCACCAGGCATTGCTACTTTGTCATGGTCAGAGCAGGAAGAAATTCTAGAGGAACGCCAGACGTGCTAGTTTACATAGCACTCGCGCTCTCTTCGTTATTTGTTTTCTTGGAGAAGATGGGATGTGCAAAAACGGCGTGTCGACGTGTACCAGGAGTGGTACTGCCTCCAAGAGAAGAGCTTTTCGTTCATGGTCATCGACACTGACGATGTCCTGCAAGTTTTCCCCTGCACATGGGAGTGGTTTTGGCAATGAATTGCTTTTACAGCATTCGCATTCTGTGCTTACTTTGCTGATGGGATGCGCATGGTTTCGCATTAGCATACGTTGTATAGCGGTGTTCACTAATCGTACGGAATTACTGTGCGATGCCAATTGGCTTTCGTATGCTCAGAGATGACTCGAGCATGTCTACGCGTAATTTTTGAGTTTGGAGCACCTGGAATGTGGCCGCAAAATGCGAGGGCTCAGTTTTTTAAACTAAGTATTATTATCGAATGATAACCGTGCGGCCTGTGTTGGCTCACTTTTTTGCTTTTCTTCCGAAAAAGAACCTTCGTGTTGTGTACCGGAATGAAGTCATGTACGGTGCTTCCTGTGCAGCTGATTTTCGAGAAGCCAGACGCTTTTATACTATTTTTCAACGCCTGATTCCGGCACCGCATGCCATGATGACTCTGCTGCAAAGTGGGCAACGATCTTTTTCTGGGGGGCCTCTTTCTTCTAATTCTGCTATGCGCTAGCGCGTACCCTCGCCCCAGCTGCATTCGAAGCTGCACTGTCATATCCGCAGGGTAGGTGTGCGAATTGAGTGCGCCTTTCATGGGGCACGGCAATTTCCGGAGCTTGCGGGACTGAAAAATAATTTTGCTCGTGTTAGGAGCGTGAATATCGCTTAAAGGAAACGCTTGAGCAGTTACTATAGGAAAGACTGCAAGCAGACTTGTCGACGAAAACGACTCCATGAGCAAACGCTCTAGCGATAGGCTTAGCGCTCGCGATGAGTCTCATGCCAGACACTCGCTGTGCTTTCAGTTGCACAAACCGGCTGGGAATGTTCAAGATGTTGTATTGGCGTGGCGCGCACGTTAACTTACAAAAGACAATACTTCATTTTACCAATGAGTCATTATGCGATTCTTGCCGACTGAGGCAAGCGTGCATTCTGCTAAGAGCACGACACCAGCGCAGTGCACATTCGAAAAGACTTGCCGTTCTATGGCTGATCCGGAACTCTCGGCGATGTTTCAATCGACCGTTACGTATATCGCTGGACTTCTACAATTGGCTGAAGAACGCGTTGCCGCAAGCAAGCGGTAACAGCTGTGCGGTTTCGTGGGGTCAAACAAAAAGAGGAATGCCGCCGCACTGGCCATCGGAACGCATCATGCGAAACCAAAGCGACGCACTTACGTTGCCGCATCGGGAGAAACTCGCAAACTTTATTTTTTTTTTGCATGCAAATGAAGCTTTACGCGCCTTGCCAAAACAAAGTGTTGCGTCCACTCACCTTCTGCTCCTCCCTACCCCTCCTCTATGCCGTACGATACGTAACTCGAAATAAAGCCGCACTTGCCCTGCAGTCCACTGGCATTACGTGTGGAGAACGTTTGCACGTTGTTTGTTCATTGTTATGAGCTAGCTGCTTGCACTGCCGGCTCTTGAGGCGAAGCGCGTGCCTACTTATGATGACCGCCTCATTTAAGACGAGCCCCTCCAAAGGACGGTCGATTTTGTCCCGAAGAAAGTCCTGCGAGACGCGTTCGACGCTGAAAGGTGTCTTTACCGGATGGCTCAAAGTACTGGCCAAGCTGTAGAGTAAGAAAGGCTGGCGCATCTCTCAAGTCTTGGTTACTAACGGCGTGCACGTCGCATCGGCATGTCACATTCGCGTCCGTAAATAGAAAATGTGTTATTGCCCAAAAATTTCGTTGAAATGGCTGCCGCTAGAGGGGCCCTTACTGGAAAAAGTTTCACAGCGCAAAGGTGAGACAGGGGTATACATATAGAGGAGGCAAGACAACAGAGAAACTACCCTCCGACAAATCTTTATTTGATGCGGTATGCATACGTATTTACATGGACGAAGGGACGCAATGGTCCTTTTCCAGATAATGCTACAGATGGTGTGCTGACACATCGTGTGCCCAGTCTATCCATCATATTAGCCTCAATTATTTCTCTTGCTAGCTTTTCTTTATTCTTCACAATCACATCGGCTTCCTGAAAATGTGGCTGACTGCCACACATGATGCAGTGCGTGGCAAGAAGACCGTCCTTCGACTTGCATACATATACCGCTGTGTTTTCTGATACGGCCATTTAGGCATCTAGGGGACTTCCCGACGTTGCATTTGCCGCAGCTTAATAGGATTCCAAGGGAAGGAAAGCGTAGCAGAGGGCGGCAAAAAGTTAGGTGGGCGGATGAGATTAAGAAGTTTGCAGGGACAACATGGCCACAATTAGTACATGACCGGGGTAGTTGCAGAAGTATGGGAGAGGCCTTTGCCCTGCAGTGGGCATAACCAGGCTGATGATGATGATGATGATGAATAGGATTCTGTCCATGACATAACATGTTCTCTCCATGAGAGAGAGCGAGAGAGAGAGAGAGAGAGAGAGAGAGAGAGAGAGAGAGAGAGAGAGAGAGAGATGAAGAGGAAAGGCAGGTGGGGTGAACCTGATATTGGTCATGAAATATCTTCAGCGTTTATGTGCTGCAGTCTGAGGGTTTTTGCGAAGTATCCCTTGATGTTGATCGGTGGGGTAACCTTGCGCATATTGCACTGTACACTATGCTTCCTTGAATTACAAGTGAAATGATGATTGCTCTGTAATCTTAGATGGCATTACTTGCTGTGCAAGTTGCGAGTGTTGTGACGCACAATATGCTAATTTGAACTTTACGTGAGCTCGGCGTTAGGGCGCTTGGTATTTGTTTACACCTGTTTTGATCTTCTACTCCAATGATTTGAAGTAGCTCAGCTTTGTTATGTGCGTTTTCGCTCGTTTGTTTGCTTGAGCAGCCCTGTGTTCTTGCTGTGCACCGTTTGCCTGAAAGAGAAGGAGTAGCGGGCAAAACCCATGATGCCAACCTCTCGTAGATACGCATTTATTTAAAAAATAGTTCGCTATAAAGGCGTTTTCCAGAAACACCACTAGTATTACAATTATTCCCCCTTAAGGCAACGTGCATTTGGGAGCTAAATGCACTAACCACGGCGTTTTCACGTCGCTTGAGCACACCGGCGTGCCACGCCTTCGATCTACAATAGACCGCACGCTCACCGATAATAACATTGTTCTTGCGCGCAAACTAAAATTTATTAGTGCACTGGAAAGTTCACTGTGCCGAGTTTGCACTGGCGTTCCTCAAATTCAAGTTAAATCCGTAGACAAAGAAAAAAGAACGGCTTTATCGCAGAATCGCCAACCCACATGTACAACTTTTTCTCCAGGGAGCACTTCTGAGGTCACGACAAGTGCAGTATTGTATAGCGGACGAGGACGAAGTTGTCTTCATGAGCAAAGACTAAGTTCTTCAGAGTATGACACCCTTCACTGCGAGAGCTTGCTGTTGTAGCAGTAAATTAGCTGAGAACCAGAGGAATCGCTTAATTCGGTGGATTTTCGAAATTCGGGGTATTCTCTAGCTGGTGATGACCCCTTTCAGAAAGACCAAACTTGTACTTTTCTTTTTTTATTCATAGAATTCAGTTTAATACTTTATGACAACAACCTACTCTAAATGCCACAGCTTTTACCCATCGTCATCATTCATTATCATAAAGGTGAATGTACTCAATAGACGAGCAGTATAGGAGCAATCTCAGAGCGGATGGGCGCGTGCTTAAAAGGATATACATTTGCATCTACACGCAGGTGCGGCACCTCGTTCCACATGTGTCACCCTGCGGTAGCGCCGCAACGACATAACGAAGCAGGAGGCTTAATGTCACATGCACACAGGTGTGAGTGGGACCATGGCACTGTGGTAAACAATGTCCCCGTTGCGGTGTTCGCTGCCCCGGATGTCGACGATTGCGGGTCATATCAAGCATAGAGCTGCTGAGGCACCCTGCATTAGAAATCGAAAACACGCACGCACACACACACTTTGCACTCGACAGCAAAAACACACAAAAACAAATTCACGTTTGTTTAATCTATACTTGCATTCATAAAGATTTTCCCCTTTATTAAGGTTTAACTAGTTCAACTCAGAGCTTTTTCATCTCTTTTGCGTATGAACTGAGCTTTTACTGCTTTACATTTTTCCTGCTATTCTTTATTGAGAAGGGTGGAGCGACTCACACAGATCATCGCCATAAGTCAATGATGCCATGCTTTCTTTTTCTCTATAGAGCGTAAAGAAGCACTGAAATCGAGTGAAATGAAATATTTATTCCACTCTTTATGGCTCCTCGAAGTCTATTTCTTAAGGCACATAAAGCTTCTCAGCCGTTATGGAACTAACCTGCTCAGCTGTTGTCAGTTGTAAAAATAAATAAACTTTGGTGTTTTACGTGCCAAAACCACGATTTGATTACGAGGCACAACGTGGTGGAGGATTTTATATTGATTTTGACCTCCTGGGGTTCTTTAAAGGGCAGGCAATGCATGGTACGAGGAGTTCTTGCATTTCAACCCCGTCGAAATGCTGCCGCCGGGGCCGGGATTCGATCCCGTGCCTTCCTTAGTACCGCAACGCCATGGCCAATACGCTACCACAGCTGGTTGTTATATCAGTGCTTCTCCACTTAATGTTCTATGTGAAGATAATAAAAAGTTAATTCAGTCATGCACTCATATAGGTGCGTGAGGCAAGAGAGAGAGAGAGAAAAAACATTTATTCGAACCATCGAGGTGGTTGCAGCTTGAGGTCAAGTGGGTGGTGTCCTCATTCCAGGACTTCACTGGCCATGGCTGCTCGACGTACTTGCCGGACGAGAGCTTCTTGTCCCGCCAGGGTATCGCCGGTCAGCTGTGCCTCCCACCGCTCAAATGACGTGCTAGGCGTCTTTAAGTGTTGAGGTTTGCTCCCGCACCCCCACGAGATGTGAAAGAGTGTAGGGCGTGTGTCGCCGCACCAGGAGCAGATGCCGCGATATGTATGTGGGAACATTTTACTGTATCTGTGTAGGTTTGGAAATGTGTTTGTCTGAATAAGTCGGAGAGCTACGGCATCTTCAGTGCTGAGCTTTCTATGAGGCGGAAGATAAATCCTGCGGTTGAGTCGCTGGATCTCGAGTCGGTCGCAGTAATTGGACGGCAGGGGCATGAAGGTAAAGGGTGGGGATTGATGAGACGATTCGTCTTGCCCCGCTCGGTTGATTAGCGCTCGAGCTAGGGCGTTCGCCCTTTCGTACCCCTCCAGACCCGCGTGGCCCGGCGTCCACGTGATTTGATGGTATTCTTGCAGCCTCGGGCCTAGAATCTGAGCCACCTGCAGCGGTGTTCGTCCGTTGGTAAAGTTACGGCAGGCCTGTTGCGAGTCGGTAACGACATGGACTTCCCTGCCTACCCTGTCTTCTTGCTTTATTACCAGCGCCGCAGCTGGGGTCTCTGGCCTTACGGAGGCCGCGAGGGTCAAGGAGTTGTCTCTCCCGTTCACGGCGGCTACCGCGAAGAGGCCCCCTACAGGGTACGCCGCCACGTCCACGTACGTTACGTACGGGTCACTCTTGAGGCAAGATTTTATTTAGGATCGCAACTTGTATTTTTTGAATTATAGAGGTAGTTTACAATGTTTCTGAAATGAAAAAAAAAATACGTACAGCACCAGTAACTTCACCATCATTTTGTTTATGCACATTTCATTCTTTCATACCTCAAAGTTTGCTGTACTCATTGAGCTCCCGCTACAAAATATATTTCCTATATATTGTCCCAGTATTTGTTAGCCTGAGTTTGCTCTTAATTGACTGGGCGTTCCCGCTTGCGCATTTTCTCCCCGAGTTCTTGTTCACAATAGCACGCAGTACTGGTAATCTCTTCTCCGTCGTCTGTATCCCTCTCGTTGAACTCGTTGGGATGGATCATCTATGTACCTGTGGAGTGTACATTACTGCGAGGCAAGTTTTCACCTCAGCCGTCACCGTCGCCGTGCCGTCTCGAATGCGAGGTGCATGCCTGGCCGAGCCCTGCGTGTGTTGGGGCTCACGTCATCTGCTTGCGGTTGCCAGAGCTGAAGGACGCGCAGGCGAGGGCGAGCCAAGAAGACGGGTCGATCGCTTTGTGCGCGACGTCTTTCCCCGCATCGAGTGTCAGACGTCACGCGATCGAGCGAAGGATGCTTTTTTTTGAATTTTCCTTGGATCGAGCCCGCTCTGCCATGCGCTTTGTCCGCGCAGCCAAATTAACGCGACCCGCGTTTGAAAGACGTGGTTTGCTGCCGATGTGAGCCCTGAACGCTGGTTGCTTCAAGCATGCTTTACAAAAGGAAAGACAAAACAAAAAGAAAACCACCGCCATGGGTAGGCTTCGTGCATGCTCTACCTTCCCGTGCACCCATCGTTGGAGGTCACGTGATCTGCTGCTTCCCGGAGATGCAGCAGGGTTTAAAGTGGTGAAAAGGTCGTGCAACGAGTCGCACGCACGCAGACAGTGGCCTGCAGTATGTTGACGCGCACAATGACTTCTTCGATATGCAGCTAACAGTTAGGAAGTGTCAAGTGATTTAATGCTGCACATACAATAAAGTGTACAGCAGCAAACGTGTCCAAGCGAACTGATAATACATATCAAGTACGGCAGTTCACATTGCACCATACAAAGAAGAAAAAAAAAAAAAAGCAAGAGACAATAACGAAGGGGAAAGAAAAGCGAAAAAAAAAAAACGAACTGCCCAGGAAGAAGGTGTTTCATTGCTTTCTAACCATAAAAATATGTGAAGAGAATTGTACAATTAAGTGCACGGTAAAACTGACGCGCCGACGTCGGGGACGCCTCGGGAAAATACATGTACTATCGTGCTCGCCATGAGTTACAATTCCAAAGCGCGTGGCAAAGAGGACGCGCGTTGTAACTCGGACCGTAGCGCGAATGTCCGGAGTATGTTCCACGCCCGTTTTGCCTTTAAAGAGCCGCCGCGCCGCACAATCGACGAGGTTCCGTCAAGCACACCTAATGCTGAACCTAACTGTAGCGGGCTGTTGTCGGGCGCACAGAACTGATCCCACATGGGCCATGTTTCCGTGCGACAGCATGCGGGACACAGACACGCTTTTTTTTCCCGTTCTTGTTTTTGCTTTTTGCCGCACTTGCGCGGACGCGCGTCTGTTCCATAACGCTTTGCAGGCGCCAGCATCAGTAGTCGACGTGCGATAGTTCTCTCCTTTTGTTGACGTTTTGCATGTGGGGACGTTACCAACGCAAACGCGTTTATAAGGGATGCTGTTTTTGCCAGATGCGTTAAGCATCGACGTATAGAACCGAACGTGAAGTCCCTCAAATGAAGTCCTTCGCCTGAGTGAAGCTGATATTCGAAGAGTCTGCCTGCTTCTTTCCCAAGCCATGACCGGATTTCTCATCGCCGCGTTCTGGCTGGGATCGCTGTCACTGCTGAATCCGTCGATGACTATCGGCTCCGCGGCCACCGAAGTAGCTGAACAGGCAAAGCTACCTCCGGTATGTTAATGGTGGAGGCTGTATTTCTCTAGTGGACCGTTCCGTATCTAGGGACGTTCCCTGCTAAGACTTATCCAATTTTCTATGAATATCAGTTCAATATAGCCGGTGACAACGTAACAATAGAAAGGTTACATGTACGATGTCCGACTCAAAAACAAAATGTATTGTGCCCATAGAGTCATGCAGTTTTGCATGTTAAAACGTACGTTTTCTCTGTATAGACCTGTATGTTTACGACTGCTTTTAGCATGTCGGGCGAACTGCTAGGCTAACATCTCCAGCACATCAATAAAGCTTGCTTCTCTCTCTCTCTAGCGCTGGTTATAGGACGAAACCTGAGCGTCATAGCAAATTTTTAGTTCACCCTTATGTAATCGATTTACATTAAAACAATGAGCTGTTACTTTCCGATCGGGCTAGCATTAATAGCAGAGCAATGTCATTAGGCTGTGAGTGGACTTCAACTAAGTGGCTATAGTAGGATACAACTTAAAAAAAAAGAGTAGTTGGCAAACAAGGCACACGGACCGCGCAATTACAACGCCCGCCAATCACAGAAGCGAACAAAATCGTCGTCATGCGACCATTTCAAAATGGCTTCGTACTTGATACCTGCAGATTGTCTGCTGTTCCTGAAGCGTCTTTTCATCGGCGGAAACGATGAGGGGCACAACAGATACGGGCAAAGTGTATGGAATCTGAACATTTCCCTCTACAAAGGTCCGCGGTACGGTTAATTTCACTGCTAACCCCGTTTTACTCGTGAAACTTCACTGCCAAATGAAGTGAAACTTGACATTAAACAGTATTTCAGTTCAATAAAGAATTAGGCTTTCACTGTTCCGCTATAATAGACGAGTGAAAGCGTAGGAAATTACGCGCTTATAATTTTATTTTTCTAATTACCACCCTATTTAGGTAACAGAGAAAGTCGGAAGTGCGAACTATTTGCAGCCTCGCGGAGGAACAGTGGCTGGCGGTTATGAGGGCGTGGGCGGGGCTTCACTGCAGGCTTGAGCTGTATCCGACTATAGACACTCTTTCAGAGGCAGAAGGCAGCTGCATTTCGTTTTTCTGGCTGGCGCTTATTTGTCATAATTCTTAGGTTGTCACCAACTATAATTACTTTTCAAACGTGTGTGCGGTATAAGCCCTGTCTATGTTAAAGGGACTCACAACAAATTTTCATGGTAGCCGTTTTTTTTTCAGTGAAATGATAAGCTTACTGGTCAGAGCTCATGAAGCTTCATGAATCATGAAGTGCTAACGCGGAAAACGCCGTGGAACATTTTTTATCACAATTTTTTTTTTATCTGCAGCGACGATGTAGTAGTTCACTGGATGCATGCTGAAACGGGTGATAGATGAGCGCGATAGCTATTATACGCCTGCATTAGTTGGTGGCGGACGACAAGTGTGGCCGTAGCTGAGACAAAGTGTGATCTTGTTTATCAAGTCGATGTTCCTGCGGTTCGTGTTCTGCGAATTGTCAAAGTATTTCTGCGATAATGGCTACGTGTTTGAGGGGATTCCAGCCCAACTGCTCTGGTATTTATTGTGTCAAAACGAAACCAACCGGATCGAAAACGAAACGACGCCTTAATACGTGGTACGGAGTTCAGCGCGTTGTCGTTGCAACGCCTGTGTTTTTGATTTGCGAAACATTGAATAATGCGCGAGTGTATAATAATATATCAACTGCAATTGTAGGCAATAATTATGCTGTGCTTAATAACAGTCGACTTACCTACAATAATCACATAGAACACATCAGAAGTAGCAATAGGTCGCCACCAGGCCATGTCACTTACTGGTTTTCGAGACTTTCTTTGCCGATTTAGAATTATGACCCCTAGCTATTTAAATCGCGAGCAGTGAGCGGGACTCCTTTACTATAAATCACAGTCCTCTCATTTTCATCAACGTATCACAACACGCCATGGCCAGCCATCAGTCCCTTCAAACAACTGCTTATGCGCACGCGACCTGCTCTTTTGGTTTCGTAAATGGTTGGTTTGCAAGCCATATGGTCATGTTTTTAGCCATGACGAGGTTTTTTCGGTGCTGATTAAACAGCTATGCCAATTGCCATGGAGATGCTCTTGTGGCCATCTAAGGCTTTTAGTGGAGCTCTACACCTCTGGAGCTGAAATTCATTGAACCACATGGCGCATGAATGAAAATGTGCGTAAGCTGCTAAGCGGTCCATAAGTAGCACGTATAGGTTGTAGAGTTTAACGGGAAAAAGAATGTGTTGCGTTAAATTCACGTTTTAGATTCAAGGCGCAAAGATCGACTACTGCAACGCTTGAACAGCACTGCTCAATAACTCTGCGGGAAAGAGCACTCTGTTGGTATTATTAATATTAGCTACTTCAGGCATAATGAAATCGTCGCGAAGGCATCAGCCAGCCTAGTTCCAAGCTCCGCTTCACATACTAATATTAGAGGCGGGGAAATATCAATTTTTTGAAGTATGAATCATTTACGAATAGTAATGTAGCGAATACTGAACGTTCAATAAGAAATACTAAAACATAGACGCATATATTTACAGTAAGTATATGAATTTCGGCATATTTAGGTACCATGTTTGTACCGACTAGGCGAAAAGGGACATATGTATATATTGCCTTTAATAACTGCTGCACTCGAAGAAACTTCATGTGACCTCGAATAATTGTGTACAGAAGTAACGGCCTTAAATAAGTGTATTTACCAGACCTCATAATAGGAGACAGCTCAATTCCACAGCCTGAGTCCTTTCGCACCGCCTAGAAACCGGCGTCTCTTAGATGAGCCCTACGACAAGCGGATTCAGTGAAAGGCATTGGGAGAGATATACGCGTTTTGTGCATATTAGGTCACACAAGTACACATCAATGATAAAAGCCATATTCTGAGAGT
Organism: Dermacentor andersoni; assembly: GCF_023375885.2. Lineage (NCBI taxonomy): Eukaryota > Metazoa > Arthropoda > Arachnida > Ixodida > Ixodidae > Dermacentor > Dermacentor andersoni. The sequence continues at coordinate 120,405,510 of NC_092823.1, read as the reverse complement.
TAGTATTCATAGGTACCATCAATAAATATTTTCCTCACGAAGGGTCATGTGAGAAGACATAACACTGCAGCGATTCCGACGTTCTCACTGCATTAACGGCGATGCCGTTTGCAGGTGCAGCAGAGGCGCTTGCCTGTGATAAGAGAACCGGCGCGAATGCGAGGTCGCCGGAGCGTGCATTCGTAACGTGCTGTCTGCCTCTCACAGGGGCCGCGCGCACCAAACCGCCAGTGAAAATGTCGTAGACATCACCACAGAACACAAATTGTCCTAAGACGACTAGATTACTCGAATAAACGCGAAGCTCCTTCACACAGTTCGTGCCTTCCGCCGTCTGCTCGGCTGAGGGAATGTGACGAAAGCTTATCCCTGCTGAAGTCTTATTACTTTTCCTAATTCGCTCACAAGCTAGTAATAACATGTGCAACCCGAGTACTACGCGTACCTGCAGTAATAATAATGGAAAACTGCGGTGCTTGCAAAAGCCGCCTGGCCGCTCTCGGTCGCTTGCCAGTGCTCGATGGATGGATAAGGCTGAAACCTTTCAATCGAGCAGCGGTGCGTGCCACCTAGCCGTGACTAGCAATAACATGTTGTACTTTGTGGAGGGTGAGATTTCACTCGTGCCTTGGTTTTAGACAATAATCAGATACCCCCCGTTTCGGTATTTTTACCCGCTTAAAGACTACTCCACTGTCCCTAAACTCCAATGCTTTGAAAAAGTTAGCCCCGTTGCTTTGGTCTATCCCTTGGTACTTCACTCGGTACGTTCTGACCCGCCATGCTCCCGTCTTGGCTTGGCAAAACAACAAAGAGCTTCCCCTAGAATTATCGTAGCTACTTCCTTTGGAAATTTCCTGCTCGGAAGTTCTGTATATACACAGTGCTGATTTCGTCTGCATCCCTGTTTTCCGCAGACCTCCTCTGTGTTTCTTCAACCTTTTTCTTAACCGATGTTCCTTGGTTTACTCCCCCCGCTGCTGTGAAAATATTTGCTCGACAATTTTCTTGTTCGCTTCCTCCATTTTGTGGTTCAACATTTCTCATCTACGACTAACTGCAAAATTTCCCAGCCCGCCGCTTTCCCGCCAATTCTCTCTATCGCTCCTCAAATTCTTAGCCGCTAGCGCCACCTGGTAGTGTTAACATCAAGTGCATCACGCACGGCTCGCCGCTCTATAAAGTACGTACTTGCGCTTATGTCCTCCAGTTGCGGACTAGCTTTGCCGCGCATCAACTCCTCGAGTGGAGTTCCAGTAAAGAAATATAATGACGTCGATGATATACCTTGTGCGCCGCTAACTAAAGGGCGTTACATTGAGGGAAGGAACCTCTTCTAAAGCCTTCCTCCCCCCCCTCCCCCCTCTCCTCCCCTAGTAGTAATTTTTCCTTCGCAACGAAAATAATTCCTTCTACGTGTACAGAGGCCAATGTCGCACGTGGCAGCGGCTTGTATCGAGTGCCCGGGCCAGGCATGTGCCCGCCTTTATTCCCTCAAGCAGCTGCAGTCAGCGGCCGCAATAATCCCCTTATCCATGCAAGAAGGAAGGTTGAGACAACGTTACTAGACTAGGTGACGTTGGTTTGAGACGCCAAACCACGCAGTGCTTTCGGGGGCGTTGACATTTTCGTTGGGGTAGGAGAAAGCCAAGGGGAAGAACGTTGTCGCAGCGAGGCCAGGAGCTGCTGCACAGGTAGCAGTAGTAGTAATTGGTCGTTTAGTTTAGCTAAAGTGATGAAAGGGAAAGTGTGAAAAATCACTGTTGAGAGCGCCTGCACTGAAAAGTATTTACCCCCTTAAGAGTGTTTCCTTGTCGCACTGGTAACACCAGTGCGACAACCAGTGCGACATTACAAAAATTAATTGAGGCCGCCAACGGAGCTCTAACTAGACGCGCAATGACAAAAGACGTAGTTGAAAACTGTGTAATCATTCTGACAGCCTTGGGCGCACAGAAATATCCGACAGGAGAATTTCATATTTCTCTGGTGCCGTGGCTGTCAGAATGAATACATAGTTTTCAACGACGTCTTTTGTCATCGCACGTCTAATTAGAGCTCGGTTGGTGGCCTCTGGAAATTTTTCGTAAGGCCCGAACGGTAAGGGCGTTACCAGTGCGACAAGAAAACAGCTACAAGGGTGTAAATATTCTTACAGTGTAGCTGTAACCTGCACAGCGGTCGCCAGTGGGGTCGAAGTTGAGGGGAGGGGGAAAGGGACAGGCTGACAGGCCCGGAAGACAGCATAGACTTGCCAAAGTTGAAGAGTTGGCGTGATGGTGTAGCATATTATTTATTTATTTACTTATTGATACTGCAATCCCGGTATTCGGATTATTAGAGGGTAGACTAGGACAAAAGAAACTATTTACTGGGAAAAATAATCACCAAGTAAATAAATACATGTAAAGAAATAAGACAAAAGCGAATACGTCAACATGAAAAACAGTAGTTCTCTGGCAGGGAGAAAATCAAGGGGATTCGAGGGGCTTAGTTTTTTTTTATTTTCGTTCCTCACAAGCATGGGAAGTAATAGACCATGAAGCTACATAATTTATTGTTGCGGTTATTTGAAATGTTTAAATGAAAGGCAGCTCAGAAAGACATAGCACCAAGAATAAGTAAGAGGCGACACAAAGCCTGTGCATTGCCCAGTTGAATCTGCTTCCTTTATCATCATTAGTTTTAGTACATCTTAATTTAAACTACGCCATTGATTGTGTTGCTTCTATCACAATAAATCTGCCAGTTCTCGCAAATTTGCAAGTGAAATTTGACTTCCATGTTCATTTGGTCTTTTCTGTCCGAATCTTGGAGCTGCTCCTCTATAATTATTGGTTTTAGTACATTTCAACTCAGACTAATTAATTCATTGCGTTGCATCTACCACATTAAATCCACCCAGTTGTTGCAAATTTCCAAGTGAACTTTAACTTCTGTAGTTATTAGGCCTTATCCACTCGAGTATCAGCCGATACCCTCCTCCCCCCCCCCCTCCGAGTGGGTATGAATCATGTTGTATATGAGCACAACAACAACAATAATATTCAATGAAGCTATGGCACCGGCAAGGTGGTTCCATTCTGAGCTGTTCTTGGGTAAAATTCACCATAAACCAGGTTTGTATTCAAAAATGAATTGCGACTTTACACTGGTAATCGGTGTGGGATGAGAAATACGATGGTTTTGAGCAAACGTCGCGTTTAATTGACCGGTTCCAAAAAAGAGTCTTATGAAGGAAATGGAGACGTCTGCCGACAGTAAAATTATTTTACTGGTACGATAAAGGAACACAATTGCGCACGAACCCAGTGCCGGCTACTCCTTGTTACATAAAAGCTAGTGTTTCGCAAATATCCTCTCATACATTGTTATGAATAACTCTGATCCTCTTGTACATGTAGCCTATGCATTTAGCGTACTGTACACACCCAACGCACACACATAGCATACAGTACATATCTTCTGTATAGAAATCTAGGCAGCTGCCACAGCAATAAAATGGGCGCAAACAGCGTAAAACAATACAGCCTTCCCCTTCACAAACAAAACAAAGAATTTTTGGTAGCGCGGCCAAGTTCGTTCTTGCGAGCGAGAGTTTATTTACTTTTTTTTTAATTCGCGCTACTCATCATCATCATCGTTTTCTCCAATTTCTACCTCTGATTTTGTCCCCATTTTCCATCTAACGCTGAGCAGAAGGTTAAAAGACAGCAATTCAGGCCAAACAAAACTTTTCCTCGGAATGAATCTCTCTCTTTTTCTCTCTTCCACTCTCCACTTTGAGAGAATTGGAGGTTGCTTGCTTGTTCGCACCGGAATTATTACGCATCTTTGCCGTTCCTCAAGCCCGGCAAAGAATTCTAGCCGAACAACGCGCTCTTGTGTGCTAGCATAATCAAGGTGCGGACAAGCCTGTCCTTCAGAATAATACTGCATTCTGCAGTGAACGCGTCGCAATGGAAAACAAAACTAAAGGAAAATCCAGAAAGAAATAGGAAACGATGCGCACGTAATGTGCTTGGTCGCCATCAGCGCTAAGTAAACAGAGCAGTAGGAATAAAACTGTTAAAAAAAGGAATTTTTGTATTTCGGCATCTGGCTATTGAGATCCGCCGCCAAGCGTAGAAAAGTAAGAACTGTGTACCTTCTTTTGCGGCGAGTAGATTTTCGTAATCTTGTGCGCACACGATCTGGTCTTACAGTGACGCTAATACAGGGCAACCCTCATGACTGCATGAAATCCGGCTCAGATTGCGGACCTTTCATAGTCAACGAGCCACTCTTGCTTTATACCACATCCACGTCACTTACTTAGCATACCGCCGTGGTTGCTCAGTGGCTATGGTGTTGGGCTGCTGAACACGAGGTCGCGGGATCGAATCCCGGCCACGGCGGCCGCATTTCGATGGGGGCGAAATGCGAAAACACCCGTGTGCTTAGGTTTAGGTGCAGGTTAAAGAACCCCAGGTGGTCGAAATTTCTGGAGTCCCCCACTACGGCGTGCCTCACAATCAGAAAGCGGTTTTGGCACGTAAAACCCCATAATTTAATTTTTTTTATTTAGCATACATTATCACTGTCTTTCATTTTCCTAATGTGCCAGAATTTTCTACGCCCCAAAGCACATTGTTATATTTGCGCATGAAAACAATGCAGTGCTTCGCTGAAGAAAGAAAAACGCAGCAATTAAATAAATAGAACAAGAAAACAGCAGACTAGCACCGTAGTGCTGTATCGCAGTCTACTTTCCAACGGCGCTGTTAGTTCGACTTGCAAGTTTGCTCAAGCCCCCGTCGCCCTTTTAACTCCTCACATCCTGTTCAAATTTCAGCAAGCTACAACGTTCAGTTGTTCTAATATCGGCCGACAGCATCAAGTTTCGCACGTTCGGTGCTCACGGTTACGTTTTTTCGAACGATTCTATAGTCCCAGTAAAAGCTTCTCTGTAAAAGCAATCGCTGCCAATTGACCGCGTAGCTTTTGTGGTTTTTTGCAGTTGCAGCTGCAACGTGACAGCTGCAGTTGCCTGACACGTGAATGCGCGCAGATGTGAGCGTTGTATTCAATGCACGTGCGCGGTTCGGCCAGCCAGTGTCCTAAAGAGGCCATATGATGCTGGATGCAGCTGTAGAGTTGTTGATTGCCGAGCCAATTGGTGTGCAAGGGCGTTCGAAATGTTGCTCTGAACGTGAAAGCAGGAGAGACACTTTGGAACGAGCGCTTCTGACTCTCTGTCTCTTTTGTCCCATGTTATAATGCTACATTTTAATCGCACTAATAGAAAGAATAATTAGGTCAAAGCGCGATCAAATTACGTGATTTATCGCTCCAAAGCCACCTCACGTGCTATGAGAGCTGCTATAGTGGAAGGGGGGGTGGGATATTATTTCGACCAGCTAGAGCTTAATTTAGAAACACACGATCGTTTTTTGCATCCCGTATATCTTGAGAGTCGACACCAGCGATTTCGTGGGGAGCACCAAAATGCCGTTGCCACTGGACCGGGGTGGTGGCTTCAGTATGTCTGAGTATTCTGGCTAAAAGCATTGGTGATAAACGAAGCAGTTGGGTAATAAAGTGTCACAAAGCAAATCCTCTCTTACAGCAGCCGTCCTACAGTCGCACATACGAGCTGAGACAAATCATTTGTCGGGCTCAGCTTACACGTAAAAGGTAACCTTAAATTAAATTGTGGGGTTTTACGTGCCAAAACCACTTTTTGATTATGAGGCACGCCGCAGTGGAGAAATACGGAAATTTCGACCACCTGGGGATCTTTAACGTGCACCTAAATATAAGTACACGGGTGTTTTCGCATTTCGCCCCTTCGAAATGCGGCCGCCATGGCCGGGATTCGATCCCGCGACCTCGTGCTCAGCAGCCCAAAACCATAGCCACTGAACAACCATGGCGTGTGAAAGGTAACCTTGAAGAGTGTAATGATGCTGAATAACTGTTTGAAGTAAATAAAAAATCTCGCAGGCGGAACTGATGCGGTACTTCGGCTACAACGTCGAAGTCCACAAGGTCACCACGGCGGACGGCTACATCCTAGAAGTGGACAGGATATTACCCAACTCGAAGGATAACAGAACGGAACAGCGGACGCCAATGCTGCTCGTGCATGGCCTCCTGGCAAACGCCGTATCCTGGGTGGCAAACCTACCTTCGCAAAGTCCAGGTGCGCATTTCATTCAACGGTAAAGGCGACCACGCTTGTACACGTTTAATCCTACATGGATTTTGATGTAGAATAGCATCATCACCATCATCATAGTCATGGTTATTATCAACCTGTTTTACATATCTGCAGGGCGTGGCTCTCTCCCATCGATCTATAATTACCGTTGTTCTGCGCCAGCTGTCATCGTGCTATGTCGGCACATTTCCTCTTTCATCCCATGACCCAGTTCTTTGCCGTTCTCGACTGCACTTCCCCTCTCCATGGCCCATTCAGTAATTCTAATAAAGCATAGGTTATATCTGCCCCACACATTAAATGGCCAACCCAAAAACCACCATTTCTTCTTGTCGACTTCAACCAGAATATCGGCTATACTTGTTTCACTTGCAGCCTTACCATGTCTTAGCGTTACGCCAATAATTTTTCATTCCATCCCTCGTTGAGTGGTTGGTTAGGCTCTTCTCAACCTCCTTGGCTGACCTCCAAGCACCCATTTCTTATGTTAGTACCGGTAGAATGGAATGATTGTACACTTTTCATTTTAAGCGTAACGGTAAACTGTCGGTTACGACTTGTCATGCAATTCGCACCGTATGTGCTCCAAGCCAGCTTCCTCATGCGAAATACAAAGCGTAGTTGTGCAAAATCTGACGCAGCTGTCCCCACAACCTGCCGGCCCAGACTGTCACCCTGCGTGCGATGAAACAGCTGTACAAGGGTTTGTCTAAGCATCGTTCCCTTCGCATGGAATAGGTTTATGAGCTCTTCTTCTAAGTTAACGCTGTGGTATAACATTTTCCTGTGTGGAAAGTTTAGCCTGGTTTACCCTGTAATGCTTACCGTCAAAGTGCTTTGAGAATATCACAAGTCAGGCGAACACTTAATGATGTATAAAATAGATACCAATGGTGGGTGCTGTCACGGCCTAACGCACATCTAGCGGTATGCATGACTGGAAACGTCGATGATTATTTATGCGTGCAAAAGTGCATAACGAAATGAGGCATTCATTAACGTATACTACTCTACTGCTTTAAAGAACCCTCGTCCGACTGCCACGCAACACAGCTAAACCACAAAGAACAGTAAAAGAAGTCGCAGTTTTCTATCTCCAGGAAGCGACACGCAGTCGCGGGAAAATAATATACCAGCAATTATTGCCATGATATATCGAATGCTGTAGCGCAGCAGTTTCCTCTACCAAGTTTAATAAAAGTTATTTTAGTAAATTATTAGGGGGTGCTTTAAAACTTGCCACAGTTTTTTCAGAAGTTTACAGGTCTGGGATACGTAAATAACGTAAAAAAAAGTCAGACGTTGAATATGTCACGCGTGTACTCAGTGCACAAGCAAACAAATTTTAATGTATAATCCTGCAGGCAAAGAAAGCTCTGTTTTAAAGAAAACCTGCTGGCTGCACTTCTCATCATTTTTCAGGCTTTCTCTTGGCTGACGACGGATTTGACGTATGGCTTTTAAACTCGAGAGGTGTGCCGCAGTCCAACTACCACGTTAATCTTACCACGAATGACCCGAAGTTCTGGAAATGGAGGCAAGTTTGTTATATGGGGCCTTTTTTGTTTTGTTTTATAATGTATGTCATCATTATAATGGCCACAAAAACATTTCATAGTTTAACACAGTACTTAATTCTTTTGTCCTTTTACTAAGCATTTGTGTATATTTTTCTACTTCAGCCATGACTGAGTACAGGGTTGATGTGTTAGAATACAAGGGCCGTTTAACGAAAACTATTCCACTCTGAGTTTATTGCAATCTTGTGACGTCAAATTTACGTAAGCGCCAACGCAAGCATCGGGCAGCGACATGCGGCGTTGTTTGAACGATTCAATCAAACATTCTCCTTGTTGATAGGAGCTCAGTTTTGTTTGCTTAAAAAGCCATTGCCTACCTTGACAGTATTTTCCTACCTAATTGGCTGACGACAGTCTACGAGTGCGCATATATTCAGTGGGGTTCGGTGGCTCCGAGCTATCGCAGTGAAAGTAGACGACCCGCTGAGGAGGTCGGCACCAGCGTCCGGGATTTGTTCACATCTTAGCTTGCGGTGGCTGGTTGAAAATCGCGGCGGCTTGCAACGGAAGGTTCAAAATACCGCTAGAATGCATCCTCAGCAAAGAAGTGATGGCACAGCGATGTCGCATACGTGTTGAAAGGGCCCGACAAAATCATACACTGCCACCAAAAAATTTTTGTTATACGCAGAGAACTTCAATCTACCTGGTTGAGAACTTTTGGCGGGCTAGTTGGTCTGAATCCAGGATAGAGTGTGTAAGCGCGACTGAAAGAGGACGTAGAAAGAAACAGATACAAAGAGACAGCGCTGCCTCTGTGTATCTGTTTCTTTCTACGTCCTGGTTCAGTCGCGCTTGCACACTCTATCATGGATTCAATCTACTCGTCAGCTCCTAGTAGTCGGCGCAAAAGCAATCGGTGGGTAGGCATCGTTTATTACCTTGGGACTTGGCAGTCACCGGCTATTCCAAAGAAAAATACTTTTTATTTTTATTTGGCATTATAATGCATGTTTAGTGTGCACACTTCACTTTGACATAGTGAGCGAGCTTTCGCGGTTTTGTGACGTTGCGTTACAGACAAGTGAAATCGACGCAGTCCAAAAATTTTTGACGGACTGGACTAACAGCACAGGACTCATGACAAAAAAAGGCGTAGAAACATTATTTCTTCTTTTCGTTCGGTCTCATAACGCATAATCAATGTACATTTCAGAGGGGGAGTTTTGACACTTTGCGTGCTGTTGCATGACAGACAGGCGAAGTGTGGATGAACCAAAAAGTTTTTGACTAATTGTGGAGGGCTAGCGTCAAGGGGGCGGTGGGGATAAACATTTATTGTAGAACCAGCACTTTATGATGGCCGGGCCAAAGCCTCCCGTGAGGGGATGTCGAGGGCTTGCCTCGCCGCCGCCTCACGGGCGTTCTGGGTCGCCCAGGTTGGTCGTCGAGGGCGAACTCTGCAAAGTGAAAAATGCGGACATTTATTTGTGTGTGGCAGACCGAGAGCTTGCATCGACTTCGCAGATGTTGCGGTGAAAACGGCTTGATACGCTCAAAACTGCTTTATTTAACAATGCACTGATGCGTTGACGCTGCAGTGGGCATTTTCGAGGTACTCAAAGGAAAAAAAGAGTTTAAGGTGGAACTCTGCCATTGAGGCCTCTAATGACAGATGCATGCAGTTTTTGGAACTCAGTTTACAAATGGAAGTTGTCACGCTTGGTGGGTGTGTTTACTAGGACTATGAAGCTCATTATTGGCTTCTTGAAAGATTTTAAAGAGTCATATTGCCGTCTTTTGTTTTAATAACACTTTGAAAATGTCATGCACGTCCCAAGTAGGCGAAAGCTTCACCAGGCAAGCAGGGCCGCTCATATAATCATGGTATCTTAAGGGCAACGTGGCATTTTTATGTGCAAGAATCCTGAAAAAGTCAGATTAAGGCTACGGGTTCATTGTCTGAAACAATTGTTGCGAAAATCTGGCCAATCTCAAGGGTTTATACCTGCAAGGCCTTTCGCGTCGCCTTAAGAAAGTATGGCCAAAGTTTGTTTTTTATGTCCTACCTTCGGCAAGGAACAAGTTAGGCAGAATACTCGTTGCTGTGAACCGATAATTCCTGCACCAGATGGGTTAGCATGTACGCAGGCCCTCAGGGCTGCGCATAGAGTTACGCCATACGGAGGACAACGTGTCATTTCTGGGTAAAAGAATGCCAAAAAGAATAAAGACGAGAGCTGCGGGATCATTGCCTGAAACAAATGTTGCCAAGGGTTTGTCAGTTGCAAGCACTTCACATTTGCGCGGCCTGTCGCGTCACCTTAAAAAATTAGGGGCAATGCCCGTTCTTAACGTCATAATTACGGCAAAGTTTGGCAGGACGTGCGCTTCTGTGAAAAGGAGGGCCGGCGTTGCTACCATCGATGGATGCCGATGCAGCGTTTAGGGTGCCTCAATGTCGTCCTCGCACTCTGCTTCGTACATGAAGAGGGCGAGAACGTGAGCATTGAGACACTCTAGCAAGTATTGAGCAGAGCGAAACGGGGACCGCTTTCTAAAAGGATGTCACCGGCAAGAATGGTTACGTTGGCGAGATCGGACGCTATCTGAAACATCTGGTAGCGGAACATAAGAGCACTTTCCAGCTCAAGTATTCAAGCAATCAGTAAGTCAATTACTCTATGAAATAAACCTGTTCCAATTGAGCAAAGTGTAGAATGACGTGGCCTATTTGCAACGCAGTTTCGAGCAGGTCGGCACGTTTGACATAGCTGCCACCATCGACTTCATCCTGAACGTGACAGGATTCTCCAAGGTGGGCCTCCTGACCACGTCGCAGGGGACGACATCGTCGCTGGTGTTATTGTCGATGAGACCAGAGTACAACGACAAGGTCCGTGAAAAAGGGCAAGCGTTCTTCCTTGAGAAAAAGAAAAATCCAGTACAGGAAATCTAGTGTTTCACTTTGAAACGGCACGTCACCTGCCCTGTCGAAAAGTTTGCGTATATTGTGTATGTTGTAAAGCGCCTTCGGGGGAGCGTTCTGCACAGAAATATAAGAAAAATTGCAGTAACGGAGATGGAAGGAAATTCTATGAGAGTCCCTTTACGCAGCATATGGTTATGTACCAATAGTTAAACCAGCGTGTGCAAGCGACTTTGGTCTACCGTAAAATAGCTATATGCATTATAATGATTCAGGTGATACACTCACCTTCTATATTGTTGGTTCGCAGCGCTCTAATCTTTAGTTTACGGAATTGTGATATGTATTAGTTTTTCATCGGGAGCAATGGGTTTTCAACTTCTGTGCTACTTTTCAATGTGAGTAATGATTTGCCTCATTCTTGGTGCTTCGCGGTAGCAGAATACTGTCTCGCCTCGTTTTGGTAAACAGAAACGAATGTGTCACTGATGGTGGAACCAATCACCTCTGCCGTCGAGCACAATGGCCCGGTGCTGCAACCATTAAGTCGAGATCGCTGTTTCTTTATTTCAAGTTTTCATTGAATATAGCTCGTCTAGAGCATAAGCAATGGTTGCGCTATACAGGAGCTATTTTGCACAATGGCAATCTAGGCGTGACCAACATGCACAGCACCCATGCTTCTCGCGTTCCAAAGACAGGTAGCTCTTTGAAACACTCGGAGTGTGCATGTCACGTTATCGTCTTCTTTCCTCGTGATAGCTCGCGCTTTTCAGGCGCCATTTTTCATTTCACTATCTTCGGGACCGGCCCACTTTCCCGCTACATTCCTCGTAGCAGTCAAGGCTAAGTATACAAATTGTGCGACGTTGTAGCGATTCTTTGATCGCCCATCATTGTTTGCAAAAATGAGCAGAGATGGGGGTTGTCACGTCTTGTTGCGCTTTGAAACCTCCCTTGCATCAAATAACTATTGTGGCAAGCTAGAATAAAATGCGCCATATTACGCCGTTTTACTGCCACCCCTGGGAAACGAAGTAAGAGGATGTCATAAGCCGACTTCACGACGTACGGAGTTTGAGATCACGGGACTAAAAACCATCCATAGGAAGTTTAAAACCACGTGATCCGAAAGCCTTGCGCAATATCACGTGAATAAATGCAACCATTATACTCTGCAAGCCCTCACAAGCTCCGCCCCCTTCCAGCGCTTAAAGGGACACTAAAGGTTACTATTAAGTCAACGTGGACTGTTGAAATACCATCACAGAAACCTCGAAACGCTTGTTTCGTGCCAAGGAGAGACTTATTTTAAGAGAAAATGCGTTCTGAAGCGTCCGCGTACCTCTAGCGCAGTTCAAATCGCCCGCCCTCCGATCGAGGAGTACTGACATCATGGTCTCATAGTGACGTTGCGCCATCGGTGAGTAGAACAGCGTGCGCAGACGGCGCTACGGCTTTTCTGTGCAAAACACAAACGCGCGGCCAGAAACAGAGCCAAGACAGAGCCGACAGCAGAGCGAAAGCGGGAGTATGGTGGCTAGCGGAAAGAGAAACGAATTACGTCCCACGTCACACGGAGAGTCCGTTTTCATTAAACTATAGGCTGCGGCGAGCTCGCAGCGTGGTCGGCGTGGTCTGTGAGAAGTGACGAGCCTTTTCGCACTCGCAACAGGGCATAAAAGAGTGCGAATCGACGCAAAATTCGGCCTAGAAACGTCCTTCGCCACAGCCAGGGCTCAATACGACCCAAGCTGGCACGAACCAGATGTCGTTTCCCGCACTGCCACCAGGCGCCACCAGGCGCCTCAAACTCCAGCGCAAGACGCCCAGAAGCTGGTACTTTATTCTATGACGCAAACTTCGACGCTCGTCGCAATGGACCCTGACACCGACAGATTGGCTCGCGATGGTGGGCTCAACTTCAGCGATTTGAGCACCGGCGAGCGCGACCTGCTGCTGAGGGCTCGCACTGCGTGCCGGCGTCGTTGCGTACTACGACGGCGGCCTCGACACCGGCTCTCCGGAGCGGGAAAGCAACGAGGGCTTCCCACGACATCACATGGACGTGGCATTCTCGTTGCTTGTTCCAAATGAAAGTTTCGCGAGCCAGCAGAACCCTCACAGCACGACGCGATAACGAAACTACTGAAACTCCAAAGTGTGCGCGGCGCAGAGTCCAGCGAAAACGAAACCTTTCGAACACCTATATTACTGAAGGGTAACGTCAAAATGTTATTTTTTCTTAGAATCGAATAGACGTAGACAAGTAGCATTTTTTTCCGTCTTATAATCGAATGAAATGATATTTTTAATACGAGTAGTTGAGTATTAGTAACACAAATTATGAGGAGTGCTTTCGTCATCGGGCTAGTACCGGAATGTCGCTGGGGGGTCTCAAATCGTGTCATGCATTTACCTCAATTTCTCGGTTACTAAAGCTCTGTTCGCGATTACATTCACGCCTTAGACGTTCTAGAACATTGCTCTACCACTTTAACTTGAGTTTTTGGTAACCTTTAGTGTCCCTTTAAGCGTATAAACTCGGTGACAGGCATGGCCATGCTATCGGCAAACATGCCACGGCAGCGCATAGGCCAACAGAGACAAAACACGTTGGAATGTTATCCACGCACGAGGTGTTCAAATCACAGGTGGCTGTTCAGCCTGCGCGATACCCGTTGCACAACCGACGAGCCAATCGGCAACCACTAATGTGCATGGCGTAAGCGGGAAATCGTCGAAAAATAATGTCCGCTAGATTAAAGGAATGCGCAAATTGTACCCCTTGTGAAAATCGGCGTCCACTGCCAAAGGGTTAGCACAAACGAGAATTCCGACTCCGCTAGCTTTGCACGGCGAACCTGCGCGGGTGTGCTCACCACTGACTTCAGGCCACGTCGCCATGCGGCTGCCCGAAAACTTCGTCCTGGACTCACCCAGTTTACGGCAGGTAAATTTTGCCGTTCAGAACAAAAGCCGTCATCCGCCGGAAGCCTATATAGGAAAGGTGAATTGCCGTGCCGATGGCCTATTGCTCTCCTTAATTAAGTTCTCTTTCCTTTGACTACGATGCTTACATTGTGGCTTCACTTCAAAAAAAATGAAACAAGCAAACCAACAAAAGAAAGAGCAAACAAGATACACTAATGCAAGCAAGTAAAGTAGGACTTCTTTTCCATTTCCGGAATCTGCAACTTCTACGCCCTTGGAAACCCTGAAATAAACGACATGTTTGAAGACATGCATGACAAAGACAACCTTCGCGCAAGCAATTCGACTGCCCCTCACCACTCCACTAATGCGAACTCCCCCCCCGTTCCACGGCGCGTGGCTGGCTTGACGGTATCTTTTTCTGTGGAAGAGTTACGACCCAACCCCTGGCACGCGTCGGCATGCGCGAGCACGTGCCAATGCGTCAAATCTATCAAAAGCGTCGGTCGCTGACAGGCTGACGCGTTGCGATGCGCAGAGATTTTCCCTACTGCCTATGTTAGAAAATCGTGCGAGGCGTCGCCGGCGATCACGAATCGGAGGCTGCGACGCCTCAGCTGCTTCTCGTCGCGAATAAAAATGAAAATAAAGTTGGTCGAAAAAAACTTGGAGCACGCTTAAGCTTCGCCTTTAGGAGGGCAACTCTAATAGCATTCAAAGATCGCTGACTATTTCTCACGCCTTCCGGGAACTGGAGCTTATGTAGCCGTAATGTTAACCGCGAAACGCTGGGGACGAACGCTACGCATGAAGGCGAGCTTTCTAGTAGAAACGAGGCCTCTTTTGTGGGCCGATCCTGGAGGTAGTGAACAGCCGCGCCATAGAGTTGCATACCTTCAGGTTTGTGTTATTGTTTTGCACTCTTAATATTTCAGTCTGAGAAGATTTAACAAAAAGACATGCGCTGTCGGTGTTTTGTTTCATGACATTTGTTTGTGGGCTGTCATTCTCAAAATGCCGAGGAATAACTTTGTTAGGAATGTAAGACAGGGAATGAGAAACCTTAGTTATAGAATGGCTTGCAAATATAACCCGCATGTACCGCATGTAATATAGCGATGCATGGCATATACGTGCACATGAATGTATTTAAGAAAATTTTCCCTCACGGACAATTCCGAGGACACCTGAGTTTCCGCGACACGGGGACGTTAACGCTGTCGCATTCACAAACTGCCGCAGGAGTCAAACCTACATCATCCGCATTATGCGTGCGGTGCTCTACCATTAAGCTGTAAATTAAGCTGGCTCTGTGTCCATGCTCCCATAACTTTCTTGGGTGTTTGTATGTGTGTGCAGGCTCTAGCCCTGGGAGTGCTTGCCACTGCCCACTCACGGCTATGGCGGCACAATTTCAACTTCCTTTCAACTGCAGGCGACATGTATTGCGGGAACTTAGGAGCCAATTGTTTCTCAGGTGAACATCTTCGTCGGCTATGCTCCCGTGGGAAACATCACGTACTTCACCTCGCCGATAAGGCTGCTCATTCCGTTCTCTGAAGAAGTCAAGGTACGAACCTTCACCTTGAAGTTCTATACCTCCACGCATCTAATCGATAGCCGTACTATTGACACCCGCTTGGCAGCACTCAGTGTAGTGCTTTATTTATAGACGGTTTTTTTTTAGCTTGTCCGTATGCATGTCGCTATATGCGCAATGCCTTACTACCAGACGTACGCGTACGGGTTGGTATCGCCATCTGGTGGCGTTGGGTTTAAACAGGAAGAAAAGAGCGCGATTTTTGAAATAGCTAAGTTTATTCTACTTCGCGTCAGGTGCAAAGTTTTGGCAGTGACGTAATCTTTAACATGCAGCCCATTTCTGCTTCCATTTTTCTTCGACAAGAACACTCATTTAGCGCAATAACAGGGCGCATAAATTTTGGTTGCAAAAAAAGCTGCAAGATGTCGCTACCAGCGCTGTTGCTGTACCTTGCCTCGATGCCAAACAGGTGGCGCTGGCACCGAGACAGGTAACATCGAGTTTGATACGACCGAATCTATTACAAGCATATTTAGCGGTACAAGGTAGATAGAGGCCTTTTGGGGAAGAGAAACAAGAATATGGAGATGCATACGAAAATTCTATAATCAGAAGCATGTATGGCATACCTGATTGACCAAAGCCGGCTAGGTGATTACTTGTCAGGGCCCCTTTTCAAAAAGGATGACAATAAATCATTATCATCATCAACAACTAGTTGCGGCAGGTTACGTCTCCAGTAACCCGATATTTCGTGATGCGTAGAACGTTTACGAACCAACTACAACTATATACATCATGCGCTAGAACGGCTCGACCAAGTTTTGCGAGAAGGCCGTGTCAAGATAAATGGGTTGCTAGCACGCTTTGGGGCTCAGGCTGAATCATTGTGACAACGAGAATTATTGCGGCTTTCCTGTGCAGAAGTACCCTGACAGGATAGGCAATCGTTGACACTGCCTGATGAACCTGCATCTATTTCACACAGGCACTCTTTCTCTCTGATGTGAATTCTCATTAATGGGAAGGTGTAGCTAGGGCCCAACTCCAATGCCAGATATTTAAAAATGTGTAAAACACAGAAATGCATTTCTGAGAACACCACTGGGGTCATTATTGATGAAATTCCTTGCATATGAGGGAAAACGATAAATTGCATGGTATGACTGTAGCAAAGTTTTTATAAAAGCTGCCAGAAATTGGTAAGTTCGAAAAAAGAGATAGAAGCGCTAAGTTTACAAATGTGTAGCGTTGCACCAAAAACATATATGGCTGTTATGTCAACTGCGTACGTTAGAGCATTTAAAATGGACAAATTTGTTCTTTTCTTCTTATTACTTTTTCCGCCTTTCATGGATCGCTGCAATGTTTACAAGAGTTTTGCAAAATCATATTCACATACTAGTGGTATATTTGACAGGAGTGTAAATATATAATTTTTCCCCACTTTAGATGTATTATTAAATGCCGTTTTAAGAATTCTGATATCTATTTTTCATGGCTGAGCTACAGATATGCAAACTTGATAGCCTTGTTCTTGTAAATTTTGGAATCCTTTACAATATTATTTTTAGAAATGTCAGCGTTAGATAATAAAATTTGCTTCCGTAGGTCACTGAGTTTTAAATTTATTATTAATTTGTGACAAACTTGATCCATTTCGGTGTAGTGGTTGCCGAGAAAACGATTTCTCCTTTCTCACGTATACAGATAAGATATTTTAAGCTAAAGCTTCCTCTCAAGACTCCATCGCAAAAGTTGCCTTACGTGAACCCGACAAACTTGGCTAGAATCGGCTTGTCGGCCCGAAAAACGGTCGTCGAGCTGGTGCAAATTATAGTTTGTCAGGCCAAGCGAGCGTCGAGGCGAGTTTCTGTCACTCACCTGCAAGGTGTGCATTGGATAACCCGCTTGGCCAGAGACGTGAACACAATCGGATGTGGCTATACAGCTCGTCATATGATTCGATTCGTTATCGTCGGGTTCATGCAAACGAATCTGTGCAGTTAGTAGCACGAGACAGAGAGAGAGAGAGACAAAAGGGGAGGAACGACAGAAAGGTTAGCCAGTGTAAGTACCGGCTGGCTACCTTGTGCTGGGGAAAGTGGTGAAGGGAATAAAAAGTGAAAGGAAAAAAAACATCGAGAAAACTTACTGGCCGGCTTTGAGAGAAAATAAACAGACCCTTCACTTTTGTGTTGTTCGTGCTTCGCGGGCCTGTCTTACCCGCGTATTCAGAAACGAATCTTGAAGCCGCACGCTTGACGTGATCTAAGTGACACCTGTCGTGAAGGCGCCGAAGAAAACGCAATGAGGGTCATGGGCACTTTCACACCAGGCGTCATTAAAATTAAGTCAATAGGCGTGGCCTTCAAGCTGAGATGCATTTTTGCACAGGGGAGTTAGAGTCAGCTCTTCTTCACGAGATATTACCCTCCTGCAGGGGGTCAACGACTTCATCACGCGTGGTGGGTTCCTGGTGACGAACCCCGTGCAACAAGCAACGCTCGCCACGACTTGCGACAGCGTGATTCGTGAAATCTGCTACGCGCCACTGGCCATCCTTTTCGGAAAGAATCCCAAACAGCACAACAGCGTAAGGACAGCCTAATACATTAGTAGCGCTTACAGCAGACGAGCGATGATGTATATGGGCGTTGTACGTGCATGAGTGGTTCGTGTAGGTCCGCTTACAACATGAATGCTGGACAATATATATATATATATATATATATATATATATATATAGTTACCAAAGAAGGGTCCTTAACTAGGCGAAAGAATCCCATATATTCATACAAGCAAAAGCAACAAACCACGATGATTTTGATGGCATCTCCTCAGGTCTAGCTATATTTTTGATTGCAAAAGGTTGTGGACTACACCGTAGTGCATTGTGCTGTTAAGGATCCAAGGATAATACTTAAGATTTTCGAGAGTCTTTACTGTGCCACAACGGCTCAAATACGAGCGAGTACTTTGAAATCCATGAGGCCACACTGGGATGCACGGGCGCTGGTCTATAAGCACGAAATTAAAGAAATTCAGGAAATATTAGCCTTCATTATTTCTACTAGTTACGGCAATAACTCTCTTCCAGCAAAATGAGCGAATGTACAATTTAGAAACAGTATACTTTATTAGTATAGGCTCCCAAGCCTGGGTCAGGTGGTGCTACGGACGCTACATGAGCAGCGCCGCTCGAGTGAGCAAATGAAAAAATAAATAAATTGGCTAGTGTGTGTGCTGGCTGCGTTGGTGTGCGGTGTACGGAACTACGGAGAGCAACATAGGTCTCTCGCGCATTTGATCGCACAAGCATGTCGTTCTGTGCCACAAGGGCCTCGAAAACACGAAGGGTCGACACTGGCCGCTTGTGAAGTTCAGATTTCCGGGCAGGTATACGTAGCGCAGGAAAGAGAGGAGGCAAGAGTGCAGCACAACTCTTGTGGGAATGGTCGAGTAAGTCGCGGTTGTTCTCTTTCGTTTGTGAAATGTTTATCCGCTTCAGTGCATGCCAAACTTTAAGTCAGTCGAGGGGGCTCTCGCATGTAACCCTGGCCCATTATTAAACGGGACACTGCAGGCTTCTAGCCTCAGCTGGGCGCCACCACTGACCACTGGAAGCTTTGTGCAGGTGCGGTGAGTGGCGTGATGTGATGCGATATCACTGCATGTCAAAAGTAAAAGAAAATGAAAAAAGCAAAAGTTGTGTCAAAAACTGAAAAAATAAACGGGAAGAGACTCGCATGGAAAGCCGCCTCACAACTATACGAAAGGAATCGCGTCAGGTGACACGACTGAGACCTGTCTGAAGGCCCTAAATCTACGACGATTTGGTACCCCCGTGACAAAAGCACTTTGGGTCACCAGTAAGTCCGATCCAGATCGGTTTCTTCTACACAGGCACTTTCGACCTCAATTTTGTGTGACCGGGATCCGATCAATTGCGATCTAGGCTGTGGTTTATACCGTCATGCCGAGCGCAGCTCAATCAACTGAATCCGGATTATTCGACCGTGAAGCAGCAACCATCCTTGGTCGCTGCATCACTGAAATTTTTCGATCACGATCAAAAATTTTTTTTCAGATCGGGCTTGATCGCGATCGAAAGTGCGCTTGTTGCACCTGTATGAAAGAACGGTTGAAAGCCAAAGTGATTCAAAGGGCCACTTCCCTCCTCTCGCAACACAACTCGCTGGGTCAAAATGTCAATGTCATTGCCTCACTCAAACCGTGCACGTCGAAGTAGAGCTGCAGAGAAATTCTCGTCGTCGCGAGCAAACTCTCATGATTGAGCGACAAGGCGAAGTAACAGCGCTACCGCGATTATTTACAAACAGCCAGGAAAATTTGGAGAACGCTTTAGCTTCGCCCTTAAAGGCTAAACCCCATGAGAGCGATTTTGTGCCCGACAGCGCAGAGCGAAGGCTTCGAGCGATGTATCGGGCCGTCGCTTGAACAGATCGCTCGGTCTTGTCGCTCGATCGCTCGGTTCGGCAAATCTAGAATTCGTCGCTCGTCGCCAGGAAGTGCTATGAATGACTAGTCAACAGCGCGAAGCCAGAACTGGATGTACGTTACTCAAACACTATACCGACTGTTGCACAGAAGGAACAAACAATTGAATTTTTATACGTGCAAGGACACGAACCTGCTGCAAGACACTCATAAATATTTTATGCTGATTTTTACAGTAACATACATCAACTTAAAAGTAAAAAAGCACGCGTAACGCTAGTTTCGGCGCCTATATTGCTGCCCTCATACCGGCAACACTGGGGGAGACGTCGCTCGAAGTCATCGCTCGCATGGGGTACGACTTGTAGGCGACGAGCGAACACGACAGCCATCTCCATCGCTTCGCTTGTCGCTGTCGCGCGCAAGATCGCGTGCATGGGGTTCATGCTTAAGAGTGGAACGTAATAGCATTCAAAGATCCCCGACTGCTTCTCACGATTCCCGGCACCTGCAGCTTATGTAGCCGTAATGTTTACCGGCAAACGCTAGCAGCGAACGCTATGCACGAAGGCGAGCTTTCTGGAGGAAACGCGCGGAGCCTCTTGCATGGGGTGATCCCGAAGGTTGTGCACAGCCGCGCCAAAGAAATTACATTATTAACGCGAAAGCGTTAAGGAGCCCGTGTCGCAGAAAAGCCAGTGTCGTTGCTGTCGGCGTCGGCGGCGTTTGCCGTGAGCGATAAATCCCAGAAGGCACTTCATAAACATCTTGCAAGATGGGCTGGTGAGAATCGAACCAGGGTCTCCGGAGTGTGAGACGGAGACGCTACCGCTCAGCCACGAGTTCGTTCCTTTAAAACGGGACAAAATCGCCTCTAGTGAATGCGGTGTTGCCTTAGAAACGTGTCGTAGAATGTTATACTGCGGTGTATATTGGTAATTATGACCATGTAACTTACAGAAGTCGCAGTTTCACGAGTAGCGAAGTACGTTTCCGCTAAATTTCTTCTGCGCTCTGCGCACACGCAAAGCCATCTTGCGGCAAACATAGAAGACCCCCTCCTCGCAATGTACGGTGCTGCCCCGACACGTGGCGCGCCACTCCGCCCATTACCGCATCCGCCTTCATGGCGCGTCGGGGCCCGGCTATCTCTGCCGATCGCGACGTTTGGCTGGCGTAGTGCGTTTGAGTAGGCGGGACGAACGGGGTGCGATAAGGCTATCGCGTTCCACTCGAAGGCGAAGCTTAAGCGTCCTCCAATTTTTCAGGGTTCTTCTATTGTCTCGCAATTTCAATATTTCAGTCCGAGAAGATTTAACACAAGAAACATGCGCTGTCGGTATTTTGTTCTGATGACATTTGTTTGTGGGCTGTCATTCTGAAAATTCCAAGGAACTATGTCAAGAATGGAAGACAACGTATGATCAACTTAAGCGATAGAATTGTGCGGCAATATAACCTGCATATAGCGCCTGTCCCATATAAAGGCATCGCATATACGCACACATAAATATATTCGGAAATTTTCGCTCACGGGGATGCCGACACTGATTTTTCTGAGACACGTGGCGCTTAACGCTATTGCGTTAAAATGACCAGCTTTAATTGACATTCCGACTTGCTGGATTCTGCGCACGGCGGTTAAGCATGCCTTCCTGCATTCCTTTCATACAATTTACCCGGAAATTTGTAGAATTTGATAGGTGGCTGTGGGCGCCGGGTGTTCTTTCCTTTTTCTACCTTGTGGCAGTTCCCTGAGCAGCAGTGCCAATCTCTCGGCCATCGTGAAACAGCTGCGAGATGAAGAGTACGTTTACAAAAGCTTGATCGTGACTGCCTGGGGGCACTGGCCAATGTTGACGCGGCTATCTGCTAGCAGAGCCCATGCACTAATACTTCTTCCGTGTTTTGAGCAATGCAGTGAACTGTTTCACCGTTTTTGAACGCTGTTCCTGCGTTCGCGATGATTTGAAGCGCCGACTTTCGGTCAGTACAAATGACCCAATATCTTGCCTCTGCCCTCTCGCAGACTAACCTCACTGGTTCAAAAATAACAAGTAGCTTTGGCGCAGTTGTAGACGATCGATGTGAAAATGATCGCAATCGCTTCCCACCAAGTTCAGAGATGAAAACACGCTAAAAACTGAATATTCGTCAGCGAAAGGTCCATCTGTATAGACCTGTACTCTTCCGCCTGGTCTTGTAAACAAATGCCAAAACACCAGTTGTACAGCCTCGAGAGGTGCGCCATGTCAGCTTCCTTGTGCATGCCATCTGTATCACAAATAACGAGCAGTGACGGTTGTGTCGAAAGCGGATTTTATGGTGATCATCGTTTGTAGACCGGTACTGCTGCTCGCAACGCTGATACGCTATATTGAAAGCGAGTGCCAGTCTGTAGTAGTAACTTGCCAAATAAAGTGCCTGAGTGCTCCTTCGGTCATGCAATTGAGAAAGTTGCTACCTTCTTCTTGAATGTTCAAAATACATTGCGGAAACGAAGAATGTTAGCAAAAAACTACGAGGTTTCCACAAGCGCCCCCTTTACAATGCAAGAAGTGGCTGTGATCGTGGTCACCAGGTCATCTATATAGTCAAAGGCAAACATATATTTGAAATACCTTTTAGTAGGCACACAGAAGGACCTTTATGATGAAAGTAACGCTGTCCATATGTATATGAAGTGATGCGCTTGGGCTTTCTACTGTTGACGGAACTGGTACGGAGGCGTGCGCTTAGACATACCGTTCATTTAGTGCGTGAAGGAATCTTGCGCCAACATTTAGCGACTACAAAGGGTATACAGTAGATCTTCGTTAACTCGACCTCTGATATCTCGGAATATAAGTAGAGTCAAATTTTTTTTCCGGCCTCGGTGTGAACCCATGTGCTTTTTGCACAAAACTCTGAACATCTCGAAATGTCGAGTTGAAAAATATTAGGAAAAGGGCAAGAGGGCAGTATCGGCAGCGTCACAATTGCACTCACATTTTTACTGGGCGACAACTTGCTAGCCGAATCAGACGACTATACTATACGGATATCAGTGAAATCTCCGTGGCTTAGGCGCTTTTTTATCTGTATAACTTTATATCATTTATTATTGTGTCATTATCATGTGTTCGTTCAGTTTTCTTGCAGCATAACATGAGAAATACCGAGTGGCCGATGTACTTTTACCTCAATTTCTCCACAGCAACTCAGGTATAACACGACACAACAGACTTCCGTAGAGGCATCTTGAAACCGTATATAGGAAGCGTTCTCTGAGACGTGTATACTTTTAGCGAATGGATGTCGTATACTTTCACCCACGCAGACGAGGGTGCCTGTCTACGTGGCAAACTTACCAGTGGGCTCCTCCAGCCAAAACGTGCTTCACTACGCCCAGGTAAGTCAACAGCTACAGGCGGTGTCCAAATTCATCCCCGAGCCACCGCGTCTTCAATGTTACGGAAACAGATCTCAGACGCTATGCCTTCGCATGTTGCATACACCGGAAGCGATTTCGGAGCCGGAAACACGTCATGGTCGCCGTGCTTCGGATACCGCCTATCGCTCACCTCTAATAACGCATATATGTGTCAGCTAAACGCTTATTATAATCTTATTCATAACTGTATGCTTTAAATAGTGTGTGCATTTCGTTGCCACGCGATCGGTACTCTCGTGACATCACACACAGCTCGGGATCGAACCCGAGACCTCGTGCTCAGTAGCACAACGCCATAGTGTCTGAGCTACCGCTTCGAGTCATCACGTGAGCTTAGCTACACCTTTATTGAACTAAAATTAGGGCCACTTGTCAATTTGCAATAAAGTTTTTGACGTCTCGGGTTCCGTGCTGAAACGCGGTTCGCTTTGACGCCGACCTCTCGTGTTATCGCCGTCCACAAAAGGCACAGCGAAATAAAAAAAAAGAAATAGTTCCACTGAAATAAGCACAAAATAACCATGGAACTCTTACCTCAGTTGATTCGATCCCCGTTTCCTGCCTTTGAACGTTGTGCGAAGATAGAAACTGCATGTGATATACATTAATGTTATACAATCAATTATTCAGTTACCCAATATAACCCTAAACCAAATATTATTGTGAAATTCAGAGCACCTGTAAAGACCTTCAGGGCGAGAGCGAACATAAGAGGAGCCTTTCTTCTATATTCACCAGAAAGTTGCATGTAAAGCATCAGCGCAGGACAACCAAGCAGACACAACCTAACAGAAAAGTGGGATTTTAACGCAATAGCAAAAGTGCAGCAAAAAACAAATATTTTTACCCGCCGTGGTGGTTTATTGGCTATGTCATTGTGCTGCTAAGCTCAAAGACCCGGGATCGAATCCTGGCACCGTAGGCCGCATTTCGATGAGGGCGAAATGCACAAACGCCCGTGTGCCATGCTTCGGGTGCACATTAAAGAAACCCAGCTGGTCGAAATCAATCAGGAGTTGCCCCATTACGGCGTGCCTCATAATCGTATCGTGATTTTGGCACGTAAGAACCCCAGAATTTAATTTGAATTTTGACATATAATCCAATCGCTAATACAAAAGCAAAATAAATTAAACATTGCCGTGTTTTAGAGATAGTGGACCCAAAGTTAGGGAACGCAATCTCCTCGGCTTACACATGTACGCAAAATGGGTAAAATGAATAGCATTACCAAACATCGTTCCTGCACACAAACAAACCCAGACGAGCAGAGAAGGACAACATGAGAAACCTAGAAGGACAACCGGCGTTCTTGTTGTTCATCTCCACTCGTCCATGTTTATTTTTGCGCTGGAACGATGTTTCATAAAGGTAAAACGAGATTATGTTTTTTGGATTTGCAAAGATGCCCCGCCACGCTATTTATAAAACTTTCTACAACTATCACTTTACCACACTGCACGTGATGCGGTAATTAGTTTACAGCAGCAGTATTAAAAGAAAACTCGGGTGTTGCGTGTGTATCATCGCTTACCTTTACTCCGGTAGGGATGTTTGATGGGAGGTCATTCCATTCCTGCATTGCAAGTAGTATAACTGGCTTCGGGTAAAATAATTTCTGCCATATCGGACATTTCATTGTGGTTGTGTAACATCGGCTGGGAAACACGGCTGACGGTATAATGAAACAATTCTCACCAAGTGGTGCTTTATATGTAAGGTTCTCAACGAGCGAACAAGAGAATTAAACTTAGCACGTAGAGATAAGTTTTCGATTTTTGTAGTCTCTTTTTTTTTCTAATGCGGCGAAATTTGCAGAGAGAGTTACACATGGAGCACTTCAACCCAACCAGCAGCCTCACTGAAGTGTGAGAAAACTGTCTGATCCCTTGAAATCAGCTCGCTGGAATGTCAGGTCTTTCCTTACTGGCAGCTTTATTTATTTATTTTGTTTCTTTTGCTTGTTTCAGGTTTACCGGGCCAAGAATCTTGTTAGATTCGATTACGGAAAGGAGGAGAACATGGTTAAGTATGGACAGGTACGTGCTGAAGTCCACGAATATACTGCGCAGTTATTCCGCAAGTACTGCAGTATCATGCCGGGTTATGCGAATAGTACTTGAATAATTGTAGTAGTAGTGCTAATAAATACTATTACTACTATCTAAGCGGGAGATCGGCAGCCACTTTAATGACAATGTGTCGGCGGGGCACAATCGTCTCTGAACGGAGTGTGCAGTAAGCTGGTTTTCGCAGGGGCAAAAACCGAGAAGAAATAAGTTCCCTATAAAGGCAATCATTGTTGCTTGTCGACGCCTTCGGGCAAGCAGATGAATAGAACGTGCTCGTTGCAGTTGTACTTTGACGCATGCGTTCCGCAATCTCAGAGGCCATGTTCCGCGTGCTTGAGTTGACGACAGCGTCGCATCACGGCGCCACCAGCACTGCTGCACTATAGTTACTCTATAGGAGCCTGTGCTGTAACTCTGCGCTGTACTGGGGTTTCTCGACCTGTGCGTGGCCTCTGAGAAGCACGTCATCGACATATCCTACGCTGCACTGAGCTGCAATGTTGACAGGGTGAACGTTCACAAATGCAATTCTGTGCTTTAAATCAGAAACCTTGGACGGGTTGGAGATTAAACTGAGGTCGTTGGGCTGACTGGCTGTGGGGGCCCACGGTAAGAATATGGTACGAATATATTTGATATAAATATGCCGTTTGAAGCGGGGCAGTCGCACAAGCCAGCAAAGTCATTCTAGCACGAGTGTAGCGCCATTGTTATTTATTTATTTATTTAGAAGAATACTGCTGGCCTAAGTACCCGGCATTAGGCAGTGGTAGGCGTACAAAGCAAACGTGACATTACAGCATTTCATACATGGGATTGTAACAAACATATTATTGTACTCAAATCACAATGAGGACAAACCAGCATACAACTAGCCAAGGATTCTTAATGGTTTTAATAAGTAACTATTAAGCGACGCTACTACTATGTCGTCTGACCATGACGTATTAGGCTGTGATTGCGACAATCTCGTGCAAAATTTTTGCATAAACCGTGGCGTTGTTCATCATGTTGGACTAGCAGTTACGTGCGACGTCGTGGCACAGATATATTCAGACAGTGTGCTTTAGAAATTCTTGCGCAAAGGTTTGATTATTTAAGCAAATACATAGGTGCTCATCTGAGCGACATGTGATCCCTCAAACTAGGGATATAATTACTCTTGAAATTACTTTATCAGTAAGTGCCGCGTAGCACCTTCGTCGTTCTGTGTGTGTGTTCTTGCCTATTGTCGCTTGTTGGAGATACGCAGCACATTCTTACACGGAGTCAGTGCGCCTTATAAGGTCCCTGGTGAACATTACGTATATATACCCTAAATTGATGCCGCAATATATACAACGAAAAGAACCGATTCCTTTTAATAATTATTATATATATTCATTACTATAGTTCCTTACGCTTTTACAATATCACTGATTTCGTACGCATATCGAATAGGATCCACTGTATTATTTGTAATTATATTTCTATTGAGTTAGTAACTGCACTACCGATGTCGTATTTGCCTAGTACTAGGTTAGTGCTTTTTGCTAGCTTCAGCAGGTTATAAACGTACTAACCAATATTTTAATACTTGCACTTACTAAAAAGGTAGTGGTAACTTGTTAGTATTTAGTTAGTGAATATGACCATCTTTTTTTAATAGTGAAGCTTCCGAGGTTGGACAGCTTGCTTGGAGGTTATGCACTGAGCAGGACCTCCGAAATTGCAGACAGACGCTGCGAAAAACTCATTTGGGATCGATTTATGGTTTGCGTCTAAGCGCCTTTCAGATCAGAACGCTAATGACAAAATGCCTAAACTTACTTCTCGTAGGCCGACCCACCACCATATCCTTTGGAGAAGATTCGAGTGCCTTTCGCAATCTATCAGGGCCTGGGTGACATTTTCGCCGATCCTGAAGACGTGGACGACCTAGCGGAGCGGCTACAAGACGTCCTCGTGCTGAAGCAGGTGGTGCCGGATCCGGAATTCGGCCACCTCGACTTCATCTTCGGCTACAATGCCACTGACATTCTCCACCGCCACATGATAAACCTCGTCTCAAACTACACATCCACGAGCGCTTGACTGTGCTTCTAGACCTGGTACCGTTCTTTAAAGGTGCGCTTATATCTGCGTATGGAATCTCTTGTGGCATATATGTGTGCGTAGTCCGTTTGTGTGTATCTCCGCCTCGATCGACTGGTTTCAAGTAAACATTTTGTTTAAAGTGTGCACGCGTGCTGTTTCCTCTCTTTTCTTCCCCATCTTTTCAAGCGCCTTAAGCCTGATACTGCCGCAGTTACATATTACTGGCTGCTGTAAATGTTACTCCGATAGAGGTAATAGAGGTAACATAATTTTGAATCTCATATTGGCATTATGTAGGTTAAAATGCCATTATTACAGGTAAACAATTTAGCTTACCTACAGCTCCTTTATGAACGTTGCTTTGTTTATATGTGGCAAAAGCTAAGATTTTTTCGTCACAGTAACTCTAATGCCGAGAACTTTGGCGCCCCAACGGCCTCCTCACGGGGGCTGTTGTACCCACAAACGTGAAGCCTTGGCCTCTGAGGTTAGATCACATGCCGCACAATCGCAGAGGTGGTCTCTAGCACCTACATGGGCCATTGGACTGCCTTAGAACGTTCCATGGCGTTCCGTAGAACGTTTCATCGGAGCGCTCCATGACATTTCTTAGAGCGCCATGAAACGCCAAAAGTGCACCTTGAAAATTCGAGTCCTGGGTTCGGTCTGTATTTTGAATTTTCACCGACCGATACCTTGCGTTCGTGTGGTTAAATTTTTTTTATAATACTTTTGCTCTGCGTTCTCTAACACACTAAGAGAAGGTCTAGAATAAATATGGTGACCAGAAAACGGCGTTGCAGAGCCCCTTTAAGATCTGCATTTTTTTATTCATTCAGAGGGCGCTACCAGTGAGGCATCGATTTAGACACCACTTAGTGTGGCCTATTGTATGAATACGGTGAACAGGCATGCGCTGACACTGTATAGTAGGTCAAATTCCGTGCTACATAAGCCGGAGTGTTCCTGTTATTGCCCAAGAATGGGGTAGGCCAAATATAACAAATCAACGGAGTTAAATTTCAAGGATATTGCATTAGCAAATTGATATAATTGAGAAATACGTACGAGCAGGCATTATACAGTTATTTTTTAAAGAATATTCAGAGTTCTTATAAAAAGGCTGAGCATAGGGAACGTCGAGATCTTGGGGCGAGTTCCTCGGCGAGGCGGACATTCTTCGGCGTAAAGAACTCAAGTTTGAGAAGACTAATTTGAAAAAATTTCATAATTTAGAATTATAACCTTAGGGGCAGTTGTTTATATGACAAATTTGGAGGCAGTCACATTTTCTTCACCCATATGTTTTTGAATCTTGAAAAATCGCACCTTATTTGAGACATTCGTAACGGAATCTCAACCCTCAATCCAGGCAGTATTCACACGCGTACTTGTTTATCTTTTTGGGTGAACGGCGGCCGCGAGATTCGATCCCGCGACCTCCCGCAGTTGAGGCGGGCACTTCTACCACTGGGCCACGACTGAGTGGTATACGGCGTGGCCCAGTGGCCCAGTTAGTTTCGTCAATCCCAGATTTGCCGCCTCATTATTCGCAGTCACTACGACGTGGCAATATCGAAAGCGAGCATGTCGGCAGCACAGTAGAGGCAGCCTCGCTACCAGATTATATGGAAACAACCCGTGACAAAAAGACGAACGGAATTTGAAACGCAACGCCTCCGTCAGACATGGCAGATGTACTCACACGGCACGTTTTGCCTGGCGGGTATCTGCCACGACTGAGCCGTATCACTATTTGCCGCTGCGTGCCATAATTCAACTATCATCGCGCACTTCATCACCGAGCAGCAGCAGCAGCAGCAAACGACTTTATTGGGGTCCTGAGGAGCTAAGCGGGGGCCTGCAGGTCCCTACCTAGCCGTTGGCTAGCCCCATGTCGGAACAGAGATGCCATGCCTCTCCGCTCGTTCACGGGACCTCTGGACAGCCAGGAGCTGGACGTCCTGCCTCGGGTCTGTGATGGCCTTCGTCTAGTCTTCTTCTGTATTAAAATCCTGTAACACAGGGCACTGCCAGAGCATGTGATTTAATGAGCTAAATTCAGTGCCACATCACCGAGCATTTGCATCTGATGTAATTCAAGCGCTGTCCTTCTTGCGCTTCGAGCCTCCCAGTGTGACTGGTTTTGATATTGCCTGGTTCGAGCGTCGAAATTCAATTACGAATATATTGAATTTGGTGCACCTTTCAAAATTAAAAAAAAGAAAAAGAAAGTAATACGAGTGTATTGAAACGTGACTGCCTCCAAATTTTCCATATAGATATTGCGTCCAAGGTTAGAATAAAAACACTTATTTAACAAGTTTTTGCAATGGGTCTTTCCGAACTTTCGATACTCTCGAAAAAAGTATGTACACCTCTCCTAGAAACGCCTCTGCCAAACTGCCTCGTTCGCTACACTCATATGCTTTTTTATGAAAAAAATCTGTATATTAAAGAAGATCACCCTGTATGTACTGGTTTTCCGTCCTGCCGTATTGTGTAATTAAATAAAAGGTCATTTTACTCGCTGGCCGTAATTACTTGGTCTTAATTAAACGGTCCAACCTGGTTCAATGTACGTGACTTGGGGATCACTCCCGATAATGCTTCGCCATAAAAGGCAAGTACGAAATTATTTCTTGCCTATATAGGCATTCTCGAGTGTGATATATCGCAGATTTGAATTCTCCGTCACGCGGCTCAGAGCTCATAGGTCAGTGCCGCATTCCCGCCTGAAGCACGCAACTGCAGATCCACCGCCAGACATTACTACATAAACTATTGTTAGCCACATTACTGCAGTACTGACCGGCGAGAATTGTGCCCGCATTGCGGAGACCCGTTTTACAGCGAGCGTTTATTGGAGAGCTGTCTTCTGCTGTCCGTATGCTGCTATGTGAGGGGTAACATTGTTCAATTGCAGCTGCTTTCATTCTTGAGTGTAATTAAACAAGGGAGGAGCTTGCTGCCGTGCAGCTGCAAAAACTTGCGAGTACAGCCACAATTCCCTGTTCCCAGTCCACCAGTTTAGAAGCAAACCTTCGACGAAAGAAGGGAATTTTTGTTTTACACCCGTGGGGATGGCTGTGCTGGCGCCCGCACCGCATTGGGTAAGGATGTTCTTGCTGCTTGCCCCGCTGACGATATCGAGGTCGGCGGGCAGCGATGTTGCCGAAGAGGCCATTCTGGACCCGGTATGACGACGCTTGTGTTTTCTTATCCTTTAGTAAGAATTCAAGTATGACATGTCTTAATATGACAAGTTCGGGTAGGCGTTTTATGCCGAAGCTGCTAAGGGGAAAGTTTCTGAATGGTTTTCGTGTGGCAGCGTCGTCGGCATCAAATGTCAGCGAGAGAACAGCTAGCAGTGCAGAGTGCTTCTTAGCCTTGCAGTGGCTCTATTACCAAGGCATTGGTGAGAACACAAAAGTACGTGTCGTATAACATCGAACGCATCCGCCCCAGGATCGATTATGCATTGTCACTGAGAAAGCCACCAACGCAGTCTGAGTCGGGGCTCCGAAGTGGCTGTAGGAGTCGGCCATTGGAACATGCCCTCGCACCCTAGCTTTGGTAGAGTCGGCGTAGCGATGTAGATCAGATGTAGCGTCACTAAGCTCGAGTGCAGTAAAGCAGTTGAAGCTGATGAAAGACAACGTCGTCCTTGGCGAGTTGGGAAGGAGAGTGGAGCGTATAAACCATTTAATTCTAAGTACGCTCTGTTCAGCAGTTTCGTCGAGCGTGTCATGGTAATCGCCTATCCTGTACGACATAATTTGCCTGTTTAAGTCATGATATTACAATGGGTATCAAACAACGTGTGCATAGCGATGCAGTTTTCCTGGGTTTCAGACAGGCGTTGCACGTTGTGCCGCACAATGAACTGCTTGGGAAGTTGTCCTATATTGGAAGTCCGAGCTCGCTTTATCTGATCTCACTTCCTTTATTGCTCCTCCCCCCGCCATTATGGATCCACTTCCAGGGGCTTGAAACTTCCTATCACTATTTCAGTTACAATGGGACGTTTGGTATCAGTACTTTTCTTTACTACTAGTTAAAACGCAGCAAGTTAACCGGCAATGGAGGAATCAGCGCTAGGCTTGCACTGCTGTAAAGCAGCTTTCGAGCGCTGAAGTAACACTTCTTTAAATTTAACTGTAGGCCAATGGAGCTGAGGAAAATAAGGTCGGTCTCGAGGCGTTTTATGCGTCACAAAGTAGTGTGAAAAGATCACGATATCGTCCAAGTAGCAGAGGCACGTCTGGGACTTGAGGCCGCGGAGGATGTTGTCGACCATATGTTCAAAAATGGCAGGCGGGTCGCAGAGCCCGAATGGCATCACATTGAGTTCATATAAACCATCGGGTAGAAGGTAAACTGCCACGTATTGCCAAGAAGTGAAGCTCTTTCTTTGATAACGCCACAGAAGGCACACTGACGCATTTACCTCCTGCCCGTGCTATCTCGGTAGCTCTTACGATTTCCTGAGTCAGACTGTTGCCATGGCGATACACAAAAACGGTCTGATCAAAAAGAGGATGGCAAGACGGCTTCGCGTTACATTTTAGACCAAAGCCGCTTGCCTCCCTTTGGTAGGCATTTTTCGTGCCCATGTCCGTGGGAAAAAATGTGGGACAATCCCTGAGGTAGTGCAACACTGGGACGACCCGTGGCGGAGGTGAAGCAGGCTTCAAGCACTCAGCAAAGTGAAGCGAAAAGTGCATACATTCTTAGGAATCACGCATACAACATACAGAACAGCATTAAAATTAAATAGTATACGGTTTTCACGTGCCAAAACCGCGATCTTATTATGAGGCACGCTGTAGTGAGGGAATCGGCAATTAATTTTTACCACCTGTGTTTCTTTAACGTGCACCTAAATATAGGTACACGGGTGTCTTTGCATTTCGCCCCCATCGAAATGCGACCGCCATGGCTGGGATTAGATGCCGCGATTTCGCGCTTAACAGCGCAACACCAAAGGCACTAAGCAAACACGATGGCTTCATAATAGCATTCGTTTCAAGAAGGAACAGGCACAGAAAAAGAATCTGAATCGAATAATTGATGATAAGAGAAAGAGGGAGAAAAAGAAAACAAGGATAGGAGAGGCAGGGAGGTCAACCAGAAGAGCATCTGGTTTGCTACCCTACACTGGGGGTAGGGGAAATGGGAATAGAAAGAGGAAAAAGGGAGAGAGTACGAAATGAGTGCGTATGGGAGGGGCACTATATACAAGGACATTATAAACGGTCTTTTAAGCCGGTGCACTTCAAGTATTGCACTAGTGCACGAATCGCTGTTCGAGCCAGTGACGGATGTGGCCACGGTCCGAGTATTTCTGACTCGGTCTCGAGTCCAATCGGTGTAATGTTGCCCGCAGGGAGAGGCGTTGGACATCGTATCGAGGGCAGGTACACAATATATATATATGGAGAGAAAGCAAGGACAGGAAGGGCAGGGAGGTCAACCAGAAGAGCATCCGGTTTGCTACCCTACACTGGGGGTGGGGGAAAGGGGAATAGAAAGAGGAAAAAGGGAGACAGTGAGCACTGAGTGCGTGTGGGTGGGACACTATGCACCGGTACACTATAAACGGTCTCTTAAACCGGTGCACCTCAAGTATTGCACTAATGCACGATTCGCTTTTCGTGCCAGTGACGGGTGTGGCCACGGTCCGAGTATCTTTGACTCGGTGAACGGTCTTAAGTCCAGTCGGTGCAAAGTTTCCCGCAGAGAGAGGCGTTGTACATCGTAGCGGGGGCAGGTACACAATAGGTGCTCGATGGTCTCCTCGCACCCACAGGAATCGCACATCGGGCTCTCGGCCATTCTCAAACGATAGGAGTATGAGTTTGTGAACTCTACTCCCAGCCGCAAGCGGTGCAGCAAGGTTGGTTCGCCGAGGGAAAGGCTAGATGGCAGTTGTAGCCTTAGCGTGGGGTCTAGTTTATATAATCCGCAGTTGAAGGCACCTGAACTCCAGAGATCTTGCGACTTTTTGCGTGCATGTAGGCGAAGTTCCCTGGCAGCATCCGACCTCGCCAAAGCTATTGAACGCGTCTGGGTATCTTCGTGGGCAGACCGGGCAGCCTTGTCCGCTAGGTTGTTGCCGACGATGCCACAGTATATATAGATGCTAACAATGTGAAGCACGTAGCGCTTCCCGCGTACATTTCCCGGTAAAGATTACTGTTACGCGAACTGCCACGGCGACGGCAGCTGGCGACGCGGGGAGTGACGTCACTATCCTTTCGTAATAAAAGAATCTGTTTAGGAACTGATTTCATTGTTATTGCAGCACAGCTGTGGGTAGGCAACGCACAGTTAGGACTCCAGAAGAGCTGCGGGAATACGAGGAGTGGTAAAGGGAAGAAGATGCGGTACTACAACCAGAGGTGGCGTGCTGCCGAAATTAATATTACTACCATTACTACCATTGGCCCAAAAACCATTACTATAATTACTATAAAGCATTGCATACCACCCTCAGCAGTTGTAGTGGTGGTTTTTAACAGCTTCGCTGGACATCCGGTTTCGTAGGGCCGGGATGGCGAGTCAATTTTTTTTTTACAATCGGCAGCCAGTTGGCCGTCTGAAGCAATGTTGCAGATTTTATTGTTGTGATCTTGCAGACGCATGTTCAAGCAGCTGGGCGTCTGCCCTATGTAGTGTCTTCCACGTGGTGGTGGAATTTTGGAGACAACGCCCCTTTCGCAGGGGACCTAGGTAACCCGGAGCTTGATAGTGCAGTCTGGATTCCGCTTACTTGTGAGGCAACTTAACTTACACAAACTCACAAAGTTGTTTGGCGCCGCGAAGAACTCTATAATGCCGGAACGTTGCCCTACCTAAGAATGATTCCCTGAGATTGTGAGATATTTTATGTAGATAGGAAATCACTGCTAACTCCTGGTTTCTTTTTCTTTCTCTTGTCTTCCGCTCTCTGTTCATCGCTCATGCGTTATTCAGCCTTCCTTCTGCGATACAGAACTTCGGCAACATAGCCTATCATATGCCTCGGATAACCGACCACCTCCAAGCGCGCCACTTGCGTTTGAGGGCTTTCTTCCATGGAGTGATGGCATGACTTGCAAGGAGCGCCCAGCAAGAAAGGAAGCACGATATTTCTTTTTAGAAACTTTGAGTGTGCTGAATACAAACTGCAAGTCATGTGGTCTGGATTATATATGAACTTTGTATTACTTTGCTTATGATGTAAATTTTCGGCAACACCACCATTACGCCACTGCCGGAAATTTACACACGCAGCGAAGTAAAATAGATGCACTTGGTTACTGCAATATTAGCTATGTGCATGTCTGGTTGACTTCTGCACCACCAGATGGCTGCACCGTGCAGGCCGTGTACGTTTGCGCCACCGCTCATGCGCTAAAACGCCAGGGCTACTTACGTTTACTCGAATACCGGCCACGTTAACACTCTCTATTTTCTTCCTTGGCAAGTCGCTGCCAGTTGCGAATCAGGTATGCCGGCTTTTACAATCTAGCCTCTTTCATCAACCACGTTACCGCCTCTAGCCTTTTCGTAGACCATGTTAACCCCTCCCCCAACTCCTGTTCCACCTGCTAGCGCCTGCTTGGTCACGTTAGGAACGGGGTGGGAATGAGAAGTCCGACGCTCGCTGCCCTCAAGCAGGGGTGATGCGATAAAGTGCCACTGCACACGGCACTCTCAAGAATTCACGTGACTTGGTTGTGCGCATGGATTGTTTTGCAGTCAGTAAACCACGATTCGAGTTGAGAGCCCAACATCGTTCCCATTGCTTGCTTCGTGCTCATTTGTGCCCCTTCTGCGTTGTGCTGCTTAAAAGCTACACCAACTCCTCCAAATGGGAGTTCATTAAAAAAATAAATGATGAACGCGTAGAATGAGGCCAATTAAAATAATTTGTCGCTTCAAACAGGCTGGAGTGATGAGATACTTTGGCAACGACGTCGAAGTGCACAAGGTCACCACCGAAGACGGCTACATTCTGGAAGTGGACAGGATTCTTCCAAGGTCAACAGGTGGCGCCACGATAATGCGGACGCCGATGCTACTTGTGCATGGACTGCTCGCAGACGCTGGCTCCTGGGTGAAAAACTTGCCTTCGCAAAGCGCAGGTGCATTTTCGTATTTTTTTTTTTCCAGTACGCTACATCCTATGCAAAATAGTGGAACTCACATGCACATCAAGAGCAACCAAGCAGTACTTTTATACATTCAGAGTGATAGATTACACATTAGGGATTCACAGCAGGGGACTTTTCTGTCGCGATCTGCGGTTTCGTATTCGCTGCAAGAAATTTCAGCGGCGCCCACTTCTACCATGTGACGTCACCTGGGGGCCCCGCTTCTATGCGCGTAGTCATCACGTGAATGCTGCTCGTAGGAGTATGTGGACTTCCACCGGTGCAGTTTCCAAATCTTTCTGAGTCTGCAAAGTTCACTACAGTTTACGGGACATTCTATTGCACTCTTCACCGCGAGGTGAACCACAGTAGCAGTCTGGCGGGCGGCCGGAGCCATTTTTATTGTGTATTTCTCATCAGGTCATCCATTAGCCACCATTGCGCCCTGTGCGTGAGCGGGTGAATATTTTTTGAAAAAGTTGCCTCTTGATGGTGTGCGCTCACAATCAGTTGTTTGTCCTTTTTATGAAGATTAGCTAGAACACTACGTATGGCGCTGTCATCTCTGCGCAGCAGTAAATCAGTGTTTCCCTTTGTTCCGTGTGCGCAGCATGATCATGTCGCACGCTACGTTTACAATAGAGATTTAAATTTTGTGGTCGTCCTGTACTTTAAGCACATTGCAGAGCTTGCTTGAGGCTTTGAATTCACGCTGAAATATTCTGCAAACACTGAAAAAGTTCAACGGTGTGCGTGCCGTGTTTTAATGCAGTACCTTAGCGGCAGCACACTGTTCCATTAGTGGCATAATGTGGCATTCAGCGGGGTAAAATGGTTGAGCATGATGCAAGCCCTGCTTGCTCAGCAAGCACGAAGAAAATGTGAAAACACAGTTGGGTCGATTATCTGGCTGAGTTCCAGGTCCGAAGATTTCCTATCGTTCCATGCTTCCTTTACTTACAATAGCAAGGTTCCTGGCTTTCACTATAAATAATGACGTTAGACGCTGGTCTATTGTGGAATAACTGCTATCATATTATTGAAATACCATTAGATTAACCAAACTCACAGCGAAGCACCGCCGTCCATGTTTTAGTACGTACTTCCAAGTGCTTTTATAGTCGTTTTTGCAGTTTTGAAATATCTGAAACCGCACGCTCGCGCGTACAAGAATAGTGGGCTAGCAAAGAAAGTTACGTAGTCATCTGCTGCCGTTCTGAATTGCACAGGAAAATGAAACTTGATCACATGCACTACGCCCTCAGCTATGAAAACAAGTCACAAAAGACTCAGCTCAGCCCGCTGCATGTCAGTACAATCAGCGTTCCAAACAAGAAACGCAAGCCAGTAAACTAACTCTTAAAAAAGATATAATTCTTTCTTCACCCCTGCTTTGGGCACTACAGAGCTCACGAGTGATATTTGTTCAAACACGATGTCAGTTTGACCATGAACTGTGCGAATGAGTGCGTTTGTGAAAATAAAAGAAACGACAACGTCGGTCTGATAGTTCGTGCATATATCTTTATGGCGCATCTTATTCATTTTGTAACTAAAACAAAATAATAATTTGAGCTGTTTAGGGCACTTGACCAAATGAGTAAGGGAAGTTTTAAAGAGACGTGTACAAGGAAGTCCAGCAAAAACACGGGGAAAGCGGGAGATGGAATTTCAAGACGATGAGCAAAACGAGAACAAGGGGTAAGCAGGAGCTAACGTTTCGACAAGTGGACTAGTCTTTTTCAGAAGTCTACAACGTTGGCTCCTGCTTTCACCTTGTTCTCATTTTGCTCATCGTATGCAAGGAAGGATACGTGCAGAAGTAATTTATAAAGTTCGTGGCCTATACGCCATAAAAGTGTATGATTATAAAGTTACTCGGGCTACCCCCGCAGCTTGAAAATTTCTTTATTATATATATATATATATATATATATATATATATATATATATATATATATATATATATATATATATATATATATATATTGTGACACGCTGACGAAGAATATGTTTTAATCATCGTCGGAAGAAGACGATGTTCTGGGCTTCGCGCGCTGGCTACCATCTTGTCAGGTGATATAACTATTGTAAATATTCTGTAAGTACACGTCTAACTGTTTTTAACCCCGTAACATTTTTGGTGGAGATAGCGGGATCATTATCAAGACACATTTACGCAGCGGGCGCTCCTTGGCTGCATCTACAATGCCAGCTCAAGGCGATGATGCTTCGGGCCCGTCGGCACCCACGGCCACCGTCATTCTAGCACAACCCCGTGACCCAGGAACCTTTTCTGGCAGCGACGACACTGATGTTGAAGATTGGCTTCAACTATATGACCATTATGCTCGCGAATCTGATATTTTACCTCATGGGCATGGCACGCGCCTGGTTTCAGACCCACGAGGAAGAACTTACCAGCTGGGACATTTGTAAACCAGAGAACTCAAAGACTTGTTTGGCAAGCCAGGACGTGCTCGCTCTGTGCCGCAAAGTGGATCCGAAGATGTCCGAACCAGATAAGGTTGCACATGTCATTAAGGGCATAGCAGATGATGCCTTTCATTTCCTTGTCTTCAAGAATTCTTCCACTGTGCAAGCCGTCATAACCGAATGCCGGTGGTTTGAAGAAGCCGAGAGTCGCCGCATTGCCCAGTCATTTCACCGCCTTCCCAACACGGCTGCTACGTCCACCTGCGAAGACCTCCGCAGTCCGCCCACACCCAATCGCTCTGATGTCATCCTCCATGTCATCCGACGTGAAATAGAAGCCGCATCTCCTGTCACGACCCCAACCCATGGCCCCGACAATTGCCAGGCGACCGTCTCATTGATACAGTCCGTCGTGCGCGAAGAATTGGTCAACGTTGGCTTGACCAACGTCTGCTCAGTTAATCGGCCTGGTTTGGCAGCAGTGCTCGCAGGATTCACGTCAATAACAAGCATTCTCTTTACGCAGCTCATCACATTGCTGGGATCTTTATGGCCGCGCGCTGCAAAGGGTACCACCGACTGGAGCACTGAACGGACAGCCTAAGCGATACGTGTCGACACGCGGCGCAGTCCTACCCAATGGACAAGTGGCTTGGTGCTGCGGAACGGGAGCGCCTGCGCAGAGGACGGCATTCTAGGCCACGGACAATATATAAGCCGGGATCATTCCGCTCTGACCACAGTTTGGCAGCAGTGCTCGCAGGATTCACGTCAATAACAAGCATTCTCTGTACGCAGGTGAGGATTCATTCCTTCATCTTAATTATATCGTTGCTAGCACTGCTGCCAAACACCAGTGGCCCCTTTTGTATCTCGTTATTGCTGTTTTGTTGAAAGATGACTAAGGAGCTAGAAGTCTTTCAGCGAGAAATACGGAAGGAACTTCGCGACTTTAAGAAAAGTGTGGACTATTGCAGTTCAGTCGGTGATGACATTAAGCCGCTCACGGAAGAGATAAAGTCGTTGCGAAATGAATTCGCAGAAGCACGGAAAGCTAACGATATTCTCGCGATGGAAACAAAGAAATTGCGCGTGAAAGTTGAAGACTAGGAGGCGTATACCAGAGCAAACAACCTTGAAATCAAGGGTGTGCCTAATCAAGGTGATCCTTCTGAAGTAGTTCAGAAAATTTGCGCAGCAGTTGGGGAACCCATCACTTCCACAGATATTGATATTTGTCACAGAATAGGAACTAAGCACCCCGAGGTGAAGAATATCATTGTACGCTTTGTTCGCCGAGAAAAGCGAAATGCTATTTTCACTAAAGCGAAGAGAGCACGTCTTTCTGCTAACCAAATTGGCTTCCAGTCTACCGATCCTATATTTGTTAATAAAAACCTAACTCAGCTTGGGAAACAACTTCTGGGTGCTGCTATAGCTAAGAAGCGTGATGTTGGATGGAAGTACGTGTGGACAAATAATGGCAAAGTTCTTGCCAGGAAAACAGAATCATCGGAGGTGCTGCGAATAGCTTAACGCAATGATTTGGACCAAATGTGTCACTAAATATCTAAATGACACTTTTAAATGGCTCAATCTGCTACGAAATGGCTCTATTTGACAGTTGTCATTACTATGATGCGGACAATTTAACAAAGCGACCGAACATACTGGAAAGCATTGCCGTGCTTTTCATCTGAATGTGCGCAGTATTAAGAACATTTCTGATCTCAGCACGTTCCTTGATTCCTTAACTATAAAATTTGATGTTATACTCCTTTCCGAAACATGGCTCACTCCGAATGACACTCCTTCACAATTAGACTATTACACATACAATGGTGTTACCAGGACTGCCAATCGTGGGGGAGGATTAGCCTTGTATGTGAAAGATTGTCTTACGCATGATGTCATCGATGAGCTAACGTTCGTGACCACTAGCCTCGAATGTATTACAATACGATAACCAAATAATGCAGTTACTGCAGTGTATTGGCCAACCGCGAGCAGAAAGTCTGAATTTCTTGATACCTTTGAAAGCCTTATATGTAAGTTAAACTTATTGCACGTGCCTTTTTTTCTGATGAGTGACATAAATGTCAACATGATAAGCGATGACGCAGCCACCGTGCAGTTTGAAACTATTCTGTCCACATATCATTGTTCGAACACCATTAGGCTGCCCAGCCGAATCACTGATCATAGCGCCACACTGCTGGACGTTTGCATCACAAACGCGCCTACAAATAAGATTGCTTCAAGCCTATTTTCACTCGACCTCAGTGACCACTTACCAGTCTTCACTCTTTTCTCTACTACACCTAACAAACCTAACTACACCGACAAAACAACGTATCGAGTCATAAAGCAGCTCACACTTGAGAAATTTCGCTCGGAACTAGCGCTTACGAACTGGTCTTTCGTATACGCAGAACAGGATTCTGATCGCGCATATAGCGTTTTCTTTCGCTATCTCAAAACATGTTACAGCAGCAATTTTCCCATCGTATCGCACACATTCAACAAAAAGAAAATTCGAAAGCCACGCATCAGCACGGGCCTTCACAAAAGAATCAAAATAAAAAACAAAATGTACCATAAGTTTGTTCAAACACGTGACCTAGCCGCTGTAAAAGAATTCAAAACGTATCGCAATAAAATAAATGCCGACATGCGAGAAGCTAAGAAGATATACTATGAATGCCTATTCGCCAAGATTTATAATGATCCTCGCAAACTATGGAATGCAGTTAATAATCTGGGACAATTTGTGGAAAACAAAACGCGCTTCAACGTCAAAGCCCTCTCCCAAGACATGAGCGATGATGCAGCTATTATGGCTTTGAATGAACATTTTGCCCACTCCGCCGACTATTTGACGCCTTCAGAACAGAGTACGCGGGAAAGAATCTGCCGTAGAGTAAGACAGCCTAACACAATTAGTTTAGCCCCAGTGACACCGTTTGAGGTATTAAGCTCAATAAGTATACTACGTAACAATGTCGCAACAGGTTCTAATGAATTAAGTGCGGCGCCTATGAAGTAAGTTGCGGATCTCATCTCAGAGCCCCTGGCTCATATCATTAATTATAAGTTCGTTTCTAGACTTTTCCCTTCCAATCTGAAACTTGCGCGTGTATGCCCTGTGCATAAAGGCGGTGCTCTAAGTGACATTTCGAATTACAGGCCAATCTCTGTTTTGCCGGTTCTATCGAAGGTGTTTGAGTCTGCCATAAATCGCAAACTAAGGAACTTTCTCAGTAAGTATAACATAATAAGCAATGCTCAGTACATATTCCAGAAAGGCAAGTCCACTGAATTAGCCCTGTTAAACGTAAAAGAAGAGATACTAAACAATTTCTAAAAAGACTGTATACAGTTGGATTGTTTCTTGATCTGAAAAAGGCTTTTATTAGCATAGAACATGATGTCCTAGAACAAAAATTATTCGACTGCGAAATACGCGGTGTTGCTCTTCAACTTATTAAAACTACTTATTTGCCGGAAAACAATATGTTAAAGTCGGAAGCTTAACGTCAGAAGAAATTGAACTTAAACAAGGCGTTCCACAAGGTTCGATCTTAGGACCCTTATTATTCATAGTTTATAATAATGATATAAGTAATATCCCTTACACAGAAAAACTAGTTATGTATGCCGATGATACGAATGTCTTTTTTAGTGCTGATTCAATGAAAACTCTACAAGTTACTGTAAGGAATTATTTAAGGCATTTGGAAGTGTGGCTAAATGAAAACAAACTTGCATTAAACGCCCATAAAACAAAATACGTTATCTTTAGTCCTACGAACAAACCATGTATTAATCTGCAATTCTCCTTTCAAGGCACAACGTTAGAGAGCGTTCGCACGAAAAAATTTCTATGTGTTTGGTTCGAGGAAAACATGTCGCGGAATACCCATGTGTCAAGGCTTGCTTCTGAATTGGGCAAAACTGTAGGCTGTGTGAACAGGTTATCAAACCTAGTTCTATTATGGCTAAAGAAAGGTATATATTTACGGCCACTTCTACTCCCGCTTGTCTTACTGCGCGCTAGTATGGGCAAAAACGTCTGTTCAGAACCTAAACAGACTCGAGGTGTTGCAGAAAAGGGTTCTCAGAATATTTGAAAATTTTTATGGGCACCCTCGCGAACTACGTACTCATCAGCTGTTCATAAAGCACGACATTACTTGAGAAAGCGAATTTTATACATATAAACTACTACTTTATACAAAGAAAACAAGCTTTATGAGCATTCATTTGATAGCTCCCCCCGATACTCTCTCCGAAATCAATCCATACCAGTTCCTTTTTCCCGTACAAGCTACGGAGAATGTCTTCTTCAATACCAGATACCAGCAATACTGAACAAATTCTTAACTAGTGCCAAATTCGAACTACCAGAATGTAAATTCAAGAAACATGTGCGAAATATGCTTTTAAACATGTAAGAACCACTCGAACAACATCTTTCTTTTGCTATTTTGATATATATTTCATTTGATGTATAAAATTATTTTTGTTGCCTTTGCACAAGTGTTTACAAAGATTTTGTGACATCTGTATTATATGCAATTATTTTGTGCACTAAAAGTGTTGCGTTGCGTGAATTATATTTCACGCATACATTTTTGTACAGCGTTTCAGATGATTATTTTTGTAATTTGCCTGCTGCTATTTAATGGGTCCTTGGGCCCTCTCAAGATGTCTGCCACATCTTTTCGCCCAAGAACCTCCGACTCCGTGTTGGAAATAAACTTCCCTTGACTTGACTTGACTTGGCTACACTCCGTCCAGCACTGTCATACGCACCCGCAGCCTGCTGAATGCCTCAACGCGGTATCGCAACCCGGCCGAATGGCGTACTCCAGACGACAGGCCTATATGCTTCACTTGTGGCCGTATCCGCCATATTTCACGTCACTGCCGGTCTTCGTGGAATTCATCCCCCTGGTCCTACCACCCATCCCACGGCCGTCATGTTTCTCCTTGGTTCGCCCCGCAAACGCAGCCAGCAAATTCTGGCAACACTTCTCGTCCTACCCACTCTAGCCGCTCTCCTTCGCCACGTTGCCGCTTCTCCCGTTCGCCGATCACCGTCCCATAGTTCCTTCCGGCGCACCCTTCTGGAAAACTAACGGGCGCAGCACCTGGAGGTGATGCTGCCAAACCGACCCGACGCAAAAATCCTCTTTTTACCTTGCCGACACATCGGAACCTCATTAACGTGAACGTGGATGGTGTACCTGTTACGGCTCTGACTGACATTGGCACGCACGTATCTGTGATTAATGCTCAGCTTCGGAATCGTCTCAAGAAAGTCCTCACTCTTGCCCCTTCGCCTGTGGTCCAAGTCGCCGACGGTGGAACACCAGCCGTTATTGGCATGTGTCCGGCTCGCGTGAGTGTCGCCGGGCATCATCGTCATCATCAGCAGCAGCAGCCTGGTTACGCCCACTGCAGGGCAAAGGCCTCTCCCATACTTCTCCAACACGGTACTTCATACTTCTGTTTTATTTTATGTACTAGAGCCCTGCCATCACGACCTCATCCTGGGCCTTGACTTTCTGTCTACACATTCCGCTTTGATAGACTGTTCTGCTGGTGTTGTGCAACTCGCTCTACCTGCTGCCATTGACCCGCCCGATAGTGCTCCGATAAGGCTATGTTCCACAGAGCATATTCGCCTCCCTCATCGTGCCGTTACCTACATAGGTGTCTCCCCCGTTCCACCTGTCCCAGACGGTGACTACATCGTATCTCCTAATCCGGTTGTCCTGCTCTCGCATAACGTCGCTTTCCCTCACACCGTCGTTACCATTTCGGACAACACATCCTGCCTTCCGCTTGTGAACTTTGGACTCTGTGCACAAGTACTCCCGCGTGGAATATCCCTGGCGCAAATCACGCCATCCAGAGGCTACCACATTTCGGCTTTAACTTGTGACAGCTCCTCGTGTTCAACGCTTGCTTCGCCCTCTGTCCCTTGAGATTTGAATGCCCTAACAAAAATGATTGCTCCCGACCTTCCTTCCCAGCGTGCTCAAGAACTACGTTGCCTCCTCGCCTCATACTGGAACATATTCGACCTTGGAGAACGCCCTCTAGGACAAACATCTGTCGTAAAACATCGAATAAACACCGGTGATGCGAGCCCGATCCATCGGCGACCCTGCCGCGTCTCGACTACTGAGCGACATATAATCCAACACGAAGTTGACAAGATGCTTTCACGAGACATCATCGAACCTTCTTGCAGCCCATGGGCATCCCCTGCTGTACTAGTTAAAAAGAAGGACAACAGTTGGCGATTTTGCGTCGATTATCGACACCTCAACAAGGTAACAAAGAAAAACGTCTATCTGCTACCACGCATTGACGATGCCCTGGATTGCCTGCATGGAGCACAATATTTTTCGTCCATCGACCTTCGCTCCGGTTACTGGCAAATTGCCGTCGATGACATGGACCGCGAGCTTTTATTACTCCCGATGGCCTGTATCAGTTCAAAGTGATGCCTTTCGGTTTATGTAATGCCCCGGCCACATTTGAACGAATGATGGACGCCCTCCTACACGGTTTCAAGTGGTCCATCTGCCTCTGTTTCCTGGACGACGTCATCGTTTTTTCTCTGACTTTTG
Organism: Dermacentor andersoni; assembly: GCF_023375885.2. Taxonomy (NCBI): domain Eukaryota; kingdom Metazoa; phylum Arthropoda; class Arachnida; order Ixodida; family Ixodidae; genus Dermacentor; species Dermacentor andersoni. Next base: position 120,361,119 of record NC_092823.1, on the reverse strand, counting down.
CGACACACCTCGTGCGCCTGTCGGCGATCCTATCTGATTTCCGTCAGGTGGGGCTACTACTAAATTCGTCCAAGTGCCACTACGGTCGTCGTGAAATTTCTGTGCTTGGGCATCTCGTTGATTCTTCTGGTGTACGCCCTGATCACGATAATATACGGGCAGTCAACGACTTTCCTGTGCCAACGTGTGCCAAGGATGTTCGCAGCTTCTTGGGCCTTTGCTCCTACTTCCGTCGGTTTGCCCGAAATTTTGCGAACGTTGCGCGCCCTCTCAATCAGCTCCTCAAGAAAGATGCTGCGTTCATTTGGGGCCCTGAGCAAGCTGGTGCTTTCACCAAGCTGATGGGGCTGCTTACGTCCCTGCCCATTCTCGCTCACTTTGACCGTCAGCTCCAACAGAAGTCCGTACCGATGCCAGTGGCTACGGTATGGGAGCTGTCTTGGCACAGAAACAGCAAGGGCGAGAACGTGTTATTGCCTACGCCAGCCGCCTTCTTTCCTCTGCGGAGAACAATTATTCTATCACTGAACGCGAGTGTCTGGCTCTCGTTTGGGCAGTGGGTAAATTCCGCCCCTATTTGTACGGCCGACAATTCAGTCATCACTGATCACCACGCTCTGTGTTGGCTTTCGTCCCTCAAAGATCCTTCAGGGCGCCTTGGCCGCTGGGCTCTGCGCCTCCAAGAATACAGCTATTCCGTTGTATACAAGACCGGCCGGTTACATCAAGATGCGGACTGCTTGTGGCGCCATCCTGACGACCCTCCTGACGTTTCTGCGGCCGGCATACCTGTCACCGTTCTCTCTCTGGCTGCCTTTCGCGACATTGGCGCCGAACAACATCGGGACCCCTCCTTGGAACACCTTATTCAACGGCTCACGTCAACAACGCCCGACCCTTCCCTTCGAATGTTGGACTTCAAGATGGTATATTGTACCGTTCTAACATGCGCCCGGACGGCCCTGCCTGACTTTTCGTTGTGCCTGAGCATCTGCGTCAGGCTGTTCTCGCCCAGCTTCATGATGTACCGACTGCAGGTCACCTTGGCGTGTCACGAACTTATGACCGCGTACGTCGCCGCTTCTTTTGGCCTGGTCTATACCGTGACGTCTGCCGTTATGTCACTGCGTCTGATCTCTGTCAACGACGCAAAAAGCCGACCACACTCCCTGCTGGTCGCCTTCAACCACTTGACGTACCATCAGAACCATTCTTCCGTGTAGGTGTTGAAGTTTTAGGCCCTTTCCCTACGTCTGCTTCGGGAAACAAATTGATTACTGTACCAACAGACTACGCCACCCGATATGCAATCACACGGGCTCTTCCGACATGCTGTGCAACCGATATCACCAACTTCCTCCTAGAAAACGTCATCCTTCATCACGGCGCCCCTCGATAGCTCCTCACCGACCGAGGCCGCTACTTTCTTTCTAAAGTTGTAAATGACTTTCTACACTCGTGCGCGACTAAACACAAACTTGCTACTGCTTACCATCCACAAACGGTCTAACCGAGCACCTTAATCGCACCCTTACTGACATGCTGTCCATGTATGTCTCCGATGACCATCGCGATTGGGACGTTGCGCTGCCGTTCGTTACTTTCGCCTATAATTCGTCTCGCCGTAATACCACAGGCTTCTCTCCATTCTTCCTCTTGTTTGGCCGTGACCCTACGTTACCTTTCGACACCGTTCTGCCCGCTAGTCTGAATTCCACATCTCAGTACGCCCGTGAAGCCATGCTCAAAGCACAAGCAGCCGCCATATTGCTCGACGTCGACTTGTGGAGTCGCAGGACAATCAGCTGCGCTTATATGACGCCCGTCATCGTGACGTCCATTACACACCGGGCGCCCTGGTTCTCCTTTGGTCGCCGTCGCGACGCGTTGGCCAATCAGAGAAGTTACTTTCACGCTACTCCGGCCCTTACCGTGTCTTGCGTCAAGTAATTGACGTCACGTACGAAATCGCCCCTCTTGAGCCAACCGTGGCTCCGCATCGCTCCGACCTGGTCCACGTCACGCGTCTTAAGTTGTATCCCTCGCCCGCCTCCTAACCAGCACCGAGCCGGTGCTTCAGCCGCCGGGGGTCATGTGACGCGCTGACGAAGATGTTTTAATCATCGTCGGAAGCAGACGATGTTCTGGGCTTCGCGCGCTGGCTACCATCTTGTCAGCTGATATGATTATTGTAAATATTCTGTAAATACACGTCTGACTGTTTTAACCCATAACAATATATATATATATATATATATATATATATATATATATATATATATGCACGAAGCAGACGACGAACCTTTTCCTTTTGGAAGATGTACTTACTTAACGTTAAGGCTGGTCCACCAGCCGAGAACGTTAAGTAGATACGTTAGATACGTCTTCCAAAAAGGTTTTTTTGTCTTTTTCCTGCATATGTTACGTGGGGCCCTACATGTGGCTGTGTTTATATTTTGTGAACATGAGCCCAAAACAGAAATACTACATTTTACTAAATAGAGGAATGAATAGAATAAGAATAATTCTGGGGTTTTACGTGCGAAAGCCACCATATAATTATGAGGCACCCGATTTGGTGGACTGCGGATTACCTTTGAATGGAATGGAATTGAATTGAATTTTATTTCTCGTTCATTCAAACGAGGGTAGACTGAGATAAAGGCATAAAGCCTGACAAAGGCCTCAGCCCGCAGGAACGACAGGTTTGACAGCAGATCACACACATATGCACATTTATGCGCGTTACAACAGCGTTGGCTGCTGTGAAAATTCATGGTAGCAATGTCCACGGTCATTCGATTCTTCAAATGTATAGCACAATGTGCAGCGACGGCTAAGTACAAGTAAGCATTTCAGATTCTAGTGGTAGGCTAAAATTTTACAATTATACACGAAATAAACGTCAGCGCATTTATGGAACAATATAGATCACCTCTGATCACCTGAGGTCCTTTAAGATGCACCCGAAGCACGGCAAACGGGCGTTTCTAGGGAATTACGTTATCACATTGGAAAAGAACTGTGAGGTTTAGGATAGTAGCAGGGGTATTTCCCTATTAGAAAACATAATAAAGCGTGGCACAACTACTGTACGGCAGCAGCCGGTTGACTGCGAACTTTTTGAGATTTTGTGGTCAACAATAGCTTTAGTTATGTCGGACCACGTAAGTAGTTTTGAGCGAAATGCAAAATTTACATTTGGTTACCCTATACGGCTTAGTGAACACTCCATTTTGCATATGATTCGTAACACATTGCTTTGGTTTTGAGCTGCTTTCAACCTAGTTTTCCCACTTGCCTAGACGTTTTGCAGCCGAGTTATGAGACCATGCCGTAGACTGCAACAGCTGTTGTTTGACGGAAGGCATATAAAATAGGTAGGTCGCGGGCCTCGTCATACTGACATCTACATTTACAAAATTAGCATTAGAAAAAGACAGGATTTAGGCTGTAATAGGACTGCGCCATGCTAGACGAGCATGCCCTGGATGGGGAAAGGAAAGGAATTAAAATTCAGCCATTCTAGCCGGAGCATACATAGCCGATGGCAAAGGTGAGTTCTTTAGCCGATGCCATCACAGCACCGCTCTCCGGACCACCGTCGGCTGTGGATGAGAGCAATACCAGAAACCATGTAAAAAGATAATGGGTCACCTTGAAATTTTCGCCCCAATTTCGTGGCATGTCGTAGCATAAGCGCCATGCGACCTGTTCCGCACCCGGGGCGATATAGGCACATAGAAATACAATCACAACCTTTACGACAACCTCACGTCATGAAGGCAGTAGTTTGAGCACGAAAAAAAAAAGGAATCGTTGGTTCAGATTTCTTCTGTTAAAACTCATCTATCTTCCAGAGAAAGAAAAGTTGGAGTGAGTTGAAACATGCGAAGTATTTCCGTTTTCCTTTAAACCCACCGAAGAACATTTTGTATGCTTCCGGTAAGTTGGACTAGGGTTTTATGCAAGTGCAACGTGGCAGCACTTCGGGCAGGGGAGTGATCCCAAAGTTTGGCGGCGCGCCGCCTACCCCTCTCATATTTCTTCTTCTTCTGTGTAAGTATTAGCTATGAATAAATTTCGTCCACCATAAGGGTCGGGTATACCAACATCCTCACAAGAAATAAATAGAGATACGTTAGAAAGTGTATTCAAATGGAAATGTACTGTTTAATAACATGACATAACGCCCACGAAACGAACGTAAGGACCACGGAGAACATGCAAAAATAAATACAGGGAAGGCTCGTGGGAATATCTCGAAAAATAGAAGCCCAGATATCTGACGCCGCATTCCGGCAGACATTTGGGCACATAAGGAACAAACACCGTGCACCTCGCATGTTCACATAATCCAAACGATGGCGCAATACGCAGCAGTGTCTTTAGAGCTTCGTGAGGTGACAAACAGTGGGGAGGGCCTTTAAGTGTTGTCATCTATCTAGCCGTTCCTTTGTCGGATTGCACCAGTGCTGCGGCGAGTTAGTGTTTCTGTGCACTATCATTGAAGCACTGACCAGCGTGCACGTATTTGGACACGTGGCTGCCAAGTAACTGCGTAAGATTTGGCGTAACAGAACTGATCGAAGATGGTGGAGAGTTTAGGGGTAGCTTGCTAAATGGTTTATCTAAATTATAAACGTTTACTCGCATTATTTATATAAACGTTTACTTGTGAGAAGCCGGAAGGTGATTAAATTTTAAGTAATCTTGGTCGGTGTATCTTTTCGCGCTTCTTCAACAAATTGTATAACAGAAACTAGGTGGCGATGTTAGACGCAGTCATTACCTGAAATCTTTTTCACGACACATCAGGAACGTATTTGTGCTAACACTGGGTAACAAAAGGCGATATTTTAAAAACTTCTGGCGCCTACATTTCTTTACTGCTCAACGAACTGAATCTCAACCTCGCCGGGGATATCTACATAAACTGCACTTAATTGCGACTTACGATTTCAATATAAGCTTCTCCCACAGAACCCACTGTCCCTGCTCGCGGTGCTTCCGCCTAGAAAATATTTTCCGAGAGAGGCCAATAATGAAGGATGTTTGCGTCCAGTGTGGTAGCACGGACATCAGCTTGCGTACTCATCAGACCCCCGTATCTAAGTTTTACGGCCGTTATTCATAGTAATGTTACTGGATCGTCGCCGTATATAAGTTGTTCTTCGCACAGCTGATTTGTCCTCCTTTCAGGTTTCCTTCTTGCAGACTCTGGCTACGACGTCTGGTTAGTAAACACTAGGGGCGTGCCACAGTCGAACTATCACGTGAACTTGACCACGAATGACGCTGCATTCTGGAATTGGAGGCGAGTGTGTTTCTATTTCGTCTTTCAAAAATGGTTTCGGTTGCTTCACAAGAATGCTTTCTTTCGAATGCCTAGACTAAGTATATATATCCTCATTTTACAGCTTTTTAGCAACTCTACTTCGCCAAATATTTCCTGCGTAAAATTGCTGATGCATTGCGCAGATTTGTGCTCGCTACCATTAATTTTTTTTAAAGTGCTAACATCGCAACATACTTACATAGACCAAGGAAGAGTGTTCTTCATTTAAGTGCATAGCTTTACCTAGAGTTCCATCTTCATGTAAACGCAAGGATGCTTTTTTGGAATGCTTCCGTTTCTTGGCTTCAATTTCAATTACAAAGCAAGTTGCAGTCAGCGAGCCGAAATGGTGCGTAATGGCGGCTGTGCAGTCGCTACGCGTGTCCTGATTGAGCCCCCGGGCGAAGTTCGCCACTATTACCTGCGCTTGGAATCCGTGAAACTGAAAGAGTACCCTCAATTGCGTCGCCAATTTCACGGTCGTTCTCTACGATGGTTTCCCTGTCTTCGGCTACTCCTGCGCGAACGTCAATCATGATGCTGGCGCGAGGGGAACACAAGTTCAAACCAATACAAATTCAAGTTCGTGTCCTTTTTTGGCACTGTGTGTTTCTTCACTGTCACTGCACGAACGTGACAATATAGTATATGTTATGTGTTGCTTAGTTCTTTTCAGCGTACTTCCTTTTTTTTTACATATTTTCGTTGCGTGGTGAACATCGACTAGATTTCTGTTCGACATGCACATCGACATATTCTCTAGAGCTGCTGACTGCGTTTTATCTAGGCTTTCCTAATTTTTTTTGTTATCGTTAGGTAATGAAAGGTTCCGGTATATTCATCAAATACAGAAGTCTTGTCTGTGTCCTGTTATGCTACATAAGGTTTTAGTAGTACCGAGAATTTAAGTTAGAAAAGCTACTCTGATTTTGACTTCATTTAACAAAATACGTCACTTATTGCGGCATCTATGAAACGTTTTTCACGCTCCAGCAATTTAATGCTAAGGACAACTTACACCTGTCGCGCATATTTACGGGAGATTCTGAAGAACATCGCGCGACGCACTCTTAACGCACATTCATGGTTATATTGCGCTCAGTTTTACAAACACGATATTAAGGAAGGACAGGACGTGGACGGATGTAGCGCAAACTACCAACTGTTTAATACTGGTAAAGAACGCGCTTATATACAAGGAGATATGGAGCGGGGGGGGGGGGAAGGGTTACATATAAGATATGACAAGGTGACGACGTGTGATCATAGTTCGGGTCAGGCATACATTGTTCACATGCACCCGTTCGCCCTGGCAAACTCGACCTCAGCTTTGATAAGCGCGATGGACGGAGTGCTTACGCACATCTCTTTTTCTTTAGCTATCGCAAGCGCCTCCCATATTTCTCGCTCCGTTTTTGTTTTTGATGTTCCAATGACTGTGGTGCTTTCTATTAGCGGGGAGCATTTGCATTGTTTGCAATGTGCGGCCAAGTTGCTAGGTGCTGTCAGAAGCTGACACGTGTATTTGTGCTCCCGTAACCTATCATTTAGACAACGTCCAGTTTGCCCAATGTATACTTTCCCGCAATCTAGTGGGATTTGGTAAACAACTGAAGTAGCGCATTCCACGTACTTTTTCGTGTGCTTAGTCTGACAGACCGTAGCACTAGGGTTGGCCTCTTTGGATCCTGCGTTCACCCTCTTGCACATGCCTTTTAGTTTTTGCGGGGCGGAGAACAGAACTTGAACATCATGGCGTTGGGCTGTCTTTCTTATCCGATGTGACAAGCCATGGATGTAAGGCAACACCACGCGTTTTTTCAATTTTTGCTGTGTTTTCTGCCTTTTCCTGCTGGCTCTGATTTCGGGCAACAAGTTTTCACAGATTTGCACCACCATGCTGTTCGGGTACCCACTGTTTCTTAAGCGGCTTACTTGCAAATCGATGCTCTCCCTCACAGCATGGTGGCATGATTTTTCAATTGCTTGACTGATGCAAGCCTTGGCGATGCCTCTTTTTATGATTTTAGAATGGCCAGAGTCATACCTCAGGATTTCTTTTTCTCCTCTAGTTTTGTAGCACCAGCAGATGTGGGAGCCTCTGATCCTAATGTTTATATCAAGGTACTGCAATCGGCCTTCGCTAGGAGTCTCGTACGTGAACTCTAAACCTTCATGCGCTTTTTTGAACATGCTGATGACGGTTTCTACGCTAAATGGATCGGTTTGGTTTTCTTTCATGCACACCAAATAATCGTCAACATATCTGAAACAGGTAGTTATGTTCGTTTCTCCAAACAAGGCGGCAAGTTTCCTGTCTCCCACACTCAAAAATAAGTCGGAAAGCACGGGGGCTATACAAGAACCAATAGCGATGCCATCCTTCTGCTCATACACACTGTCACCATATTCGATAAACGCACCATGTAGATACAGTTTTAACAAGTTCACAAAACTAGAAATACTGCACTTGCACACGTCCTGAAATTTGGTGTAGCCCAACGTGTCGATGGCTTCTTCTACTGCTTGTACCACCGCTTGCCTCGGGATACTGTAGAACAGGTCCTTCACGTCGATTGAAAAACAAGACGTCGGCGGGCTACTCTTTAGTGTTGCAATAACTTCGTCAGAGTTGCGGATCAAGAACGGGTCGTCGAAGGGTAAAGAGTTCAAGCAGGCCTGAAGGTAGTCCGCGACTTGTTTTTCAATCGACGTGAAGGACCTGTTCTACAGTGTCCCGAGGCAAGCGGTGGTACAAGCAGTAGAAGAAGCCATCGACACGTTGGGCTACACCAAATTTCAGGACGTGTGCAAGTGCAGTATTTCTAGTTTTGTGAACTTGTTAAAACTGTATCTACATGGTGCGTTTATCGAATATGGTGACAGTGTGTATGAGCAGAAGGGTGGCATCGCTATTGGTTCTTGTATAGCCCCCGTGCTTTCCGACTTATTTTTGAGTGTGGGAGACAGGAAACTTGCCGCCTTGTTTGGAGAAACGAACATAACTACCTGTTTCAGATATGTTGACGATTATTTGGTGTGCATGAAAGAAAACCAAACCGATCCATTTAGCGTAGAAACCGTCATCAGCATGTTCAAAAAAGCGCATGAAGGTTTAGAGTTCACGTACGAGACTCCTAGCGAAGGCCGATTGCAGTACCTTGATATAAACATTAGGATCAGAGGCTCCCACATCTGCTGGTGCTACAAAACTAGAGGAGAAAAAGAAATCCTGAGGTATGACTCTGGCCATTCTAAAATCATAAAAAGAGGCATCGCCAAGGCTTGCATCAGTCAAGCAATTGAAAAATCATGCCACCATGCTGTGAGGGAGAGCATCGATTTGCAAGTAAGCCGCTTAAGAAACAGTGGGTACCCGAACAGCATGGTGGTGCAAATCTGTGAAAACTTGTTGCCCGAAATCAGAGCCATCAGGAAAAGGCAGAAAACACAGCAAAAATTGAAAAAATGCGTGGTGTTGCCTTACATCCATGGCTTGTCACATCGGATAAGAAAGACAGCCCAACGCCATGATGTTCAAGTTCTGTTCTCCGCCCCGCAAAAACTAAAAGGCATGTGCAAGAGGGTGAACGCAGGATCCAAAGAGGCCAACCCTAGTGCTACGGTCTGTCAGACTAAGCACACGAAAAAGTACGTGGAATGCGCTACTTCAGTTGTTTACCAAATCCCACTAGATTGCGGGAAAGTATACATTGGGCAAACTGGACGTTGTCTAAATGATAGGTTACGGGAGCACAAATACACGTGTCAGCTTCTGACAGCACCTAGCAACTTGGCCGCACATTGCAAACAATGCAAATGCTCCCCGCTAATAGAAAGCACCACAGTCATTGGAACATCAAAAACAAAAACGGAGCGAGAAATATGGGAGGCGCTTGCGATAGCTAAAGAAAAAGAGATGTGCGTAAGCACTCCGTCCATCGCGCTTATCAAAGCTGAGGTCGAGTTTGCCAGGGCGAACGGGTGCATGTGAACAATGTATGCCTGACCCGAACTATGGTCACACGTCGTCACCTTGTCATATCTTATATGTAACCCTTCCCCCCCCCCCCCCGCTCCATATCTCCTTGTATATAAGCGCGTTCTTTACCAGTATTAAACAGTTGGTAGTTTGCGCTACATCCGTCCACGTCCTGTCCTTCCTTAATATCGTGTTTGTAAAACTGAGCGCAATATAACCATGAACGTTCACCAACTAGCCCCCTTCATTGCTTTACTCTTAACGCAGTTTCGACGAGATTGGCAGGTACGACCTTCCTGCTGTAGTCGACTACATCTTGGACTTGACGGGATTCTCTAAGCTGGGCCTGCTGGCGATTTCGCAGGGCGCTACCGATGTCCTGGTGTTCCTCTCAATGCTGCCTGAGTATAACAGGAAGGCAAGTTGATAAGAAAGTCACGAGCAGTGCAAGCTACATTTCGGCGTTCCCGGAAATTGGGGAGCTTTGGCGTGTCCGGAGTTCGGTTAAACGCAAGCGGACTGGGCGTTTTACTGTGTGAGCGGAGGTGCATACGAGAGCGGCCTATACGGTGCTTCGATGTCCACCTCGCCTGCTGCTATGTTGGATGGATGAGTGAATGCTATGAGCGTCCCTTTTGAAACGGTGGGGTGGGTTGCGCCACCAAACAGTTGTTATTATCTTGCCTAATGTCCTACCTATATTTAAACTAAAAGACAAACACTAAAAAAACTCCCAGCATCAAACTTTCTGGACCACTATTGAGAACATTGTTTTTGTACGCCTCCGCTGTTTGTGGCCTCCCTGCTGTCCTGCCACCAAACCTCGAATCGCCTCTTACTAACCTTCTATTGCGGACATGTTTACTTTCCCCTTGCTATCCCAGAAGCCAAGGGCTTCAATGAGTCCAGGGCAGCCTAAAGCGACAGCTGGATAGACATCTTCACATTCTAATAGAACATGCTTTATTGTTTCTCTAGCTTCATCGCAGCTAGCACATGCTTATTCTTCCTTGGTGTACCTCGCTTTATAACTACGCGTTCTAAGGCATCTTGATCTCGCTTCGCAAAGGAAGAAGCTTGCGTTGTAGTTATCTTAAATTGTGTCTTTCCTGATTTTGCTTTTTCATCTTATGTAATTACACATAGCACGCTTCTTTTGTATTGCCGCCACCTATAAGATCGTCTAAGCCTCTCTGACCGTATTTGACGTTCCTTGTTGCCATGTTAATTTGTTTACTTATGCGGGTGGCATACTTTCTTGTACGCTTACTAGTTCTTTCCCTCCACTTTGAGTGAATGTATTTCTGCTCGGTGCTGCTGCCTGCTGGCGCAGAGCTCGAACAACCATACAAACACAGTTAATGTTGCAGTAACCAAGTGTTTTTTACGTCTATGGTGATGTAATTTTTCGGCAGCGTTGTAAGGATTGTAACAGCAGAAATTGTACAACATGGACGCAAAAAGGAACGATACAGGCGTGGAGGTAACTGTACTGTCAACTGATTTCTTTATTAATATTCTCGCGCTTTCTATTTCGTCGCCAAATCCTATCCCCTTTAACGTCCTGGAGCTTCTCGCATAAGAAAGGCTTCTTTTTTGTCAAGGCCACAGACTATGTGCTTACACAGTGAACTTCGGTGTACCTTATCTTCCATGCCGTCAAAAAGTACCTGATGCACCCAGTTTAGCAGGCCTATCTGCACAGAAGCGCTTGTTGATTTAGTTCGCCAGCCTAGACTGCCAGGTTAAGTGGACAGTCATTTTTATTCTCTTTTCAGGTAAACATCTTTGTCGCTTACGCTCCCGTTGCAAACATAACGCACTTCACTACTCCACTGAGGCTACTATTTCCACTGACAGAACCGTTGACGGTAATCCCACTTTTTCCTACGTATTTTCTTTCTTTTGTTTAGTGTTTTGATTCTAGTTGAGGTTTTGAGTATATAGCCCATTCATAAAATATTTGCTGTTCAACGATCCTAAGCTACACAACGCTTGTAATGGAAGACTCCGTATCAGAATAGCGCTGGTTAATTTTTGACCCTCTTTAGGATTCATAACATTGCACCCAAAGTACGATACCCATCTTGCTTTGTTCTTTGTATTTATTTATTTATTTAATTATCACAATACCCACAGCGCCCGTAGGCATTACAGCGGGAGGGGGGAGAGAAGGAAACAAAGAACCAATAAATAAAGCAGGCAAAACAAAACATGTACCCGGAACACTTTCATACTCGCACATACACACAAGAACACTATGTTACTTCAGTGGACGTATAGAGTTTGAAAATACATCGTTGAGAGAATCGTTGCGACATCCGATGGTAGATTGTTCCTTTGGCTTATGGTTATGGGGAAGAATTACATTTTAAATGCGTCAGGTTTGCAGGTTATACCTTTGGGCTTATTTTCATGGTCCAGCCCTTGATAAACGTAATCAGGCTTGGAAAAATATTTCCCGCGATTTATACCTGTTCGAGAGTGGAATATGTCGTGAAAGAGTTTCAATCTGAGATATTTCCGGCATTGCTGTAGTGGTTCCCAACCTAAGCTTTCTTTTGCTTTTGAAACACTGAAATTGCTGGTATAAAGTTTGTAAACAGGGATAAGGTGCCTGAGAAAGGCTGGCCAACGTTTCGATAGGAGGACCTATGTTCGTCAAAGGCGGCCTCGTCATCCTCGGGGTGTTAGTCTTAAAGGGTTAGTGCAGTGACGTCACGTGCGAGTGTTGTCGCTGGCGGCTGGTTTTAAAGAGAGAGACTTCAAAGGAAACGAGCGCTGTCGTCCGACATCTGTTAGCTTCGTTCCCACGACGGGGGGACAAGAGCGGAAGAGGGGGAGCGCGGGGAGAAAAGAAAGGAGGAGAAAAAAAGAACAAAAAAAAGGGGGAAGCCAGGGTGACACCAAGACAGAAAAAAAGGGAGAGAGAGAAAGAAACAAGAAGGAGAAAAACAAAATTTTAAGAAAGACAGGGGCCTGGGAGCGTGTTGGGGATGCGAGAGGTTAGGAAGAATTCAGGGGTATCGTTGGCGGCATGTTCTTGTGGCATTAGAAGAGCCGGTCAGGCGGTCAGTGCACGAGTAACGCAAAAAACAAAAGAAACATGAGTTGTTGTAATTTGCATAAACAAAACAAATGGCAATGCTTTGTATTATTTCTAAACTGTTCACGTCACGTGCCGACCACGGATCCCACACAGCGCAAGCATAATCTAGAACAGATAGGAAATTTGATTTCTACAATGATACCTTTGTCTCCAGTGGCAACGTTTTTGCATTTATGCGCAGAAAGCCTAGAACGCGGCATGCTTTAGTTGTGATATGATCAATGTGACAGCTCCAAGAAAGAACAGGCGTGAAATAAACGCCGAGATGTTTGTGCTCCTGGACCGATAATATCTTGGTTGAATCTAAAGAGTAAAAGAAGTCATGAGTCGTTCTTTTGCTCGAAAAACGCATATGGCATGGCGTGGCAAGAACTTTATTTTGGTGTCCAGAGAAACTAGGGCCCGAGGGCAAAAGCCCCCAGGCTAAGTCGGTGGCTCCGCCCACGTAGGCACCGGTAGGCCAAAGGCTTCCCCGATGTCGTGAGCTCTCCGGATGGCCAGGAGTTGATCTTGGAGGACTTCGCTGGATATGCGCCGACTCCAGTCCTCCTCACTGTTGAGGTCCGAAGCCCTTTGGTTGGGGCGCACCCAGAACATATAATCAAATAGACACGGAGTGTGTGCACAGTTTTTACATTCCGCCGTAAAATCCTGGTCAATTTTGTTACGCACAAAAGGTGTGGGATAAGATTTAGTTTGAATCATTCTTAATGTGACTGGCTGAGCTCGGTTGAGCTTCTGATGAGGGGAAGGAAAAAATCTTCTGCCATCCTATAGTGTGAGGTGATCTCGTGAAAAGTAGTAAGTGGGTCTTTGTAGGAGCCGCAGTCATCCTGGAGCAGTTCCTGATCTGATGCGCGGCATGTGAGAGCTCGCACAGCAGTGAGCTTGCTCGTTAGGATTGCAGCCGTTGGGGTTGACCGAGTGGCCCTGATGAGCCGGAAACCAGACTAGGTGGGAGCTATCCAGTTGCTCGTAATTATGAGTATTAAGACTGTGTATAAGTAATTTGTGCGCTTCCGTTCAGACGAAGCTGGCTGAGTAGTTCCTAATAGCTGTACGGGGGAATCGGAGAAAATCGTGGAGCTTCTCCTCATTGTAATTGCAAGCGCTATGCTTGCTTCTCCGGCGGCATGAATTGAGCTCGTTTTTAGTGACGCCGCGTTTAGTAATTTAGCGTTCTCATCGACCACGGCAACAGCGTAGCGGTTGCCCGATCCATAACTAGTTGCATCGACAAAAAGAGCTGAGCTTTGTTCTTGCAGTTTACCCAGAATGCATCTGGCCCTGGCGTCCCTTCTGCCCTTGTTGTGGACAGGATGAATATTTCTAGGTATGGGGTCCACAAGTAATTGCGCCTCCACCTCCATGGGTATATTGAACTTAGAGACGTCTCCTCCTCGAGTTAGTATTCCGACTTCATCTAGAATTTTGCACCCTGGCTTAGCGTTGGAGGGTCTTGCAATTTGTCACATCGAATGCGCCTCAATGAGCTCATTTCTAGTGTTATGAAGTCCTAAATTGTTGAGGAGTTCGGTACTCGTTCCGTGCGGGAGTCCCAGAGCCCTTTTCAGTCCGGAGCGTATATTTGTGTTTAGCTTAGCCTTCTCTCCTTTCCCACAGCTCAGGTATGATGCAATGCACATGACATGACTGATGAAGAGTGCCTGATATGCTCTGATGAGATTGTCCTCCTTGAGGCTTGCATTTCGATTTGAGACCCTGCCCAGGAGCCTTAAAATACTGTTGGCCTGCCCTGTGAGACGGTTTAGAGCCGTAGCATTACAGCTCCTTGCGTCAATGAGAAGACCCAGAATTTTAATTGTGTCTACTCTGGGTATGACCCGTCCTGTGTTGTCTGTGATTTTAATTGGCAGAGTTTCTAAATGCACAAGGTTTCTAACACCACGTCTCCCCTGTCTAAAGAGCAGCAGCTCAGATTAACTAGCTAATAGCCTGAGTCCGTTGCCCTTAAGGAAGGATTCTGTGGCGTCTACGGCTGCCCGTAGTGTCTGCTCTAGTGCTGCGAGTGAACCCCTGCGGACCCACACTGTGATATCGTCAGCGTATATGACGTGCCCCAAGCTCGGGATTTTGGACAATTCCTCCGAGAGCCTGTGCATGGCAATGTTAAAAAGAAGTGGGGACAATACCAAACCTTGTGGTGTGCTGCTTCCTAAATTGTATGGACCGCCTGTGAATGTCCCGAGTTTGACCCAAGCTGTCCGATTAACTAGAAAGGACCTCACATAATTGTAAAAATTGCTTCCGAGATTCAAGGTAGGATATGGTAGGATGGATATGGTAGGTAGGTAGGATTCCATATAGGATATGTTTATGTGCCACCGTATCAAATGCGTTGATAAGATCCAGACCTAGGATGCCCTTTACGTCCCTGCTAGGGTCGTCAGTAATAGCACGTTTGATCATGAGCATGGCGTCATGTGTGGATAATGCCTTCCGAAAACCTATGAGATTGTGCCTGAAAAGCTCCTGGTTTTCCATGTGTTCTATTATCCTGTTATGAATAGCATGTTCGGCTACCTAGCCAATACAGGATGTAAGTAATATGGGCCTGAAGTTCTCCTTTGTTAGTGGTTTGCCGGGTTTCGGTGTAGACGTCACCTTTGCCTCCCTCCATTCTGGTGGGACGGTGCCGGATCTCCAGTGAGTGTTCATTTTGACCGTGATTATGTCTATGGCATCATCGTCCAGGTTTCGCAAAAGTTTATTTGTGATGCCATCCGGACCCGGGGCAGATCTGCCATTTGAATTATAAAGTACATGCCTTATTTCAGCTGCAGTGAAGTCACTGTCCAAGTCCGGTTGCGATATTCTGGAGTAACGTTCGCTTATTTCTTCTTCCTTCTCATATTAATTTTTTAGTGGCCGGTACATGTTTGCGAGGTCGTTTGCGACCTCTATTGCTGTCCGCCCTATAGTTACTTGCTTATTCACGAGTCTGTTTATGGTGAGGTTTGTAGTACCTCTGGAGAGCTTGTTCTTAAGGAGACTCTTCAGTAGATTCCATTTGCCTCCTCTGCGTAATCTGCCGTCTGTTTCTGAGCAAGCTTCGTCCCCTTGTTGACGTGAGAGTTGAGCCGCGTAGGTTTCGATACCACGATTAACTTGGACGATCCTGGCTCTAAGTCTTCTATTAAGTATTTGACTCTTCCATCTGGTTAGAAGAGAATTCTTCGCCTCCACCATGTGAGGTAGCTTGGAGCCCATTTTTGGGACTTCGATTTCTGTTGAGACTGCTTTAGTAGCGTTCTTAACCGTTGCCTTCAGTTGATCTAAAAGCTCCTCATAAGATTCGCCATCTATGCTGGTTTCCTTACGCAACTTACGAAAGAGATCCCAGTCCACGTACTCATATTTGCTGTGGAGATGGTGGTTGCATCTGTAAGATGACCTCAATTATGTAATGATCACTTCCTAAACTCTCCTGCAGATTGTCCCACGAGCCTTCAATTCCCCGATGGAATGTTAGATCCGGGGTTGTATGTCTGGTAGTGGAGGTACCAGTTCTCGTGGGGAAATTAGCATCTGTAATAAGAGCAAATAATAACTCACTGGCCGTGGTTGCTAAATCAGTACCCTTGACGCTCTGATGACCACAGCCCCATTCTTTGTTGGGAGCGTTGAAGTCCCCAGCCACTACGAGTGGGGCTGTATCTGCCTTATTGGAAATGCGGCTCAAGAGGGTCCTAAAATCCCTTTTCCTGTCTGCTGGAGAGCTTTAAACGTTGGCTATAAACACGTTTGCTGCTTTTTCGTTCTTCAGGATGAGTTCGATCATTTGTGCTGCAAGACCAACCTTGTACTTGGGAAGCTCGTGAGTTTCATAGGAAGTACCCTTTCGAACCAAAGTCGCTATTCCCGGACCTCTGGAATGATCAAGGTTTCGGAGTTGCAACCTGGTAGAGAGATATGCTCCTTAGCTAGTGTTTCCTGTAAGTTAATAACGTGCGGCTTAACTTTGGCCGATCTAATAAGCGGCTGCACGGGAGCCTTGTGCCTTCGGAAACTCGCACAATTCCACTGCCAGATTTCAATGTTATTGCTGTCGTTTGCAGCCATTATGGTACCATTGGTTGACTACCCGAACCCCTAGCTTCCGCGCTCGGGCTACCGTTTGTGCCTCCGTGGATTGCCGGCCTTTCTAGTTGACCTACTCGAACATCTAGATGAGTGATGAGCTCCATGATTTTCGCCAGAGTCCTGTCTATTGTTGCTAACCTTGCAGCTATTCTGACTTTCCTGGGTTTCGGGGGTGCCTCACCCTATCCCATCTCTACTGCCTCAGTGGTTTCTAAATCTTCCTCCTCCGTTTCGTTAATTGGAACAGGATGGGGGTCTTTACGTTTGGGTTTGCCGGCTAAGGGTTTTGGAGCCGTTGTCTCCATCTAATTACGGGGTGTTTCGGAACCTTCTTTAAAGGATTTGAAAGCCTCCCTCAGCTGAGACATTTTTTGCCTCAATTTCCGATTTTCGGATTCTAATGCCAATATTCGGGGATTTGACTCACGTTCCGCGGCTGTGCCCTATTGTTCGTACTCCTAGACCTTGCCCTTGTAGGTTGTCCTGATTTTCCAGGGCCTCCGTTCTTGACTCGGTCGACCAAGGTCGCTCTTGGGGTCGACTGTAACCGGAACCTCGAACTTGCCCCAGGCCCTCGGTGTTGCGAGTCGACACCAGAAGATTCTCCGGAGCTGGATTGTCCTCTGGATCGAGAACGCTCCCTGGAGCGGGAGCACCCTCGTGAGCTGGAGCGTCCTCTCGTGCGAGAGCGCAAGTTGGCGTCATTTTCTTGCATCATCCATTTGCGCTGGGAATCGTCGCCGTCGTCAATATCGACGGCCACCTGTTTACAGCGCTCTTGCTGTCGTTGGCACCTTCGACACCTTTGTCTCACAATATAAGGCATCTGGAACCTTCGACTGCATTTACGGTCCCCAGTTGGGTGTGCGCCGCCGCAAATAGCGCACTTGGGATCACATTGATGATCTTCAGGTGGGGAAGTGATTACACAGCCCCTACACTTCGTTGGATATAGATCCGACGTGTGTCCCAATCCGGCGAGTGCTAGGAAGTGTAGGGACTGTGGAATCACTTCCCCACCTGAAGATCATATAACGCATATGAAGGTTTTTTTTTTAATTTAATGAGCATGTGCCACTACTTGCACCACTCATTTGCCTTGTAGAGGTCATTTTGTAAAACATTGCAGTCATGGGTAGTTGAATAGTCCTGTACAAAACACAATCTTCGGCAAATAGCATGATTTGCGATGAAATACCGGAGCAAATATCACTTATATAGATAAGAAACAAAAGCGGTGCTATGGCTGATCCTCGGGGCACGCCAGAGGGCACATCAACTTCACGGGATGTTTTGCCATTAAGCACAACTTCCTGTTTTCTTTTATTGAGGTATTCCTTTATCCAATGAACAACCGTACTGTTTATATTATACATTTCAAATTTTTCTGTAAGTAAAGATTGAGGGACAACATCGAACGCCTTCTTGAAATCTAGAAACAAACAGTCAACAGAAAAACCCTTATCCAAAGCCCCTGCTAAATCATGCAGGGGCTGTAGCAGGGAGTCGAATATACGATGCCGTGCCGAAAAGCAGAACGCCAAGGAAGCGGAGCCATCGCGTTTGCTCCATTGCTGTCTAGTTTTGTAGTTGCTGCAGTAGTTCCTCAGCAGGTCAAACTTCCCACTTTGTCGCAGTTAGTAATGAGAAAGTCGCCCACCTGTACGTGTATGCTTTCCAACTCTCCCGATTTTTTCGTAATCTCTGTGAATTAGGGTTTGATTTAGAATTTTACGAATGTTGCGTCGAGTTTTTACGAAAACATACCGTAGGGGAGGAAGTTCCGTTAACCGGTTGCCGAAGTTCCCGAAGCGGTCGAAATTGGGAACATGATTGTTTCCATAATGTTAACAGCAATGTTTTGCTTGCGCGTATTTGCTGGGCCAAGCATTTATATGGCGTCTAAATGAAAATTTTTGTTAGTAAATTACGTACCTTTCTCAGAAAAGGAGTGCATTCAGGGCGACAAAAATGAAGTGCTCGTGCCCCCCCCCCCTCCTCGTACCCCTCCTCATCAGCACGCCTTTTCGGTTTTAGGAATTTTAAAGTTGATACGTTGGCAAGTATGCTATACGATTCTGACGGTGTATGCTAATTATTATGATTTTGCTCTTAACACTATAGTTACGTCAAGCAATTGGACTTTACAAAATTTTCTTTAAGCGCATTCTTGTGTAACCGTGTTAGACATAAGGAACAAACCTCTGGCCTCAGCTAAGTCTGTGCAGCAATTAAACCCTAAGCTGGCAATAACATGTGTTCTCCAGGACAACAATAAAAAAGAGTTGCAACATATATGTTGGCATCTATGTGAAGCGAAGCTCCAGTCAAGCTGTGAATGAAATCTTGCAAAACTAACGGCGATGTGTACGACAGTTTTTTTTTTCTATGCAACCTGAACTCTTGCGCAATGTTTATGTTTATTCCCCATAAAGGCCACACCGTTATTCCAACGTCATTTTTACGTTTATGCACTGCACCGCCCACAAACCATGCCGAAATGCAAACAGCGAATTAGGAGAGTGCATAGTGTGAGATGTGTATGCAGTGATGTCACAAACACGGAGGCTATGTATAATGCCTGCCGAGGGAAGAATGGTAAGGATAGGTGCGTGAATGCACAGAAAAGGTAGGACCCACATCTAGCTGCATTTAAGGATTCTTTTCTTGCCTCCCAGTGACACATGCCGAAGTGCAAAGTCAAGGAGGAACCGCGTAAATCAAAGCGTCAGTTCAATTTTATGCGCCGCTCCACTAACAGGCTGGTGTGCTTTTGAGATATCTGTGAGCCTACATTATTTTTTACCAGCCACGGTGGCTTAACGTCCATGGTGTTGCACTATAGCAAACACGAGGGGGCGGAATCAAATCCCGGCCGCGGTGGCCGCATTTCGATGGGGGCGAAATGCAAAAACACCCGAGGTCCAGTGCATTGCGGGCACATTAAAAATGCCCTGGCAGACGAAATTATTCCGAAGTGCCCAGCTACTGCGTGCCTCATAATGAAATCGTGGTCTTGCCACGGAAAACCCCGGAATTGAATTAAATTACGCTATTAGTTCAGATTCTGTGGAGCAATATATATATATATATATATATATATATATATATATATATATATATATATATATATATATATATATATATATATACATATACACACAACCGACAACCCTCCCTTACCACGAAATTTTCTTGTTTGAGCAATACGAGTAAAGTATGGGAAATACTTCGCAATCTGTCTTAACTAATTTATTGCGTTTTTTTAGCGTCGCTCTGATTAAGCCCTTTATTACATCTTCGCTGTCGGCAATTACAGATGATAAACGACATCTTCACCCACGGCGGACTCCTCGTCTCAAATCCGCTAAAGCAGATGATGATTGCGACAGCATGCAACAGTCCACTGCGTGAAGTCTGCTACCTACCTTATGCCATCATTTTTGGAAAAAATGCCAAACAACACAACAGTGTGAGTAATCCCTTCGAATACTTTGCTTGATCACTTGCTTGAGCAGCTAGCTGCGCATTTTCTTGCGGGAATATATTAGGCTTCTGACAGTGGAGACAAAGAAAATTGCAACTTTATCTATGTGCGTGTGAAATTTCACCCTCTCCCGTTTTCATCTATGAAGAATACCACCTTTTCACCTAGTGATGCCGCCAACTTATACACCTCACGGCAGCATCAAATGACTCAGTATATGTGCTTACGAAACATCACGTATGCATGTGCTTACCGCAGTGCTATTCTTAGTGCGCACCACGGTTGGTAGTCCACCATGTAGCACAGCAACACAGCGATCCTACAGTTTGACTCGCAAAGTGCAGGATCAAACACAACATTTGTAATTATTCATTTGTCTGTCTGGTTTCTACCCTAGCGAGCAGATATGAGTCGCACTAGTATCAGCATCAAAAGCGTTTGGGTGCGAGCTAGTTGGTACGGATCATTCATATTTCAAACAGCGCCAAAAAGCAAAGACAAGGGAGGACACAGGACGCGCTCGTCCTGTGCCCTCCCTTGTCCTTGTTTTTTGGCGCTGTTTTAAATATGAATCAGCATCAACCTATCCGCGGCTTTGATTACGCTGCCTTCGCAATCGGCCCACTGTCAAAATCTGTCGAAATCTTGAACAAACGACAATGAGTTCCGTTTGTAATGCTATCACATATCAGGCTTGGAAGAAATTTTTTTTTTTTTTTTTTGCTCTCGGTGGCTTGTAACATACAGGTTTGTCTGTAGAATTGATGAAAGCACAAAAACGAAGGTCCTTCGAGATTTATTGTTTCCCGCAAATATAGGTTGTGGGAAACACTTTGTAGCTTTGCGAGTTTTTAATTTTTGAATGTCGTTTACTGCCATCCTGTTTTTGTGCAATTAAGAATTTTGTCGATTTTCATCTGCTAATTCATTTTATTTCTGAGCATTTCCCGCATGGTTTACCTATGTTCTCGCTACTCTCTTCTGCTCTATTGATTTCGTAGTACGACATTCTTTACAACTGTAGAAAGTTCAAGATAGAATGAAAAAAACTTGTATATTTAACGTCTCATGAAATACAATTTTTTTTTTCATCTACGAAGACTAGGGTACCTGTCTACATCGCAAGCTTCCCTGCGGGCACTTCGACCAAAACCGTTTTGCACTATACACAGGTACAGTGAACTGCGAAGCTGTGCGCCGGTGTTTCGAAAATTTGTCCTCTTTGACTGCATCAGGGAGCATTAACGGACCCTGGCGGTCCATATATATCTATTTATTCATTATATATGCTGTTATGTGATGAGCGTCCATAATACAGTCATCACTTCCCGCCAAAATATACCCCCCCCCCCATTTAGAGCGATATTCAGGGTGTAATAATGCTACCTAATGCAGTCAAAGAGGGCCCATGTCCTCTTTGTTGGAACATGTTCAAACTTGTCGCAATGGAAACTTCGAAGCAGGAGAAATCGCTGACATCTCCTGGCTTCTCGTCCTCTTCAGGCCATCCGTTTACGGGCTATCAGCTTAGATTTTAGGCTGGCTTAGATACCAGTAAACATGATATTTCAATGCTTGGCCAGAGAGGGGACACGTTAGCTTGTCCATGTATGGTCCGTTTACAGGTATCCTCGAATAGACAAACTTGGGAGCGGCACCCCGTGGCGACATCAAACAGAAAGCCGCTATGCGAAGGCTCTTTGAGCTCACGCCTATTTGTGGCTACGAAGAAAAGACAAAGAAAAGTGTACATTTAGGCATATTTTATCACTGTAGGCAAACAGGACATATTGTGTCTTCCTCAGTGGTACTGTGTACCTCGAGGAAGGCGTAACCTGAGATGCCAAAGTTCTCGGATGTCTCTCTTGCAACTCACGCATGCGCACAACACTCGGACAAGTACAAAAAAGAAGGTCTTCCCCCTCCACGGCACAGACGCCAAAAAAATGGCGACATCCGCTTTCGCCGCTCTGCAAGCAAAAGTAGAGGGCGTAACGTGAATGGAGCTCGGTGAGGTCTCGTAGCTTCGCCGACGAGAGAACCGGACTGGCACCGAATGGCCTCGATCGGATTCGATTACACGGATAGAACGAGCCGAGCACGTTTCGAGTGCTCCGTTTGAACCAGCAGAACACGGAGTTGCGCGTCAAAGGGTTCTAGTGTGGTCAATAATGACAAGCCGGAGGTAGCTTAAACTTGCCGCGACATGGTTTCGTGTTAGGTCGACTTTTTCTGACTTTAATTGTAACGCTTGACGTTACCCCGTGCTTTATTCCCTATGTGGCTCGTAAATTAAGCCTTCGTACAAAAGCTGAAATGGCGTAGACGTGCGTAGGAAGGCTCGCTAAACCGCTTGCATATGCGTCTGACGGTATTCATATGTCCGCTTCCGCTAAGCATCTTCGCTGTGCACGAAAAAAATGGTCTTCCCAAGGCGTTGTTTAAGCATTTATGTTGCCATTGCGCTTTAAATTGTCATGCAGAAATATTTGCGCGGACTGCTTTGCTATCTTATTCTCTTACAATCAACGAGCCTCCTCATTTTCTAACGCTTTCTTTCATACTTTTAGGTCTACAGGGCAAGGAACTTTGTTAGGTTTGACTACGGAATCTTAAAGAACTTGGTCAAGTATGGACAGGTACGTGCTCGTTATACACGATGTCGTTTCAGCGTACCTTTTACCGCTGCTTTTCATTCTCAGTACCGTTTTATCGGGAGTTTACGTCGCTCCCGAGAAAAAGTATCATCGTGCCGAATTATTAGCCTCGAGTATGCGAAGTAGTATACCGCGCCGGAGAGCATGCAAGTACCAAAGAATGACGAGAACGCGAAACAGAGTATCGGGGTACACACTTGGAGCTGAACACGCAGAAAACTAACGTTCACTGGCCTGGCGAGAAAACTAGAGTTGTGATTGGTAGTCAGTGGCTGGAAGCAGGGTAGGAGGCTGCTTGCCTCGGCCAGCTCATCACACGCGTCCACCATCATGAGCAGGAATTGTGAACCGTCAAGTACTGGCTATGGATCGCACACGTTAGTCTGTATGAAATCATGGCCGCCAGCTTACTGACAGTCCTGAAAAGAAGAAAAAATAACAGATATGCAGTTATGGCGTTCTACCTCCGCTACACTAAAATACCGACATTACCAGGGTAACAAAGAAACCCGGGGGAAGATAAGGAATGCTAAACGAGTTGCACGGAAGACCCAAATGATGCGCGCATGGTACCCGGACACGAAAACGGCTGTATGAAGTGACGTAGCATATGTAGGCAGCTGGTAAATGGACTATAGGTCAGACTATATGGAAGAAGGGTAGTTGAACGGGGGCGCTATAACGTAAAACTATTCCAAACTTTTCTATTCCAATTCTGCAATCAGCCCTCCGCGATTGGTCAAAAACATTTTTGGACCACCCCCTCCCTTCACCTGTCTGTCACGCGACGTCACAAAACCGCAAAAAGTGAAGCGTCAAAGTGACGTGTACGCGTTAAAGATGCATTAATTTGCCGAACAAAACTGAATTTTCTTCTGAATCGCCGCGGGTTGGCCCGTTCTGAAAGGAATAAAAAGATGGCTGCCGCCGATCGCTCAGGCACTGGCTACTCGGACCTGCCGGAGAGCATGGGTTTATTTTCTTGTAATAAAGCTTATTAAGTGGCCGTGTAACGTTTTCGAGCACTTTCGGTACGTTTACGACCTCGTTCTGCCAACTGTTCTTTGCTGAGGATCCGTTTTAGCGTCATTCTTGAGCTTCCGTTGCATGCCGCCGCGATTGTCGACGAGCCACTGCAAGCTATGTAAGGGAAAGTGGACCAATCGCAGACTCCGGCACCGCCCTCTCCATCCGGTTATCGATTTTCAGTGCAGTGGCTCTGCCCCATCGAATCCCTCTCCACTTGAGCGTGCTCCTCGCCTCATGTGAGCCAATTAGATAAGACATGCCGCTCAGTGTAGGCAATGTTATTCGTTTTTCAAGCAAACAAAAGTGACCTATGAACGAGGGGAGCGTTTGATTGGTGTGTTGCGACAACCCTGCGGGTGACCGCCCGATGCTTGCGTCGGCGGTTACGCAATTTGACGTCAGGAGATTGGAATATAAGCATATTGGAAGAGTTTTACGTTATAGGGCCCCAGGTGTTGTAGTGGGCAGAGTAGATAACCGTCTGTTAGAGCAATAAGTTGGTTTCCAAGGGTAGGAGCACGGCAGTTCAGGCTAGCGCGTTATCTGAAGGGGTGAGGTTGAAATTAGCAAGAGTAGAATGGAGCCAGCTGACTCAAAATAGAGGTAAGAGTAGATGTAAATTGCTGGGTGAATAAATTCACCCTACAACCGATATAAACAGCCTGCGTTTGCTACTGCTAATGATGATAAATATTTTGATGGAGATGATGATGATGACGACAGTGGTGGCGGTGACGATAATAACGATGATAACAATTACAATGAAGACGGCGTGCAACGATGATGAAACTGTGCTAAATGAACACGGCTTAGGCAACCCCTATTTTCCTGCGATATTACATGTACGTTAAAGCAATAATTGTTACTTACTATATTCAAGTGTCTAACTATATGATAATTTTGGCACCATTTTTCTGTGTGCATTAGCCCGAATAGTTTGTCAACGGAAAAAAAAAATTATT
Source organism: Dermacentor andersoni (assembly GCF_023375885.2). NCBI lineage: Eukaryota > Metazoa > Arthropoda > Arachnida > Ixodida > Ixodidae > Dermacentor > Dermacentor andersoni. The sequence goes on along the minus strand of NC_092823.1, from coordinate 120,336,451 downwards.
CTAAGCTTTATTGCGGTGTACAACATACTTCACGCGATTAAGACTTTTGAAGTGTAAGCGTAAGTTTAAGGAGCGAAAAGGCTGTCTAAAAGCAGGGGCTTTGTTGTTGCAAAATTCTGCACTGCACTACAGAGAAATAGGACTGGCTGAACACCAGCCCATACGTACCTAAAGTTAATGACAGTATGCTCAATGATAGTATGCAGTATACCCCTGTGCTCTATTCAGTTTACTCCCTACCGGCTATAACGTAAACTAGAAGATTCCTCAGTGCTCTCTACTGACGCCATATACAGTTTCAGCCAGCGCAGCTTACTTGGTTGTGCATTATATTGACAAGACACTACCCAGTAGCCACTATAGTTAACTGAATCTGAGACTTTCACATTCTAACCCTGACAGCCGGCCTTCTGTTATGAAGTACAAATAAACATGGATTTGGCGGCTATATATATAGCCGCCAACAGCATACGCTAAAATGAACATCCTTCTCCTTTTCCTCTTACTACCACTGCAACCGCTGCTGCAATTACGGCTGATATTGCTACTACTGCTACCATCAACTAGCACTACTACTACTACTCAAAATTAAATTCTGGGGTTTTACGTGCCACGATCTCGATATGATTATAAGGCACGCCGTTAAAGAAGACTCCGGAAATTGGATACCTTCAACATGCCCTCAATGCATGGGACACCGGCGTTCTCGCATTTTCCTCTCGTCGGAACGCGTCCTCCGCGGCCAGGATTCGATGCCAAGATCTCGTGCTTAGCAGCGCAACACCATAGCCACAAAGCCACCGCGGTGGGTTATACTACTACTACTAGTACTACTACTACTGCTGCTGCTAGTACTACTACTGCTACCGTTGTCTAGAAGAACTGATTGTTGGGCGAGCTTGTACGAATGCATGAGTGCCTTGCAGGCGCAATAAAGGCGAAAACGCCCCGAGAAGTGAACGCCTTCTCTACTGTCATCGACTTCATCCCGCTATTAAATGAATCATACCCCAGCATATCATGCTACGTTGCTTCTACAGTATTTCTTCTCGCTTCAATTCAAACTCACGTTATTACATCATCTTTCCTTTCCATAGAGCAGAAGAAAGCTGCTCTTGATAAAATGTGAAAACGAAGACTTGAAAATTCGGCGCCTGTTTCAGGTGAAGCCGCCAGCTTATCCCCTGGAACAAATCCGAGTCCCTGTGGCAATCTACCAGGGACAGGGTGACAACTTCGCCGTTCCCCAGGACATGGATGACCTGAGCGAGCGGCTCAAGCACGTGCTGGTGCTGAAGTATATGGTCCCGGACCCAGATTTTGGCCATTTGGACTTCCTCATGGGCTTTAACGCCACAGCTATTCTCCACAGCCACATGATGTATTTGATCTCGCAGTACACAACTGTCCAACTGTCGTTTGAGTGTGACAAACGTGTTCACGTGCTCTCCCCTTGTTCACTGAGGATGAAGGAAAAGAAGAATGCCGTGGAGTCCTCATAGTTGCAATGCTAAAAAAAGTGGAACAAATGTACAAACGTGTACGCTCTTTCCCCCACGAAACAACTAAAGTAATTGTAGAACAACCTTGCAAGAATCTGCGCAATGAGGAGACCGCGACATTCGATCGATGTCGAATATCTCTTACCCAAGTGTGTCACTCTTTTAGATTTTAGGTCCCATATTTTCCTACCGTTCCATGCTTCCTTTACTTACAATAGCAAGGTTCTCGGCTTTTGCTATAAATAATGACTTTAGACGCTGTTCTATTGCGGAATAACTGCAGTCATATAATTTAAATACCAGTAGATTGACCAAACTCACAGCGAAGCACTACCGTCCATGTTTTACTACGTACTTCCACGCACTTTTATAGTCGTTTTTGCAGTTTTGAAATATCTGAAACTGCACGCTCGCGCGCACAAAAATAGTGGGCTAGCAGAGAAAATTACGTAGTCATCTGCCGCCGTTCTGAATTGCACAGGAAAATGAAACTTGATCACATGCACTACGCCCTCAGCTATGAAAACAAGTCACAAAAGACTCAGCTGAGCCCGCTGCATGTCAGTACACTCGGTGTTCCAAACAAGAAACGCAAGCCAGTAAACTGATTCTTAAAGAAGAGATAATTCTTTCTTCACCCTTGCTTTGGGCACTACAGAGCTCATGAGTGATATTTGTTCAAACACGATGTCAGTTTGACCACAAACTATGTGAATGAGTGCTTTTGTGAAAATAAATGAAACGACAACTTCCGCCTGATAGTTCGTGCATATATCTTTGTGGTGAGTCTCATTCATTTTGAAACTAAAACAACATAACAATTTGAGCTGTTTAGGGCACTTGACCAAGTGAGTAAGCGAAGTTGTAAAGTGACGTCTACAAGGAAGTCCAGGAAAAACATGGGGACGGCAGGAGATGGAAATTCAAGACGATGACTTCGGCTTGTTCTCGTTTTGCTCATCGTGTACAAGGAAGGATACGTGCTGAAGCAACTTATAAAGTTATCGGCCTATACGCCATAAAAGCGTTTCATTATCACAGTCATGATTATAAGGTTATACGGGCTACTCCTGCAACTTAAACTATTTTTATTCTCTCTCTCTCGCTCTCGCTCTCCCTCTCTCTCTCTCTCTATATATATATATATATATATATATATATTGTTCTATCTAGCCATTCCCGCCATTCCAGTGTAACATGCATGAAAAAACCCTGAATATGGTAGATCTTCATTGCACCACAAATGTGCTCGCCTTTGGCCTATTCCACAAGGTTTATCACTCTAACGACGAGATCAAGAATTGACTTATCACCCAGCGTTTCTGCGTTTCATCTCGATCTGACCACAGACATAAAGTTGCCGTCCCATCCCGCCGAACGAACAAGTACAATATGATTCATTTTCATGTACCCGAACTATTGTCGACTGGAACCACCTTCCGGCTTCCATCATTCACATCGCACACGCATCTTTATTCAGAATAGACGTCTACCAATCAATCGCTTAACATTTTTTTCTGTTTATATATTTGTCTGCATATTACTTCGCTTCGTTACCGCTCCTTCCTGTAGTGCCTTCGGTCCTTAAAAGCATGTATAATATATATATATATATATATATATATATATATATATATATATATATATATCACAGGCAATGTCTTCCAGAAAGTTTTGTCGTCTTTTTCCTGCATATGTTACGTGGGGTCCCACGTGCGGCTGTGTTTACATTTTCTGAACATGAGCCTAATACAGAAATAATACATTTTTATAGACACAGTGATAATTAGAATAAGAATAATTCTGGGGTTTTACGTGCGAAAACCACCATATAATTATGAGGCACCCGCTTTGGGGGACTCCGGATTACCTTTGAATTTAATTGAATTGAATTTTATTTCTCCTTCATTCAAATGAGGGTAGACTGAGACTAAAGGCATAAAGCCTGACAAAGGTCTCAGCCCCCACGAGCGACAGGTTTGACAGCTGGTCCCACACATATGCAGAATTATGCGCGTTACAGGAGCATTGGTTACTGTGAAAATTGATGGTAGCAATGTCCATGGCCATGCGATTCTTCAAGTGTATAGTACAATGTACAGCAACAGCTAAGTACAAGTAAGCATTTAAGATTCTAATGGTATGCTAAAATTGTACAACTATACACGACATAAACGTCAGCGAATTTATGGAACAATATAGATCACCTTTGATCACCTGGGGTCCTTTAACGTGCACCCAAACCATGGTACACTGGCGTTACTTGGGAATTACATTTTCACGTCGAAAAATACCGGAAAGTGTCTTTGTATTAGGATAGTAGAAAGGGTATTTCTCTATCAGGAAACATAATAAAGCGCGGCACAACTACTGCACTACAGCAGCCGCTTGGCTTCAAACTTTTTGAGATTTTCTCGTCAACAATAGCTTCAGTTATGTCGGCCCAAGTAAGTCGTCTTGAGCGAAATGCAAAATTTACATTTGATTACGCTACGGCTTAATGAACACTCCATTTTGCATATGATTCGTAACACATTGCTTTGGTTTTGAGCTGCTTTCAACCTAGTTTTCCCACTTGCCTAGACATCTTGCAGCTGAGTTACGAGACCGTGCCGTAGACTGCAACAGCTGTTGTTTGACGGAAGGCATATAAAATAGGTAGGTCGCGGGCCTCGTAATACTGACATTTACATTTACATTTACGTTTGCAAAATTATCATTCGAAAAATATATGATTTAGGCTGTGATAGGACAATGCCATGCTAGACGAGCACGCCCTATAGGGCGTGCTCGTCTGGATGCTTGTCTGGATGCTCGTCTCGGCGTGCTCGTTTGGTTTCACCCTCTATAGAGGCTTACTGTTTTTTCAATTTTGGGGCAAAAGTTATTCCTTGCCTAATCGTTTATTTATCGCTTTAAACGGCGTCTGCGCATCCACTGGGACTGATATAGGCGGAGAACCAGCGCCCTCGAGGCACTTTATTTTTTGTCGGAAAAATTACATTTTCCTGGGCTATAGGCTTACTGTTTTTTCAATTTTGGGGCAGAAGTTATTCCTTGCCTAATCGTTTATTTATCGCTTTAAACGGCGTCTGCGCATCCACTGGGACTGATATAGGCGGAGAACCAGCGCCCTCGAGGCACTTTATTTTTTGTCGGAAAAATTACATTTTCCTGGGCTATAGGCTTACTGTTTTTTCAATTTTGGGGCAAAAGTTATTCCTTGCCTAATCGTTTATTTATCGCTTTAAACGGCGTCTGCGCATCCACTGGGACTGATATAGACGGAGAACCAGCGCCCTCGAGGCACTTTATTTTTTGTCGGAAAAATTATATTTTCATGGGCTATAGGCTTACTGTTTTTTCAATTTTGGGGCAAAAATTATTCCTTGCCTAATCGTTTATTTATCGCTTTAAACGGCGTCTGCGCATCCACTGGGACTGATACAGGCGGAGAACCAGCGCCCTCGAGGCACTTTATTTTTTGTCGGAAAAATGATATTTTCATGGGTATAGGCTCACTGTTTTTTCAATTTTGGGCCAAAAATTATTCCTTGCCTAATCGTTTATTTATCGCTTTAAACGGCGTCTGCGCATCCACTGGGACTGATATAGGCGGAGAACCAGCGCCCTCGAGGCACTTTATTTTTTGTCGGAAAAATGATATCTTCATGGGCTATAGGCTTACTGTTTTTTCAATTTTGGGCGAAAAATTATTCCTTGCCTAATCGTTTATTTATCGCTTTAAACGGCGTCTGCGCATCCACTGGGACTGATATAGGCGGAGAACCAGCGCCCACGAGACACTTTATTTCTTGTCGGAAAAATTATATTTTCATGGGCTATAGGCTTACTGTTTTTTCAATTTTGGGGCAAAAATTATTCCTTGCCTAATCGTTTATTTATCGCTTTAAACGGCGTCTGCGCATCCACTGGGACTGATACAGGCGGAGAACCAGCGCCCTCGAGGCACTTTATTTTTTGTCGGAAAAATGATATTTTCATGGGTATAGGCTCACTGTTTTTTCAATTTTGGGCCAAAAATTATTCCTTGCCTAATCGTTTATTTATCGCTTTAAACGGCGTCTGCGCATCCACTGGGACAGATATAGGCGGAGAACCAGCGCCCTCGAGGCACTTTATTTTTTGTCGGAAAAATGATATCTTCATGGGCTATAGGCTTACTGTTTTTTCAATTTTGGGCCAAAAATTATTCCTTGCCTAATCGTTTATTTATCGCTTTAAACGGCGTCTGCGCATCCACTGGGACTGATATAGGCGGAGAACCAGCGCCCTCGAGGCACTTTATTTTTTGTCGGAAAAATGATATCTTCATGGGCTATAGGCTTACTGTTTTTTCAATTTTGGGCCAAAAATTATTCCTTGCCTAATCGTTTATTTATCGCTTTAAACGGCGTCTGCGCATCCACTGGGACTGATATAGGCGGAGAACCAGCGCCCACGAGACACTTTATTTCTTGTCGGAAAAATTATATTTTCATGGGCTATAGGCTTACTGTTTTTTCAATTTTGGGGCAAAAATTATTCCTTGCCTAATCGTTTATTTATCGCTTTAAACGGCGTCTGCGCATCCACTGGGACTGATATAGGCGGAGAACCAGCGCCCTCGAGGCACTTTATTTTTTGTCGGAAAAATTACATTTTCATGGGCCATAGGCTTACTGTTTTTTCAATTTTGGGCGAAAAATTATTCCTTGCCTAATCGTTTATTTATCGCTTTAAACGGCGTCTGCGCATCCACTGGGACTGATATAGGCGGAGAACCAGCGCCCACGAGACACTTTATTTCTTGTCGGAAAAATTATATTTTCATGGGCTATAGGCTTACTGTTTTTTCAATTTTGGGGCAAAAATTATTCCTTGCCTAATCGTTTATTTATCGCTTTAAACGGCGTCTGCGCATCCACTGGGACTGATATAGGCGGAGAACCAGCGCCCTCGAGGCACTTTATTTTTTGTCGGAAAAATGATATCTTCATGGGCTATAGGCTTACTGTTTTTTCAATTTTGGGCCAAAAATTATTCCTTGCCTAATCGTTTATTTATCGCTTTAAACGGCGTCTGCGCATCCACTGGGACTAATATAGGCGGAGAACCAGCGCCCTCGAGGCACTTTATTTCTTGTCGGAAAAATGATATCTTCATGGGCTATAGGCTTACTGTTTTTTCAATTTTGGGGCAAAAATTATTCCTTGCCTAATCGTTTATTTATCGCTTTAAACGGCGTCTGCGCATCCACTGGGACTAATATAGGCGGAGAACCAGCGCCCTCGAGGCACTTTATTTTTTGTCGGAAAAATGATATCTTCATGGGCTATAGGCTTACTGTTTTTTCAATTTTGGGCCAAAAATTATTCCTTGCCTAATCGTTTATTTATCGCTTTAAACGGCGTCTGCGCATCCACTGGGACTAATATAGGCGGAGAACCAGCGCCCTCGAGGCACTTTATTTTTTGTCGGAAAAATGATATCTTCATGGGCTATATAGGCTTACTGTTTTTTCAATTTTGGGCCAAAAATTATTCCTTGCCTAATCGTTTATTTATCGCTTTAAACGGCGTCTGCGCATCCACTGGGACTGATACAGGCGGAGAACCAGCGCCCACGAGACACTTTATTTCTTGTCGGAAAAATTATATTTTCATGGGCTATAGGCTTACTGTTTTTTCAATTTTGGGGCAAAAATTATTCCTTGCCTAATCGTTTATTTATCGCTTTAAACGGCGTCTGCGCATCCACTGGGACTAATATAGGCGGAGAACCAGCGCCCTCGAGGCACTTTATTTCTTGTCGGAAAAATGATATCTTCATGGGCTATAGGCTTACTGTTTTTTCAATTTTGGGCCAAAAATTATTCCTTGCCTAATCGTTTATTTATCGCTTTAAACGGCGTCTGCGCATCCACAGGGACTGATATAGGCGGAGAACCAGCGCCCACGAGACACTTTATTTCTTGTCGGAAAAATTATATTTTCATGGGCTATACCGTGTCTTTCGAAGTCCTGTCCATCGTTGTCACACATCAGGGGGGCGCACGGCGAATGGGCCCGATGCGTTTGCCTGCCCGCCTGCCGATTGCGTCTTCGGCTCGCGTTCCGTCTCGCCGCTCCTATATGTACTTCCTTCACCGTCCGTGGGGCGGCGTTGTCTTTCTACTCGGGTTGTTTCTACTGCGGGGTGCCCTGCCATGGCCGTCTCAGCATCGGATGCGGCCCCCCCGATTGCCTACCTATACTCAGGCGGCCGTCCATGCGGTAGAACAGACGACCTGTTGTTGTCTTCTTCGGCACGGGAGCGACGGCAAATTAGTGCTGCAGCGCGGCCCCGTTCACGCGTGTACACCCTGCTGTACTGCGCGTCTCCGGGAGAGGCAAACACAATCGGCAGGCGTCTGCGTGGTCATCGCGAAAGACGCAGCTTACAGAGAGACGTCCTTGCACAAGTACATGTGTCAGAGATGGAGGCTCGTTGACCTGCATTGTTATCTTTATGTAGTTGTTGTTGTTTTATTATAGGCTTACTGTTTTTTCAATTTTGGGGCAAAAATTATTCCTTGCCTAATCGTTTATGTATCGCTTTAAACGGCGTCTGCGCATCCACTGGGACTAATATAGGCGGAGAACCAGCGCCCTCGAGGCACTTTATTTTTTGTCGGAAAAATTACATTTTCATGGGCCATAGGCTTACTGTTTTTTCAATTTTGGGCCAAAAATTATTCCTTGCCTAATCGTTTATTTATCGCTTTAAACGGCGTCTGCGCATCCACTGGGACTGATCTAAGCGGAGAACCAGCGCCCACGAGACACTTTATTTCTTGTCGGAAAAATTATATTTTCATGGGCTATAGGTTTACTGTTTTTTCAATTTTGGGGCAAAAATTATTCCTTGCCTAATCGTTTATTTATCGCTTTAAACGGCGTCTGCGCATCCACTGGGACTGATCTAAGCGGAGAAGCAGCGCCCACGAGACACTTTATTTCTTGTCGGAAAAATTATATTTTCATGGGCTATAGGTTTACTGTTTTTTCAATTTTGGGGCAAAAATTATTCCTTGCCTAATCGTTTATTTATCGCTTTAAACGGCGTCTGCGCATCCACTGGGACTGATCTAAGCGGAGAACCAGCGCCCACGAGACACTTTATTTCTTGTCGGAAAAATTATATTTTCATGGGCTATAGGTTTACTGTTTTTTCAATTTTGGGGCAAAAATTATTCCTTGCCTAATCGTTTATTTATCGCTTTAAACGGCGTCTGCGCATCCACTGGGACTGATCTAAGCGGAGAACCAGCGCCCACGAGACACTTTATTTCTTGTCGGAAAAATTATATTTTCATGGGCTATAGGTTTACTGTTTTTTCAATTTTGGGGCAAAAATTATTCCTTGCCTAATCGTTTATTTATCGCTTTAAACGGCGTCTGCGCATCCACTGGGACTGATCTAAGCGGAGAAGCAGCGCCCACGAGACACTTTATTTCTTGTCGGAAAAATTATATTTTCATGGGCTATAGGTTTACTGTTTTTTCAATTTTGGGGCAAAAATTATTCCTTGCCTAATCGTTTATTTATCGCTTTAAACGGCGTCTGCGCATCCACTGGGACTGATCTAAGCGGAGAACCAGCGCCCACGAGACACTTTATTTCTTGTCGGAAAAATTATATTTTCATGGGCTATAGGTTTACTGTTTTTTCAATTTTGGGGCAAAAATTATTCCTTGCCTAATCGTTTATTTATAGCTTTAAACGGCGTCTGCGCATCCACTGGGACTGATCTAAGCGGAGAACCAGCGCCCACGAGACACTTTATTTCTTGTCGGAAAAATTATATTTTCATGGGCTATAGGTTTACTGTTTTTTCAATTTTGGGGCAAAAATTATTCCTTGCCTAATCGTTTATTTATCGCTTTAAACGGCGTCTGCGCATCCACTGGGACTGATACAGGCGGAGAACCAGCGCCCACGAGACACTTTATTTCTTGTCGGAAAAATTATATTTTCATGGGCTATAGGCTTACTGTTTTTTCAATTTTGGGGCAAAAATTATTCCTTGCCTAATCGTTTATTTATCGCTTTAAACGGCGTCTGCGCATCCACTGGGACTAATATAGGCGGAGAACCAGCGCCCTCGAGGCACTTTATTTCTTGTCGGAAAAATGATATCTTCATGGGCTATAGGCTTACTGTTTTTTCAATTTTGGGCCAAAAATTATTCCTTGCCTAATCGTTTATTTATCGCTTTAAACGGCGTCTGCGCATCCACAGGGACTGATATAGGCGGAGAACCAGCGCCCACGAGACACTTTATTTCTTGTCGGAAAAATTATATTTTCATGGGCTATACCGTGTCTTTCGAAGTCCTGTCCATCGTTGTCACACATCAGGGGGGCGCACGGCGAATGGGCCCGATGCGTTTGCCTGCCCGCCTGCCGATTGCGTCTTCGGCTCGCGTTCCGTCTCGCCGCTCCTATATGTACTTCCTTCACCGTCCGTGGGGCGGCGTTGTCTTTCTACTCGGGTTGTTTCTACTGCGGGGTGCCCTGCCATGGCCGTCTCAGCATCGGATGCGGCCCCCCCGATTGCCTACCTATACTCAGGCGGCCGTCCATGCGGTAGAACAGACGACCTGTTGTTGTCTTCTTCGGCACGGGAGCGACGGCAAATTAGTGCTGCAGCGCGGCCCCGTTCACGCGTGTACACCCTGCTGTACTGCGCGTCTCCGGGAGAGGCAAACACAATCGGCAGGCGTCTGCGTGGTCATCGCTAAAGACGCAGCTTACAGAGAGACGTCCTTGCACAAGTACATGTGTCAGAGATGGAGGCTCGTTGACCTGCATTGTTATCTTTATGTAGTTGTTGTTGTTTTATTATAGGCTTACTGTTTTTTCAATTTTGGGGCAAAAATTATTCCTTGCCTAATCGTTTATTTATCGCTTTAAACGGCGTCTGCGCATCCACTGGGACTAATATAGGCGGAGAACCAGCGCCCTCGAGGCACTTTATTTTTTGTCGGAAAAATTACATTTTCATGGGCCATAGGCTTACTGTTTTTTCAATTTTGGGCCAAAAATTATTCCTTGCCTAATCGTTTATTTATCGCTTTAAACGGCGTCTGCGCATCCACTGGGACTGATCTAAGCGGAGAATCAGCGCCCACGAGACACTTTATTTCTTGTCGGAAAAATTATATTTTCATGGGCTATAGGTTTACTGTTTTTTCAATTTTGGGGCAAAAATTATTCCTTGCCTAATCGTTTATTTATCGCTTTAAACGGCGTCTGCGCATCCACTGGGACTGATCTAAGCGGAGAACCAGCGCCCACGAGACACTTTATTTCTTGTCGGAAAAATTATATTTTCATGGGCTATAGGTTTACTGTTTTTTCAATTTTGGGGCAAAAATTATTCCTTGCCTAATCGTTTATTTATCGCTTTAAACGGCGTCTGCGCATCCACTGGGACTGATCTAAGCGGAGAACCAGCGCCCAGGAGACACTTTATTTCTTGTCGGAAAAATTATATTTTCATGGGCTATAGGTTTACTGTTTTTTCAATTTTGGGGCAAAAATTATTCCTTGCCTAATCGTTTATTTATCGCTTTAAACGGCGTCTGCGCATCCACTGGGACTGATCTAAGCGGAGAAGCAGCGCCCACGAGACACTTTATTTCTTGTCGGAAAAATTATATTTTCATGGGCTATAGGTTTACTGTTTTTTCAATTTTGGGGCAAAAATTATTCCTTGCCTAATCGTTTATTTATCGCTTTAAACGGCGTCTGCGCATCCACTGGGACTGATCTAAGCGGAGAACCAGCGCCCACGAGACACTTTATTTCTTGTCGGAAAAATTATATTTTCATGGGCTATAGGTTTACTGTTTTTTCAATTTTGGGGCAAAAATTATTCCTTGCCTAATCGTTTATTTATAGCTTTAAACGGCGTCTGCGCATCCACTGGGACTGATCTAAGCGGAGAACCAGCGCCCACGAGACACTTTATTTCTTGTCGGAAAAATTATATTTTCATGGGCTATAGGTTTACTGTTTTTTCAATTTTGGGGCAAAAATTATTCCTTGCCTAATCGTTTATTTATCGCTTTAAACGGCGTCTGCGCATCCACTGGGACTGATCTAAGCGGAGAACCAGCGCCCACGAGACACTTTATTTCTTGTCGGAAAAATTATATTTTCATGGGCTATAGGTTTACTGTTTTTTCAATTTTGGGGCAAAAATTATTCCTTGCCTAATCGTTTATTTATCGCTTTAAACGGCGTCTGCGCATCCACTGGGACTGATCTAAGCGGAGAACCAGCGCCCACGAGACACTTTATTTCTTGTCGGAAAAATTATATTTTCATGGGCTATAGGTTTACTGTTTTTTCAATTTTGGGGCAAAAATTATTCCTTGCCTAATCGTTTATTTATCGCTTTAAACGGCGTCTGCGCATCCACTGGGACTGATCTAAGCGGAGAAGCAGCGCCCACGAGACACTTTATTTCTTGTCGGAAAAATTATATTTTCATGTGCTATAGGTTTACTGTTTTTTCAATTTTGGGGCAAAAATTATTCCTTGCCTAATCGTTTATTTATCGCTTTAAACGGCGTCTGCGCATCCACTGGGACTGATCTAAGGGGAGAACCAGCGCCCACGAGACACTTTATTTCTTGTCGGAAAAATTATATTTTCATGGGCTATAGGTTTACTGTTTTTTCAATTTTGGGGCAAAAATTATTCCTTGCCTAATCGTTTATTTATCGCTTTAAACGGCGTCTGCGCATCCACTGGGACTGATCTAAGCGGAGAACCAGCGCCCACGAGACACTTTATTTCTTGTCGGAAAAATTATATTTTCATGGGCTATAGGTTTACTGTTTTTTCAATTTTGGGGCAAAAATTATTCCTTGCCTAATCGTTTATTTATCGCTTTAAACGGCGTCTGCGCATCCACTGGGACTGATCTAAGCGGAGAACCAGCGCCCACGAGACACTTTATTTCTTGTCGGAAAAATTATATTTTCATGGGCTATAGGTTTACTGTTTTTTCAATTTTGGGGCAAAAATTATTCCTTGCCTAATCGTTTATTTATCGCTTTAAACGGCGTCTGCGCATCCACTGGGACTGATATAAGCGGAGAACCAGCGCCCACGAGACACTTTATTTCTTGTCGGAAAAATTATATTTTCATGGGCTATAGGTTTACTGTTTTTTCAATTTTGGGGCAAAAATTATTCCTTGCCTAATCGTTTATTTATCGCTTTAAACGGCGTCTGCGCATCCACTGGGACTGATCTAAGCGGAGAAGCAGCGCCCACGAGACACTTTATTTCTTGTCGGAAAAATTATATTTTCATGTGCTATAGGTTTACTGTTTTTTCAATTTTGGGGCAAAAATTATTCCTTGCCTAATCGTTTATTTATCGCTTTAAACGGCGTCTGCGCATCCACTGGGACTGATCTAAGCGGAGAACCAGCGCCCACGAGACACTTTATTTCTTGTCGGAAAAATTATATTTTCATGGGCTATAGGTTTACTGTTTTTTCAATTTTGGGGCAAAAATTATTCCTTGCCTAATCGTTTATTTATCGCTTTAAACGGCGTCTGCGCATCCACTGGGACTGATATAGGCGGAGAACCAGCGCCCACGAGACACTTTATTTCTTGTCGGAAAAATTATATTTTCATGGGCTATAGGCTTACTGTTTTTTCAATTTTGGGGCAAAAATTATTCCTTGCCTAATCGTTTATTTATCGCTTTAAACGGCGTCTGCGCATCCACTGGGACTGATATAGGCGGAGAACCAGCGCCCTCGAGGCACTTTATTTTTTGTCGGAAAAATTACATTTTCATGGGCCATAGGCTTACTGTTTTTTCAATTTTGGGCGAAAAATTATTCCTTGCCTAATCGTTTATTTATCGCTTTAAACGGCGTCTGCGCATCCACTGGGACTGATATAGGCGGAGAACCAGCGCCCACGAGACACTTTATTTCTTGTCGGAAAAATTATATTTTCATGGGCTATAGGCTTACTGTTTTTTCAATTTTGGGGCAAAAATTATTCCTTGCCTAATCGTTTATTTATCGCTTTAAACGGCGTCTGCGCATCCACTGGGACTGATATAGGCGGAGAACCAGCGCCCTCGAGGCACTTTATTTTTTGTCGGAAAAATGATATCTTCATGGGCTATAGGCTTACTGTTTTTTCAATTTTGGGCCAAAAATTATTCCTTGCCTAATCGTTTATTTATCGCTTTAAACGGCGTCTGCGCATCCACTGGGACTAATATAGGCGGAGAACCAGCGCCCTCGAGGCACTTTATTTCTTGTCGGAAAAATGATATCTTCATGGGCTATAGGCTTACTGTTTTTTCAATTTTGGGGCAAAAATTATTCCTTGCCTAATCGTTTATTTATCGCTTTAAACGGCGTCTGCGCATCCACTGGGACTAATATAGGCGGAGAACCAGCGCCCTCGAGGCACTTTATTTTTTGTCGGAAAAATGATATCTTCATGGGCTATAGGCTTACTGTTTTTTCAATTTTGGGCCAAAAATTATTCCTTGCCTAATCGTTTATTTATCGCTTTAAACGGCGTCTGCGCATCCACTGGGACTAATATAGGCGGAGAACCAGCGCCCTCGAGGCACTTTATTTTTTGTCGGAAAAATGATATCTTCATGGGCTATAGGCTTACTGTTTTTTCAATTTTGGGCCAAAAATTATTCCTTGCCTAATCGTTTATTTATCGCTTTAAACGGCGTCTGCGCATCCACTGGGACTGATACAGGCGGAGAACCAGCGCCCACGAGACACTTTATTTCTTGTCGGAAAAATTATATTTTCATGGGCTATACCGTGTCTTTCGAAGTCCTGTCCATCGTTGTCACACATCAGGGGGGCGCACGGCGAATGGGCCCGATGCGTTTGCCTGCCCGCCTGCCGATTGCGTCTTCGGCTCGCGTTCCGTCTCGCCGCTCCTATATGTACTTCCTTCACCGTCCGTGGGGCGGCGTTGTCTTTCTACTCGGGTTGTTTCTACTGCGGGGTGCCCTGCCATGGCCGTCTCAGCATCGGATGCGGCCCCCCCGATTGCCTACCTATACTCAGGCGGCCGTCCATGCGGTAGAACAGACGACCTGTTGTTGTCTTCTTCGGCACGGGAGCGACGGCAAATTAGTGCTGCAGCGCGGCCCCGTTCACGCGTGTACACCCTGCTGTACTGCGCGTCTCCGGGAGAGGCAAACACAATCGGCAGGCGTCTGCGTGGTCATCGCGAAAGACGCAGCTTACAGAGAGACGTCCTTGCACAAGTACATGTGTCAGAGATGGAGGCTCGTTGACCTGCATTGTTATCTTTATGTAGTTGTTGTTGTTTTATTATAGGCTTACTGTTTTTTCAATTTTGGGGCAAAAATTATTCCTTGCCTAATCGTTTATTTATCGCTTTAAACGGCGTCTGCGCATCCACTGGGACTAATATAGGCGGAGAACCAGCGCCCTCGAGGCACTTTATTTTTTGTCGGAAAAATTACATTTTCATGGGCCATAGGCTTACTGTTTTTTCAATTTTGGGCCAAAAATTATTCCTTGCCTAATCGTTTATTTATCGCTTTAAACGGCGTCTGCGCATCCACTGGGACTGATCTAAGCGGAGAACCAGCGCCCACGAGACACTTTATTTCTTGTCGGAAAAATTATATTTTCATGGGCTATAGGTTTACTGTTTTTTCAATTTTGGGGCAAAAATTATTCCTTGCCTAATCGTTTATTTATCGCTTTAAACGGCGTCTGCGCATCCACTGGGACTGATCTAAGCGGAGAAGCAGCGCCCACGAGACACTTTATTTCTTGTCGGAAAAATTATATTTTCATGGGCTATAGGTTTACTGTTTTTTCAATTTTGGGGCAAAAATTATTCCTTGCCTAATCGTTTATTTATCGCTTTAAACGGCGTCTGCGCATCCACTGGGACTGATCTAAGCGGAGAACCAGCGCCCACGAGACACTTTATTTCTTGTCGGAAAAATTATATTTTCATGGGCTATAGGTTTACTGTTTTTTCAATTTTGGGGCAAAAATTATTCCTTGCCTAATCGTTTATTTATCGCTTTAAACGGCGTCTGCGCATCCACTGGGACTGATCTAAGCGGAGAACCAGCGCCCACGAGACACTTTATTTCTTGTCGGAAAAATTATATTTTCATGGGCTATAGGTTTACTGTTTTTTCAATTTTGGGGCAAAAATTATTCCTTGCCTAATCGTTTATTTATCGCTTTAAACGGCGTCTGCGCATCCACTGGGACTGATCTAAGCGGAGAAGCAGCGCCCACGAGACACTTTATTTCTTGTCGGAAAAATTATATTTTCATGGGCTATAGGTTTACTGTTTTTTCAATTTTGGGGCAAAAATTATTCCTTGTCTAATCGTTTATTTATCGCTTTAAACGGCGTCTGCGCATCCACTGGGACTGATCTAAGCGGAGAACCAGCGCCCACGAGACACTTTATTTCTTGTCGGAAAAATTATATTTTCATGGGCTATAGGTTTACTGTTTTTTCAATTTTGGGGCAAAAATTATTCCTTGCCTAATCGTTTATTTATAGCTTTAAACGGCGTCTGCGCATCCACTGGGACTGATCTAAGCGGAGAACCAGCGCCCACGAGACACTTTATTTCTTGTCGGAAAAATTATATTTTCATGGGCTATAGGTTTACTGTTTTTTCAATTTTGGGGCAAAAATTATTCCTTGCCTAATCGTTTATTTATCGCTTTAAACGGCGTCTGCGCATCCACTGGGACTGATACAGGCGGAGAACCAGCGCCCACGAGACACTTTATTTCTTGTCGGAAAAATTATATTTTCATGGGCTATAGGCTTACTGTTTTTTCAATTTTGGGGCAAAAATTATTCCTTGCCTAATCGTTTATTTATCGCTTTAAACGGCGTCTGCGCATCCACTGGGACTAATATAGGCGGAGAACCAGCGCCCTCGAGGCACTTTATTTCTTGTCGGAAAAATGATATCTTCATGGGCTATAGGCTTACTGTTTTTTCAATTTTGGGCCAAAAATTATTCCTTGCCTAATCGTTTATTTATCGCTTTAAACGGCGTCTGCGCATCCACAGGGACTGATATAGGCGGAGAACCAGCGCCCACGAGACACTTTATTTCTTGTCGGAAAAATTATATTTTCATGGGCTATACCGTGTCTTTCGAAGTCCTGTCCATCGTTGTCACACATCAGGGGGGCGCACGGCGAATGGGCCCGATGCGTTTGCCTGCCCGCCTGCCGATTGCGTCTTCGGCTCGCGTTCCGTCTCGCCGCTCCTATATGTACTTCCTTCACCGTCCGTGGGGCGGCGTTGTCTTTCTACTCGGGTTGTTTCTACTGCGGGGTGCCCTGCCATGGCCGTCTCAGCATCGGATGCGGCCCCCCCGATTGCCTACCTATACTCAGGCGGCCGTCCATGCGGTAGAACAGACGACCTGTTGTTGTCTTCTTCGGCACGGGAGCGACGGCAAATTAGTGCTGCAGCGCGGCCCCGTTCACGCGTGTACACCCTGCTGTACTGCGCGTCTCCGGGAGAGGCAAACACAATCGGCAGGCGTCTGCGTGGTCATCGCTAAAGACGCAGCTTACAGAGAGACGTCCTTGCACAAGTACATGTGTCAGAGATGGAGGCTCGTTGACCTGCATTGTTATCTTTATGTAGTTGTTGTTGTTTTATTATAGGCTTACTGTTTTTTCAATTTTGGGGCAAAAATTATTCCTTGCCTAATCGTTTATTTATCGCTTTAAACGGCGTCTGCGCATCCACTGGGACTAATATAGGCGGAGAACCAGCGCCCTCGAGGCACTTTATTTTTTGTCGGAAAAATTACATTTTCATGGGCCATAGGCTTACTGTTTTTTCAATTTTGGGCCAAAAATTATTCCTTGCCTAATCGTTTATTTATCGCTTTAAACGGCGTCTGCGCATCCACTGGGACTGATCTAAGCGGAGAATCAGCGCCCACGAGACACTTTATTTCTTGTCGGAAAAATTATATTTTCATGGGCTATAGGTTTACTGTTTTTTCAATTTTGGGGCAAAAATTATTCCTTGCCTAATCGTTTATTTATCGCTTTAAACGGCGTCTGCGCATCCACTGGGACTGATCTAAGCGGAGAAGCAGCGCCCACGAGACACTTTATTTCTTGTCGGAAAAATTATATTTTCATGGGCTATAGGTTTACTGTTTTTTCAATTTTGGGGCAAAAATTATTCCTTGCCTAATCGTTTATTTATCGCTTTAAACGGCGTCTGCGCATCCACTGGGACTGATCTAAGCGGAGAACCAGCGCCCACGAGACACTTTATTTCTTGTCGGAAAAATTATATTTTCATGGGCTATAGGTTTACTGTTTTTTCAATTTTGGGGCAAAAATTATTCCTTGCCTAATCGTTTATTTATAGCTTTAAACGGCGTCTGCGCATCCACTGGGACTGATCTAAGCGGAGAACCAGCGCCCACGAGACACTTTATTTCTTGTCGGAAAAATTATATTTTCATGGGCTATAGGTTTACTGTTTTTTCAATTTTGGGGCAAAAATTATTCCTTGCCTAATCGTTTATTTATCGCTTTAAACGGCGTCTGCGCATCCACTGGGACTGATCTAAGCGGAGAACCAGCGCCCACGAGACACTTTATTTCTTGTCGGAAAAATTATATTTTCATGGGCTATAGGTTTACTGTTTTTTCAATTTTGGGGCAAAAATTATTCCTTGCCTAATCGTTTATTTATCGCTTTAAACGGCGTCTGCGCATCCACTGGGACTGATCTAAGCGGAGAAGCAGCGCCCACGAGACACTTTATTTCTTGTCGGAAAAATTATATTTTCATGGGCTATAGGTTTACTGTTTTTTCAATTTTGGGGCAAAAATTATTCCTTGCCTAATCGTTTATTTATCGCTTTAAACGGCGTCTGCGCATCCACTGGGACTGATCTAAGCGGAGAACCAGCGCCCACGAGACACTTTATTTCTTGTCGGAAAAATTATATTTTCATGGGCTATAGGTTTACTGTTTTTTCAATTTTGGGGCAAAAATTATTCCTTGCCTAATCGTTTATTTATAGCTTTAAACGGCGTCTGCGCATCCACTGGGACTGATCTAAGCGGAGAACCAGCGCCCACGAGACACTTTATTTCTTGTCGGAAAAATTATATTTTCATGGGCTATAGGTTTACTGTTTTTTCAATTTTGGGGCAAAAATTATTCCTTGCCTAATCGTTTATTTATCGCTTTAAACGGCGTCTGCGCATCCACTGGGACTGATCTAAGCGGAGAACCAGCGCCCACGAGACACTTTATTTCTTGTCGGAAAAATTATATTTTCATGGGCTATAGGTTTACTGTTTTTTCAATTTTGGGGCAAAAATTATTCCTTGCCTAATCGTTTATTTATCGCTTTAAACGGCGTCTGCGCATCCACTGGGACTGATCTAAGCGGAGAACCAGCGCCCACGAGACACTTTATTTCTTGTCGGAAAAATTATATTTTCATGGGCTATAGGTTTACTGTTTTTTCAATTTTGGGGCAAAAATTATTCCTTGCCTAATCGTTTATTTATCGCTTTAAACGGCGTCTGCGCATCCACTGGGACTGATCTAAGCGGAGAAGCAGCGCCCACGAGACACTTTATTTCTTGTCGGAAAAATTATATTTTCATGTGCTATAGGTTTACTGTTTTTTCAATTTTGGGGCAAAAATTATTCCTTGCCTAATCGTTTATTTATCGCTTTAAACGGCGTCTGCGCATCCACTGGGACTGATCTAAGGGGAGAACCAGCGCCCACGAGACACTTTATTTCTTGTCGGAAAAATTATATTTTCATGGGCTATAGGTTTACTGTTTTTTCAATTTTGGGGCAAAAATTATTCCTTGCCTAATCGTTTATTTATCGCTTTAAACGGCGTCTGCGCATCCACTGGGACTGATCTAAGCGGAGAACCAGCGCCCACGAGACACTTTATTTCTTGTCGGAAAAATTATATTTTCATGGGCTATAGGTTTACTGTTTTTTCAATTTTGGGGCAAAAATTATTCCTTGCCTAATCGTTTATTTATCGCTTTAAACGGCGTCTGCGCATCCACTGGGACTGATCTAAGCGGAGAACCAGCGCCCACGAGACACTTTATTTCTTGTCGGAAAAATTATATTTTCATGGGCTATAGGTTTACTGTTTTTTCAATTTTGGGGCAAAAATTATTCCTTGCCTAATCGTTTATTTATCGCTTTAAACGGCGTCTGCGCATCCACTGGGACTGATATAAGCGGAGAACCAGCGCCCACGAGACACTTTATTTCTTGTCGGAAAAATTATATTTTCATGGGCTATAGGTTTACTGTTTTTTCAATTTTGGGGCAAAAATTATTCCTTGCCTAATCGTTTATTTATCGCTTTAAACGGCGTCTGCGCATCCACTGGGACTGATCTAAGCGGAGAAGCAGCGCCCACGAGACACTTTATTTCTTGTCGGAAAAATTATATTTTCATGTGCTATAGGTTTACTGTTTTTTCAATTTTGGGGCAAAAATTATTCCTTGCCTAATCGTTTATTTATCGCTTTAAACGGCGTCTGCGCATCCACTGGGACTGATCTAAGCGGAGAACCAGCGCCCACGAGACACTTTATTTCTTGTCGGAAAAATTATATTTTCATGGGCTATAGGTTTACTGTTTTTTCAATTTTGGGGCAAAAATTATTCCTTGCCTAATCGTTTATTTATCGCTTTAAACGGCGTCTGCGCATCCACTGGGACTGATATAAGCGGAGAACCAGCGCCCACGAGACACTTTATTTCTTGTCGGAAAAATTATATTTTCATGGGCTATAGGTTTACTGTTTTTTCAATTTTGGGGCAAAAATTATTCCTTGCCTAATCGTTTATTTATCGCTTTAAACGGCGTCTGCGCATCCACTGGGACTGATCTAAGCGGAGAACCAGCGCCCACGAGACACTTTATTTCTTGTCGGAAAAATTATATTTTCATGGGCTATAGGTTTACTGTTTTTTCAATTTTGGGGCAAAAATTATTCCTTGCCTAATCGTTTATTTATCGCTTTAAACGGCGTCTGCGCATCCACTGGGACTGATCTAAGCGGAGAACCAGCGCCCACGAGACACTTTATTTCTTGTCGGAAAAATTATATTTTCATGGGCTATAGGTTTACTGTTTTTTCAATTTTGGGGCAAAAATTATTCCTTGCCTAATCGTTTATTTATCGCTTTAAACGGCGTCTGCGCATCCACTGGGACTGATATAAGCGGAGAACCAGCGCCCTCGAGGCACTTTATTTTTTCTCGGAAAAATGATATTTTCATGGGCTATAGGCTTACTGTTTTTTCAATTTTGGGCCAAAAATTATTCCTTGCCTAATCGTTTATTTATCGCTTTAAACGGCGTCTGCGCATCCACTGGGACTGATATAGGCGGAGAACCAGCGCCCTCGAGGCACTTTATTTTTTGTCGGAAAAATGATATTTTCATGGGCTATAGGCTTACTGTTTTTTCAATTTTGGGGCAAAAATTATTCCTTGCCTAATCGTTTATTTATCGCTTTAAACGGCGTCTGCGCATCCACTGGGACTAATATAGGCGGAGAACCAGCGCCCTCGAGGCACTTTATTTTTTGTCGGAAAAATGATATTTTCATGGGCTATAGGCTTACTGTTTTTTCAATTTTGGGCCAAAAATTATTCCTTGCCTAATCGTTTATTTATCGCTTTAAACGGCGTCTGCGCATCCACTGGGACTGATATAGGCGGAGAACCAGCGCCCTCGATGCACTTTATTTTTTGTCGGAAAAATGATATTTTCATGGGCTATAGGCTTACTGTTTTTTCAATTTTGGGCCAAAAATTATTCCTTGCCTAATCGTTTATTTATCGCTTTAAACGGCGTCTGCGCATCCACTGGGACTGATATAGGCGGAGAACCAGCGCCCTCGAGGCACTTTATTTTTTGTCGGAAAAATTACATTTTCATGGGCGGCTTACTGTTTTTTCAATTTTGGGCCAAAAATTATTCCTTGCCTAATCGTTTATTTATCGCTTTAAACGGCGTCTGCGCATCCACTGGGACTGATATAAGCGGAGAACCAGCGCCCACGAGACACTTTATTTCTTGTCGGAAAAATTATATTTTCATGGGCTATAGGTTTACTGTTTTTTCAATTTTGGGGCAAAAATTATTCCTTGCCTAATCGTTTATTTATCGCTTTAAACGGCGTCTGCGCATCCACTGGGACTGATATAAGCGGAGAACCAGCGCCCACGAGACACTTTATTTCTTGTCGGAAAAATTATATTTTCATGGGCTATAGGTTTACTGTTTTTTCAATTTTGGGGCAAAAATTATTCCTTGCCTAATCGTTTATTTATCGCTTTAAACGGCGTCTGCGCATCCACTGGGACTGATATAAGCGGAGAACCAGCGCCCTCGAGGCACTTTATTTTTTGTCGGAAAAATTACATTTTCATGGGCGGCTTACTGTTTTTTCAATTTTGGGCCAAAAATTATTCCTTGCCTAATCGTTTATTTATCGCTTTAAACGGCGTCTGCGCATCCACTGGGACTGATATAAGCGGAGAACCAGCGCCCACGAGACACTTTATTTCTTGTCGGAAAAATTATATTTTCATGGGCTATAGGTTTACTGTTTTTTCAATTTTGGGGCAAAAATTATTCCTTGCCTAATCGTTTATTTATCGCTTTAAACGGCGTCTGCGCATCCACTGGGACTGATATAAGCGGAGAACCAGCGCCCACGAGACACTTTATTTCTTGTCGGAAAAATTATATTTTCATGGGCTTAGGCTTACTGTTTTTTCAATTTTGGGCCAAAAATTATTCCTTGCCTAATCATTTATTTATCGCTTTAAACGGCGTCTGCGCATCCACTGGGACTGATATAAGCGGAGAACCAGCGCCCACGAGACACTTTATTTCTTGTCGGAAAAATTATATTTTCATGGGCTATAGGTTTACTGTTTTTTCAATTTTGGGGCAAAAATTATTCCTTGCCTAATCGTTTATTTATCGCTTTAAACGGCGTCTGCGCATCCACTGGGACTGATATAGGCGGAGAACCAGCGCCCTCGAGGCACTTTATTTTTTGTCGGAAAAATTACATTTTCATGGGCGGCTTACTGTTTTTTCAATTTTGGGCCAAAAATTATTCCTTGCCTAATCGTTTATTTATCGCTTTAAACGGCGTCTGCGCATCCACTGGGACTGATATAAGCGGAGAACCAGCGCCCACGAGACACTTTATTTCTTGTCGGAAAAATTATATTTTCATGGGCTATAGGTTTACTGTTTTTTCAATTTTGGGGCAAAAATTATTCCTTGCCTAATCGTTTATTTATCGCTTTAAACGGCGTCTGCGCATCCACTGGGACTGATATAAGCGGAGAACCAGCGCCCACGAGACACTTTATTTCTTGTCGGAAAAATTATATTTTCATGGGCTTAGGCTTACTGTTTTTTCAATTTTGGGCCAAAAATTATTCCTTGCCTAATCATTTATTTATCGCTTTAAACGGCGTCTGCGCATCCACTGGGACTGATATAAGCGGAGAACCAGCGCCCACGAGACACTTTATTTCTTGTCGGAAAAATTATATTTTCATGGGCTATATAGGCTTACTGTTTTTTCAATTTTGGGCCAAAAATTATTCCTTGCCTAATCGTTTATTTATCGCTTTAAACGGCGTCTGCGCATCCACTGGGACTGATATAAGCGGAGAACCAGCGCCCACGAGACACTTTATTTCTTGTCGGAAAAATTATATTTTCATGGGCTATAGGCTTACTGTTTTTTCAATTTTGGGCCAAAAATTATTCCTTGCCTAATCGTTTATTTATCGCTTTAAACGGCGTCTGCGCATCCACTGGGACTGATATAGGCGGAGAACCAGCGCCCACGAGACACTTTATTTCTTGTCGGAAAAATTATATTTTCATGGGCTATAATAGGCTTACTGTTTTTTCAATTTTGGGGCAAAAATTATTCCTTGCCTAATCGTTTATTTATCGCTTTAAACGGCGTCTGCGCATCCACTGGGACTGATATAAGCGGAGAACCAGCGCCCACGAGACACTTTATTTCTTGTCGGAAAAATTATATTTTCATGGGCTATAGGTTTACTGTTTTTTCAATTTTGGGGCAAAAATTATTCCTTGCCTAATCGTTTATTTATCGCTTTAAACGGCGTCTGCGCATCCACTGGGACTGATATAAGCGGAGAACCAGCGCCCACGAGACACTTTATTTCTTGTCGGAAAAATTATATCTTCATGGGCTATAGGCTTACTGTTTTTTCAATTTTGGGCCAAAAATTATTCCTTGCCTAATCGTTTATTTATCGCTTTAAACGGCGTCTGCGCATCCACTGGGACTGATATAGGCGGAGAACCAGCGCCCACGAGACACTTTATTTCTTGTCGGAAAAATTATATTTTCATGGGCTATAATAGGCTTACTGTTTTTTCAATTTTGGGGCAAAAATTATTCCTTGCCTAATCGTTTATTTATCGCTTTAAACGGCGTCTGCGCATCCACTGGGACTGATATAAGCGGAGAACCAGCGCCCACGAGACACTTTATTTCTTGTCGGAAAAATTATATTTTCATGGGCTATAGGTTTACTGTTTTTTCAATTTTGGCCCAAATATTATTCCTTGCCTAATCGTTTATTTATCGCTTTAAACGGCGTCTGCGCATCCACTGGGACTGATATAAGCGGAGAACCAGCGCCCACGAGACACTTTATTTCTTGTCGGAAAAATTATATTTTCATGGGCTATAGGTTTACTGTTTTTTCAATTTTGGCCCAAATATTATTCCTTGCCTAATCGTTTATTTATCGCTTTAAACGGCGTCTGCGCATCCACTGGGACTGATATAAGCGGAGAACCAGCGCCCTCGAGGCACTTTATTTTTTGTCGGAAAAATTACATTTTCATGGGCCATAGGCTTACTGTTTTTTCAATTTTGGGGCAAAAATTATTCCTTGCCTAATCGTTTATTTATCGCTTTAAACGGCGTCTGCGCATCCACTGGGACTGATCTAAGCGGAGAACCAGCGCCCACGAGACACTTTATTTCTTGTCGGAAAAATTATATTTTCATGGGCTATAGGTTTACTGTTTTTTCAATTTTGGCCCAAATATTATTCCTTGCCTAATCGTTTATTTATCGCTTTAAACGGCGTCTGCGCATCCACTGGGACTGATATAAGCGGAGAACCAGCGCCCACGAGACACTTTATTTCTTGTCGGAAAAATTATATTTTCATGGGTTATAGGTTTACTGTTTTTTCAATTTTGGGGCAAAAATTATTCCTTGCCTAATCGTTTATTTATCGCTTTAAACGGCGTCTGCGCATCCACTGGGACTGATCTAAGCGGAGAAGCAGCGCCCACGAGACACTTTATTTCTTGTCGGAAAAATTATATTTTCATGTGCTATAGGTTTACTGTTTTTTCAATTTTGGGGCAAAAATTATTCCTTGCCTAATCGTTTATTTATCGCTTTAAACGGCGTCTGCGCATCCACTGGGACTGATCTAAGCGGAGAACCAGCGCCCACGAGACACTTTATTTCTTGTCGGAAAAATTATATTTTCATGGGCTATAGGTTTACTGTTTTTTCAATTTTGGGGCAAAAATTATTCCTTGCCTAATCGTTTATTTATCGCTTTAAACGGCGTCTGCGCATCCACTGGGACTGATCTAAGCGGAGAACCAGCGCCCACGAGACACTTTATTTCTTGTCGGAAAAATTATATTTTCATGGGCTATAGGTTTACTGTTTTTTCAATTTTGGGGCAAAAATTATTCCTTGCCTAATCGTTTATTTATCGCTTTAAACGGCGTCTGCGCATCCACTGGGACTGATATAAGCGGAGAACCAGCGCCCTCGAGGCACTTTATTTTTTCTCGGAAAAATGATATTTTCATGGGCTATAGGCTTACTGTTTTTTCAATTTTGGGCCAAAAATTATTCCTTGCCTAATCGTTTATTTATCGCTTTAAACGGCGTCTGCGCATCCACTGGGACTGATATAGGCGGAGAACCAGCGCCCTCGAGGCACTTTATTTTTTGTCGGAAAAATGATATTTTCATGGGCTATAGGCTTACTGTTTTTTCAATTTTGGGGCAAAAATTATTCCTTGCCTAATCGTTTATTTATCGCTTTAAACGGCGTCTGCGCATCCACTGGGACTAATATAGGCGGAGAACCAGCGCCCTCGAGGCACTTTATTTTTTGTCGGAAAAATGATATTTTCATGGGCTATAGGCTTACTGTTTTTTCAATTTTGGGCCAAAAATTATTCCTTGCCTAATCGTTTATTTATCGCTTTAAACGGCGTCTGCGCATCCACTGGGACTGATATAGGCGGAGAACCAGCGCCCTCGATGCACTTTATTTTTTGTCGGAAAAATGATATTTTCATGGGCTATAGGCTTACTGTTTTTTCAATTTTGGGCCAAAAATTATTCCTTGCCTAATCGTTTATTTATCGCTTTAAACGGCGTCTGCGCATCCACTGGGACTGATATAGGCGGAGAACCAGCGCCCTCGAGGCACTTTATTTTTTGTCGGAAAAATTACATTTTCATGGGCGGCTTACTGTTTTTTCAATTTTGGGCCAAAAATTATTCCTTGCCTAATCGTTTATTTATCGCTTTAAACGGCGTCTGCGCATCCACTGGGACTGATATAAGCGGAGAACCAGCGCCCACGAGACACTTTATTTCTTGTCGGAAAAATTATATTTTCATGGGCTATAGGTTTACTGTTTTTTCAATTTTGGGGCAAAAATTATTCCTTGCCTAATCGTTTATTTATCGCTTTAAACGGCGTCTGCGCATCCACTGGGACTGATATAAGCGGAGAACCAGCGCCCACGAGACACTTTATTTCTTGTCGGAAAAATTATATTTTCATGGGCTATAGGTTTACTGTTTTTTCAATTTTGGGGCAAAAATTATTCCTTGCCTAATCGTTTATTTATCGCTTTAAACGGCGTCTGCGCATCCACTGGGACTGATATAAGCGGAGAACCAGCGCCCTCGAGGCACTTTATTTTTTGTCGGAAAAATTACATTTTCATGGGCGGCTTACTGTTTTTTCAATTTTGGGCCAAAAATTATTCCTTGCCTAATCGTTTATTTATCGCTTTAAACGGCGTCTGCGCATCCACTGGGACTGATATAAGCGGAGAACCAGCGCCCACGAGACACTTTATTTCTTGTCGGAAAAATTATATTTTCATGGGCTATAGGTTTACTGTTTTTTCAATTTTGGGGCAAAAATTATTCCTTGCCTAATCGTTTATTTATCGCTTTAAACGGCGTCTGCGCATCCACTGGGACTGATATAAGCGGAGAACCAGCGCCCACGAGACACTTTATTTCTTGTCGGAAAAATTATATTTTCATGGGCTTAGGCTTACTGTTTTTTCAATTTTGGGCCAAAAATTATTCCTTGCCTAATCATTTATTTATCGCTTTAAACGGCGTCTGCGCATCCACTGGGACTGATATAAGCGGAGAACCAGCGCCCACGAGACACTTTATTTCTTGTCGGAAAAATTATATTTTCATGGGCTATAGGTTTACTGTTTTTTCAATTTTGGGGCAAAAATTATTCCTTGCCTAATCGTTTATTTATCGCTTTAAACGGCGTCTGCGCATCCACTGGGACTGATATAGGCGGAGAACCAGCGCCCTCGAGGCACTTTATTTTTTGTCGGAAAAATTACATTTTCATGGGCGGCTTACTGTTTTTTCAATTTTGGGCCAAAAATTATTCCTTGCCTAATCGTTTATTTATCGCTTTAAACGGCGTCTGCGCATCCACTGGGACTGATATAAGCGGAGAACCAGCGCCCACGAGACACTTTATTTCTTGTCGGAAAAATTATATTTTCATGGGCTATAGGTTTACTGTTTTTTCAATTTTGGGGCAAAAATTATTCCTTGCCTAATCGTTTATTTATCGCTTTAAACGGCGTCTGCGCATCCACTGGGACTGATATAAGCGGAGAATCAGCGCCCACGAGACACTTTATTTCTTGTCGGAAAAATTATATTTTCATGGGCTTAGGCTTACTGTTTTTTCAATTTTGGGCCAAAAATTATTCCTTGCCTAATCATTTATTTATCGCTTTAAACGGCGTCTGCGCATCCACTGGGACTGATATAAGCGGAGAACCAGCGCCCACGAGACACTTTATTTCTTGTCGGAAAAATTATATTTTCATGGGCTATAGGCTTACTGTTTTTTCAATTTTGGGCCAAAAATTATTCCTTGCCTAATCGTTTATTTATCGCTTTAAACGGCGTCTGCGCATCCACTGGGACTGATATAAGCGGAGAACCAGCGCCCACGAGACACTTTATTTCTTGTCGGAAAAATTATATTTTCATGGGCTATAGGCTTACTGTTTTTTCAATTTTGGGCCAAAAATTATTCCTTGCCTAATCGTTTATTTATCGCTTTAAACGGCGTCTGCGCATCCACTGGGACTGATATAAGCGGAGAACCAGCGCCCACGAGACACTTTATTTCTTGTCGGAAAAATTATATTTTCATGGGCTATAGGTTTACTGTTTTTTCAATTTTGGGGCAAAAATTATTCCTTGCCTAATCGTTTATTTATCGCTTTAAACGGCGTCTGCGCATCCACTGGGACTGATATAAGCGGAGAACCAGCGCCCACGAGACACTTTATTTCTTGTCGGAAAAATTATATCTTCATGGGCTATAGGCTTACTGTTTTTTCAATTTTGGGCCAAAAATTATTCCTTGCCTAATCGTTTATTTATCGCTTTAAACGGCGTCTGCGCATCCACTGGGACTGATATAGGCGGAGAACCAGCGCCCACGAGACACTTTATTTCTTGTCGGAAAAATTATATTTTCATGGGCTATAATAGGCTTACTGTTTTTTCAATTTTGGGGCAAAAATTATTCCTTGCCTAATCGTTTATTTATCGCTTTAAACGGCGTCTGCGCATCCACTGGGACTGATATAAGCGGAGAACCAGCGCCCACGAGACACTTTATTTCTTGTCGGAAAAATTATATTTTCATGGGCTATAGGTTTACTGTTTTTTCAATTTTGGCCCAAATATTATTCCTTGCCTAATCGTTTATTTATCGCTTTAAACGGCGTCTGCGCATCCACTGGGACTGATATAAGCGGAGAACCAGCGCCCACGAGACACTTTATTTCTTGTCGGAAAAATTATATTTTCATGGGCTATAGGTTTACTGTTTTTTCAATTTTGGCCCAAATATTATTCCTTGCCTAATCGTTTATTTATCGCTTTAAACGGCGTCTGCGCATCCACTGGGACTGATATAAGCGGAGAACCAGCGCCCTCGAGGCACTTTATTTTTTGTCGGAAAAATTACATTTTCATGGGCCATAGGCTTACTGTTTTTTCAATTTTGGGCCAAAAATTATTCCTTGCCTAATCGCTTATTTATCGCTTTAAACGGCGTCTGCGCATCCACTGGGACTGATCTAAGCGGAGAACCAGCGCCCACGAGACACTTTATTTCTTGTCGGAAAAATTATATTTTCATGGGCTATAGGTTTACTGTTTTTTCAATTTTGGCCCAAATATTATTCCTTGCCTAATCGTTTATTTATCGCTTTAAACGGCGTCTGCGCATCCACTGGGACTGATATAAGCGGAGAACCAGCGCCCACGAGACACTTTATTTCTTGTCGGAAAAATTATATTTTCATGGGTTATAGGCTTACTGTTTTTTCAATTTTGGGCCAAAAATTATTCCTTGCCTAATCGTTTATTTATCGCTTTAAACGGCGTCTGCGCATCCACTGGTACTGATATAAGCGGAGAACCAGCGCCCACGAGACACTTTATTTCTTGTCGGAAAAATTATATTTTCATGGGCTATAAGGCTTACTGTTTTTTCAATTTTGGGCCAAAAATTATTCCTTGCCTAATCGTTTATTTATCGCTTTAAACGGCGTCTGCGCATCCACTGGGACTGATATAAGCGGAGAACCAGCGCCCACGAGGCACTTTATTTTTTCTCTGAAAAATGATATTTTCATGGGCTATAAGGCTTACTGTTTTTTCAATTTTGGGCCAAAAATTATTCCTTGCCTAATCGTTTATTTATCGCTTTAAACGGCGTCTGCGCATCCACTGGGACTGATATAAGCGGAGAACCAGCGCCCACGAGACACTTTATTTCTTGTCGGAAAAATTATATTTTCATGGGCTATAGGCTTACTGTTTTTTTCAATTTTGGGGCAAAAATTATTCCTTGCCTAATCGTTTATTTATCGCTTTAAACGGCGTCTGCGCATCCACTGGGACTGATATAGGCGGAGAACCAGCGCCCTCGAGGCACTTTATTTTTTGTCGGAAAAATGATATTTTCATGGGCTATAGGCTTACTGTTTTTTCAATTTTGGGCCAAAAATTATTCCTTGCCTAATCGTTTATTTATCGCTTTAAACGGCGTCTGCGCATCCACTGGGACTGATATAGGCGGAGAACCAGCGCCCTCGAGGCACTTTATTTTTTGTCGGAAAAATTATATTTTCATGGGCTATAGGCTTACTGTTTTTTTCAATTTTGGGCCAAAAATTATTCCTTGCCTAATCGTTTATTTATCGCTTTAAACGGCGTCTGCGCATCCACTGGGACTGATATAGGCGGAGAACCAGCGCCCTCGAGGCACTTTATTTTTTGTCGGAAAAATGATATTTTCATGGGCTATAGGCTTACTGTTTTTTCAATTTTGGGCCAAAAATTATTCCTTGCCTAATCGTTTATTTATCGCTTTAAACGGCGTCTGCGCATCCACTGGGACTGATATAGGCGGAGAACCAGCGCCCTCGAGGCACTTTATTTTTTGTCGGAAAAATGATATTTTCATGGGCTATAGGCTTACTGTTTTTTCAATTTTGGGCCAAAAATTATTCCTTGCCTAATCGTTTATTTATCGCTTTAAACGGCGTCTGCGCATCCACTGGGACTGATATAGGCGGAGAACCAGCGCCCTCGAGGCACTTTATTTCTTGTCGGAAAAATTATATTTTCATGGGCTATAGGCTTACTGTTTTTTCAATTTTGGGCCAAAAATTATTCCTTGCCTAATCGTTTATTTATCGCTTTAAACGGCGTCTGCGCATCCACTGGGACTGATATAGGCGGAGAACCAGCGCCCACGAGACACTTTATTTCTTGTCGGAAAAATTATATTTTCATGGGCTAGAAGCTTACTGTTTTTTCAATTTTGGGCCAAAAATTATTCCTTGCCTAATCGTTTATTTATCGCTTTAAACGGCGTCTGCGCATCCACTGGGACTGATATAAGCGGAGAACCAGCGCCCACGAGACACTTTATTTCTTGTCGGAAAAATTATATTTTCATGGGCTAGAAGCTTACTGTTTTTTCAATTTTGGGCCAAAAATTATTCCTTGCCTAATCGTTTATTTATCGCTTTAAACGGCGTCTGCGCATCCACTGGGACTGATATAGGCGGAGAACCAGCGCCCTCGAGGCACTTTATTTTTTGTCGGAAAAATTATATTTTCATGGGCTATAGGCTTACTGTTTTTTCAATTTTGGGGCAAAAATTATTCCTTGCCTAATCGTTTATTTATCGCTTTAAACGGCGTCTGTGCATCCACTGGGACTAATATAGGCGGAGAACCAGCGCCCTCGAGGCACTTTATTTTTTGTCGGAAAAATTACATTTTTATGGGCCATAGGCTTACTGTTTTTTCAATTTTGGGCCAAAAATTATTCCTTGCCTAATCGCTTATTTATCGCTTTAAACGGCGTCTGCGCATCCACTGGGACTGATCTAAGCGGAGAACCAGCGCCCACGAGACACTTTATTTCTTGTCGGAAAAATTATATTTTCATGGGCTATAGGTTTACTGTTTTTTCAATTTTGGCCCAAATATTATTCCTTGCCTAATCGTTTATTTATCGCTTTAAACGGCGTCTGCGCATCCACTGGGACTGATATAAGCGGAGAACCAGCGCCCACGAGACACTTTATTTCTTGTCGGAAAAATTATATTTTCATGGGCTATAGGCTTACTGTTTTTTCAATTTTGGGCCAAAAATTATTCCTTGCCTAATCGTTTATTTATCGCTTTAAACGGCGTCTGCGCATCCACTGGGACTGATATAAGCGGAGAACCAGCGCCCACGAGACACTTTATTTCTTGTCGGAAAAATTATATTTTCATGGGCTATAGGCTTACTGTTTTTTCAATTTTGGGCCAAAAATTATTCCTTGCCTAATCGTTTATTTATCGCTTTAAACGGCGTCTGCGCATCCACTGGGACTGATATAAGCGGAGAACCAGCGCCCACGAGACACTTTATTTCTTGTCGGAAAAATTATATTTTCATGGGCTATAGGCTTACTGTTTTTTCAATTTTGGGCCAAAAATTATTCCTTGCCTAATCGTTTATTTATCGCTTTAAACGGCGTCTGCGCATCCACTGGGACTGATATAGGCGGAGAACCAGCGCCCTCGAGGCACTTTATTTTTTGTCGGAAAAATGATATTTTCATGGGCTATAGGCTTACTGTTTTTTCAATTTTGGGCCAAAAATTATTCCTTGCCTAATCGTTTATTTATCGCTTTAAACGGCGTCTGCGCATCCACTGGGACTGATATAGGCGGAGAACCAGCGCCCTCGAGGCACTTTATTTTTTGTCGGAAAAATTATATTTTCATGGGCTATAGGCTTACTGTTTTTTTCAATTTTGGGCCAAAAATTATTCCTTGCCTAATCGTTTATTTATCGCTTTAAACGGCGTCTGCGCATCCACTGGGACTGATATAGGCGGAGAACCAGCGCCCTCGAGGCACTTTATTTTTTGTCGGAAAAATGATATTTTCATGGGCTATATAGGCTTACTGTTTTTTCAATTTTGGGCCAAAAATTATTCCTTGCCTAATCGTTTATTTATCGCTTTAAACGGCGTCTGCGCATCCACTGGGACTGATATAGGCGGAGAACCAGCGCCCTCGAGGCACTTTATTTTTTGTCGGAAAAATTATATTTTCATGGGCTATAGGCTTACTGTTTTTTCAATTTTGGGCCAAAAATTATTCCTTGCCTAATCGTTTATTTATCGCTTTAAACGGCGTCTGCGCATCCACTGGGACTGATATAGGCGGAGAACCAGCGCCCTCGAGGCACTTTATTTTTTGTCGGAAAAATGATATTTTCATGGGCTATAGGCTTACTGTTTTTTCAATTTTGGGCCAAAAATTATTCCTTGCCTAATCGTTTATTTATCGCTTTAAACGGCGTCTGCGCATCCACTGGGACTGATATAGGCGGAGAACCAGCGCCCTCGAGGCACTTTATTTCTTGTCGGAAAAATTATATTTTCATGGGCTATAGGCTTACTGTTTTTTCAATTTTGGGCCAAAAATTATTCCTTGCCTAATCGTTTATTTATCGCTTTAAACGGCGTCTGCGCATCCACTGGGACTGATATAGGCGGAGAACCAGCGCCCTCGAGGCACTTTATTTTTTGTCGGAAAAATGATATTTTCATGGGCTATAGGCTTACTGTTTTTTCAATTTTGGGCCAAAAATTATTCCTTGCCTAATCGTTTATTTATCGCTTTAAACGGCGTCTGCGCATCCACTGGGACTGATATAGGCGGAGAACCAGCGCCCTCGAGGCACTTTATTTTTTGTCGGAAAAATGATATTTTCATGGGCTATAGGCTTACTGTTTTTTCAATTTTGGGCCAAAAATTATTCCTTGCCTAATCGTTTATTTATCGCTTTAAACGGCGTCTGCGCATCCACTGGGACTGATATAGGCGGAGAACCAGCGCCCTCGAGGCACTTTATTTCTTGTCGGAAAAATTATATTTTCATGGGCTATAGGCTTACTGTTTTTTCAATTTTGGGCCAAAAATTATTCCTTGCCTAATCGTTTATTTATCGCTTTAAACGGCGTCTGCGCATCCACTGGGACTGATATAGGCGGAGAACCAGCGCCCACGAGACACTTTATTTCTTGTCGGAAAAATTATATTTTCATGGGCTAGAAGCTTACTGTTTTTTCAATTTTGGGCCAAAAATTATTCCTTGCCTAATCGTTTATTTATCGCTTTAAACGGCGTCTGCGCATCCACTGGGACTGATATAAGCGGAGAACCAGCGCCCACGAGACACTTTATTTCTTGTCGGAAAAATTATATTTTCATGGGCTAGAAGCTTACTGTTTTTTCAATTTTGGGCCAAAAATTATTCCTTGCCTAATCGTTTATTTATCGCTTTAAACGGCGTCTGCGCATCCACTGGGACTGATATAGGCGGAGAACCAGCGCCCTCGAGGCACTTTATTTTTTGTCGGAAAAATTATATTTTCATGGGCTATAGGCTTACTGTTTTTTCAATTTTGGGGCAAAAATTATTCCTTGCCTAATCGTTTATTTATCGCTTTAAACGGCGTCTGTGCATCCACTGGGACTAATATAGGCGGAGAACCAGCGCCCTCGAGGCACTTTATTTTTTGTCGGAAAAATTACATTTTTATGGGCCATAGGCTTACTGTTTTTTCAATTTTGGGCCAAAAATTATTCCTTGCCTAATCGCTTATTTATCGCTTTAAACGGCGTCTGCGCATCCACTGGGACTGATCTAAGCGGAGAACCAGCGCCCACGAGACACTTTATTTCTTGTCGGAAAAATTATATTTTCATGGGCTATAGGTTTACTGTTTTTTCAATTTTGGCCCAAATATTATTCCTTGCCTAATCGTTTATTTATCGCTTTAAACGGCGTCTGCGCATCCACTGGGACTGATATAAGCGGAGAACCAGCGCCCACGAGACACTTTATTTCTTGTCGGAAAAATTATATTTTCATGGGCTATAGGCTTACTGTTTTTTCAATTTTGGGCCAAAAATTATTCCTTGCCTAATCGTTTATTTATCGCTTTAAACGGCGTCTGCGCATCCACTGGGACTGATATAAGCGGAGAACCAGCGCCCACGAGACACTTTATTTCTTGTCGGAAAAATTATATTTTCATGGGCTATAGGCTTACTGTTTTTTCAATTTTGGGCCAAAAATTATTCCTTGCCTAATCGTTTATTTATCGCTTTAAACGGCGTCTGCGCATCCACTGGGACTGATATAAGCGGAGAACCAGCGCCCACGAGACACTTTATTTCTTGTCGGAAAAATTATATTTTCATGGGCTATAGGCTTACTGTTTTTTCAATTTTGGGCCAAAAATTATTCCTTGCCTAATCGTTTATTTATCGCTTTAAACGGCGTCTGCGCATCCACTGGGACTGATATAGGCGGAGAACCAGCGCCCTCGAGGCACTTTATTTTTTGTCGGAAAAATGATATTTTCATGGGCTATAGGCTTACTGTTTTTTCAATTTTGGGCCAAAAATTATTCCTTGCCTAATCGTTTATTTATCGCTTTAAACGGCGTCTGCGCATCCACTGGGACTGATATAGGCGGAGAACCAGCGCCCTCGAGGCACTTTATTTTTTGTCGGAAAAATTATATTTTCATGGGCTATAGGCTTACTGTTTTTTTCAATTTTGGGCCAAAAATTATTCCTTGCCTAATCGTTTATTTATCGCTTTAAACGGCGTCTGCGCATCCACTGGGACTGATATAGGCGGAGAACCAGCGCCCTCGAGGCACTTTATTTTTTGTCGGAAAAATGATATTTTCATGGGCTATATAGGCTTACTGTTTTTTCAATTTTGGGCCAAAAATTATTCCTTGCCTAATCGTTTATTTATCGCTTTAAACGGCGTCTGCGCATCCACTGGGACTGATATAGGCGGAGAACCAGCGCCCTCGAGGCACTTTATTTTTTGTCGGAAAAATTATATTTTCATGGGCTATAGGCTTACTGTTTTTTCAATTTTGGGCCAAAAATTATTCCTTGCCTAATCGTTTATTTATCGCTTTAAACGGCGTCTGCGCATCCACTGGGACTGATATAGGCGGAGAACCAGCGCCCTCGAGGCACTTTATTTTTTGTCGGAAAAATGATATTTTCATGGGCTATAGGCTTACTGTTTTTTCAATTTTGGGCCAAAAATTATTCCTTGCCTAATCGTTTATTTATCGCTTTAAACGGCGTCTGCGCATCCACTGGGACTGATATAGGCGGAGAACCAGCGCCCTCGAGGCACTTTATTTCTTGTCGGAAAAATTATATTTTCATGGGCTATAGGCTTACTGTTTTTTCAATTTTGGGCCAAAAATTATTCCTTGCCTAATCGTTTATTTATCGCTTTAAACGGCGTCTGCGCATCCACTGGGACTGATATAGGCGGAGAACCAGCGCCCACGAGACACTTTATTTCTTGTCGGAAAAATTATATTTTCATGGGCTAGAAGCTTACTGTTTTTTCAATTTTGGGCCAAAAATTATTCCTTGCCTAATCGTTTATTTATCGCTTTAAACGGCGTCTGCGCATCCACTGGGACTGATATAAGCGGAGAACC
This sequence comes from Dermacentor andersoni, assembly GCF_023375885.2. Lineage (NCBI taxonomy): Eukaryota > Metazoa > Arthropoda > Arachnida > Ixodida > Ixodidae > Dermacentor > Dermacentor andersoni. Next base: position 120,300,330 of record NC_092823.1, on the reverse strand, counting down.
AGCGCCCACGAGACACTTTATTTCTTGTCGGAAAAATTATATTTTCATGGGCTAGAAGCTTACTGTTTTTTCAATTTTGGGCCAAAAATTATTCCTTGCCTAATCGTTTATTTATCGCTTTAAACGGCGTCTGCGCATCCACTGGGACTGATATAGGCGGAGAACCAGCGCCCTCGAGGCACTTTATTTTTTGTCGGAAAAATTATATTTTCATGGGCTATAGGCTTACTGTTTTTTCAATTTTGGGCCAAAAATTATTCCTTGCCTAATCGTTTATTTATCGCTTTAAACGGCGTCTGCGCATCCACTGGGACTGATATAAGCGGAGAACCAGCGCCCACGAGACACTTTATTTCTTGTCGGAAAAATTATATTTTCATGGGCTATAGGCTTACTGTTTTTTCAATTTTGGGCCAAAAATTATTCCTTGCCTAATCGTTTATTTATCGCTTTAAACGGCGTCTGCGCATCCACTGGGAATGATATAAGCGGAGAACCAGCGCCCACGAGACACTATTTCTTGTCGGAAAAATTATATTTTCATGGGCTAGAGGCTTACTGTATTTTCAATTTTGGGCCAAAAATTATTCCTTGCCTAATCGTTTATTTATCGCTTTAAACGGCGTCTGCGCATCCACTGGGACTGATATAGGCGGAGAACCAGCGCCCTCGATGCACTTTATTTCTTGTCGGAAAAATTATATTTTCATGGGCTATAGGCTTACTGTTTTTTCAATTTTGGGCCAAAAATTATTCCTTGCCTAATCGTTTATTTATCGCTTTAAACGGCGTCTGCGCATCCACTGGGACTGATATAAGCGGAGAACCAGCGCCCACGAGACACTTTATTTCTTGTCGGAAAAATTATATTTTCATGGGCTAGAGGCTTACTGTTTTTTCAATTTTGGGCCAAAAATTATTCCTTGCCTAATCGTTTATTTATCGCTTTAAACGGCGTCTGCGCATCCACTGGGACTGATATAAGCGGAGAACCAGCGCCCACGAGACACTTTATTTCTTGTCGGAAAATTATATTTTCATGGGCTAGAGGCTTACTGTTTTTTCAATTTTGGGCCAAAAATTATTCCTTGCCTAATCGTTTATTTATCGCTTTAAACGGCGTCTGCGCATCCACTGGGACTGATATAAGCGGAGAACCAGCGCCCACGAGACACTTTATTTCTTGTCGGAAAAATTATATTTTCATGGGCTATAGGCTTACTGTTTTTTCAATTTTGGGGCAAAAATTATTCCTTGCCTAATCGTTTATTTATCGCTTTAAACGGCGTCTGCGCATCCACTGGGACTGATATAGGCGGAGAACCAGCGCCCTCGAGGCACTTTATTTTTTGTCGGAAAAATTATATTTTCATTGGCTATAGGCTTATGTTTTTTCAATTTTGGGCCAAAAATTATTCCTTGCCTAATCGTTTATTTATCGCTTTAAACGGCGTCTGCGCATCCACTGGGACTGATATAAGCGGAGAACCAGCGCCCACGAGACACTTTATTTCTTGTCGGAAAAATTATATTTTCATGGGCTATAGGTTTACTGTTTTTTCAATTTTGGGGCAAAAATTATTCCTTGCCTAATCGTTTATTTATCGCTTTAAACGGCGTCTGCGCATCCACTGGGACTGATATAAGCGGAGAACCAGCGCCCACGAGACACTTTATTTCTTGTCGGAAAAATTATATTTTCATGGGCTATAGGCTTACTGTTTTTTTCAATTTTGGGGCAAAAATTATTCCTTGCCTAATCGTTTATTTATCGCTTTAAACGGCGTCTGCGCATCCACTGGGACTGATATAAGCGGAGAACCAGCGCCCACGAGACACTTTATTTCTTGTCGGAAAAATTATATTTTCATGGGCTATAGGCTTACTGTTTTTTCAATTTTGGGCCAAAAATTATTCCTTGCCTAATCGTTTATTTATCGCTTTAAACGGCGTCTGCGCATCCACTGGGACTGATATAAGCGGAGAACCAGCGCCCACGAGACACTTTATTTCTTGTCGGAAAAATTATATTTTCATGGGCTATAGGCTTACTGTTTTTTCAATTTTGGGCCAAAAATTATTCCTTGCCTAATCGTTTATTTATCGCTTTAAACGGCGTCTGCGCATCCACTGGGACTGATATAAGCGGAGAACCAGCGCCCACGAGACACTTTATTTCTTGTCGGAAAAATTATATTTTCATGGGCTATAGGCTTACTGTTTTTTCAATTTTGGGCCAAAAATTATTCCTTGCCTAATCGTTTATTTATCGCTTTAAACGGCGTCTGCGCATCCACTGGGACTGATATAAGCGGAGAACCAGCGCCCTCGAGGCACTTTATTTTTTCTCGGAAAAATGATATTTTCATGGGCTATAGGCTTACTGTTTTTTCAATTTTGGGCCAAAAATTATTCCTTGCCTAATCGTTTATTTATCGCTTTAAACGGCGTCTGCGCATCCACTGGGACTGATATAAGCGGAGAACCAGCGCCCACGAGACACTTTATTTCTTGTCGGAAAAATTATATTTTCATGGGCTATAGCTTACTGTTTTTTCAATTTTGGGCCAAAAATTATTCCTTGCCTAATCGTTTATTTATCGCTTTAAACGGCGTCTGCGCATCCACTGGGACTGATATAGGCGGAGAACCAGCGCCCTCGAGGCACTTTATTTTTTGTCGGAAAAATGATATTTTCATGGGCTATAGGCTTACTGTTTTTTCAATTTTGGGCCAAAAATTATTCCTTGCCTAATCGTTTATTTATCGCTTTAAACGGCGTCTGCGCATCCACTGGGACTGATATAGGCGGAGAACCAGCGCCCTCGAGGCACTTTATTTTTTGTCGGAAAAATTATATTTTCATGGGCTATAGGCTTACTGTTTTTTCAATTTTGGGCCAAAAATTATTCCTTGCCTAATCGTTTATTTATCGCTTTAAACGGCGTCTGCGCATCCACTGGGACTGATATAAGCGGAGAACCAGCGCCCACGAGACACTTTATTTCTTGTCGGAAAAATTATATTTTCATGGGCTAGAAGCTTACTGTTTTTTCAATTTTGCGCCAAAAATTATTCCTTGCCTAATCGTTTATTTATCGCTTTAAACGGCGTCTGCGCATCCACTAGGACTGATATAGGCGGAGAACCAGCGCCCTCGAGGCACTTTATTTTTTGTCGGAAAAATTATATTTTCATGGGCTATAGGCTTACTGTTTTTTCAATTTTGGGCCAAAAATTATTCCTTGCCTAATCGTTTATTTATCGCTTTAAACGGCGTCTGCGCATCCACTGGGACTGATATAAGCGGAGAACCAGCGCCCACGAGACACTTTATTTCTTGTCGGAAAAATTATATTTTCATGGGCTATAAGGTTTACTGTTTTTTCAATTTTGGGGCAAAAATTATTCCTTGCCTAATCGTTTATTTATCGCTTTAAACGGCGTCTGCGCATCCACTGGGACTGATATAAGCGGAGAACCAGCGCCCACGAGACACTTTATTTCTTGTCGGAAAAATTATATTTTCATGGGCTATAGGCTTACTGTTTTTTTCAATTTTGGGGCAAGAATTATTCCTTGCCTAATCGTTTATTTATCGCTTTAAACGGCGTCTGCGCATCCACTGGGACTGATATAAGCGGAGAACCAGCGCCCACGAGACACTTTATTTCTTGTCGGAAAAAATTATATTTTCATGGGCTATATATAGGCTTACTGTTTTTTCAATTTTGGGCCAAAAATTATTCCTTGCCTAATCGTTTATTTATCGCTTTAAACGGCGTCTGCGCATCCACTGGGAATGATATAAGCGGAGAACCAGCGCCCACGAGACACTTTATTTCTTGTCGGAAAAATTATATTTTCATGGGCTATAGGCTTACTGTTTTTTCAATTTTGGGCCAAAAATTATTCCTTGCCTAATCGTTTATTTATCGCTTTAAACGGCGTCTGCGCATCCACTGGGAATGATATAAGCGGAGAACCAGCGCCCACGAGACACTATTTCTTGTCGGAAAAATTATATTTTCATGGGCTAGAGGCTTACTGTATTTTCAATTTTGGGCCAAAAATTATTCCTTGCCTAATCGTTTATTTATCGCTTTAAACGGCGTCTGCGCATCCACTGGGACTGATATAGGCGGAGAACCAGCGCCCTCGATGCACTTTATTTCTTGTCGGAAAAATTATATTTTCATGGGCTATAGGCTTACTGTTTTTTCAATTTTGGGCCAAAAATTATTCCTTGCCTAATCGTTTATTTATCGCTTTAAACGGCGTCTGCGCATCCACTGGGACTGATATAAGCGGAGAACCAGCGCCCACGAGACACTTTATTTCTTGTCGGAAAAATTATATTTTCATGGGCTAGAGGCTTACTGTTTTTTCAATTTTGGGCCAAAAATTATTCCTTGCCTAATCGTTTATTTATCGCTTTAAACGGCGTCTGCGCATCCACTGGGACTGATATAAGCGGAGAACCAGCGCCCACGAGACACTTTATTTCTTGTCGGAAAAATTATATTTTCATGGGCTAGAGGCTTACTGTTTTTTCAATTTTGGGCCAAAAATTATTCCTTGCCTAATCGTTTATTTATCGCTTTAAACGGCGTCTGCGCATCCACTGGGACTGATATAGGCGGAGAACCAGCGCCCTCGAGGCACTTTATTTTTTGTCGGAAAAATTATATTTTCATGGGCTATAGGCTTACTGTTTTTTTAATTTTGGGCCAAAAATTATTCCTTGCCTAATCGTTTATTTATCGCTTTAAACGGCGTCTGCGCATCCACTGGGACTGATATAAGCGGAGAACCAGCGCCCACGAGACACTTTATTTCTTGTCGGAAAAATTATATTTTCATGGGCTATAGGTTTACTGTTTTTTCAATTTTGGGGCAAAAATTATTCCTTGCCTAATCGTTTATTTATCGCTTTAAACGGCGTCTGCGCATCCACTGGGACTGATATAAGCGGAGAACCAGCGCCCACGAGACACTTTATTTCTTGTCGGAAAAATTATATTTTCATGGGCTATAGGCTTACTGTTTTTTTCAATTTTGGGGCAAAAATTATTCCTTGCCTAATCGTTTATTTATCGCTTTAAACGGCGTCTGCGCATCCACTGGGACTGATATAAGCGGAGAACCAGCGCCCACGAGACACTTTATTTCTTGTCGGAAAAATTATATTTTCATGGGCTATAGGCTTACTGTTTTTTCAATTTTGGGCCAAAAATTATTCCTTGCCTAATCGTTTATTTATCGCTTTAAACGGCGTCTGCGCATCCACTGGGACTGATATAAGCGGAGAACCAGCGCCCACGAGACACTTTATTTCTTGTCGGAAAAAATTATATTTTCATGGGCTATATATAGGCTTACTGTTTTTTCAATTTTGGGCCAAAAATTATTCCTTGCCTAATCGTTTATTTATCGCTTTAAACGGCGTCTGCGCATCCACTGGGACTGATATAAGCGGAGAACCAGCGCCCACGAGACACTTTATTTCTTGTCGGAAAAATTATATTTTCATGGGCTATAGGCTTACTGTTTTTTCAATTTTGGGCCAAAAATTATTCCTTGCCTAATCGTTTATTTATCGCTTTAAACGGCGTCTGCGCATCCACTGGGACTGATATAAGCGGAGAACCAGCGCCCACGAGACACTTTATTTCTTGTCGGAAAAATTATATTTTCATGGGCTAGAGGCTTACTGTTTTTTCAATTTTGGGCCAAAAATTATTCCTTGCCTAATCGTTTATTTATCACTTTAAACGGCGTCTGCGCATCCACTGGGACTGATATAAGCGGAGAACCAGCGCCCACGAGACACTTTATTTCTTGTCGGAAAAAATATATTTTCATGGGCTAGAGGCTTACTGTATTTTCAATTTTGGGCCAAAAATTATTCCTTGCCTAATCGTTTATTTATCGCTTTAAACGGCGTCTGCGCATCCACTGGGACTGATATAGGCGGAGAACCAGCGCCCTCGATGCACTTTATTTCTTGTCGGAAAAATTATATTTTCATGGGCTATAGGCTTACTGTTTTTTCAATTTTGGGCCAAAAATTATTCCTTGCCTAATCGTTTATTTATCGCTTTAAACGGCGTCTGCGCATCCACTGGGACTGATATAGGCGGAGAACCAGCGCCCTCGAGGCACTTTATTTTTTGTCGGAAAAATATATTTTCATGGGCTAGAGGCTTACTGTTTTTTCAATTTTGGGCCAAAAATTATTCCTTGCCTAATCGTTTATTTATCGCTTTAAACGGCGTCTGCGCATCCACTGGGACTGATATAAGCGGAGAACCAGCGCCCACGAGACACTTTATTTCTTGTCGGAAAAATTATATTTTCATGGGCTAGAGGCTTACTGTTTTTTCAATTTTGGGCCAAAAATTATTCCTTGCCTAATCGTTTATTTATCGCTTTAAACGGCGTCTGCGCATCCACTGGGACTGATATAAGCGGAGAACCAGCGCCCACGAGACACTTTATTTCTTGTCGGAAAAATTATATTTTCATGGGCTTACTGTTTTTTCAATTTTGGGCCAAAAATTATTCCTTGCCTAATCGTTTATTTATCGCTTTAAACGGCGTCTGCGCATCCACTGGGACTGATATAGGCGGAGAACCAGCGCCCTCGAGGCACTTTATTTTTTGTCGGAAAAATATATTTTCATGGGCTATAATAGGCTTACTGTTTTTTCAATATTGGGCCAAAAATTATTCCTTGCCTAATCGTTTATTTATCGCTTTAAACGGCGTCTGCGCATCCACTGGGACTGATATAAGCGGAGAACCAGCGCCCACGAGACACTTTATTTCTTGTCGGAAAAATTATATTTTCATGGGCTATAGGTTTACTGTTTTTTCAATTTTGGGGCAAAAATTATTCCTTGCCTAATCGTTTATTTATCGCTTTAAACGGCGTCTGCGCATCCACTGGGACTGATATAAGCGGAGAACCAGCGCCCACGAGACACTTTATTTCTTGTCGGAAAAATTATATTTTCATGGGCTATAGGCTTACTGTTTTTTTCAATTTTGGGGCAAAAATTATTCCTTGCCTAATCGTTTATTTATCGCTTTAAACGGCGTCTGCGCATCCACTGGGACTGATATAAGCGGAGAACCAGCGCCCACGAGACACTTTATTTCTTGTCGGAAAAATTATATTTTCATGGGCTATAGGCTTACTGTTTTTTCAATTTTGGGCCAAAAATTATTCCTTGCCTAATCGTTTATTTATCGCTTTAAACGGCGTCTGCGCATCCACTGGGACTGATATAAGCGGAGAACCAGCGCCCACGAGACACTTTATTTCTTGTCGGAAAAATTATATTTTCATGGGCTATAGGCTTACTGTTTTTTCAATTTTGGGCCAAAAATTATTCCTTGCCTAATCGTTTATTTATCGCTTTAAACGGCGTCTGCGCATCCACTGGGACTGATATAAGCGGAGAACAGGCGCCCACGAGACACTTTATTTCTTGTCGGAAAAATTATATTTTCATGGGCTAGAGGCTTACTGTTTTTTCAATTTTGGGCCAAAAATTATTCCTTGCCTAATCGTTTATTTATCGCTTTAAACGGCGTCTGCGCATCCACTGGGACTGATATAAGCGGAGAACCAGCGCCCACGAGACACTTTATTTCTTGTCGGAAAAATTATATTTTCATGGGCTAGAGGCTTACTGTTTTTTCAATTTTGGGCCAAAAATTATTCCTTGCCTAATCGTTTATTTATCGCTTTAAACGGCGTCTGCGCATCCACTGGGACTGATATAAGCGGAGAACCAGCGCCCACGAGACACTTTATTTCTTGTCGGAAAAATTATGTTTTTTCAATTTTGGGCCAAAAATTATTCCTTGCCTAATCGTTTATTTATCGCTTTAAACGGCGTCTGCGCATCCACTGGGACTGATATAAGCGGAGAACCAGCGCCCACGAGACACTTTATTTCTTGTCGGAAAAATTATATTTTCATGGGCTAGAGGCTTACTGTTTTTTCAATTTTGGGCCAAAAATTATTCCTTGCCTAATCGTTTATTTATCGCTTTAAACGGCGTCTGCGCATCCACTGGGACTGATATAGGCGGAGAACCAGCGCCCTCGAGGCACTTTATTTTTTGTCGGAAAAATATATTTTCATGGGCTATAATAGGCTTACTGTTTTTTCAATATTGGGCCAAAAATTATTCCTTGCCTAATCGTTTATTTATCGCTTTAAACGGCGTCTGCGCATCCACTGGGACTGATATAAGCGGAGAACCAGCGCCCACGAGACACTTTATTTCTTCTCGGAAAAATTATATTTTCATGGGCTATAGGTTTACTGTTTTTTCAATTTTGGGGCAAAAATTATTCCTTGCCTAATCGTTTATTTATCGCTTTAAACGGCGTCTGCGCATCCACTGGGACTGATATAAGCGGAGAACCAGCGCCCACGAGACACTTTATTTCTTGTCGGAAAAATTATATTTTCATGGGCTATAGGCTTACTGTTTTTTTCAATTTTGGGGCAAAAATTATTCCTTGCCTAATCGTTTATTTATCGCTTTAAACGGCGTCTGCGCATCCACTGGGACTGATATAAGCGGAGAACCAGCGCCCACGAGACACTTTATTTCTTGTCGGAAAAATTATATTTTCATGGGCTATAGGCTTACTGTTTTTTCAATTTTGGGCCAAAAATTATTCCTTGCCTAATCGTTTATTTATCGCTTTAAACGGCGTCTGCGCATCCACTGGGACTGATATAAGCGGAGAACCAGCGCCCACGAGACACTTTATTTCTTGTCGGAAAAATTATATTTTCATGGGCTATAGGCTTACTGTTTTTTCAATTTTGGGCCAAAAATTATTCCTTGCCTAATCGTTTATTTATCGCTTTAAACGGCGTCTGCGCATCCACTGGGACTGATATAAGCGGAGAACCAGCGCCCACGAGACACTTTATTTCTTGTCGGAAAAATTATATTTTCATGGGCTAGAGGCTTACTGTTTTTTCAATTTTGGGCCAAAAATTATTCCTTGCCTAATCGTTTATTTATCGCTTTAAACGGCGTCTGCGCATCCACTGGGACTGATATAAGCGGAGAACCAGCGCCCACGAGACACTTTATTTCTTGTCGGAAAAATTATATTTTCATGGGCTATAGGCTTACTGTTTTTTCAATTTTGGGCCAAAAATTATTCCTTGCCTAATCGTTTATTTATCGCTTTAAACGGCGTCTGCGCATCCACTGGGACTGATATAAGCGGAGAACCAGCGCCCACGAGACACTTTATTTCTTGTCGGAAAAATTATATTTTCATGGGCTAGAGGCTTACTGTTTTTTCAATTTTGGGCCAAAAATTATTCCTTGCCTAATCGTTTATTTATCGCTTTAAACGGCGTCTGCGCATCCACTGGGACTGATATAAGCGGAGAACCAGCGCCCACGAGACACTTTATTTCTTGTCGGAAAAATTATGTTTTTTCAATTTTGGGCCAAAAATTATTCCTTGCCTAATCGTTTATTTATCGCTTTAAACGGCGTCTGCGCATCCACTGGGACTGATATAAGCGGAGAACCAGCGCCCACGAGACACTTTATTTCTTGTCGGAAAAATTATATTTTCATGGGCTAGAGGCTTACTGTTTTTTCAATTTTGGGCCAAAAATTATTCCTTGCCTAATCGTTTATTTATCGCTTTAAACGGCGTCTGCGCATCCACTGGGACTAATATAGGCGGAGAACCAGCGCCCTCGAGGCACTTTATTTTTTGTCGGAAAAATTATATTTTCATGGGCTATAGGCTTACTGTTTTTTCAATTTTGGGGCAAAAATTATTCCTTGCCTAATCGTTTATTTATCGCTTTAACAGCGTCTGCGCATCCACTGGGACTGATATAAGCGGAGAACCAGCGCCCACGAGACACTTTATTTCTTGTCGGAAAAATTATATTTTCATGGGCTATATTTCAATTTTGGGCCAAAAATTATGCCTTGCCTAATCGTTTATTTATCGCTTTAAACGGCGTCTGCGCATCCACTGGGAATGATATAGGCGGAGAACCAGCGCCCTCGAGGCGCTTTATTTTTTGTCGGAAAAATTATATTTTCATGGGCTATAGGCTTACTGTTTTTTTCAATTTTGGGGCAAAAATTATTCCTTGCCTAATCGTTTATTTATCGCTTTAAACGGCGTCTGCGCATCCACTGGGACTGATATAAGCGGAGAACCAGCGCCCACGAGACACTTTATTTCTTGTCGGAAAAATTATATTTTCATGGGCTATAGGCTTACTGTTTTTTCAATTTTGGGCCAAAAATTACTCCTTGCCTAATCGTTTATTTATCGCTTTAAACGGCGTCTGCGCATCCACTGGGACTGATATAAGCGGAGAACCAGCGCCCACGAGACACTTTATTTCTTGTCGGAAAAATTATATTTTCATGGGCTATATTTCAATTTTGGGCCAAAAATTATGCCTTGCCTAATCGTTTATTTATCGCTTTAAACGGCGTCTGCGCATCCACTGGGAATGATATAGGCGGAGAACCAGCGCCCTCGAGGCACTTTATTTTTTGTCGGAAAAATTATATTTTCATGGGCTATAGGCTTACTGTTTTTTTCAATTTTGGGGCAAAAATCATTCCTTGCCTAATCGTTTATTTATCGCTTTAAACGGCGTCTGCGCATCCACTGGGACTGATATAAGCGGAGAACCAGCGCCCACGAGACACTTTATTTCTTGTCGGAAAAATTATATTTTCATGGGCTATATTTCAATTTTGGGGCAAAAATTATTCCTTGCCTAATCGTTTATTTATCGCTTTAACAGCGTCTGCGCATCCACTGGGACTGATATAAGCGGAGAACCAGCGCCCACGAGACACTTTATTTCTTGTCGGAAAAATTATATTTTCATGGGCTATATTTCAATTTTGGGCCAAAAATTATGCCTTGCCTAATCGTTTATTTATCGCTTTAAACGGCGTCTGCGCATCCACTGGGAATGATATAGGCGGAGAACCAGCGCCCTCGAGGCACTTTATTTTTTGTCGGAAAAATTATATTTTCATGGGCTATAGGCTTACTGTTTTTTTCAATTTTGGGGCAAAAATTATTCCTTGCCTAATCGTTTATTTATCGCTTTAAACGGCGTCTGCGCATCCACTGGGACTGATATAAGCGGAGAACCAGCGCCCACGAGACACTTTATTTCTTGTCGGAAAAATTATATTTTCATGGGCTAGAGGCTTACTGTTTTTTCAATTTTGGGCCAAAAATTATTCCTTGCCTAATCGTTTATTTATCGCTTTAAACGGCGTCTGCGCATCCACTGGGACTGATATAAGCGGAGAACCAGCGCCCACGAGACACTTTATTTCTTGTCGGAAAAATTATATTTTCATGGGCTATAGGCTTACTGTTTTTTCAATTTTGGGCCAAAAATTATTCCTTGCCTAATCGTTTATTTATCGCTTTAAACGGCGTCTGCGCATCCACTGGGACTGATATAAGCGGAGAACCAGCGCCCACGAGACACTTTATTTCTTGTCGGAAAAATTATATTTTCATGGGCTATAGGCTTACTGTTTTTTCAATTTTGGGCCAAAAATTATTCCTTGCCTAATCGTTTATTTATCGCTTTAAACGGCGTCTGCGCATCCACTGGGACTGATATAAGCGGAGAACCAGCGCCCACGAGACACTTTATTTCTTGTCGGAAAAATTATATTTTCATGGGCTATATTTCAATTTTGGGCCAAAAATTATGCCTTGCCTAATCGTTTATTTATCGCTTTAAACGGCGTCTGCGCATCCACTGGGAATGATATAGGCGGAGAACCAGCGCCCTCGAGTCCCTTTATTTTTTGTCGGAAAAATTATATTTTCATGGGCTATAGGCTTACTGTTTTTTTCAATTTTGGGGCAAAAATTATTCCTTGCCTAATCGTTTATTTATCGCTTTAAACGGCGTCTGCGCATCCACTGGGACTGATATAAGCGGAGAACCAGCGCCCACGAGACACTTTATTTCTTGTCGGAAAAATTATATTTTCATGGGCTATATTTCAATTTTGGGGCAAAAATTATTCCTTGCCTAATCGTTTATTTATCGCTTTAACAGCGTCTGCGCATCCACTGGGACTGATATAAGCGGAGAACCAGCGCCCACGAGACACTTTATTTCTTGTCGGAAAAATTATATTTTCATGGGCTATATTTCAATTTTGGGCCAAAAATTATGCCTTGCCTAATCGTTTATTTATCGCTTTAAACGGCGTCTGCGCATCCACTGGGAATGATATAGGCGGAGAACCAGCGCCCTCGAGGCACTTTATTTTTTGTCGGAAAAATTATATTTTCATGGGCTATAGGCTTACTGTTTTTTTCAATTTTGGGGCAAAAATTATTCCTTGCCTAATCGTTTATTTATCGCTTTAAACGGCGTCTGCGCATCCACTGGGACTGATATAAGCGGAGAACCAGCGCCCACGAGACACTTTATTTCTTGTCGGAAAAATTATATTTTCATGGGCTAGAGGCTTACTGTTTTTTCAATTTTGGGCCAAAAATTATTCCTTGCCTAATCGTTTATTTATCGCTTTAAACGGCGTCTGCGCATCCACTGGGACTGATATAAGCGGAGAACCAGCGCCCACGAGACACTTTATTTCTTGTCGGAAAAATTATATTTTCATGGGCTATAGGCTTACTGTTTTTTCAATTTTGGGCCAAAAATTATTCCTTGCCTAATCGTTTATTTATCGCTTTAAACGGCGTCTGCGCATCCACTGGGACTGATATAAGCGGAGAACCAGCGCCCACGAGACACTTTATTTCTTGTCGGAAAAATTATATTTTCATGGGCTAGAGGCTTACTGTTTTTTCAATTTTGGGCCAAAAATTATTCCTTGCCTAATCGTTTATTTATCGCTTTAAACGGCGTCTGCGCATCCACTGGGACTGATATAAGCGGAGAACCAGCGCCCACGAGACACTTTATTTCTTGTCGGAAAAATTATGTTTTTTCAATTTTGGGCCAAAAATTATTCCTTGCCTAATCGTTTATTTATCGCTTTAAACGGCGTCTGCGCATCCACTGGGACTGATATAAGCGGAGAACCAGCGCCCACGAGACACTTTATTTCTTGTCGGAAAAATTATATTTTCATGGGCTAGAGGCTTACTGTTTTTTCAATTTTGGGCCAAAAATTATTCCTTGCCTAATCGTTTATTTATCGCTTTAAACGGCGTCTGCGCATCCACTGGGACTAATATAGGCGGAGAACCAGCGCCCACGAGACACTTTATTTCTTGTCGGAAAAATTATGTTTTTTCAATTTTGGGGCAAAAATTATTCCTTGCCTAATCGTTTATTTATCGCTTTAACAGCGTCTGCGCATCCACTGGGACTGATATAAGCGGAGAACCAGCGCCCACGAGACACTTTATTTCTTGTCGGAAAAATTATATTTTCATGGGCTATATTTCAATTTTGGGCCAAAAATTATGCCTTGCCTAATCGTTTATTTATCGCTTTAAACGGCGTCTGCGCATCCACTGGGAATGATATAGGCGGAGAACCAGCGCCCTCGAGGCACTTTATTTTTTGTCGGAAAAATTATATTTTCATGGGCTATAGGCTTACTGTTTTTTTCAATTTTGGGGCAAAAATTATTCCTTGCCTAATCGTTTATTTATCGCTTTAACAGCGTCTGCGCATCCACTGGGACTAATATAGGCGGAGAACCAGCGCCCTCGAGGCACTTTATTTTTTGTCGGAAAAATTATATTTTCATGGGCTATAGGCTTACTGTTTTTTCAATTTTGGGGCAAAAATGATTCCTTGCCTAATCGTTTATTTATCGCTTTAAACGGCGTCTGCGCATCCACTGGGACTGATATAGGCGGAGAACCAGCGCCTTCGAGGCACTTTATTTTTTGTCGGAAAAATGATATTTTCATGGCTATAGGCTTACTGTTTTTTCAATTTTGGGCCAAAAATTATTCCTTGCCTAATCGTTTATTTATCGCTTTAAACGGCGTCTGCGCATCCACTGGGACTGATATAGGCGGAGAACCAGCGCCCACGAGACACTTTATTTCTTGTCGGAAAAATTATATTTTCATGGGCTATAGGCTTACTGTTTTTTTCAATTTTGGGGCAAAAATTATTCCTTGCCTAATCGTTTATTTATCGCTTTAACAGCGTCTGCGCATCGACTGGGACTAATATAGGCGGAGAACCAGCGCCCACGAGACACTTTATTTCTTGTCGGAAAAATTATATTTTCATGGGCTATAGGCTTACTGTTTTTTCAATTTCGGCCAAAAATTATTCCTTGCCTAATCGTTTATTTATCGCTTTAAACGGCGTCTGCGCATCCACTGGGACTGATATAGGCGGAGAACCAGCGCCTTCGAGGCACTTTATTTTTTGTCGGAAAAATGATATTTTCATGGCTATAGGCTTACTGTTTTTTCAATTTTGGGCCAAAAATTATTCCTTGCCTAATCGTTTATTTATCGCTTTAAACGGCGTCTGCGCATCCACTGGGACTGATATAGGCGGAGAACCAGCGCCCTCGAGGCACTTTATTTTTTGTCGGAAAAATGATATTTTCATGGGCTATAGGCTTACTGTTTTTTCAATTTCGGCCAAAAATTATTCCTTGCCTAATCGTTTATTTATCGCTTTAAACGGCGTCTGCGCATCCACTGGGACTGATATAGGCGGAGAACCAGCGCCCACGAGACACTTTATTTCTTGTCGGAAAAATTATATTTTCATGGGCTATAGGCTTACTGTTTTTTCAATTTCGGCCAAAAATTATTCCTTGCCTAATCGTTTATTTATCGCTTTAAACGGCGTCTGCGCATCCACTGGGACTGATATAGGCGGAGAACCAGCGCCCACGAGACACTTTATTTCTTGTCGGAAAAATTATATTTTCATGGGCTATAGGCTTACTGTTTTTTCAATTTTGGGGCAAAAATGATTCCTTGCCTAATCGTTTATTTATCGCTTTAAACGGCGTCTGCGCATCCACTGGGACTGATATAGGCGGAGAACCAGCGCCCTCGAGGCACTTTATTTTTTGTCGGAAAAATGATATTTTCATGGGCTATAGGCTTACTGTTTTTTCAATTTTGGGCCAAAAATTATTCCTTGCCTAATCGTTTATTTATCGCTTTAAACGGCGTCTGCGCATCCACTGGGACTAATATAGGCGGAGAACCAGCGCCCTCGAGGCACTTTATTTTTTGTCGGAAAAATTATATTTTCATGGGCTATAGGCTTACTGTTTTTTCAATTTTGGGGCAAAAATGATTCCTTGCCTAATCGTTTATTTATCGCTTTAAATGGCGTCTGCGCATCCACTGGGACTGATATAGGCGGAGAACCAGCGCCCACGAGACACTTTATTTCTTGTCGGAAAAATTATATTTTCATGGGCTATAGGCTTACTGTTTTTTCAATTTTGGGCCAAAAATTATTCCTTGCCTAATCGTTTATTTATCGCTTTAAACGGCGTCTGCGCATCCACTGGGACTGATATAAGCGGAGAACCAGCGCCCACGAGACACTTTATTTCTTGTCGGAAAAATTATATTTTCATGGGCTATAGGTTTACTGTTTTTTCAATTTTGGGGCAAAAATGATTCCTTGCCTAATCGTTTATTTATCGCTTTAAACGGCGTCTGCGCATCCACTGGGACTGATATAGGCGGAGAACCAGCGCCCTCGAGGCACTTTATTTTTTGTCGGAAAAATGATATTTTCATGGGCTATAGGCTTACTGTTTTTTCAATTTTGGGCCAAAAATTATTCCTTGCCTAATCGTTTATTTATCGCTTTAAACGGCGTCTGCGCATCCACTGGGACTAATATAGGCGGAGAACCAGCGCCCTCGAGGCACTTTATTTTTTGTCGGAAAAATTATATTTTCATGGGCTATAGGCTTACTGTTTTTTCAATTTTGGGGCAAAAATGATTCCTTGCCTAATCGTTTATTTATCGCTTTAAACGGCGTCTGCGCATCCACTGGGACTGATATAGGCGGAGAACCAGCGCCCTCGAGGCACTTTATTTTTTGTCGGAAAAATGATATTTTCATGGGCTATAGGCTTACTGTTTTTTCAATTTTGGGCCAAAAATTATTCCTTGCCTAATCGTTTATTTATCGCTTTAAACGGCGTCTGCGCATCCACTGGGACTGATATAAGCGGAGAACCAGCGCCCACGAGACACTTTATTTCTTGTCGGAAAAATTATATTTTCATGGGCTATAGGTTTACTGTTTTTTCAATTTTGGGGCAAAAATTATTCCTTGCCTAATCGTTTATTTATCGCTTTAAACGGCGTCTGCGCATCCACTGGGACTGATATAAGCGGAGAACCAGCGCCCACGAGACACTTTATTTCTTGTCGGAAAAATTATATTTTCATGGGCTATAGGCTTACTGTTTTTTTCAATTTTGGGGCAAAAATTATTCCTTGCCTAATCGTTTATTTATCGCTTTAACAGCGTCTGCGCATCCACTGGGACTAATATAGGCGGAGAACCAGCGCCCACGAGACACTTTATTTCTTGTCGGAAAAATTATATTTTCATGGGCTATAGGCTTACTGTTTTTTCAATTTCGGCCAAAAATTATTCCTTGCCTAATCGTTTATTTATCGCTTTAAACGGCGTCTGCGCATCCACTGGGACTGATATAGGCGGAGAACCAGCGCCTTCGAGGCACTTTATTTTTTGTCGGAAAAATGATATTTTCATGGCTATAGGCTTACTGTTTTTTCAATTTTGGGCCAAAAATTATTCCTTGCCTAATCGTTTATTTATCGCTTTAAACGGCGTCTGCGCATCCACTGGGACTGATATAGGCGGAGAACCAGCGCCTTCGAGGCACTTTATTTTTTGTCGGAAAAATGATATTTTCATGGCTATAGGCTTACTGTTTTTTCAATTTTGGGCCAAAAATTATTCCTTGCCTAATCGTTTATTTATCGCTTTAAACGGCGTCTGCGCATCCACTGGGAATGATATAAGCGGAGAACCAGCGCCCACGAGACACTTTATTTCTTGTCGGAAAAATTATATTTTCATGGGCTATAGGCTTACTGTTTTTTCAATTTCGGCCAAAAATTATTCCTTGCCTAATCGTTTATTTATCGCTTTAAACGGCGTCTGCGCATCCACTGGGACTGATATAGGCGGAGAACCAGCGCCTTCGAGGCACTTTATTTTTTGTCGGAAAAATGATATTTTCATGGCTATAGGCTTACTGTTTTTTCAATTTTGGGCCAAAAATTATTCCTTGCCTAATCGTTTATTTATCGCTTTAAACGGCGTCTGCGCATCCACTGGGACTGATATAGGCGGAGAACCAGCGCCTTCGAGGCACTTTATTTTTTGTCGGAAAAATGATATTTTCATGGCTATAGGCTTACTGTTTTTTCAATTTTGGGCCAAAAATTATTCCTTGCCTAATCGTTTATTTATCGCTTTAAACGGCGTCTGCGCATCCACTGGGAATGATATAAGCGGAGAACCAGCGCCCACGAGACACTTTATTTCTTGTCGGAAAAATTATATTTTCATGGGCTATAGGCTTACTGTTTTTTCAATTTCGGCCAAAAATTATTCCTTGCCTAATCGTTTATTTATCGCTTTAAACGGCGTCTGCGCATCCACTGGGACTGATATAGGCGGAGAACCAGCGCCTTCGAGGCACTTTATTTTTTGTCGGAAAAATGATATTTTCATGGCTATAGGCTTACTGTTTTTTCAATTTTGGGCCAAAAATTATTCCTTGCCTAATCGTTTATTTATCGCTTTAAACGGCGTCTGCGCATCCACTGGGACTGATATAGGCGGAGAACCAGCGCCTTCGAGGCACTTTATTTTTTGTCGGAAAAATGATATTTTCATGGCTATAGGCTTACTGTTTTTTCAATTTTGGGGCAAAAATTATTCCTTGCCTAATCGTTTATTTATCGCTTTAACAGCGTCTGCGCATCCACTGGGACTAATATAGGCGGAGAACCAGCGCCCACGAGACACTTTATTTCTTGTCGGAAAAATTATATTTTCATGGGCTATAGGCTTACTGTTTTTTCAATTTCGGCCAAAAATTATTCCTTGCCTAATCGTTTATTTATCGCTTTAACAGCGTCTGCGCATCCACTGGGACTGATATAGGCGGAGAACCAGCGCCTTCGAGGCACTTTATTTTTTGTCGGAAAAATGATATTTTCATGGCTATAGGCTTACTGTTTTTTCAATTTTGGGCCAAAAATTATTCCTTGCCTAATCGTTTATTTATCGCTTTAAACGGCGTCTGCGCATCCACTGGGACTGATATAGGCGGAGAACCAGCGCCCACGAGACACTTTATTTCTTGTCGGAAAAATTATATTTTCATGGGCTATAGGCTTACTGTTTTTTCAATTTTGGGGCAAAAATGATTCCTTGCCTAATCGTTTATTTATCGCTTTAAACGGCGTCTGCGCATCCACTGGGACTGATATAGGCGGAGAACCAGCGCCCTCGAGGCACTTTATTTTTTGTCGGAAAAATGATATTTTCATGGGCTATAGGCTTACTGTTTTTTCAATTTTGGGCCAAAAATTATTCCTTGCCTAATCGTTTATTTATCGCTTTAAACGGCGTCTGCGCATCCACTGGGACTAATATAGGCGGAGAACCAGCGCCCTCGAGGCACTTTATTTTTTGTCGGAAAAATTATATTTTCATGGGCTATAGGCTTACTGTTTTTTCAATTTTGGGGCAAAAATGATTCCTTGCCTAATCGTTTATTTATCGCTTTAAATGGCGTCTGCGCATCCACTGGGACTGATATAGGCGGAGAACCAGCGCCCACGAGACACTTTATTTCTTGTCGGAAAAATTATATTTTCATGGGCTATAGGCTTACTGTTTTTTCAATTTTGGGCCAAAAATTATTCCTTGCCTAATCGTTTATTTATCGCTTTAAACGGCGTCTGCGCATCCACTGGGACTGATATAGGCGGAGAACCAGCGCCCTCGAGGCACTTTATTTTTTGTCGGAAAAATGATATTTTCATGGCTATAGGCTTACTGTTTTTTCAATTTTGGGCCAAAAATTATTCCTTGCCTAATCGTTTATTTATCGCTTTAAACGGCGTCTGCGCATCCACTGGGACTGATATAGGCGGAGAACCAGCGCCCACGAGACACTTTATTTCTTGTCGGAAAAATTATATTTTCATGGGCTATAGGCTTACTGTTTTTTCAATTTTGGGGCAAAAATGATTCCTTGCCTAATCGTTTATTTATCGCTTTAACCGGCGTCTGCGCATCCACTGGGACTGATATAGGCGGAGAACCAGCGCCCTCGAGGCACTTTATTTTTTGTCGGAAAAATGATATTTTCATGGGCTATAGGCTTACTGTTTTTTCAATTTTGGGCCAAAAATTATTCCTTGCCTAATCGTTTATTTATCGCTTTAAACGGCGTCTGCGCATCCACTGGGACTGATATAGGCAGAGAACCAGCGCCCTCGAGGCACTTTATTTTTTGTCGGAAAAATGATATTTTCATGGGCTATAGGCTTACTGTTTTTTCAATTTTGGGCCAAAAATTATTCCTTGCCTAATCGTTTATTTATCGCTTTAACAGCGTCTGCGCATCCACTGGGACTAATATAGGCGGAGAACCAGCGCCCTCGAGGCACTTTATTTTTTGTCGGAAAAATGATATTTTCATGGGCTATAGGCTTACTGTTTTTTCAATTTTGGGCCAAAAATTATTCCTTGCCTAATCGTTTATTTATCGCTTTAACAGCGTCTGCGCATCCACTGGGACTAATATAGGCGGAGAACCAGCGCCCTCGAGGCACTTTATTTTTTGTCGGAAAAATTATATTTTCATGGGCTATAGGCTTACTGTTTTTTCAATTTTGGGCCAAAAATTATTCCTTGCCTAATCGTTTATTTATCGCTTTAACAGCGTCTGCGCATCCACTGGGACTAATATAGGCGGAGAACCAGCGCCCTCGAGGCACTTTATTTTTTGTCGGAAAAATTATATTTTCATGGGCTATAGGCTTACTGTTTTTTCAATTTTGGGGCAAAAATGATTCCTTGCCTAATCGTTTATTTATCGCTTTAAACGGCGTCTGCGCATCCACTGGGACTGATATAGGCGGAGAACCAGCGCCCACGAGACACTTTATTTCTTGTCGGAAAAATTATATTTTCATGGGCTATAGGCTTACTGTTTTTTCAATTTTGGGCCAAAAATTATTCCTTGCCTAATCGTTTATTTATCGCTTTAAACGGCGTCTGCGCATCCACTGGGACTGATATAGGCGGAGAACCAGCGCCCTCGAGGCACTTTATTTTTTGTCGGAAAAATTATATTTTCATGGGCTATAGGCTTACTGTTTTTTCAATTTTGGGCCAAAAATTATTCCTTGCCTAATCGTTTATTTATCGCTTTAAACGGCGTCTGCGCATCCACTGGGACTGATATAGGCGGAGAACCAGCGCCCTCGAGGCACTTTATTTTTTGTCGGAAAAATGATATTTTCATGGGCTATAGGCTTACTGTTTTTTCAATTTTGGGCCAAAAATTATTCCTTGCCTAATCGTTTATTTATCGCTTTAAACGGCGTCTGCGCATCCACTGGGACTGATATAGGCGGAGAACCAGCGCCCACGAGACACTTTATTTCTTGTCGGAAAAATTATATTTGCATGGGCTATAGGCTTACTGTTTTTTCAATTTTGGGCCAAAAATTATTCCTTGCCTAATCGTTTATTTATCGCTTTAAACGGCGTCTGCGCATCCACTGGGACTGATATAGGCGGAGAACCAGCGCCCTCGAGGCACTTTATTTTTTGTCGGAAAAATGATATTTTCATGGGCTATAGGCTTACTGTTTTTTCAATTTTGGGCCAAAAATTATTCCTTGCCTAATATAATAACGAAAGTTTCATGAGCTACTTACTGTTTCACGGGCTTACTGCTTTTTCAATTTTTTCGGGGAATTTATTTTCTGCCTATTCACTCATTTACCGCCTAAATAGTAGTCAGTGCGTGCGGGGGGAGTCATCTCTGCGAATAATTGGCACTTCCGAGTAAATTTATTTTACCTCTCTGAAACGATATTTCCACGGGCTTATTGTTTTCTCACTTTTTTCGAGAATATTATTCTATGCCTATTCGCATATTTATTGCCTAAATTTGCGGGGGGAGTCCTCTCTGCGAATAATCTGCGCTTTCGACAGACAGACAATGAACTTTATTTACACGTTCCTGCGAAGCTTTGCTCTAGGTCAGAGCTGCGGGCCGATCCCACGTGGGGACTGGTGGGCCGAGCCTAAGCGCCGCATCGTGGGCTCTCCGGACAGCTCAAGCTTGGCGTGAAAGTTCCGAGCTCTGGATTGCAGAGCTCCATTCTTCTTCCGTGATGCGATTGGGTCCCTGCAATGAGGGGCATTGCCAGAATATCTGTGCGAGATTGCTAGCTGCGCCACAGTCGGGGCATGTTGAGCTAAAAGCCTCTAGAGTGATCGTGTGGAAAAGCACCATCTTTGGATAGCACTTAGTCCGAAGCATGCGTAATGTGGACGCCAGAGGTCTAGCCAGTTTGCAATGAGAGGGAGGAGAAGTCCTCCTACCAAGGTGATAGTGCGTATTGATTTCGCTGAAATTAGTGAGATGCACTTCCGAGTAATCTTATTTTGCCTTTCTGAAATGATATTTTAATTTTTTTATTGATTTGACAAAATTATTCTGCGCTTATTTGGCAAGTGCATTAGCGTGGGGACGGATGTATCCGCCGAACCAGCGCTTTCCATAGAAGTGGGTGGACTTGGCTGCTCTGAAATTGTAATGGGCTGTAGGCTTACCTTTTTCTTTCGGGTAAGGCATGTCTCTGTATATCGTTTATTAATCGCTTCAATCGACGTCAGTTCGTGCATAAACATGTAGAGTGATGTATCCGCCGAATCAGCTCTTTCCAGAGATGTGGGTGCACTTCTCTATGCCGACATTGTAATGGGCTATAGGCTTACCTTTTTCATTCGGAAAGGCCCATCTTTGCATATGCGTTTATTCATCGCGGAAATCAACTTCAGCAAGTGCATAAACATGGAGTGTGTGTGAGAGAGAGAATAAACATTTTTATTTGGTGAATGCAGCTTTGGAGAGGCGTCCTCATTCCAGAACGCCTTGAGCTCGGGCCGCGTTCTGGGCCCTCGCAATCAGCCGTTGCTGATCCTCGAGGTCGGTGCTGGCCAAGGCTCTCTCCCAAAGCTCGTTGGCGTGGAAAGAGTTAAGATGGCGAGTGATGTATCCGGCGAATCAGGGATTTCCTGAGTTATGGGTGCACTTTGCTATGCTGACATTAATTGTAATGGGCTATAGGCTTACCTTTTTCATTCGGAAAAGCCGATCTGTGAATATGCGTTTATTCATCGCGTAAATCGACTTCAGCAAGTTCATTAGCATGGAGAGTGATGTATCCGCCTAATCGACGCTTTCCAGAGAAGTGGTTGGGCCTGGCTGCGCTGACATTGTAATGAGCTTTAGACTTATCTTTTTTCTATCGGAAAAAACCAATCTGCTCACATCCGTTTATTCATCACGTAAATCGACGTCAGCAAGTGCATTAGCTTGAATAGTGAGGCATCGGCCTAACCCGCGCTTTCCTCATAAGTGGGTGGACCTGGCTGTGCTGACCTTGTAATGGGCTACAGACTTACCTTTTTTCTTCCGGAAAAACCAGTGTGTTCAAAGCCGTTTATTCGTCGCGTAAATCGACGTCATCAAGCGTTTTGCTGCGGAGCGAAGAACTCGCTCCCAATGTCTGTCGTACGCGATCCAACCCAGTTTTATTCTTCTGTGAATTTACTTCTCATGATCAAGGTTTCCTGTGATTAATTGATCTAGGTAAACGTACTCCTTCACAGGCTCTAGAGGCCGACTGGCGATCCTGCACTCTTGTTCCTTTGCCCGGCTATTTATCATTATCTTTGTCTTCTCCATATTGATCTTCAATCCCACTCTTACACTCTCTCTGTTAAGGTCCTCAATCATTTGTTGTAACTCGTCTGGATTGTTGCTGAATAGAAAAATGTCATCGGCAAACCGAAGGTTGCTGAGATATTCCCCGTCGATCTTTCGTCCTAAGCCTTCCCAGTTTAATAGCTTGAATACTTCTTCCAAGCATGTAGTGAATAACATTGGAGAGATTGTGTCTCCCTGTCTGACCCCCTTCTTGATAAGTATCTTCCTGCTGTTCTTGTATAGAATTAACGTAGCTGTAGAACCTCCGTAGATATTTTCCAAGGTATCTACATAAGCGTTCTGTACTCTTTGATTACATAATGCCTCTATGACAGCTGGTATCTCTACTGAATCAAATGTCTTTTCGTAATCTATGAAAGCCATATAGAGAGGATGATTGTACTCTGCGGATTTCTCCATTACCTGATTGATGACATGGATGAGATCTGTTGTAGAGTATCCCATTCTGAAGCCAGCCTGTTCCCTTGGTTGACTAAAGTCCAGTTTTGCCGTTACAATATTGGAGCTTATTTTGGTAAATTTTTTACATAATACTAGGAGTAAGCTAATGAGCCTATAATTTTTCAATTCTTTAACGTCTCCCTTTTTGTGGATTAGTATAATGTTTGCATTCTTCCAGTTTTCTTGGACCCTTGCAGTCGTTAGACACTTCGTATAAAAAGCCTCCAGTTTTCCATGGATTATGTCTCCTCCATCTTTGATTAAATCTACTGTTATTCCATCTTATTCTGCCACTCTTCCTCGTTTCATGTCTTGCAAGCCCTTCTGACCTCATCACTAGTTACAGAAGGAGTTTCTGTATCCTGTTCATTACTATTTCCAATTGAGGTATCCAGACTCCTCTGGGTACTGTACAGGTCAGTATAGAATTCTTCCGCTGCTTTTACTATATCTTCGAGATTGCTGATGATATTTCCCTGCCTGTCTTTTAGTGCATGCATCTTGGTTTGTCCTATGCCAAGTTTCTTTCGCAATGAATTCAGGCTGTGTCCATTCTTTATGGCTTCTTCAGTCTTTCTCGCGTTATAGTTTCGAATATCACTTATTTTCGCCTTGTTGATCAGTTTTGACAATTCGGCGAATTCTATCTTATCTCTTGAGTTGGATAGTTTCATTTCTTTGTAGTTTCATTATTGGGTCCTTTGTTACTTGGGAGAGCTTGCCTACTGGTTACTTTGATGCCTTGCATCCCACTTCAATTGCTGCCTCTGAAGCCAGTTACGGTTTCATTCATTCGTTCTATGTCATGCTCATCTCTCTGTTCTAAGGCTGCATATTTGTTTGCAAGTACCAGCCTGAATTTGTCTGCTTTTATCCACACTACCTCTAGGCTGACCTGTTTCTTCTTGACCAATTTTGCTCTTTCTCTCTTCAAATTGAGGTGATCGAAGCCTTCACTAACCTATGGTCACTGCACTTAACCCTACCTACCACTTCTACGTCCTGCACTATGCTGGGATCAGCAGAAAGTATGAAGTCAATTTCATTGCTTGTTTCACCATTAGGGCTTTTCCAGGTCCACTTTCTGTTGCTTCGCTTCATGAAAAAGGTGTTCATTCTTCGAAGCTTATTCCTTTCGGCGAATTCTACCAGCATCTCTACTCTAGCGTTTCTAGAATCGACGCCGTAGTTGCCAATTGCTTGTTCACCAGCCTACTTTCCCCCCACTTTTGCACTGAAGTCGCCCATTACTACAATATACTGAGTTTGCACTTTTCACATCACTAATTCAACATCTTCATAAAACTGGTTCACTTCTTCATCATCGTAGCTGGATGTTGGAGCGTAGGCTTGTACTACCTTTGATCTATACCTCTTAATAAGTTTGATTACGACTACAGCTACCCTCTCATTAATACGGTGGAATTCGTCAATGTTTCCCGCTATGTCCTTATAGATTAGGAATCCTGCCCCGCATTGCTTCTTATCTAGGAGACCTCTATAGCAGAGGACAATGTCCGTTATTCAGCAATGTATAAGCCTCACCAGTTCTTATCTCACTAAAGCCGATGACATCCCAAACAATGTCTGATAGTTCCTCAAAGAGTCCTGCTAAGCTAGCCTCACTCGAGAGGGTTCGGGTGTTAAACAACGGCCGCTCGATGAAAACCTGTGCGTTTTGACCGAGCGGCCGTGGTTAAACGTTGCAAGGGTCAGTTTCCATTGGCGGCCTCTCCAGACCCACAGATTCTTAGCACCCTCTTCTGCGTTACAGGTATGACCACCGCCTTTAAGTAGTTAAATGTTCTTAAATGCGCGCGCAAAAGGCAATGTGGCGCCATCTACTCAATGGCACCGTAAGATTTGTTGCGCACATCCCGGAGGCTTCGGATAACAGCAGGCGAAGGGTGACGTTGCCACTTTCCTTCATTTCCTTCATAAGTGCGGCGGTGTACGAGCGCTCTCGCGACGGGCCCGTGACCTTGTTCAGTGTCACGTGGCCTTTCAGATAAGTGTGCCGGCGCCGCAACATACGCGAGCACGTTCGCTCCGTACGCTGCTGGCATGTAGCACGCGAGGAAACAGCTGGCGAGGCCGGCGTCATCTGACTTGACAACGCGCGAGTTTCCTGCCTGCTGATTGCTAGCTTCGATTTGGCTTGTGGCGATATGCGTAAAGCAGCTATTAAGACTGTTTCTCCCCTGGAGCGGGTATCACGCAGATACTGGTATACGGAAACTTCGCGAGCGGCGAGGCAAATGCGCCTCGGAAGCTTGGCGAGAAGCGGCGGCGCGCTTCCGCAAAACGCGATTGTCTGGCACCACGTCTGGCACGTTCCTGTATGACGTAGCTTCTCGCTGACGCAAGGGGGCGCTCTCACAAGCGCTATGTTAAGCGTGACAGCGCTTACCGTGAGAGTGCTATCACGGTCACGGTGTTAGAAGCTCAAAAAAAGTTATGGGGTTTTACGTGCCAAAACCACTGTCCGATTATGAGGCACGCCGTAGTAGAGGACTTCGGAAATTTCGACCACCTGGGGTTCTTTAACGTGCACCTCAATATAAGCACACGGGCGTTTCCCATTTCGCCCCCATAGAAATGCGGCCGCCGTGGCGGGGATTCGATCCCGCGACCTCGTGCTCAGCAGCCCAACACCATAGTCACTGAGCAACCACGGCGGATGTGTTAGAAGCTCACAGTACCTGTGATCTTACCTGTGGAGACATTTGCGCGCACAAAAACAGGACGTCGAACGAAGAAGGGACCTTCTTCGTTCGACGTCCTGTTTTTGTGCGCGCAAAAGTCTCCAAAGAACCATGTACAACCAACTCGCCCAAAACGTAACGCTTCTCTTACCTGTGCTCGCTTTTCTCTAACAGGTAGGCAGTAGAGCGTCAACCTGGCTTTTGCGGGGTTGCCACGTCCACCTGATACAAAGGATCGGCCACATCATCATCATCATCATCATCATCATCATCATCATCATCATCATCATCATCATCGTGAGCGTAAATCTTTAAGAAGCGTGAGTGTCCGCCACGTTAAAGAGTGTTTCCACCTTCTAGAAGCATTGGGATTCAAGGGGCAAGGTTTAATTAGTCAGCAGGCGAGATAAATAATAAGAAGAGAGTGATAGAACCGGAGGCATCGCAAGCGTAGATAAACATCGTACAATACCGTGAGAGAGGATGGCAAAAGGCTAGATACATGTATTAAAACCGAAACAAATCTAGCAGCCAAGGGGACTATTTGTCCACGCCCCGTTTCTAAGGGGACGCCCATAAATACCATCATCATCATCGTGACCTCATGGAGAAATAATGCCCGTAATGCACACTACGGGAGAGCGTGTTTTTCGAGCTGGCCGGCGCGGCCTTTAGTGCAGCAAGGTGATCTATAAATCGGGCAGTTCCGTCGGCGCTCAAATTCCCTCCATCGGGCAATCAAGGTGCTCGTTCGAGTTGCAGGCCGCGCGCCTTGGACGGGAAATAACTGTTCGTACCGTTAACGCGACCGATAGGGCGGAGACTGACTGAAAGTTGATCAAGTTGGCAAGATCGATTCACGGTACCATAAAGCCCGCGTGCAAACACGAACACATGAGGGAACGAAATATGCGTTTCGTTCGTGTTATCGTTTTCACCGTGCCTATCTTTTAATACGATGCCTAAAGCTCCTAAGTAGCATCGAAGTACCGAGCTGCAGAGTTACGGCGGACAAACTACGCAAACAACGAACGCTGCTGTGCTCACCTGTGCTCGCGTCCATGTAGTTTCTCTGCCTTATAAGAGGAAGCTTTAGCTCGGGCCCAACTGCGACGCGGCCTATTCAAATACATGTAAAACGCAGAAATGGTTTTCTGAGGTAACATCTGGATCGATTTTAATGAAATTTATTGCATCTGAGAAAGAAAGTTAAATTCTACTGTTGTAGGCGTAATATTGATTTAAGGCCTGAATTATGTTCGAAGAATTTTAAAGAATTCTCATGTTGGAAACTAAATAGACGCATGAAGTTTATTAACGAATAGCTCTGCATCAAGAACAGATATTGCGGTTCTGTAAACGGGATCCATTAGATCATTCAAGGCGGACAAATTCGATATGTTAATTTCTATCTTACGTGAATCGGTTACGTTCTGCACAAAGTTTCTGCAAAAGCTGTATTTACATATTACAAAATATTTTGAGATTCATGTGTAACATATCAAGTTTGTCCGCTTTAGATGTTCTATGAGGTGCAATTCACAGAATTGTTATATCAGTCACCATTGCTGAGTTACAGAGCTTTAAGCTTGATGGTTTCGTTTTCTGGAAATTTTGATTTTTGCCCGTTTTTAATAAAAAATTGACATTCTAAATCAAAAATTCGAAACCAACAGTCACTAGATTTTGTTTCTCTTTTAGATACGACAAACCTCGTCAAAGTTGGTACTGTGGTTCCCGAAAAAAAAAAAAGAAACCGGTGTTTAGATAGGAGCACCCGAGCTAAAGCTTCCTCTTAACTCTGCAGCTAGCGCTGTATTCCAATTACGCAATTAGATGTAGCTCGAACGCAAGCCTCGTTAGACTACCATCCGGTACTGCAGTGTTTGACATGTCCAGCCATAAAATAATGAAATACGCCTACGAGTGAGTCAATGCCCTGAACCTGCTGGTTAGCAGATGAATAAATGCTATCGCATTTAAAAAGTTGCGGTGACCGAATACTGGACATTTCCAACTTACAGATATAATAATTTCTGCTGTTAGATTTCTCAGATTTAGCTTTCTGTCATTTCGTTCCCTGTTCGTCTCTTACAGTTCGACTGACTTCGCTACTGTTGATGCGACATCAGGTGTGCCCCAAGGCTCCGTTCTTGGGCCGCTTCTTCTTCTATTATATAGAAACGATTTGCCACTTCACTGCTCTTCTAACATCCGTCTCTATGCTGATGACTGAGTTCTATATGAAGTGATTAACTCTTCTAATGATCATTATGGCCTTCAAGAGTCGTTTTCTAGGTTTTACGATTGGTGTAATACTTGGCAAATGAACATTAATTTCAATAAAACCGTTCTGATGTCTTTCTGCAACAAATCTTCCCCCTCCCTTTTTAGTTACTCGTTCAATGGCCGTGCTGTAAATAAGGTTTCTGAGCATAAGTATCCTGGTGTCATTTTTACGCATAACATGTCATGGTCCAAACACATTGATTACATATGCAGTAAAGCACTAAAGAAATAGATTACTTGAGGCGAACGCTAACCCGATCTCCTAAAGACACAAAGTTACTAATGTGTAAATCTCTAATCCGCCCTGTTCTTGATTATGCATCTGTAGTTTGGAGCCCGCATAAGCAGCTAGAGATGAATAAGCTACATGTAATACAGAAAAATGCAGTGCGATTTATATGTCATCGTTACGATCGCGAATTTTCACCCTCTTCAACACTTTCTTCCTTAAACCTGAACACGCTCTCCTCTCGTCGCCGTGTCGAATAATTAAAATTCTTGCATTGCATTGTCAATTCTTTGGTTAGGCTCTCAAATGGTAATTACATTAACTTCGCGCCAGGACCATCAACGAGAAGACATCATGACCTAAACTTGATACCCTACTACGCACGTACTAGTATGTTCAAATTCAGCTTTTTTCCCCGCTCAATCGAGGACTGGAATTCATTACCTGGGTCCATTCGCTCATGCTCATCGCGAATTTTAGCAACCGCCATCCTAGATGCATAATCGTGCTCACCCATGCCCGGCAGCCTTTGTATAACTTCTTGTGTATTTTGCTCTCATCAGTTGTCTTTCGTAAAAGTTTTCACTTCAGTTTACCGCTGTATACTCCAATGCATTTTCTGCACCTTTTCTCAGCCCACTCCTGCTATAGCGCAAATTGCGCTGAAGTATGTATAAATAAAATAAAAATAAAATAAAAAAATTATTAATGTTCCCCTGTATAATACCCTTCCACAGCAACAGCTTGTGCGCAGAATACAAGCGCGCACCCTAGTGTTGATTTCGAGAGCAGCTCTTAGGCGCGCGTTCCTGCGTTGAGCGTCGGTGTGCCTCGTCGGCGTAACCGAGCAAACGCGGAGCGCAGCGGAGAATGAAAGAAGAGGATATCGAAGAGAGCGCGAGTATGAGCAGCGCGGAAGAGGAGGAGGGAAAGTAAGAGACTGATAGCGGAAAGGAGGAACGTATGGTGAAAGAGCGAATAGAGAAGAAGATGACTGCGATAGCGAGAAGAGCGCGAGGAGAAAAGCGGAGGAAGCCACTTTGAAGCACCAGCAGATGGCGCTCACGTCCGCGCATCCGAGAGAGGCTGAAATAATCTCATGGGTAGCGGCAATGGAAAAGAAACCTGCCATGAGTAACTACTTAAGAGGAAAAAACGAAATCAGGAAAGAAACAATTTATGATAACTCAAAGGGAAGCTCCTTGAAGCGAGATCGGGATGCCTTAGAACACGCACCTATAAAGCGAAATAATAAGGAAGGAGAAGTATGCGCTTGCTGCGGTAAAGCTAGGGAAACGATGGAGCTTGTTTTATTAGAATCTGAATACATGTGCCCAGTGGTCGATTTAGGCACCACTGGCCTCCTTGAAGCCTTTGGTTTCAGCGATAGCAGTGTAAAAGTAAACATGTCCGCAATAGAGATCAGTAAGAGGCGATTGGAAGATTGGTGGAAGAAAAGTAGGGAAACGACAAAAAACGGAGACGTGTACAATAGCAAAGCTCGCAACGGGGGGTCGGAAAATTTGGTTGTGGGAATTCATAGTGGTTTCTTTCTTTTTTTTTTTCTTTCTTAACTTAGGTAGGACGTTAGGCAGTATCATAGGAAGAGCTTGGTGGCGCAACCCACCACCCCGTACCAAAGGGGACGCTTATAAGATCCGTCCGTCCATCCATCCATCCATCCATCCATCCATCCATCCAGATATCCAGCCATCCGACACATCTTCGACAGCGGCGGTGCCGGCTGAAAAGCCAGAAAGCTCGCCTTAGCGCTCAGCATTCGCCGCAAGCATTTCCCGGTAAAGATTGCGGCCGAATAAGCTGCAGTTGCTGGGAAGCGGCAACTGTGTGGCCGTTCTGTACATAGCGCCGCGAGTTGCGGCTATGCACTTCGGTGCGGTGATCGATGCGATGCCTCTATATATCGCGAAATGAAAACACGTATAGAGCTGCGCTAAAATTTCGCATTAGGAAGTGTCGCAATCATAGATGAATTTTTTTTCTATCATTGGTGAAATAATTTTTTAACCTTTTCTTCGACTAAAGCGTTCAACTGATAGTTGGTGCTCGTGCCGTGTGGTTCTGTCGTTTAGTCTTTCTGTAGTTCTCTTCGCGCTGAAAAGTTATTGATAAGTGGAATGACATTCCACCTCTAACGCAAAGTTTGACGCCGCTTATCTCAAAACTGGTGCTACAGTTTTCACGTTCGTACCATGTGGATGTGCTTCGAGAATTCAATGGCTTCAATCCGTAATTCAAATATGTGCCCTAAAGTATTTAATTTAAAAGGTTTAGTAGTTTTATATATATATACATACATACATACATACATACATACATATATATATATACACATACATACATACATATATATATACACATACATACATACATATATATATATATACACATACATGCATATATATATATATACACATACATACATACATATATATATATATATACACATATATATATATATATATATATATATCGGCTTACGGCTGCACTGTAGTATATGTTTCTACTACGCTAACAAAGTCAGCAAATATCGACACCAGCACCTCGCCTAGCTGCCTCTTATCCTTATCTGGTATTGCAGATTGCGGGCGCTATGGCCGAAGATCAGGAGGGCCTCGATGAGATCAAGGCAATCATCAAAGCCAAGAAGCAGAATATGGGTGAGTGCGCCATCGTGATCGTCATAAGCCTGATTAAGTTCGCTGCAGAAGCCTCTTTCGGAGATTTCCACGTGTGCTTTTGTACTGAGTCAACCGAATCCACAATATACCAGAGAATTCATTCATTCATTGAGTTTTATTTAATTTCACTTCCTTTCAACGAAACAGGAAGCCGGTAGCTTAGCAGGGACTTTAATCGATGCTTTAGCCGAGACAACACTAAAGGAGAAGTGCCGCGAAACTAGAGTCGCACGGCACTTTGTCCTATTTCGCAGGCTGTTTCAGGCTTGGAAAAACTTTAGTGTAGCACGTATTGAGCAACAGAAACCTGGATCGGGAATTTTTCAGGGTGGTCTACACTTTTCTCATTGGCACTTTTATTTGAATATGATATTTGATGAGTCGATTAAACAATAAGTAATTATGTAATTAGGTGAAATACAATCTCCATGCGAAGGCAAGCAGCGTTACCTTGGTTTTGTCCAGCTACGTGGCACTTGCATATATTAAAATTTTGGTTTCAAGCTATAAGTGGGACACCCAGTATACATATACCTAAGGTTCTCGAAAGACAGGACACCATATATTCAGTAACAGCCAAAGAATTCAGAACAAGCTCCGCCCACAAAAGCACACTGCACCTGCCCACTGGACCTCCACGCTATAAAACGTAGTTCCTGAGAGACGCCGATATTGAAAGAAGCTCACCTACGCAGTGATGTCACGGAAAGGGGCGAATGGAACTGAATGGGCGCAACTATGCAAACTTTCATACGAGTGCGCAGCCGTCAGAACAATCAAGAGACAGCTACAGCGGCTTAATTTTGAAACGGCTGTAAAAGGAGCACACATCGAAACCACTCAAGGCACCCCAAGCAGGAATCGGACTGAGTATGATTATCATTGCAGCTTGACTGAATGCTTAGGCCGTCTTCGCTTTCGGCCGAGTGGCACAAGTGGTATCTTGCCACCTGCCTATTCTAATAATTGTGTCAGCCACGCTTTTTTACATAAATAATATGTACACGTGCCAATTAAGTTTCCCTGGGAATGAAATTGAACCGCAAGTCCTTCAGCCTCTGGAAGATCTTAAATCCATGGCCAACATATTTATTCCAGAGACAGGCGTTTCTTCAGGCCCTCCAAGGATTTCTAGAAGCGAGCGACGTTGTCGAAAACTATTGCGTAGGGTATTTATCTGTAATAATATTACTCTGTGTGTTTAATCTGGGGCCCATTCAGTGCTTGGATTCATGTGCCTTCGCTTGTAACCTACTACACGTTTTCTTCTGTGCCCTGACTTTAGCGTAGTGATGTGACTGGACTGGCATCTGTATGTCGAAAGGAGTAGCTGACGCCAATTAAAGGCGCCATCATCTAAGCATCATATAATAGCAAAACAATATTCTTTATTTTCTTTCTTTTAAATGCGGGTACCATAACCGTGGCGCTCGCGCTTTGCAGCCTTCCTGGCAAGGACGAGCTGCTGTTCAACTTGCCAGCTGACAAGATGGAGCTTGGCATGGGTACACAGCGTGCGAGATTGCAAGTTTTCAACTGTGGCTTACCACAGCTTCCGAGATCGGGAGGTGCTCCAATCTCGGAGGCCCGAGGCCTCGTTGGGGATTTGGTTTTTTCTTTTTTTTTTTTACTAACTGGCTAGTTTCAAAGGGGCACTAAAGCACCAATCCTTCCGTATGCAGTACACCTGCTTATAATACTTCCTTTATGGAAATTAGGTGCTAATCTGTACGGTATTTGTATTCATACCACGAAATTTATAGGGAAAGCATAGATGAAGATATCAACAAATAAATCAATCAAGGAAATTTATTTTCACGATAACAGAAAATTTAATTTACGAATAATCAAACATATAATGTGATCTCAAACAATTTTTACACACTCGCAGATTTGTACTACAGTATACGCACTGCTAGTGCATGCGCCCAAGTAATATGGCGATTACGACACGTATTTCTAGGGAAAATGTATTGTGAACGGTGGAATGTGAAATGCAATTTAAAGACATGCGTATAACATAAGGATAATAAAAAATAAAATACAAAGCACCACGAAACACTAATATAAAAGAAGGCATGATTAAACTTTCACAGAAATAATGCTCTTAATTCTTCTTTAAGGAATGAAATGTCTGTTTTTAGCGAGTCACGGTAGTTTAATGTCGTTGGCAAGATATGGCGTATTGCGGTGCACTGCGCACTGCGTGCGTGGAAATGGAAAGTGCCAAGGCGATTGATATCGGAAACGATAAGGAAAGGCGTTTCGAAAAATGATTTGCCGAAGACTGCCTTTCTGTAAGTGCATAGTAGTTTGTAATTATACAATTCTGCTATATTAACGGTCCTATACTCCTTCTTTAAAAGAGAAGCGGTGTGTTCTATACTGGCGGACAACTTTCTATGTATGAAGGGAAAGCTACACAGATGGAGCTTCTGCATATGTGTTACCGCGCCAAGTAGTCCGCCAGAGTGTGACAGTGCTTCTGATTGCTCGGAGCAGACGGTGAATCGACGCAGCTTCCACGTGCGGCGGTTTCGCGTTTGCCCAGACGCGGAAGGCAAAGGCCGCAAGATAAGCAAACTTTTACATTCAATGGTGCGTTTTGTCTTGCTTAACTGTTGCTAATAAGGTGTTTGTTTTCTCTCCCCCAGCTTAAGCTATTGTGGATGAAACTGCGGGACTATTTTCAGAAGCGCCCTCACTTGTACGCGCTTTGCCTCCGTAGCTTTCCCTTAATAGTCAGAGAGTTGTCCGCGAGTGTAGAAAGGAAGCATTTGAAATTACCCGAACCACTTTTTTCCGTAACATGCTCAGTTTGGATATATTAAGCGCTGTAGTTTTACCCCATACCAGCAGGCAATAACATAAATGAGAGTTAAGGGCATCGTATAGTTATTGCAACTGTTAGCGTATGTAGATGGCGATTTATTAATTCTACACACTTACCTAATTATGACGTTACCATTTTTACTCGGTCATTCCATGACATGTGATCAGAGAAGATGTCAGGTATCTTAACCCATTTCTCAATACGGACAGTGTATGGACCTAGGGTAATGTTCTCTGGTACCATAGTGTTCCAGGCCCACGATATACAATACAATCAGTTTTTGTTTCGGTCAATATTAGGTTGTTCGCTGTGCACCACCCATCAAGATTTCAGCATAATGTACTGGCTTCGGTTTGAATGCTTGAACAATCTTTTCCAATCATCGGCGTAAATGGTAAACTGACAGTTCATGTTTATTTTCATTATATCACTTATACAGGGTGTTTCAGCTAACTCTCAGCTAACTTTTCAGCAAGCGTTTTAATATATGCCAATGCACTCTAGGACGACGCGACCAAATGCATGTTGCTCACTTTTGTATGTAATGTGTCACGCTATTTTTTGTATTTTGCTTAATTGGATAATTAGTCAAGATTAATTAACCAACTCCTGAAGCAACGAAGCTACCAAAAAAATTCCAATTAGACAATTGCAGAGCGGTTTGCAAAACGTCCGAATAAACGGTTTCTGTCTTTCTATCTATTAAGTATTAGTGTTTTTAAGCTTACTGCGGATACCCGCGAAATAAAGAAATACAATAAATATAAGAAATACAAAAAAATGTAAGAAATACAAAAAGCACAAAATACAAATGCACTGCTCCCAAGCGTTCCGCGCCCATACAAACATCGCATTTAGCCGGGTGTGCTACCGCTGCATGCGTCTGCTTATCGCTATCACTAAGCGCCGTGAGGGAAGCACATCGCTGGCGTAAATAGCACAGTCAACGCCTTCGTCATTGCCCTGTCGCCTTTTAAGCAGCAGCACGCCCTGCTAGATGCTATGTTCGTTTGTACGCGGACAGTTTGGGAGCGCTGCAATCACGGTGCGCAAGCGGGTATGTCACGTGCCATTTTTTGTATTTCGCGGGAATCCGCGGTAAGCGGAAAAACACTAATACCCAATTAACAGATATAGAATTAGAAACTGCCTAATCGGACGTTTTTCAAAGCGCTCTGCGATTTTCTAATTGGAATTTTTTTTGCCTAACTTCCTTGCTTCAGAAGTTGGTTAACTAATCTTCACTAGGTATCTAATTAAGCAAAATACAAAAAATAGCGTGACGCACTACATACAAAAGTGAGCAACATGCATTTGGTCGCGTCGTCTTGAAGTGCGTGGGCATATTTTAAAACTCTGGCTAAAGTTAGCTGAATCACCCTGTACAAAGAAAGAAATGAATGGGCCCTAATATACTCCCTTGTGGCACTCCCGCAGCAATTCGTCCCAAACGTGATTTGCACGTACCTATTTTGATATATAGTCTTTCGTCTGGGTAAAAGCGAAGACGTTGCGACTGAACTCCCCGAAATCGGTATAGTTCGATTTTTTTCAGTAATATCGCGTGATTGACACGATCGAAGGTTTTGCTAAAATCTAGATACATTCCTAGCGTCAACGTCTTACTTTCGATGTTCTCGAATATAATCTCTTTCTGAAATAGGAGCGCGTCTTCTGAGGCGCGGTCTTTTCTGAATCCAAATTGACCGTTCGTTTGAAGGTAAATTTGTTTTACTGAAGTTGTCGATGCGGGCACTAATAATCTTCTCAAAGCCTTTCCAAAAAACCTGGCAAAATTAAGAGAAGCGGTAGTTAGAAAAGCTGTTCTTGAAACCTCCTTGATGTATTTGATTACTGATTACTGCCACTCGATCTAGCTACTCGCATATTAGTTGGAGAAACACCACTCTAAATAGATCTGTTAAATATGTGTGTAATCGCAGGGGCGATCAAATCGAGTACATACTTAACAGGCTTAATTGTTATTCCACCTACGTCGCAACCATGACTGTGTTTAAGGCCCGCAAAAAGAGTTGTAACCTCATAAATAGAAGTAGGCTGAAAAAATGAAAGCTGTGGTAATCTTGGAATATCGATGGAAGTAACCAAGGGAGCAGCAGTGCTTCCTATCTCTGCGAAGTCATTAAAACTGTTCTTAAGTTGTTTCTCGCTTAGTGAAACGTTATAAACTACCATGCAGTCGACAGCGTCTGACACTGGCTTTTTATTCAATAGGTTATTTATTTTTTTTTCCATACAATGTCACTTTTCCTATGATTTAGAAATGGCTCTGTTCAAGTTGTTCCTAAATGATTTGAATTCTCGCACGATTTCGTTGTCGCGAGTCTTAATGAAGGCCTCAAACCCCCTGTTTTTCACGTTGATAAGTTTTGCTAATTCTCGAGTGACACATGGTTTGCGAGCTTTCTTAAAGCCATAGTAGGTTTTCGCAGGAAAGCACGCGTAATAACATTGTTTAAATATTTGCAAGAACTTATCGTAGGTAGCGTTCACGACTGTAGGAGCCGTTACCTCACTCCAATCAATAAAGATCAGTGTTTGTCTATAAAGACCTCGAGTGCGCGCATTGATATATTGCGACATAATATTTTTCTTTCGATTCGTTTTTTAAGCGTTTCCTGTCTATCATGCATTGAAACAGTAGGCACATGATTGCTTAGATCAGAGGTTATAACACGAGAAATTACATTTTCAGCTACCAAGTTTGTGATGAACAGGTCAAACAAATATGTCGTTGTAGTGGTAACACGGGATGGGGCAATATTTTCATTGCAAAATCCATCACATGGCAATGTAAGTAGTAAAGAAAAGGTAGTTCGATTCATTTATAATACATATGGGCGTACTTCAATTACTGACCTCTGATTTCGGAGCGGCTCGCCTTCTATAAATGATAGAAATCGTATATGTCGTTTAAAATTCATTTTCCAGCTAATAAATGGTCTCTACAACATCGACACGTCTCACTTTCTCATCTATACGACAGGTTACGCTACCAGACACCGACACTCGCTAGCTGTAACTGCATTTCTTACACGTGTCAACTGCTTCAAATATTCATAGTTTTCTTAGTATCATAGTAAATTGGAATAAGCTGGCCGATAAAACTAACACTCGTCGCTTTTCGAGACATATCTTTTACGAAAAGCATTCTGCGCTTGACGAGAGTGTTTTGATGTCACTGTTTGACTGTACGATTTGAAAATTGCTGAACTACGTTGTTGACTTGTCTTGTTTCTTGTTGATTGTTCTTTCATTTAGCGCTTGTGTGAAGAAACTAGAGCGCAATTTCCCATTGTATTATATTTATTCTGTACTTATTCCGTGTACCACGCTGATAAGATCTTGTATAAGATCGCAGTACTTATAAATAAAAAAAAATGTCAATAGCAGGCCCGAGATTCTCGAGACATCAATGTTCAAATCGCCACCTATTGTTAGGACATAGCCATTATTGTTCCCGAAAGGGTGCTTCCACATGTCGGTTTATAGATAACACGAAACATTTGAGTGGCCTTCTATAAGGCATAGGATTTCGTAATTGTCTGTGACAACTGTGTAGTCATGAACTGATTGAAAACCCGAGAAATTTCTTTGCAAGACCAAGCGACCGCCTCTGCTGCCCTGCCGATTTAAAAAGTGGTTATTGGGGGCGAGGACTTACGGAGTCGATGGATGAATGGATGTTATGAGCGTCCCCTTTGGAACGGGGCAGTGGGTTGCGCCACCAAGCTCTTGCTATTATACTGCCTAATGTCCTACCTAGGTTAAACAAGAAAAAAAGAAAAAATAACACTGTGAATTCCCACAACCGAATTTTCTGATCCCCTATTGTGCACTTCGCTTTTGTACGTCTCCGTTTCTTTTTGTCGTTTCCCTACTTTTCTTCCATCAATCCTCTAATCGCCTCTTACTAATCCTTATTGCGGACATGTTTACTTTTCCACAGCTCTCGCTGAACCCAAGGGCTTCGAGGAGGACAGTGGTGCCTAAATCGACCGCTAGATAGACGTCTTCACATTCTAATAAAACATACTCCATAGTTTCCCTAACTTTACCAGAGTCGCCAGCTGTCGGAAGCGCCCCCTTGCGTAGTATGAGGTATAACGCGCGGCGCGCTCCTCCTAGGTTTGGCTTGCGGCGCTCAATAAAAACACCAAGCGGCAGCCCCCCTCGACATTTCTGTAAGTACTCTCAAAACGAGGGAAGTCCTTTACTGTCAAAATAATAATCTCGTGCCGTGAGCTTTAGGCCGCAGCATGTGAGCGTTTGACAGTACACAAGAAACCATTGTTGCGTGGACACTATCAGAGCTGTTGAAAAATAATATCGTTATATAGAGACTTCGACGCCTACGGCGTCTGTGATGTGCCATCGCGACGAATCAATATTTTTTTTTCTCCTAAATTCCCGGACGTTTCAGAATTATTTCTCAAGTTCCTCGCACTGTATGTTTATCGGTCTTCTCAGCGTGATTTCCCGCTGCTTCTTTTTCGTAATAAAGTACATTAATTATCACACAAACATGACCATATGTCATCCCTTATATTAATGTGCATCTTGCCGCTCCCTTTCCTTTCCAATGAACTTGCCAGTACGTAGCATCAGCAAGTTCATAGACCAAAGCGTCAAGACATTAGCCGGGCAGCGGGCGTAGACGTGCATATCAGTGCGCGTTTTCTGCTACTCACCGAACATCGCAGTCCCGAAGCCGTAGCAGGAATCTTACTCGCAGCTGTACTTGCTGCATAACCGAGTTGCAGCCGATGGCTGTTTGCCGGTTCAAAGTTTCGCAAGCCAAGCTTCACGCAGCTTCTTGTCTTGCGGCTACGTGTGAATAAGGCTGACACCGGGCTCCGTTGCTTACGTCTGGCACTGCGGCATCGAGCAGTAGCCTACCATGCTGCACACCTCCAAAGGCAGCCACTGCCTATTACAGTGATTTCAAATGTTGTCAAGCAGACACCCAAGGCAGGAAAGCCTCACCACTTAATCAGAACCGCAGCGCAGGTGGGACTTTAAACTTTCGTTTTCAGCTCGCTTCAACGCTTCCGAAGCAGCCGACGCGGCCGCTGTGTGTGTCCACGTGATCCCTCATGCCACGTCACACCGACGGTGGCGCCATCTTCTGCAGTGGTGGAGCTCGCCCCCAATACCCTCGAATCACAAGATGCTCAGAGTCGTCATTATACGAGGTTTCGGTAAACATAGCTGTATCAAAAACAGTGTTACAAGACTCTATGTATATCATTATCTAACCCTTTTTTGAGCTGACAGATCGAGTGTTAATGTACAAAAGCTTAAGTCATTTATTTATATTTATTACTGAAGTAATTTGCGCAATGTGCCCTGGAGGAATTGTGCAGTTAGTCACGATTCGATACAGCAGCGACGCTCAAATCCTCACGCGATGCATCCGTGGTGATCTTGCCGAGATCACTTTCGCATTGAATTCACAGGACAGGTGACGTGTCAGCGCGACGTGCGAAAATGGATCCATTTTTGGACCATGCGTATTTCCACCAGCATTCTCGCTTGCGCGCAGTCGCCTTTCCTAGAAGTGTTTTTCAGGTACGGGCAGAGGCGTTCGTTTATCTAAATTGGTAGGTCTTGAAGTGGTTCTAGCGATGAAGTCAGACCAAGATCAGTGTTAGTCCATCGTTTCTTTCGTGTTTTTTCTTCACTTAGTCACGCTTGTTCCGCCTTTGAAACTGCACAAGGATGTTAGTGTTTGTTTGTTTATTTTTTTTGTCTTCGCTTTCACTCTCTGGCATACATCTACATCAGTACTTGGGATAGCTTCGTCAACAGCATCGCCTATCTTCTTCAGGAGATCAGCAGTGGTTTCGTTGGAACTTTGCAACACTCCTGTGATTTAAAAATTTATATTTCGCAGATATTGTTCAGCTTTCACCATGTTCGCTTGGCATTCACCAAGGTCTCTTTCCAGCATGTTTACTCTCGGCCGAAGTGCCTGGTATTGTTTTGTCAAGGTATTATTTTCAGCGAGAGCACGCGGTTGCCTTCTTGAAAGCTTTTACTGATGAATGTCATACTTTTCTGGATCTCATCTAGCTTCCCATGAGCTTTATGTTCTTCCGTGCGCCTGTTTCTTTCGATTGCTGTTTTAAATTCTGGTTTGAACTCTTCCTCGAAGTTCTGAAGAAACATGACTAATCCTTGAACATACTAATTAGAGAGCAGCGCTAAGACAACACAAAAATAGTGGTGCCAGCAGTGGCAGCGAGAGAGCACCTAGAACAACCGCCTGACCCGCCGCGGTTGCTTAGCGGCCATGGTGTTGTGCTGCTAAGCACGCGGTCACGGGATCTAATCCCAGTCTTGGCGGCCGCATTTCGATGGGGGTGAAATGCAAAAACGCCCGTGGTTTTAGATTTAGGAGCACGTTAAAGAATTCCGGGTGGCCCAAAATATCTGGAGTCCCCCACTACGGCGTGCCTCATAATCAGATCGTTGTTTTGGCACGTAAAACACCATAATTTTCTTCAACAACCCCCTAAGGCGAAGGCAGAGAGATTTCTCACCTGTAGCATGACGGAAAGCTGATCAGGAACTGTTCGTGCAGTGGCCACCACTGCCGAATGTCGCCTCGGTTAAGCGCGCCAGTTTGTAAAAGTGCAGCAGCGAGCACGTGAAGAGCAGTGACGTCAGGTCAGGAAAGTTGTCTTCTGTGACATGTCAATATAACACGATATCGATCAACAGAGGGTTTTAGATTAGCGGACCCAAGCGGCTTGCGTAAGCAAGAACTAGGGTCTACGGTACTGCGCACGCGCAGACCCTGACGTAGGTGTCTGCGCATGCGCAAACCGTCGCCCCTAGATCTTTCGTATGCGAGCCGTTCGCGTGCCCTAATCTAACTCTCTAATGTGCGCAGTAGTGGGCAACTGGTAGTCCAGCGATGATGACCGTGCCTACCGACAGGCGACTATCGAGGGCCAAGGAAACCGGCAATCGTCCGCTCCGGCGTGCAAGAGCAGGCGCAACGACTTGTTCAGTGTGCCTGTAACACGATGAAACAGTTGATCGGGAACTGCTCGTGCGGCCGCCACCACTGCCGAATCAGATATAGAACGTAGAATATAAAGAATTATTGGATTGCATATCAACGTACGGGAAGCTTCTCAAAAAGGAAGTTGAGCTACATTCGCAAATTACACTTCTGAGACGACCAAAAATGCCAATAGTGCTGCGCCAGAGGCTTTGTAACAAAGGCCGAAAACGATA
This sequence comes from Dermacentor andersoni, assembly GCF_023375885.2. Classification (NCBI taxonomy): domain Eukaryota; kingdom Metazoa; phylum Arthropoda; class Arachnida; order Ixodida; family Ixodidae; genus Dermacentor; species Dermacentor andersoni. The sequence continues at coordinate 120,258,770 of NC_092823.1, read as the reverse complement.
GTCAAATAAGGACGCTGCACACTACAGTTCCACTACTAGATTCCGCGACGTCGTAGATCTGGAGATCCGCGGCGCAGGACTAATTGTTATTCTGTCGATTAAAAAAAAAAAAAAAACATGGATAAGGTTGCATTTCAACGAACCATTGACCGATAAAGTGTTGAACACTCGCTGCGCACTGAAACGGCCCAAACACGTAAAAAAAAAAAACACTTCGCAATTCGTGACGTCACATTAATTGACGTACCGGCGCTACTGTTAGCTCGCGAAATTCAAGAAGGAAAAAGAAAGATAGCTGTTCCTGCGCTTGTAATTAACCTTTGTGCTCCCAATCAAATAAAAAAAAAGAATAATTTTAATACTTTTTTAATACTATACTAATTGAAACTTTCGGCGTAGCTGTTTAGGGTCCCTTAAACGCAGGTGAAGCTATGTTTAGCTGTGTATGCAGCAGTGGGTAGCCGCCAGCTGCAGTAAAAGCTACTGACCATGGTGCGGGACGGCCCGAAAACTGGTGCGCGAGCTCGTAACGCCTAGAGTTACTCCAGTATATTATATTATTACTCTAGTTACTCTGCTATATTCTATAGTAACTCCCGGCGACCACAGTTGGTCTATGCTTCGCCGCAGGAAGGGTAAACCTTGGCTGTTTGCGGTCTCGGCGCCTTTCTTGAGAGTCACGGCTGTGCCCTAGAACCCACGTTTCCACAAGAAGTAGCCATGATGTGGAGGCCCTTAACTCGTTTGACGGGGGCGCTTTTCTTTTCTTTTTTTTTTTGCATTTCGTCTTCGTCTGAAGGCGTCCCCACTCGAATATGAGTTAGGGGTTCGAATATCGTAACTATAAGGCGGGTAACTCGGATGTGCACGAGTGGTCCCTGCTGGTTAATCCTGCCATATATGATAAATGGGCCCATAACAATCGCCTTTGAGCTTCCGGTGTACACATATGCCGTATAGTCTATGCAGTATATAAAAGGAAAGCTAATCACTTTCAGATATAAGTACGCATTTCTTTATAATTGACGGTACGCGAAAATCTGTAACCGCGCCTTCCCACAGATGCAACTTGCCCTAACCAATATGGCAGCGCGTTCCCACTGTGCTCATGGACAGCATACTGTGGCAATGAAGGGAAAGTAACGGGCGCGAAGCTTCTGCACACGTGTATGTCACTGCGCCAAGTAGTACGGCAGAGTTTGATAGCACTTTTGGTTTGTTGGAACTGATACTGGATACGGCGTAGTTTCCCCGTGCTACAATTTCGCAATTGCCCAGACGCAAAAAAAAAAAACCGAAATATAAGTCAAATTGTACACTTGATCAGTGGTGTTTGATTTGACTTATATTTCTGCTAAACCGAAGAGAGCGGTTTGGATCAGAGAGCAAACGGGTGTAGCCGATATTGTAATTGACATTAAGAGAAAAAAATGGAGCTGGGCAGGTCATGTAATGCGCCGGTTAGATAACCATTGGACCATTAAGGTTTAAGAATGGGTACCAAGAGAAGGGAAACGCAGTAGACAACGGCAGAAGACAAGGTGGAGCGATGAAGTTAGGGAATTCATGAGCGCTAGTTCGAATCGGTTGGCGCAGGACAGGGGAAATTGGAGATCGCAGGGAGAAGGTTTCGTCCTGTAGTGGACATAAAACAAGCTGATGATGACGATGATGCTGCGCTCTATCTACATGAACAAAATCTTGGACGCAGAAGTTCTTATTGCACTTTGCCTATCTTGTTGCATTCATAGTTTTGAAGACATTGGATATTACGACGTTGCAGCCGCAGTCAACCTCGTCCTTAATAATACCAGCCGGTCGAACCTCAGCATCTTTGCCTGGTCACAGGGCTTCACTGAAGTCCTCGTGCTTCTTTCCTTACGGCCTGGATACAATAACAAGGTAATAGTGGTTGCTTATTTCTAGTATAGGAAGGGAGAGCGAACCAAACGGAAGGGAAAATGGAGAGTAAATAGCACGAGTAAGCCGTGGGCCACAGTTTACAAGGTCGACAAGTTTGTGTTCACAGAACTTGGATTATGGCAAAATAAAATTAGTGCTGCGCCCACTGTGTCTGTCGGTGATGCGGTGTCACAAAACCGCGAAAACTCACCGCGTCAACGTGACGTGTATGCATTGAAGGCGCACTATTATGCCAAACGGAACTGAACTTTTTCCGGTATAGCTCAAGATTGCCCCTTTCTGTAAATAAAAGATCATCGCCACCAATCACTCCGACAATGACTACTTGAACCTACCGGGGAGAAGGAATGCACTTGAGTTTAACCAAAAAAAATCAGTCTACACCTAATCGTCAATATCTACGAACATTCCATGGCTACCTTGGTTCTCCACAAGAAAAGTAGAAAATTACCTGTCGAGAAAGCAGTGAGGCAAGGAGACACAATTTCTCTAATGCTATTCACTGCGCGCTTAGAAGAAATATTCAAGTTTCTAGGCTGGGAAAGCTGAAGAGTGAGAATAAATGGCGAATATCACAACAACCTCGGGTTCACTGGTGACATCATCCTGTTCAGCAACATTGAGGATAAATTGCAACAAGTGGTTCAGAACCTTAGCCAAGGTAGTATGAGCGTTTGGTTGAAGATTAATTCGCAGGAAAGAAAGGTAATGTTCAATGGCCTGGTAAGGAAACAAGAATACTTGATCACCAGTTAGCCTCTACAGTCTGTGCAGGAGGAGGTTTATCCAGATCAGTTTCCCACAGGAGACCCTGATGATGAGAAATAAGTTTAGGGAAGGATAAAAACGAGTTGCAGTACCGGCATGCATGACCAAATCTTGATTAGAAACTTACCACTGTCGTTAAAAAAAGTGCGCTGCCATTGCATTCTACCGGTGCTAACATATAGTGCAGTAACTTGGAGGTTAACAAAGGGGCTCGAGAAGAAGTTAAAGACCGAAGAAAGAGCAATGGAATGAAAAATATTTGGCATAACATTAAGAAACAGGAAGAGAGCGGTTCCGACTAGAGAGCAAACGGAGATAGCCGACACTCTAATTGACATTAAGAGAAAAAAATGGAGCTGGGCAGGCCATGTAATGCATAGGGTAGATAAACGGTATAAGATTAGAGTTACAGAATGGGTACCAAGGGAAGAGAACCGCAGTCGAGGACGGCAGAAGATTAGTTGGGGTTATGAAATTAGGAAATATGCAGGCGCAAGTTGGAATCAGCTAGCGCAAGACAGGAGTAATTGGCGATCACTGGGAGTGGCTATCGTCCTGCAGTATACATGAAGATAGGCTAATGATGATGATGATGAAAATTAAAGCGAAAGAACTTTTTTTTTAAAGCAAAGAGCTTTTATGGGTCCGTCTTTTTCGAAGCTTTCGAGCCTTTTTTGGTCATCTAGTGGTGCAAACTTGATATCATCGGATCCGTGAAGACGAGAAGAGTCAGCGAATACCTGACCTTGAGGTGGGCCACCCCTTTTTTGGACTTTATTGGAACTTTTGTGCTCATGCCACGCTGGCCGAGAGCTAGCGTCTGGTAGACCAGCCGCGGTATGGCAGCAATGCACGTTGAAGGGGAAGTGCTCCCGGCGGATGACTTTACTGAAGACCTGGGATGGCGGACAGTGTCCAGCCGAAAATCTCGAGCTACGACAAGGCCTGGATTGGGTGACGGCGGTTCGCCAAGCGAGATGCCTGAACGACGGGGCGCAGGTGAATGGCGCGGAGGTACGGCAATCAAGAATCGCATTGTGAAGGCGTCGCGCATGTCACCGATGCCACAAGAACACATCAAAGTAGTCGTTCGCGCACGGGGTGGACTGAATTTGGAGAAAGTTAGCTCTACAGCGGTGGGCAAGGAAATCGTAGAGGCGGCAGGCCTCAGTATTGAGCAGATTAGGGAAGATGTTATTTGCCCTAACTTTATGCAAAATATCTTGGTGGCTAGTACGCCAGAAAGGAGCAACGCTGAACGATATGTGAGACTCAGGTCAATCAGAGTGGCAGACAAGGATTTTGAAGTCAGTGCGTACGAGACGGCCCCACACACTACGTGTAAGGGGGTCATTCGCTATGTAGACGTTATGGATGGCCCCGCGACACTTGAGCGGAACATTGTTAATGATCGCAACCCACTGGCTATGGCGGTCAAACGAATAAAAAACACAGGATCAGTCATCATTGTTTTCGACGGGTTAAAAGGGCCCATTTTCGTCAGATATGGGCCAACTCTGGTCCGGTGCTTCCTGTATCGAAAGCAGTTGGATGTGTGTTATGTGTGTGGCAAGCTTGGACATCGGGCGGATGTCTGCCCGGCGCCCGATTGTTTTGAATGCCGAGGATGCGGGGCTCGGAACCCTGAAGAGGATCACAACTGTGTGCCTTGTTGCAAGCTTTGTGGCGGACGACACCTGACCGCGGATAAACAATGCAGACAACGATACCAGCTTCCCTATGTCGTGCGTGTTCGACGACAGGAGAGAGCCAGGGCGGAGCTAACGGCGGAACAGGAGGCAGCCGAGATGGTGCAGCTGGTGAGCGCCCGCCAACGCTCTAAGGGACGCTCGCGCTCTAGGAGCCGCTCCAGGTCGAGGCAGCGGCCATAGACTGGGACTCCAACGACGAGGAGCCGATCGGTTTCTAGGGAGGCGCGGGTGCGCTTTCCTGCAGCTGGTGCACAGGCGGCGCAGCTGGAAGCCAGACCACCTGGGCTGACAAGGTCAACTTAAGGGCGGCATCAGCGCCGGCCAAGCGCGCGAGCAGCGCCAGGAGCATGTGAATGGTAATAGGGATAGGGATAGGATTGTGCAATTGGAGAGAGAGAATCATAGCTTAAAAGCAGCCATTGACTGGCTTATCAAAGAGATAGCTGAACTTAGGAACGTCTTGCCTTCCGGTAACAGCGGTAGCTTAGGACAGGCTAGGAAACATGATGACTCGGTTGAGGTACCAAGGTCTGTGGAGGTCGCAGAAGAGACCATGGCGGACGAGGAGACGCCTGCTCCGAAAAAGAGGGCCCTATCCTCGACCGTGCGGATTCAGGGCAAAGTCGGTTCCGAGCTTAAAGCAATGATGACGACATTGCAAGAAAGTGTAAATCAGATCATTAGAAGACTGGAGCGGATAGAAGAACGGGAAAATATCACGGATCGGAGATTAGGCAAAATTGAAATATATCTAAACGACATGGTGGTCCCTGTTATGGAGCGGGAGTGCACTCGGCCGCTAGCCCAGCAGGGTGAGTCGCCGAGTGGACTTGAGCTCAAAACTAGTTCACCAAATTTCCTTGGTCAAGATGGCTCTATTAAATAGTTCATTTAGTATTTGGCAGTGGAATTGTAGCGGGTTCAATCATAAGAAGGCGTCGCTGCAGCAGTTTGTTAGAACGCATGGTGTGAAACCTCAAGTTATCATGTTACAGGAAACACTGACGTCTAACGTGACCTTAACGGATATCAAAGCGGAAGTTAAGGATAATGAACAGGGCAGAGGACTCGCTACTCTCATTAATAGGAGGTTCGCGTATATTAGACATGATCTTCACATGGCGGATTGCAAGATTAAATATATTATGGTGGAGGTAATTTTAGGTCGGCGAAGGTCATGTCAGAGGAGCGTTTACCTGCTTAACCTGTACAGTAGCCCCCGCGACACGAAGCAGAGTTTCAAATCTCTCTTGACCAAGGCAACCAATCTGGCTAGGGATGCACCGTTGCTTATTGGAGGAGACTTCAATGCACCATATCATGTGTAGAAGTATGTTTATAACACTATTAAGGGGGAGAGACTATGGCAGCAGGCACTAGACTTGAATTTAACTCTGATTACAGACCCTTCGTATCCCACCAGATGTGGCACGTCGACATGCAGAGATTCGACACCTGATCTCACTTTTGTTCGGGGGGTTGTGGATTCGTCCTGGTCCAGTTCTAATGTAGATTTCGGTAGCGATCATTACATACTTATGATTACTTTGGTAGTGACTAATAAAAAGGAGCGCATATTCAGGATGGTTGACTGGGATGCATTTAGGAAACGAAGAGCGCAGAGGATCGAAGATGAGGGAAATGAATTGACCTTGGAACAGTGGACTAGTCAGCTTAAAAGTGACGTTGAGGCGTCCACTAGAGAGGTTCAGACCGATATTGACACGGAACACATGGATAGTCGCTTGGCGCATTTGTTGGAAGCGAAGCAGTCGATGTTAGCGAGATGGAAGGGTCAGAGATTGAATAGAAGGCTTAGAAAGCGTATAGCAGTGGTTAATCGGGAAATTGAAGACCATTGTCGGGTACTGTGCAAGCAGCAATGGGATGAAGTATGCAATTCTATTGATGGTCGCATTAAGAGGGGAGGCGCCTGGAGTCTGCTCAGACATTTACTAGATGAGACAAACACTAAATCTATTCAAAGGACTGTGATAGGTAAGCTGGTCCATCAGGCGTGTCGACACTCCACGGAGCAGGAGTCGCTGAAGGATTTGGCTGAGAGATACCTTCCGTTGGAGACCTGGCCCGATACACCTGACGTGATTTTGGAATATAGTGGGGACGAAAATGCAGCTATGGATGAGGAATTTACTGAAAGTGATATCAGGATGGCGCTGCAGAATCTTAATGGTCGATCGGCATCAGGGCCGGATGGCATTACGAATAAAATGTTACGGAATTCAGACGACGGGTCAGTTGAGTTCCTTACGCGGGAGATCAATTACCGATGGAAGGAAGGCTCTTTCCCGGAAGAGTGGAAACTTGCAACTACTGTTTTGATACCCAAACCGGGGAAGGCCATAGGGCTTGAAAATCTCAGACCCATTTCCCTGACATCGTGCTTGGGGAAAGTCGCTGAGCATGTCATTTTAAGTAGGCTAACGTGTTATGCTTAGGGCAATGGGGTCTTTCCGCACTCGATGATAGGATTTCGGCCCGGCCTCTCGACTCAGGATGCTATGATCAGGATTAAGCATCACCTCCTTGACCGGCGGACTAAGGATACTAAGGCACTAATTGGACTTGATGTGGAAAAAGCTTTCGACAAAATCCGACATTCTTTCATTCTACAGGCGCTATCGGACTTGAATATGGGGCAGCGGCTTTTCCATTTTGTCAAGGCTTTCCTCATGGATAGAAGGACATGTCTCAAGTTTGGGGAGATAAGAGTCGGAAGTCTCTAAATTGGGTTGCTGTGGTACTCCGCAGGGATCCGTACTCTCGCCTATGTTATTCAATCTGGCGATGTCGAAGTTGGCTAATACACTGGACACTGTCCAGGATATTGGCTATTCTATCTACCCGGATGACATTACTATATGGAGTGTCGGTGGTAGCGATGGAGAGCTTGAGGCTAGGCTGCAGAAGGTGGTAACGCTTGCAGAGGAGTATCTGGGTCTCATGGGGCTCAAGTGTTCCACTAAAAAGTCGGAGTTGTTGATCTTAAAATCTAAGAAGCTAGGTCGTAGGCCGAAGGGTTGGGTACCGGAAGTTGAGCCTTGCATTAGAATTCATACTAGGGGAGGGTCGGTGATACCCAAAGTTGAAGCAATAAGGGTCCTGGGTTTTGTACTTGAAGCGAACGGATCGAATGTTAGAACCATTCAGCATATTACCAAGAAGACGGAGGAGGCCATAAGACTTATAATAAGGATCTCTAACAGGCATAGGGGTTTAGGAGAAGAAGGTGCCAGGCGCTTAGTTCACGCATTTATTATGTGTCAATTCTCGTATGTGGCAGCTATGCTAAATTGGAATAGGGGGGAGAAAAATAAATTGGAAGCATTAATCAGAAAAGCCGTCAAGGCTGCGCTTGGTCTGCCTATGACTACGTCAAACGATATGTTGTTACGACTCGGGTTGCATAATACTTTGGATGAAATTGCCGAGGCTCAGCGTACTGCACATAGGGAACGGTTGCTAGGTACACCAGCGGGTAGGTATATTTTAGAGTCAATTGAAAAATCGGTGGCTGTGTCGCACGATAGGGCGCCCCTACACGAGTTGAACGTGAACCTTAGGGCAAATATCATGGTTCGTCCGTTTCCGCGGAATGTGCACCCCGTGCACAATGTAGGGAGGCGGGTCGCGAGAGCTAGGGCTTTGTTACGCGAGGCAAAGGATCAGGAGGAGGAGTCTGCTTTTGTTGACGCCGCATGGATTAATGGTAAAAATGCTTAGTCGGTGGTGGTGGTAGATGGCAAAGGGAGCGTTAGAAATGCTGCTTCCATTTATACCAAAGATCCGGGGGTTGCCGAACAGGTGGCTATTGCTCTAGCACTAATTGATTCAAGAAGAGTTTCGGTGTTTAGTGACTCGCGATTTGCGATTAAAGCCTTCTCGAGAGGACTTGTTGCGGAACCGGCTAACAGACTGCTGCAGGGTAGGGATATCACTTCGCATACAGTTACTTGGTTCCCGGCGCACATGGGGACAGTGGAGGGAGCCCCGCGTAACCTCAACGAGGTGGCGCACAGGGAGGCACGAGGATTAGTGTGCCGTGTACTCCCTGAAGGGGCTGGATCTCCCGATCCTGAGTACAGGGACCAGCTGTTAACCTACAACGAAATCACCAAGCACTATTACCTAGGGCGCAGGGCATTGCCCCTGTCACATTCTAAATTAAATAGGCCACAGGCGGTTACATTAAGGCTTCTGCAGACACGTACAGACCCTAACCCGGTCACCATGAATAAAATATAATCCGGACTGCGGGGTTTCACTCTATTGTAGTAAGTGTGGGGGTGTGCTCGATTTAGAACACATGCTTTGGCGCTGCTTGGGGTTGGCCGGTGATGGTTCTCGAGGTGAACAGGGGTGGCAGCGGATGCTGCACAGTGAAGTGCTGGCGGACCAACTCAGGGCTGTCCAGAGGGCCTGTGTGACGGCAGAGGGGCTCGGCCTCTCTGTACCGACGTGGGAGCGGCCCGCATCAGTCCCAGACTGATCCCTCAGGACCTAAATAAAGTTATTCATACCATACCATACACCCGAAACACACCCACACCCCCACAAGCAATCACACCAAAACGTCCCTCCAGACACAGACCCTCACCGACACAGTTACCGACTAGCCTAACAGCAAGTTGTTCTAAGACAGGCCTTGAACATATATATCCGATAGACTTCTAGGTGCATTGTCTCTATCACTGCTTGAGAAACGCAACCAGGTAAGAACACCTTTACGAAATCACGAGATACAGAGGAGGTGCAAGTCTGCTTGACTCCCGCTTCCCCCATCCTCTAGTTTTCTGGAGATTCTCTGCTTTCACGCTACTGTAGTAGCTCAACACATCTTCCCCATTATCGTTTGAGAACAATGCAAAGCGTACAGCACATCACAAACATGGTTAGATAGTTTATTGCTTTATCATATAGCTGTCGACCACGTAACTACAGTGGTTTGCCAGAATTTCTTGAATGCGTCGTATTCCATACGAGAGATAAGCTTGTTTCCATGCTGTCGGGTCTTTTAAAACACGAAGCACCATTTTTACTTCTCATCTTCTCTACCCTATCACCAATGGTCTAAAGATTTCGACAAGTTGATCGCAATGCAACTTCCACTAATCCACCGGCGCGGTGAAACTTTCTTGATCACTTATCAAATGAAGCGGGCTCTGTGTACAACATCCATATTACATCACAGGTCACTGTTGTTGCCGGTTACGCCCCAGTCGCCTACATCGCGCACATCGAAACGCCGGTGACTTTATTATCTCCGGCTGCAGAGCTAATTAAGGTAAGACGCCACTCTTCTTCTTATATGACCGTGCTTATAATCGCGCTAATAAGTCCCCCACTTCACAATCTTGATACCGGAAGTTTGGTTAAATAGGCGCTTTTGTTGTAGGTGGTCTTCCTGCAAAAGCAATTGTGAACTATATTTCAGTGTGTACCGTATGCTGGTATATTGCAAATGCCGAGTTATATTACTTCGGGGTGTAATGGTCTTGTTTTAATAATGGCAGCGCTGCAGCTTTACAGGTTTCTGAAGTATACGGCTAAATATAAACGTGCTCGTCAGTATATATCCATAAGTTAAGGATTTTTTCTTTAGCATGAATACGTTGAAAACTCTCCTGTTTCATAAGCTGTTGGAATGCGCTTGAGTAACACACCTGATCAGTTAATCGAACAGACGACCAATCTGGGCTGATTGATAGTGGAATCTTATTGCGTACGCGTTTATCTTCATTTATAGTGCACTACGATATATTTTAATTTCCTTAAAAACACTGAATTGATCCTGTTGTCAGTGTGCAATACCATGCTTCTTTTCAGAAAATTAGCATTAGAGAGTTTTACCTTGCCCACACACGTGTTAGCGTTAGTGGATATAGATGTAGGCGGCAACAACGCTTGTAGTAACCTCTGGTAATTTAGCGTCTAACCTGATTGCAAGCGAAACTAATACTGATGCTGCAGGGACTTATATTTGCTCCTTAAAATTGTTCTTAATAAATGGTTGGACAAATCGCCACAACACGTCGCCACCGGCTTTGCTACTGCCAGTTTTAGTGCGTCCGTAAATGTAATGCTGTTTGTGGAATTCCGGATTCCTGGAGAGGTAAACGGCAGGAACAACGCTGCTAGCGACATCTACGGGCGTAGTACCTTTCCAGAGAACACGCAGAAATAACAGTGCAGTGACCTGAATATTATTCTTCACTACTGGTCAAACGTGTTGGTAGCGACATAGTTGTTAACCTTCAGCACTTTTATTGTTGTTTTGGCGACAAGAATAACGCGACAAAAAAAAAAGTTTTCTTAGGCATCGCATTTGCACAAGAATTGTGCCTAAGGGATTACGTGTAATTAATTACTCGTAATCGGTTACGACTTTTGTTTATATTGTAGTTCAACGATTACTTTGTTTACACGGTAACGCTCACTGTAATTCAATTACATTTTTCAATAACCAACTACATGTAACCCATGCTACAGTTTTCAGCTTTGCGCATTCAAATTTGACGGAAACTGGAGTTTTAGAAGTTTCGAAAACATATACATAGGTTACCTCCTTCCCAAAATCAGCGTCTTGCAGCTGCACTTCGATCACCTGAACATTTACCTATCTCTCTCTCTCTCTCTCTCTCGTGGACGTTGTAACACACGCCCCGTATTTTTAGTGCTGAATTTTATTCAGATTTTTTATTAAATTGCATTACAGATTTGGTCGCCTGATCAAGTAATGCGGACGTTTGCTGACGTCCGTTAAAATTAGTCGTTTGGCGAGTGAAGGGTACCAGTAAGATGTCCAGGCAATATTGGCTGACAATGGAAATGGGGATTCGATGGCTCTATTACTACGGGCACTTCGGATGTGCACGCTGGGGAATTGCCTATGTACGACTTTTTTCAGTTTTACACTCGCCCTATTGGGAGCGCCTCCCCCTAATCCCAGCAACAATGAAGCGATGTGCTTCATTGAGGAGCCAGACCGCGAGTACAGTGACACTGAGAAACCATAATCTTGTTGTGTTGGTCGTGGACTGTAACATTAGGCAGGTTTAGCGTGGTGATCGAGGACGACAGTTGCTTTCCCTGATCATCTTTTATAATTATCCTGCAGCGTGTCACCACGTACCAGCATACCTTGAGAATACAAGAATACTGAAGCTTCTTTGCGGGCCCTCACTGACGCTTCTGGGAACACAAGGTGTTGCAGACACGTATGCGAAGAAGATGCTTCTTTTGCAGGTTCTCAAACAGAGCGGCCCTTTCATCTCAGTATTTAGGGCAAGGCCAAAGACCCGTGTTCGATGGCGCCTCTCTCTTCGCATGCAATAAAGTGGAAAGAAATGACACGCCCCGTCTTAAATAATCACACCGGTGTATGAGTAGTCTAACTTTTGAGAAAGGTGTTCGTACGTTACAATATAGCTCTTCTGTCTAGCGCGCCAGCTTGTTTCCTGTGTCGCTACATAAGGCGTCACAAAGAAACGAGAGAAGATTAGCGAAGAGAATTTCGAAAGCGAGCTTTTATTGAAGATAAACATATTTTGAAAGGCTATAGAGGTCGCCTTGAATGAGCCAGTCCAGCTAGTTCTAGTTATTGTACTTGTGCAATGTTAGTAATAGTATGCTGCAAAGTAACGTTAATGTAATCGATTACATTATATTATTCAAATACATTCGTAGGGTTGTAATTGATAACTGCATTCAACTGCATTTTTTGTATAAGCAATTGTAAGTGTAATCGGTTACTTTTGTTTTGTAACGTGTACAAGCCTGATTTCGGCAGAACGCCACAGCATGCCGCTGCCAGCTTTGTTACTGCCCGTCCAAGGCGCCGGCAACTTAGTCATCTAGTGATGGCAATAACACAGTGATGACTTTTTTTAACTCGTGAACCTTTTATTTTTTTCTCTTCCGTAACAGGCTGGCATCGATGTCTTTACAATGGGAGCATTGCTAAAGTCCAGCGTGCTTACCCAAACATTCATCGGCGCGTTCTGCAACACCCCTTTTCGGGGAGCTTGCTTCTTACCCATCCAAATTACCGTGGGCGCAAGCCATGCACAGTTGAACAGGGTGAGCCGGCTAGCTGCTTCCCATTATGAATTTACACTTTGGGAACAAAGAGAGTCTCGTAGACTCCTGAAGAAGGTTGTTCCAGTTTACTTCAATGAGGTACCATTGAAATAATCCATCTGCTCAGGATCCTAAAGCTGTATCCCCGCAAAGCTCAAGCTGCCCGCAGGCTCATATTTAAAACAGCTATGCATGCTCAAGCGTGGCGTTGTGCAGCCTTCCAACAGTCTCTGGGCATCATCGGTCGTTCTCGTTAAGAAAAAGGATGGCTCTATTCGACTCTGCGTCGACTACCGACGTCTGAACAAGATAACTCGCAAAGACGTTTACCCGTTACCGCGCATCGACGACGCCCTCGACTGTTTGCAGGGAGCGGAGTTCTTTTCTTCGCTGGATTTAGGTTCCGGATACTGGCAAGTCCCTTTGGCACCATCTGATCGACCTAAAACAGCATTTGTAACACCTGACGGATTATACGAATTCATCGTAATGCCTTTCGGCCTGTGTAACGCTCCAGCCACTTTTGAGAGAATGATGGGTAATATTTTACGCTGCCTCAAATGGAACACCTGTCTATGCTACCTGGATGACGTAGTTGTCTTTTCCGCTGATTTCCGAACACATCTCAGCCGTCTCGAGCACGTTCTGAAATGCCCTACTGACGCGGGACTTCAACTGAACTTAAAAAAAGATCGTTTCGGCGCCCGAAAGCTCACTATTCTTGGCCATGTTGTATCGCGAGACGGTGTCCTTCCATATCAAGCCAAGCTCCGCGCTGTCACCGACTTTCCACAACCAAAGAAGTTAAAGGAGCTTCAAAGTTTCCTTGGTTTATGCTCCTATTTCCGACGTTTCATTCGAAATTTCGCTTCCATAAGTGCACCCCTGACAGCCCTTCTGAGTGGCGACAAAGAAATTTCCGCTTGGTCGGCCGCCTGTGATGACGCCTTCACGAAATTAGGCCACCTGCTAACCTCGTCACCTATCCTCCGCCACTTCGATCCTGCAGCCCCCACAGAGGTGCACACCGATGCCAGCGGCGTCGGACTCGGCGCCGTACTCGCGCAACGAAAAGCGGGGTTCGATGAATATGTCGTTGCCTATTCGAGCCGAACTCTAACGAAGGCCGAGTCTAATTACTCTGTTACAGAGAAATAGTGTTTAGCCATTATTTGGGCCCTTGGAAAATTTCGTCCTTATTTGTATGGTCACGCCTTTGATGTCGTCACTGACCATCACGCCCTTTGTTGGCTGTCTATCCTTAAGGACCCATCTAGCCGACTTGCTCGCTGGGCCCTTAAGCTAAAGGAGTACGACATCCGCGTTCTCTACCGTTCCAGCCGCAAACACACGGATGCTGAGGCCCTTTTTCGCTCACCGGTCTCCGCTGACGGCGCTTACCTATCCGCCCTTGAACTCACACTTACATTTCATGCACTGCACAACATGCCGTCGGAGCAGCGCAAGGATCCCTGGATACGTTCTCTCATCAGCATCCTTTCTGATCCATCCACCTCTCCACCATCTCGCGCTCTTCGCCGCCAGGCTGCCCACTTCGCGACGGCCTTCTTTATCGTCGTAATTACCTTTCTGACGGTCGAAAGTGGCTTCTTGTGATACCCCGCCATCTCCGTGAGCTTATCTGCGACGCATTCCACGCCGACCCCCAGTGCGCGCATGCCGGCCTCTTCAAGACCTATGCTCGACTACGCATCCGATTTTATTGGCGCGGCATGAATAACTACGTCCGAAAGTTCATTCGCTCCTGTGCTCAGTGCTAACGCCGAGAATTACCTCCCGGACAAGCCTACCCGTCCAACCCCTTCCCTGCCCTAGCAGGCCCTTTGATCATGTTGGTATATACATATACGGACCACTACCCTCCACTCCAACAGGCAACCGCTGGATTATTGTTGCAGTAGATCACTTGACCCGCTATGCTGAAACAGCCGCTCTGCCGACTGCCGCCGCCCGCGACGTTGCATCGTTTCTGTCACATTTCATTCTTCGCCACGGTGTGCCTCGCGAACTTCTGAGCGATAGAGGCCGCGCCTTTCTTTCCGATGCTTTGAAGGCACTACTCAACAGCTGCTGGAAGCGAATTACATTTGGTTACAGTTCTTGGGAAAAAGGAATATCGGAACAAACTGGTGTTACAAGGAAGCTCAGTTACTTATTTAGTATGACAGGAGCGAGTGGGTCGTCGATTTCCCGTCACTGAGATTTCTATCCTGCCTAATACCTAATACCTAATTGTCCGGGGTAAAAAAGATTAAAAAAATTAATTCTCCAGCGCTTTCGCCTAACTTATACTTTTTCAAGCTTAGCGTTTCCTAAGAGAGCTGTAGGTGACGCCTGCAGACTGCGTTTTTTTTATGAACAAACCTAACCAATTTTCTCTATTTTTTTCCTATATTAATATGTTTCTTTTTGTGTGTGGATCCCAAACTGGTCGCAACAAAAAGAAATGAAGCAGAAGCAGCGAAAGCTCCAGCACACAGTTCTACAGCCTTTGTACTCTCGGGAGAGGGTTCATGTCCAGAGCACGAAGAAAAAAAATGCAAACTTGAATAAATTAATGGAGCTCTTATACTCGCATATATTGAAAGCTGTACAATTCCTGAGGGGGCACAGGTGGGCATTTTAAAGCGCCTTTTCAAGAACGCCTTCGGAAAGGAAATGTTGAATTTTCTGTTAATGGGAAAGGCCAGCCTCAGGTAAATATTGAAAATGACCGCAAGCGATAGAACGAGAACCACGAAAGGAAATGGTGAATTGTTCATTTCCTTAAGATGAATTGTTGTAGCATTCATAATTTTTCACACAGAAGCGCGCCAGCTTTCAATTAGAAGAAGAAGAAGAAGAAGAAGAAAGAATCTTCGTTTCTGCAAATTGTGTTACGCAAGGCCACCAGTAATAACATGTCAACTTCCGAAAAAGTTGACGGAAAGCAAGCGGAAGCACTGCCAAAGGAATCTCCTCTTGACAGTCCTAAGGAAGCGGAGCATTGTCCGGGCAGGAGTGCAGTTAAGAAGGCGGCTGCAAAGCATAGAGATTCACACAGGGCTTCAAGGAGAAAACGAGTCCACCACAGAGCTCCTGGAGTAGACGTCGATCATGCAGGAACCATCGAACCGGAAGCGGCGCAACAGATTTCCAGCGCCATTCCTCAAGTGACGTCGGCAACCAAAGAGCAGAGCCTTAAGAGCGATCCGCCATCCCAACCAGGGCCCAGTCGCAGTCCAAGTATTAGCTTCGTACTCCCTGACTATCCTACGGAAACTAACGTGGAGCCCCGGGCGAAATCATCGGTAAGCCACGTTGACAAATCGCCAGTTACTGATCTAATCTTACTGCGTAAAGCATTCCAGCCTCGTTGTTTAAATAGTAGCCATCTAACCTCGATCCATAAAAAAACTTTTCGAGCGGATGATTATGCAGAATCATCGGTGAGCCTCACAAAACAGACACGTGGATCCAAGACACCCTCTCCATGCAGAGAATGCGAACCTCTTGATCTCAAGGATGTCCGCCGAATGCCCGGCTGTTCCAGGGCGGCGTTTGTTCGTAACCGTCATGTTGCTGATTCAACGTCTCCCAGTGTATTGTGGGATTCGGGATGCGGCCGACAATTTTCGAAACAAGAAAGTTCTCTCACCGAGTTAATTAGCGGTGACATCGTGTCTAATCGTGTGGAGACCAGCAGAGCAAACCCTCCTGAAAGGCCCCTGCCTACGAGAAGGACTCGTAGTGCTTCACGAAGAAGAAGCGTCTTCATGGACATTGGCAGCCCGGACGAGACGGTACTCTCGAGGTCAAAGTCATTCCTGTTTTTCTGGAGGCTGGGAAGCCCCGAAGGTTACACCGCCGATTCTCCACGTGAGTAATGTCTCTAATCTGTTAGGCCTACATACCTAAAGGACTACACACAAACTAAATGCATCACGTGCGACAAGTCAGAGCTGCAGTCAGGAAAGAGAGGGTTTAGGATGCCATTGTGAGTTGTATGCAGGCACGTACACGCTTAGCAGGTCACCTGCATCACCATGTGCTTGTACGTCCAGAGGTTCTTCTAGAGCGCTGGTTCACTGAAATTAAACATGACGACCAATTTTATTGTGATAACATTTACACGGACGGATGAAATGGAGTTGCGTCCTTACCGTTGGAGCTACAGTCGTCATGCGGTCCTGCTATTGACGGTGCCTGCGCCTGCCCCACGCGTAGAATTAAAGATTCTCTAGAGACGTGGAGTGCGTCTGCCTGCAAAAAAAAAAAAAAAAAAAAAAAAAAACCCGATGCGCAAGAGGACGCACTCTCACCGCTCTGCTCAATCACCTCGGTGGCGGACACTGGACATAGTTCTGCTTTGCTCTGTTGGCGTGGGCGTTGGGCGCACGCAGAAAATGGATCCACTAGCGTTTCTGGTGAGCTGCTGTGTGTATGCAACGGTTTGAGCACAACAGACAATAAACGTCAAGCTAGCGTTATCTAATATTTCTCTGCGCGCTGACTAACGGCGAAGGTTTTCCATCGTCCTCACCTCGTTCAACACCAAGGTGCGACGCCTGTCACGCCAGCTGGCGGTACTCCTCAGCACGCTAGCGTTGTAAGTCGCCTGGTAATTTGCCAGGGCGTTTTTCCTTTCGCTCAGAAGGAGTTGCCTGGCGTGCTGCCTTACGCCAACATGCTGCACCCGCGTATAGTTAGAACGCCATCCGAGTAATTCAAGCACAAAGATAAATCTACCTATTTTAATGCGACATCTTATGGCTCATGAAAATCCAGCGGCGTGGCCGGAGATTGCGCATAAAGTCATGTGGTCACCGGGACAAGCTCGTGCCACTGCTCTCGCGTTCGTCGTCCTCTCCTTACACGGCTGGCTGCAATGCCGCTCGTCATGCCAGCTTTCTGCAAGGCTGCTGCCGGCACTGGCCCACTGCCAGTAGGTGCGGCGATTTCGGTGAGTTATGGCGTGCACTACGGTGGACGAAGTTTTGACGGAGGTGGTACAAAATTTCACGTGCTCAGAGAGGCAGAATTCGCGGCCGGCCAGTCCATATATAGTGTCGCGCGTTGCGGCGGTGTCAGCTGCTGCGGTGATTTCGGCGAGTTTTGTCGCGCACCACGATAGACGAGACTCCAACTTCGATTTCTCAGCCAGTAGCGGGGCCCAGCTTCTTTGAGCGTTCACGCAAGTGCGAGAACGAGGCCGAGGCACGTGATGCGAGAAATGATACAAGGCGCCGTGAAAAAAAAACACAATTACGTTTCGTAAAACGAGTCGTCATTGGGAAGACGCCTCAATGCTTTCGCATTCATCCACGTAAAGATGCCTAACTGTCCTTGACTTTCTGCGGTGAATGCTTCGCCCTTCGGGCAAAGCTGGCAAAATTTTTCGCCAATATTCCTGTGATGAAATACGAAATGACTTAAGACATGAAGAAAAAGTTGTCGTTCCTGTCGTCCACAGCTTTACCAACCACGCCTTTCGCTTTGGGTCAGTCACTGATGCTTACGTGGTGCAGGTGTGGGAGCGTGTCAAGGTTTTCTGCCCATTTTGTTGAGAGGAACCAAGTTCGCGTTTTCAGGGACATGTGAAAGCAATTAGGTTTTCTTGGTAACTAACCACGACTTTCGTGTCACTTTCTAACCGTTCTCGTGAGTCGATCTCGAAGATAGTGCAGCCTAAAGCAGTAACAACTGCACGGTGGCATTGTGGCAATGGGAGCGTTCGCTCATTATTCCCTCGTAATATTACTGTGCGATATCGCTGTGCTCACGAAGACAAGAGATTCGAGGGAAGTAGATGATTCGATGGAGAGATAAGATTGGAGAATGTGACACGACAGATTTGGCTGACTTTGGGCAAAGAGGTAAATATAGATTCTCTTGAAGTGGCCTTCCCCCTACTGAGCGGAAGATGGTGTTCGTGGTGATGGTGATGAAGCGTGCGATGAAAGGTGTCCGGCCAACTTAACTTTTCGCATATCCTAATCACTCATGTAACAAACATACCTGGTAGGATCAGCAGCCGATGTTTCGTGTTTAGCATTCGCCTCTGCAAAAGTTCGTTCTTACCGCCACAATAATATCCTTCATACGCCTAGATGAACACCAGTTTCTAATATGTCGTTCTGTCACTCCTCCAGTAAAACGCGTAGTAGCAGATCGTGTTTTGACATAATTTCCAGCATTTCAATATCTCGTTATCAGCTCTCCTCCTGTGACATCGGACAAACGGATTGAATATGCCTTACCGGAAAAAATACCGAATCTGTCTGAATCATGGTATCACAAAATAGTGCTACCGGCGTGGCTGTCGATTGGCAACATCATACCCTTGCATTGGAAGTTGTACATTTATCCGATTACGCAAAATGAGTGTCTAAATTCCCTATGTTTTTACTGCAAGTATGCAATCTATTTTTGACTCCACTTGCGTTAGGACGGCCATTGTACGTAACCATGTACTCCGCAATAATCCTCGTCATCCTAGGCGTTTAGGTTAAATAAATAAAGTAAATAGACACCACAGTATATGAATACCTGAATTTCACGTTTGCAGTTTATAGTACCACACCGGTAGCTTGCAGTACTGTACTTTAGTTCCAATGATAATGTGAGAAAAGCTGCATTATGACCGCTTCACTGGACCTACCACCCTTAAAGACACAAATGAAGTAACAAGCACTTGTGCATCAGTCTCCACTAAAAGTCTTTCGCAAAATGCGTACAAAAATATATAACGCTTACAAATTTACATTACATGCAGTCATCTCGCTACAATATGCAGAAAAATCACAGAACAGCTGATTGAGCACAATCTTTCCAAATTAGCGCTTATTTTTTTTCCTCAAGCGTGTAATTTTTGGCCCGCCGGTTTAAACCAGTTTAGTACTCTGCGCAGCGAGCATTGCAGCGGCTAGAAACAGTAACTCCTGCGTGGCAGTGGTATTTGACAGAGGTCGCTTTGCCCAGTGGTCACGTCTATCCTTCTGATTTGTTACCCCTGACAGGATGGCAGAAGTCGCGGAGACTTCCGGCGTCTTCAAGTCCTGCCACATCCATCGACGACAGTCACTTGTCCAGGGCCAGTCGCACGACGCTGTTCACCGCCCTCTTGATACCGTGTGCGGTCGTTGGCATCATTGCACTGCTGCTTGTGCGCGCCAACCCAAAGGGTCGTCACGCGAAGCATGCGCTGTGGATCGAGCAGCTGGCCAGCGCCTGCGTCACCGTGGACTGTCAGAACGCCGTGTGGGAACTGAGATCCTCCATCGACGTGTTTGCTGACCCATGCAAGGATTTCTACAGCTTCGCCTGCGGCCGATGGGCAAACGCGTCATCTGCCGCTGGGGAAGACGCTAGGCGCCACAACAACTACATGGCAATTCAACGTCGTGCCTACGTCGCTGCAGTGAACGCCAGCTTGTTCAAGATGAGCAGACCTGATTCGTCGATGCTGTTCAACAGCACCGCGCAGCACATGGTGAGAGTCTACAGGTCAGTATGCAGACACAGTCTACAGGGTGCGTGCACTTCACACGTAAAAAATATTGAGGGAGCACTCGCGACTCAGTTTCCGGCGAGCTGCGCTTTCGAGTTTAGGGCAACGGCATTCATTCCTTTGTTCATTCTTCCCGCTCTGGTGACCGCCTACTGTCTAGGCCGATAGTTGAAAAGAGCAGAATAGGGAGAACAGAAATATGTGTCGGGAGGAAACTTCACAGGCATATCAGTAGTGTTGCGTAGGGCGCAACTACAGTTACTGTGAGAAATAGGAGTGGCAGGAATCCCGCAAGCAAATGGCCTGCAGTAAAGTCGAATAACCACACTGTAAGCTCGCATCACCGGCTATAGCCAAAGGACTCCAGCAGAACCCATCTCACAATAAACGACGAAGTTAATGGAATTAGCAACGAAGAGATGCAGCGACACAACCGGCTGTGCACGTCATGTACGAGGCATGTATGCAACGGGGCTCCTCTCTCGCGCCTCGACGAGGACGATGAGTTACGGGCATTTTCCTTTGAAACGAGGCAGTGACAAATGCTCACCTAGACTGCTTGAGCCAATCAGGCGTGCTATACAAGCCCTTCCGTTTAAGGGCTTTGCGCCATCTGGCGGCGCCGCCACGAAGTCCGTGTTTGACGCGTGTCTGAAAGAATATTCAGACAAAAATATGTCTGAATAATACACATTCACACACGCGTCACACACTATATGACGCCGTTTGAATTCGGCCCAACACCCTAGAAATTCGTAACAATCTTCTTTTTCGTCGTTGAAGAGTGGCGCATGCGCAGTTGCATGCACGCAGAGTCCCTAGTTGGCGTCAAAGTGGTTAATAAGCTGCACATACCCAGTGACACATACCCAGCAACCCAAGTTGGCCTGACGGTTGGTTACGAACCCAGTTCCCTCAGCTCAGCCCAACGTTCCAAACCATTAGACCAAAGACGATGCAGTGACTCAATAACTGGTCCGTTTGCGAAAAGAATATGGATAGTGTCCCATAGAGAGGCACCGAATAGGACACATTTTTCATGCGGTGAAAGGGCGCGTAAACTCTGTGGCAACAAAAGCGACACTGCTAATGTAATTGTTGCAGCAATGATGCACACGCCGGTTTTCTCCCGCTGCCCCCGTCCCTCAGGCGCGCTTTAACGCAACACACACGGCAGAAACGTTGACGCGAAGGAAGTGCGTACTCACTTTTTACGCACGCTCTTGCCTGACATATCTTATCGTGGAACATCCCAAAACCAACGACGTCATCGGAGTTTGCTTACATAAAAAAAGAAGACTATCGATCCGTCTAATGTATATGAAAAAAAAAGTTGAAAGCATACGTCGCAGGCACCTTTAGCCACAACCCATTTGTACATTGTATGACTGTAGAAAGCCAGCCAAATCGTACTAAAGACGATTGGTTTGATTCTGAATAAATTGCGATGCTGGCTAGTGCGCTAGCAAACCAAGCAGAAGCAATAGCTTATCACGTGATTGTTTTACGTGAGTGTTGCCCTGCTATGGTATTGTGATGGGCTCACGGGATCAGATTCAGGCCGTGGCGGCCACATTTCCATGGGGGACAAATGCAGAAACGTCTGTGATTAGCTCATTGGGAGCATGTTAGTGATCCCCAGGTAGTCAAAATTACAGCGTGCCTCATAACCAAATTTTGGTTTTGGCACGTAAAACTCCATAATTTGATAATCAAGTATCGAGTACATTAATCGACAGATACATTTCGTTAGCTTTGATTCCAAGTACAGCCAAATTGAAACATTCTTTTGTTTACTAAGCAGTTAATGCCTAACAGTTAGATGTGCGGAGCACAAATATTTTTTCCAGTTACGTTGAAAACACCTAATGCATCACACTGAAATGAACTTGCAGGTCCTGCCTGAATTTCGTTGAGGAAGAACCGGTGAACTTACGCGAGACCCTGCGTGCGTCTGGAATTCGCCTCCCATTCTGGACCGCCGTCACGACCTTCGAAGAGCTCTTCGCAGTCGCCGTAAAGCACGCGCTGTTCTATAACATGACGACCGCTATAGACATACGCTGGGCACGTGATCCCAGCAACGTTTCTTCTTCCGGAACTCTCGAGATATCTGCCGGTATGTCAATGGTGCAGCGCATGGGAACTTCCTTACGGAGGTCTTTTATCAACCGTGCCTTGCCCATAATCACGAACTGCTCCTCGACTGAGGAGATCGACGCGCTGGAAGGCATCGACGACGCCTTGGCTGCGTCGTCGTCCACGTGTTCGGAAACAGAGGTCACCGAGATGAGCTTGAGGGAACTGGACACTCCCACAACGAACTGGTCGCACATTGTCGGCGTATACGCGAGGCTGACCGGAGCGAACGAACCACCTTCAAACGCACGCGTCATCAATCTGCCCGACGTCCGTGTCATTCTGGATCTGCTGGCGAATTCCAGCCTGCCGGACCTCAAAATTTACCTGATGCTGGTTCCCATGTCACAGTTCTTCGTGCTTGAGGACGACGTCGAGCACCAGAAAGTTGTGGTTGTCGACGACGCTGGCGAAAATGTTGCGAAGTACGAGACCTGTGTGCGCGCGCTGGAGCTGCTTTTCGGCGATCGCTACCGACTGTGGGTCTCTACGCACGTGCACAGCCCTGGCACCGCCGCCGACGTGCACCGCATTCGGGAGGATGTTATGCAAGCGACACGCACTCTAATCCAGTCTCTGAGGAACATTCCTACGGAATACCATAATATGTCAGCGCCGCCTACTGGATATGGAGCGAGTGAGTGTTCTCGTGACAACCTTTCCTTCGTGCTTTCTAAGATTGAATTCGGGGTGTTTCCATCCGGCTGTCATACTAAGCGCTTTGCGCGTAGATGTCATGTTTACCGCTCGATATCAAGGCATCGTGGCGCCTGTCCTGTGAATTTTACCGTCAATACCCTTATTTGCGCGCCGTGTAACTGCCTTAAAGCACCCATGCTTTCGGACCATCCATACTTTCGGATGCTTTTGCTCCTCGAATTATGAATGCACTAGAGAACGTGTGAGGAGCAGTGATGGGACTAGTCTTTTGACAGGAGCGTGTGGACGCTATTTCTTCTTTTTCCTCTTTCACTTCCTGCCTTGTTATTGTTGTCTGCCTAGGAGCTAAGATCCAAAATTTATCACCCTTTCTTTCTTTATCTTTGGGGGGGTAGGGGGGCGGGGGGCTAGTTCCACATCACCTTAGCAGTCACCCATTCTTTCCACATCGCATTGGTAGTTGAAGTTTCTTTAAACGAAATTCAAGTTATAGTAAAACATTGCCACCTGTTCGTTAGAATACTACGTTTTATCTTGCGACCGTGTTTCCTCCATACAATGTTATTTCATTGCTTGCTATTACACAATTCAACAGTTCGGCTATTTTCTTTTTTAAACCTTCGCTCCGATGTCAGGGACAGTTCTTTCCTTAGATATATACGGCGTGTGAATTCTTCATTTCGTGGTTATCAAAAATAACAATTTCCGCTCATTCCAAGTGGCAATGTGAAATTGGTGCCATAAAGCACTGTTCGCCTGTTTTGAATATGTAGTCGGTAAACTTGATCGGTAACTGAACAACATGAAAATTACGCGGATGGGGCGTGCTCCTGCTAGTTCCTTTTATCGTTTTTAAAGCGAAAGCTTTACTGGCCGCGAACTTGCGATTACGCCGTGGCCGCGCTCCGAGGAGGCACATGACGTCACACCGCGTTACTCGTCACACGCGTTCCTCGTCGTTGCATTCGCCTCCGCTCGCTACGCCAGCCTCGTCGCATGCCTGATAACATGTCGAAGGATTGAAAAGGAGAGCTCGCGTGCGCCACAACCACAGTTGAGGTGGCAATATGGACGGCGACAATTCTGATAAGCAGTAGGAGGCATGGAATCGACATCGGAACGAGATGAAGAGGAAACGAATCGCTCAGGAAACAGACGAACAGCGCGCCGAACGATTGCCTAAACGCCGCAACATAGCTAGACAACCAGACTAACCTGGACTTACAATCAAGATTAACCAATGCTAACCATGTTATGCCTTAGCTTTCGCTACGCATATCCTGGCATAGCCGATCTAAGCCACTGCCAATTTTACTTCGGTTCGTGTCGCTCCATAGTATGCATTAGAGTGTGCATCCCAAGCAAAAAAAATACTATTGGAGCATTGGCATCGTTACAGCTCCGAGTGGCGCATATCAGGAAACGATTTCAATATGTTGAAGTCTCGATAATGAAGGGCTTGGCTCTTGGCGATGACCTGCCTGAAGATATTCGTGGCGTGCGTTTTTCCAACTTGCACGCTTCAGTGGCGTACCGATTTTTGAAGGCAATGTCTTCTTAACTGACTTGGCAAAGGGTTGGCATGTCTGGGATCTCGTTATCTTGAATCCACTCCAAAGAAAATGGTCCGTTATGTGACTTGTACATGTCGTACGAACATTGAAATGGTATCAAATGATTCCGCACCACGCCGAGAACATGTAGCAGCAGTCAGCGACTAAGGATATGATTACGAATGAGTAAAGTTAGTAGTTTACAAATTACAAAATTAGTTTACGAATTAGTAAAGTGCTTTCCTATTTGAGGCCCGAGCGGGCTACCTGAGAGCAAAGACATACCGGAGCAAATATGCGCCACGGAATGAGGCATGGACGTGTGGCTAGAAAAGCCCGGGAATAACTCGACACATTTTAATGGATGCCGAGATATCTAGAGAGCCCCGTAGGGAACGTGGACTTTACAGAAATGTTGGGATTCAAAGAAGGTGAGTGATTAACTTGTCAGCGTTCTAGATAAGTAGGAGACGTTTAGAACATCTGTGAAAAAAAAAGCAGGGAAGAAACTGACAGAAATGGAGTCATTGCAAGTGTAGGGGACGGTACAACAAAGGGATACATCATTTAAATACAAAGTTAAGGTCGAGATCAGATACGGAAAAGGCCACATGGCAATAGATGTACTAAAACCGGGGGAAATTGAGCAGGCTAGGTGATTATATGTCTCCCCCCCCCCCCTTTCGTTTCAAAAGGTATGCCTAGAAACGTCATCATCATCAAGAGAAAAAGGAAAGCTGGGTTGGAGAAGCAGATAGAGAGGACCGCCGCCAGTCACGCGAATGCGTTATCCGAGCCTTGGGCGTGTGTCTTGAGGAATCCGCGAACACTCGGCTATGCCGCGCAGTAGCGTGAAAGCGTAACAATAAAACCGAGGCGAGGGGGCCTATTCCAGACTGTAAAGCGCTGAAAAAAAGGAAAGGTCAACCACGTGTCCACGCTAAACAAGACAAGCTGCACAGAATTACGCGTAGAATACGATACGAGTAAAAGATGAAATGAGGGAAGATTGAACAGTGAAAAACAAAGAAAAAACGTATATCATCAAGCATTCATTATCGAGTCATTTGAACAACCATGTATTTATGCTTTGTCGTCTTTAGCGTTGGCACTTTCTGGCCCTTTCTTTCTTTCATTTTGGGTCTTTTTCAGTACGTAATATGCGCCACATCCATCTTTTCACTTTACGTTGTTTTTGAGAACCCTTCCATTCTTTCATTAATTTCTGCGGACACAAAATCTTTATTCTTTCACCTCATACAACAGGTTACCCTGGTTCCACGATTCCTTCGTCGCAGCAATCAGGCGAGCTCGCTGCCTTGCCGTCAGAGTACAGCGACGACTTCGTGTCGAACGTGATATTCTTCTCGCAGAAGTCGTCGTACGGAAGCAGAAGCATATGCGAGCCGTTTATAACCCGCGAGTCGCTCATCATGAAGTGGACCGACCGGGAGACCTTCATCCGGCTCTTGGTTCCCGACTTTTACCACCCCGAGGCCACGGAAGTGGTCGTGAACTACGCGACCATGGGCTACTTCCTCGGCCAGCAGACACTCCAAGCGGAGCTGCCGAAGAACTGGAACGCGTCGGCGTACGGCTCGTGCATGGCGAGGTACACACGCGCCCGCCTAAGCGCCGTGCCACCCCAGAAGCAATGGCGGCAACTAATCGAACGACGATGGGCCGCCCAGGCGGCGCTGCGAGCGGCAGCGACTCGCCACGCTCCATTTCACGCCAGCGGTGTTCTCGCGAGGCTGTTTTTTCTTCGACTGGAGCACACGTGCTGTGCTCTGGCGGACATAGACGACACTAGCGATAGCGGAGAACTGCCGACGACGTGCAACGTGGTCACCATGACAGTTCCGCGCTTCGCCGACGCGTTTGGGTGCCAGAACTTGCCCGAAATGAATTGCTAGATTCCTCACTTTTTTATTGCTACGATATTGATTTATCTTCTTTACATATGATTTGGAGTGCCTGTTTTCCTACCCTACCTGCTCGTGTTCGTCTTTCGTGTTATTGCTTCTATAAGATTGTGCTTGACTCTACGTTTGCGGATGTCACCTTTGCCGCAGAAACAGGAACCAATCAGCGCTGATTATATGTTCCTCGTGGTTTCGAAAATCTGTCGAATTACGCGTTACGCGAGTTGGCAGCGTTTAACTTGATTTTCCGTCGATGTCATTGACGCTACGGCCACACAAACATGTTTCAAATGACCGAAAAGGTGTTACAGCTCTGTATATTTCAATAAAGGAACTTTCTGTTCTTGAGGAATATTTCATGCTGCTGCAAAATTTATCTGTACTTTCTTTGTGCCTCTAACAAGCAACAACAGTGTATCCGTCATGCTAACACTTGTGGTTGCATCGATGTCTATGCCTGAGCTGGGACTGGTTAACCATTAGAGAAATGTGCGGAATATAACCAACCATTACATATAGCTTTCATTGATTATGAGAAATCGTTTGAATCAGTCGAAACCTCAGCAGTCATGCAGGCATTTCGGAATCAGGTTGTAGACGAGCCGTATGTAAAAATACTGAAAGATATCTATAGCGGCTCCACAGCCACCGTAGTCCTCCATAAATAAAGCAACAAAATGCCAATAAAGAAAGGCGTTAGGCAGGGAGATACGATCTCTCCAATGCTATTCACAGCGTGTTTACAGGAGGTATTCAGATACCTGGATTAGGAAGAATTGGGGATAAAAGTTAATGGAGAATATCTTAGTAACTTGCGATTCGCTGATGATATTGCCTTTGTTAGTAACTCACAGGACCAATTGCAATGCATGCTCACTGACTTGGAGGGGCAAAGCAGAAGGGCGGGTCTAAAAATTAATCTGCAGAAAACTGAAGTAACGTTTAACAGTCTTGGAAGAAAACAGCAGTTTACGATAGGTAGCGAGGCACTGGAAGGGGTAAGGGAACACATCTACTTAGGACAGGTAGTGGCCGCGATCCGGATCATGAGACTGAAATAATCAGAAGAATAAGAATGGGCTGGGGAGCGTTTGGCAGGCATTCTCAGATCATGAACAGCAGGTTGCCATTATCCCTCAAGAGAAAAGTTTATAACAGCTGTGTCTTACCAGTGCTCCCGTACGGGGCAGCAACCTGGAGGCTTACGAAAAGGGTTCTACTTAAATTGAGGACGACGCAAGGAGCTATAGAAAGAAGAATGATAGGTGTAACGTAAGGGATAAGAAAAGAGCGGATTGGGCGAGGGAACCAACGCGAGTTAATTACATTTTATTTGAAATCAAGAAAAAGAAATGGGCATGGGCAAGACACGTAATTAGGAGGGAAGATAACCGATGGTCATTAAGGGTTACCGACTGCATGCCAAGGGAAGGGAAGCGTAGCAGGGGGCGGCAGAAAGTTAGGTGGGCGGATGAGATTAAGAAGTTTGCAGGGACAACATGGCTACAATTAGTGCATGACCGGTGTAGTTGGAGAAGTATGGGAGAGGCCCTTGCCCTGCAGTTGGCGTAACCAGGCTGATGATGATGATGATGATGATGATGATGAAGAACCATAAGCAGTAAAAAAAAGTTGAACGTTGATTTTCTAAATGAATAACTTTCGGAAGGAGATGTTCTCGTTTGCTTAAGAGTGGGCGCTTTGAAAAACCACATACAAAGGCTACGCCGCTATTGATTCCTGTTTTGATGCTAAAACAAAAAAAAAGAATGAAGACAAACTGAAAACGCTGTTTTACGACTCAGTTTGAGCCTGTGCACTTTGCAGCAGGCGTGGCTGATATTTATTTTTAAGGCAGTCTCAGGAAGGTTCCATCTGATGTGTTAAATGCTTTTTCCACAAGCTTACGTCACCGGCAGCTATTGAGTTCACTGACTAAGTATTCACTTTGTCCAGCATCGCCCGAGGTGGCGCAATGTCTACGTCACCTTGCTGCTTAACACGTGCTTGACTCCTGACCACGGTTACCGGATTTCGACGGGGCGAAAACTGAAAGTAGAAAGAAAGGTTCATGTGCCGACCTCTATGTGCACGTTAAAAAAGCCCAGGTGGTCTGCTAACCACCAGGTTATCTCGGACAGTTCCGCAAGGTTAGGGCAAATTGTCACTGGAGTTTTAATGTATGTCAGCACAAAACAGAAAGGGACAAGACATACACGCAGTACTTCTTCCAAGTGATCTTTATACAGGTGTCACAATTCATGTGGAGATCTGTGAAAATGAAGTAATATTCTTACACTGAAATTTCGCTTAGCATGAATGAAAACAGGGGAATTAAACGGGAAACCCGGGATAGCAGATGCGCTCGAACGAAAGCATTGAACAAGCTATACAAGTAACGCGCCGCGATGTCCCAGTCAATGGCAATGGTGTTGCGCTCCAGAGCTCGAAGTTGCGGGTTCAATCGCAATAGCGGCGACCTCATTTCGATGAAAGCGAAATCCAAAAACTGCATTGCTAAGTAAGTTTTTGCAATACTCAGATTTAAGTGCACGTTACGGAAACCAGGGGGGTCAAAATTAGTCCCGAATCCCCCCCCCCTCCGACGTGCCTCGTACTGATACCATGATTTCGGCAGGCAAGAGCGCAAGTTTTAATTTTTGGAGCTACCAGTGAGCGTGAATAAGAACTGACAAAAAGAATAGTAAAAAGACAATCCTCCACGCTAGCAGACAGGAAAATTCCTTCGTTGGTAACAGTCGTTGCGGAAACTCACGATATCGGCCGTCTCCAAGATATCGAGAGTTGTTTGATCGCTGCTTTTGCCAACAGCGGCGATCACGCGTTTACGCGATGGCTCTGTTAGCATGGGGTCTTTAGAACTTTTGTCTGAGAAAGAACTTTCCTAACTTGCCAGCATGTAGTGACGTCCTCTGGCAATTGCGTGAAACAGCGCTTATCTCAATTTCTTTTTCACAAGTCCCGTAGTGGGGAAGAAGCTGTCGCATGGAGATTACAAACAGGGTAGTACTCTCACCTTAACGTGCTAAGGAAACTGCGTCCCACACGATATAAGGACAAATGTCCATGGTGCAATGAGAAACCTACATTATACCACATAACATGGGCGTGTCAACAAACTGACGTAGTCCCAATCATGTCACGCCCAAGTGCGGAGCAATGGGTGGCACTGCTGTCCAGCGACCGTTTCGAAGACCAGCTAGGTCTAGCACGGCGTGCACGACGGACAGCAGAAGCCAACGGAGCCCTGGACTGAAGGTAGCCGACCATTGCGATAGAGCACGGACGAAGCAGCGGGTGAAGACCTCCGGGGAAAACACCAGGAGGAAGACTCTCCTGAAGAATCCGCCCCAGCCGCAGAAGAACACAATTACTAGAGCCTCAATAAATTTTCACTCACTCACTCACTCACTCACTCACTCACTCACTCACTCACTCACTCACTCACTCACTCACTCACTCACTCACTCACTCACTCACTCACTCACTCACTCACTCACACTTACTAGATGCGTGTTGGACTTGTTCAGCTGTATGACACACGGTGATTTCATCCAATATCTGGTTACACGCTTGAATTTAGGTTTGGGATTTTCCTCTTCAATTTAAGGGAAATCTCAGAGTATATCTTTTTTTTTTCATACACGTCTGCAAAAGTTGTTCGCAAACATGTATTAAATATCAGTGCAAACATCGCGCTTTTGTCTCCCCACTTTCTGTTTCACGCTGACACACATACAAAACATCTCTCAGGGTAGAGCGGCCACCAAGGTAAAGAGATTTGTCTGAGGCAAGCACGCACTTTCTTGAACCGTGGAGTTTTGTTCCCGGCAAGCTCAAAATGAGCGCTTTTGCAGGATTTAGCTACTACTGTGAAATAGTTTACATTTTTTTTCTCGCTTAGCTGGAGCGATCGTGACCGAGCTTTTAGTGGTATCTGTCTGTGACTACGAATGTCCAAAAACAATCCGACATATTACAATACTCGCAAAGTGTGGACCTGGAGTTGAAATCCCGGGCACACGTTTGAAATGACAGGTTACAAAATGTAAATATAGATAAGGGTTTGAAACCCCGGATAACGAGTGGAAATTGATATAGTTGTTATTATTTCCTTGTTAAAGAAACCGCATACTGAAACTATCAGATCCTCAGTTTGGTTGTGACTTTTAGGCAAGTCACAAGACTTAAAAAGCTTCAGTTTAGCGGTCACTTTTAGACAAGTCACACGAACGCTATAGAAAGCCTCCCTACAAATGCGGCTCGATTCGGCACGCGCATGCCTCGCAGATAGAGGGAGGAAAACACGAAACAAAGCCGTCGCGTGCTAGCAGCGGAAGCGCGCTGGTCGCGCGCTTCGTTACGGAACGCCAGTCCGCCATTGTGCAGTAGAGGAGCGTGACGGAGAGTCCGATTCCTGTTGCACAAAGGCGAACGACGGAACTCCCACACCGGCCTGTCACCACGCGCTAGCGCCCAAAACAACGAGCACGTTCTGGGAGTGTCCGGCTGGTTATGTTTGTCACACCTCCACGTCTAATTGTCACTAGTTTCTCTCGTTTTGTTTCCTTTTGTCACATTCCTGCCGCTTTCGCAACAACTCGGTTTTGTTTCCAGCCCTCCTTTTTTTCTTCTTGGCGTCCGCTGCGTTTCTCACTGAATAGTCTAGTCTTTGTTGCTTGTTCATTTGTTTGTCATCACCACTTTGTTTTTTTGTTTTCTGTGACGCTTAACGGCTAAATGTTCCGTGCTTTTTGCCAAGTGTTTTTAGTCTCCAGGCATCACGGGTTGCCGGCGTTTTCCTGTAAGGAAACAAAGAGAAGACCGGGGGGTGAGGGGACCGGAGGAGAGGCAAAGAGCATGAAAGTAGTCTTCGTTTTGGCGTCTGTACGTACTTTTGGGCCGCTCCACATAGCACGGTAAACGATGAGGTTAACGCCGTTGCGATATGGAGCTAGAGATCTGCGCCAAGCAGCGACTACGGCCGCTTGATGGGGGTGATGAGAGCTCGATGGGAAATTAATCGCGAATCGCGGAGAAATTGTTTTTGCTCTTACGTCTAAAACTTGCGTGAAATGACATCTCGTGCTTGGACGTCATGGTGAGTACCTTCACAGTTTACAGTGCGTAATCATGTGACATTTGCGGTGGGAAAACACTGATTATAGATACTAAAGATGGATCCCGAGCTTGTTGTGAACAGATGCTTTATCAGCTACCGTCTCAAGCAGCTGCGGTCTACCACCTTAGACGAAGTGTAATTGTTGCGAACTGTCATGTTTACAGCATTTATTATTAAAACTGACATGTGCAACAGGTACTGGGCAGCGAAAACATGTGATAGCGCAAAGGCATCCTTACAAATTAACAATGATTTAAAAAGCCGCAAAGGATACTTAAGACTGCGGTAGTCTGAAGTAATCCAAACGAGACTATTTATTTGTCGTCCTATTTCCTGACCCTGCGTAACTCTGGAGATGTTTCAAAGCTGCTCGCAGTACGTAGAATCACTGATACGGCGGGCGCTAGGCTGCAAAAATTTTCTGTTAGTCTGCGATTATGCCGCGTCTTCGGGGCAAACGGTGCGGATGTCAGTGTTCTGTGCTAGTGTTCCAGTGTTCGAATCTTACCGTCGCAGCATTTTAATAATGTTTATTTAATTGCTTATTACATAGTACTTTGTTGAAAATCACGAGTTTACGAAGTTACGAAGCCATTTGAAGCCAGAACGATGAAATTAGGCAAATTCATGCACTACACCCACTCCCATGCTGGGGTTAAAACCGCCCTGCTTGCAGCTCCCGTAGATACTAGCAAGAGCATTCTAGTAATAATTGTATGAAACTAATATATGTAGACTATACAAGTATTGAGCTTCGATGTAGCAGAGCATTAGAAAAGTCTAGGGTACAGCGAAGGAATGACATGGGATATACTAAAGCGTTTGCAGGGTACCTGCCCATAATAAATGGCTCCAGCGTCCGCTGCTACAATCAAACGCCTGTTGTAGAACGTGCCCTGGCCTAAACCAGATCTCATGCCGCGACCTGCAGACAGTCGGCCTTCATCGCACGAGACCACCTGACTATGATTCTTGCCTCCATGGGACCAGCCATGGAGCACTACTCATGCAGTACATCGCCGAAACCAGGCTACATTTATCCATTTGTTCGTTTTATGCCGCTTGGTACAAAAAGACGCCGTAGTGCTTCCAAACGGTGCGAGGACTTGGTTATGAGCAGCTTCGCTGTCTTTGATAGAGAAGTTCCTCAGGTTGGCAAGGTTGGCATACATCTGCGAAATTTTTGTGTCATCTTACACCTTAGTATACGGGTGTAAATCGGTCTATAAC
Organism: Dermacentor andersoni; assembly: GCF_023375885.2. NCBI lineage: Eukaryota > Metazoa > Arthropoda > Arachnida > Ixodida > Ixodidae > Dermacentor > Dermacentor andersoni. The sequence continues at coordinate 120,226,107 of NC_092823.1, read as the reverse complement.
TCACACCCTCACTCTCAAAGAAGGTGCAAGAATGTGAGGTATGGACAAATTTATACCCTTATGCACGCTGAGGGGTGTAAATTCCTTTACACTGTACCCATTCCTCTTAAGCACAGCAGTTGTCTAGAAGACTTTTAACCCAGGCCAACTTCTCCACTTTTCTTCCAATTATTTCTGTCTCTCTACCTCTCTCTCGTCACCAGCCAACGTATGTTCAACGTCAAGAAGAATCATAACCTGCTGATGTTCTGCGCTGTCGAAGTTGAACATTTATTCACTATGAGGCCACGTAGGCAAGATGGTGCATGTATCCTGCAGACAGTTGTCCTACAGTCAAACAGTGTAGTGGGACTTCCTATAATTAAATGTGTAAAACAGCAGTACACATGCACAACACAGTATATCTATTCTATTAGTGCTTCAAGGCGGCATAATTAATTAGTTCCAAGCAATATATTCGCGCTGTGGGCACGATATTACACGATTCAGCTTGAAGCACCCAACACTTCCAAGCCTAAGCGGAATCGTACATCTGCATGGTTCGGAGTTCTTGATTTTCTTGCGTTTGTCCCGAGTTGTCGATGTCGTCAGCCACCAGTTATGCGATATTCATGTAGCATACATTCATTATACAGTGCGAATAGATAGATCGACCTTACACATAATATTTAGTTCTTTTACGCAGTGAAAATGCGCATTCTTGAATACCAATATGTTACGGAGCACAAGATATTGCGGACGGTTATCCACGAGATGCAATGTTAGCTTCAGGATTTCCTCTTAATGGGTATGACTATTCCGAATCATGAAACGTCCGATAACTGAGACAGTAAAGCTGAAGTCGGATTTAATATTTAATTGCCGGATTGAATTAAACACAAAAGGAAAGAAACAAATGAACAAACACAAACTGCGGCTGTTCTAGCATCTGAATAATAACGGGTAGTACGGTATTAGCTTCTGGCTCTTGCAGAATTATTCAAGTAGTTGTTTTCCTACATTTAGTGCAACGACATCAGTCATCGACCGTGATAGCACTAAAAATAATTTTGGAGATATTGTTTTTTCTTCGCAACTACGGAACCAATTTTGATGAGGTTTGATGCATATAAAAAAAGCTAAAATGTAGTCACTCTATGAAGGATACTTTATTTAAATCGGGAATTTTATGAGGAAATTCATAAAAATATTCACTATATATACGCACGTTTTTCCGCGTGTGCATGTGAATATAACATGTCAGTGTAAAATATAGTTTCGTATTGGTGTATGTATATGTACTTTTTTCTCGTTCTTCACAGCTTGGTGCGAGCAGTTTCTTTCTTTTTTTTTCTTTGTTTCTCGTATTGCTTTTTTTTCTCGTACAGGTGTACGACATACACTGCTGTGTTGCCGCTGTCGCCGCGTTCTGTAGGGCCCCAGGCCTCGTCAAGCTGCTGAATGAGTAGCTTTTTTTCTGGGGTACATTCTTCCTTGAGCAAAATAATTGTTTCTGGTTCTGATTTAAAAGCCGTCTACCAAGTTTATAACTCTGTAACTGAGCAATATAACACAAGTTGATGAACCACGCCTAATATGACATCTAAAGTTGGCGAAATTGATTTATTGCACACCGCTATTAAATATGCTACTAGTTTGTCACTAGGACTGTGGCAAAGTACTTGCAAACATCGTAAAAACAGCACGTAAGCTGTAAACTTGCGTTGAAAATTTGTCCGTTTAAACAGTAAATTTGTCCACTTGAGGTGCTATAACAGATACTGTTTACAGAACTACGATATCGGTCCTTGGCGCTGTGTTAAATATGTAAACTTCGTGCTTGAAATTTTTTTTTCAGGTTACCAGTTTTCCTGAACTTTCGCAACAAATTCCAGGCACTACATAAAAATTCTGCTTCATAGAACCACTAAAACGTAATTTTTTTACTAAAATGGAACAAATTTATTACAACTTTGTCTAGCGGTTGTCCGATAAAAGCATTTCTGTGTATGACATGGGTTTGAATTCCAATCTTAGATTTGGCTCAGCGCTAAAGATTCCTCTTCAGACATTATTACTTATACCTATTACTGCAAATATTCCCAGAGGAGCAAAATTTTTCATTTTACTTTAGCCTGACATCATACCGTGCTCTTTTTTTCTTTCTTTAATGATATTGAGCAGGCAACGATTTCCATCTGTCAGCACCACAGAAGCTCCGACTTGACAGCCCTGATTACGGTGGTTTTCTTCGTATTGCTAACTGTCACTCGTAAGTTGCACCAGTTTCCTTTTTTACTAACCTTAACCATCGTATGTCATTTGTCATCGCATTTAGGGTGCTTTAGGCACATTACCAGGGCTGTACATGATTGTTCTGCTGGCTCTCTAAAACAACCTAGACTGCGATTGTGCTGGCGAGCTCTCTTAAATTGTAGTGATTCTTTAGCGTACTGGGACATGGTAGCTTTTGCTTCTAGAGTCGTTTATATTGAAACTTAGCTTTTTTGCTATTAATGTCGATAATTTTTATACCGTTCTCTCTGAACCTTTACATTCTCTACTGAAAATGGTCTTATCGATCGATAACTCCATGTCACATGGCTTATTGTTACTGTGAAGCTCATCACGGTTTCCAGACTTGATGTACGCCTTCACATCTGTGATACAAATAGCCGTTCTTTTCGTTTTACGATGTGTTCTTTGATGTTTATAGTTTGTGCGGTAGGATCTTTGTTATGCTCCCACAGTCGCCATGAGTGGTAATATCATCAGTGGTTTCGTTTAGATGCTGTCGCGGTTGGGTTTACCATGATGTTACCCCAAAATTAAAAGGAAACAAAAGAGGAGAATGAAATGAACGCTTTGGCGCGGCGCCATGTCGCAGAAACAGAGCAGGGAAATGCATTTCATGTGATTGCTGTGGTTGCTAATACGAGTTTTGAGAAGTGTGGTGATGCGCAGAAGGACGGGGCTTCGGGTAAGAGTATTTATTACAAGGCACACTGCTAGCGTTTACGGTACGTTTGAGCATCACAGAGGTCGGCGGGCGCAATGACGCTGGGAGAGCAATATTGGGACACTTTCTTCAAGCACAGTATGTCCGAGGTATTTTTGTGTTGCGTACGCCGTGGCCCTCGCTGAAAGATCGAAGGAGAACTCCAGTATACTATAGTTATTCTTGTTGGCAACGCCTTTGTTAAAAGCAGATGGGCCACGGTCGTTGCTTCAGTAGTTTGGGGAGCTCTGGTTGGCCTTTGCGCCATAAGATAGCCCCCCCCCCCCCCCCCATTGTTCTGGTATTCCGTAAACTGTGAAACGTTCGCGCATATTCTGAAACTGTTGTAAAGACTATTTTCCCAGGCTGTATTTAAATCAATAAGAGGCTCACCACAATGTCACGAACTGAAGGGAAACATTCGCCTCTCTGTGCGAAATAACGTGAAGGGCTAGTCGTGGCGCGTATAGCGTCCACATACGCAGCAGAACACCCAATCAGTTAGCGTTTTGTGCAACCGTCTGAAGAACGCTCGTTACAAAATTCCCATGATCTTATTCTCTGCAGCGTGACACCTTATTACGCAATGCGAAATATTATGTTGCCATTCACCTAATGGTATAGCACAAAGCTACAAAAGAAGCCTATGCAAGTTTTTGAGGAAAAAAGCGTTGCCATTGTCGGAAAATTCATACAGGTCCAAGGATCAAACCCAGGACCAACTATTTTTCATGGACTCTTTTCCCAGCAGAATTAGTCGACAACTTGAAGTGCACGAGCACTGAATCAACAAATGAGTTATGAGGAAATTTCCAAGGTGGAGAAGGTTTCATGAAAGAATAATTGTGATCTAATCCGGAAGAGCGACGCAGCTCCAAAGCAGCAATACTCATCGAGAAATCAGGGGGCGCTTATTTTGAGAAGACGGATGACAGATGACACATTGCGACACAGTTCTTACACCTTGTCGAAATAAGTGTCAGCTGATTTTCCGGAATGTACGAGCCAACTAGCTCAAGCCGAGGACCATTGTAAAACATAATGGATTTCTCTTCTAGAACTGGGAAACGAACATTTTCTTCAAATCGAAAGCCTTATGTTGCATAAATACATTCTCCACGTTGGTTTTCTTTGCAGCTTCCTGCTATACTGTAGTTAGCCTTTTATAAACTGCACTCCACTTCGTGCATTACCGCTGACCTGATTTGCTAGATGAGGTGAGGCTTCCTTTCAGCTGGGTATTTGCCACCGGATGCTCTGCTTTATAAAAAAACAGTATTTCGACCCACAAAGTAGGGTCAGTGAACGCGCACCTGTGTTCCGCATAATCGGAGAACCCATCCCGGCATAAAACTTGTAAGCTCATGGGCAACTCCAAAGCACGCAAACCTCTCATTGCTGTGCTACGTGATATTCAACAATTTCTTTGATTTCCCTCTGACATTTCTGATGTTTGGTCTGCGCCAGTCTCAATATACTTCACATATGCCGCAGGGTGTCTCACGTGCGCATTCCTGGTCAATCCTCCTGAATAGGTAGGTGCCACTGCGTCTTGAGAGGAAGCTTTAGCTCGGGCCCAACTCCAACAGGGCCTATTGAAATACGCGTAAAACATAAAAACGTTTCTCTGAGATGACCCCTGGACCAATTTTAATGAAACTTCTTGTATCTGAGAGAGAAAGTTAAATTATAGTAACTGTTGGAAGCGGAATTTTGATTTAGGGACTGAATGTTATTGAAATTTTTTTCAAGAATTCTGAAGTTCGACAAAACTAGAATAACGAAGTTTACAAATTAATAGCTCTCCGTGAAAAACAGAAATCGCGGTTGTGTAAACAGCATTCATTAGGTCATTCAAAGTGTGCATGTTTTATATTCCAATTTAGTATATTACATGCCTTTTTTACGTTGTGTACAAGGGTTTTGAAATGCTGTATTTACACATTACTAATTTTTTTAGATTCATGTTTAACATATAAATTTTGTCCGCTTTAGATGTACTATGATATGCAATGCGCAGAAATGTGATATATTTTTTTCGTTGTTTACATAGGGAGTTGTAAACTTGATAGTTTCGTCTCCTGAAAATTTTCGATTTTTGCCAATTTATAGTAAAAAATTTGCGACCTAAGTAAACAATTTGAAACCAACAGACACTAGATTTTAGGCTTTTTTTTAATGCAGCAAACTTCCTCAAGCTTTGTGCAGTGGTTGCTGAAAAAAACGAATTCTCCTTTTACGTGTATTCAGATAGGAGCACCCAAGCTAAAGCTTCCTGTTAAGAGGTATATAAATAATAAATGCTAGTGCAAGAAAATGTTGGCACACCTAAAAAGACCCAGTTCCGGGCAGTGTAGACACGAGGAGTCTCATTGAAAGATCTTAGGGTTGAAATACGAGTGGATGCGTCACGAAAAACTGAAAGAAAAATTGCCGTTTTGTTGACGAGACTGCAGAAAGCGCCCGTGTTACCGCTCGCCGGAAATTACACATAACCCACAATGCAGAGTACCTTAGCATGGCCTCCGAGAGTGGGGGCGCCGGCGGCGCGCTGAAAAATTCAGGGTGCGATGTGCTCGCACAACGCCGTATCAACTAGCCACCAGATGCACGCACCATATGCTTAGGTGCTATTTAAAGACTGCTCATAGGAACACGAGAGAAACACCAACCCAGCAGCTTTGCCACGATTGAATCAACAGCATACACTTATAAACCTTTTTAAAACCAATTTAGACGAAGTGAAATTTTGTTCCACACTTACATATGTACCTAAACATGTGTCCTACTTTTCTTTGCATGCACCTACGATCACCATTTTTTTCCCTCAGCAAGTGTCATACGTCTTTTTCATCTTCGATACAAAGAGTGGGAACAGCTAATGGGGACAAAGCCATGTGCCTGTCATCCACTACCGTTCGCTAATCCGAGAAGATTCGAATGGTTTAGATTCCGACAGTGCCTTGGATCGGCATAGTCCTTACTCCGTTTTCTCCCGTTACCCTGAAGTATCACTTGCCTCACCAAAACCTTCTTTTTCCTGTGATTCACCCATCTAACCCAGTTAGCGCAAGGCACCTTGGCTACGGTCCCCGTGCGTTCCTCTCCAGTGCATCTGGTGCTTTCTGCCAGGAATGCTTAGGTAAGACCTGTTGTTTTAGGTAGTTTGTGCGATTATTTTGGAAGTTTGAATAAACTATTGCCGTTTACTTCTCATAATATGGTCTGCAGCTCTGCGCAGAAAAGAAATAAAACTCCGTGAGGGGAAAATAAATAAACGCACTGGAAGTTTTCGGGCATATAGCTGCATCTTATTCAGAAAGCTTTTCAGTAAGGGAAGCTTTAATGCAACACGAGCAAAAGACAGCCAAGTCACCGCAAGGGGAGGTCGATATATTAGTAACGCCGAACTGCAAGGCGACATTTATTAAGAAATGTGGCCACACAAGCAAGGACGTTCCCATACTCCGCTCATGTACGCAGGTAATTACATAAGCCCAACAAACATTGCGCCCCAGGTACGCATAGGAGGTATTTATTTTGAATCCCCAACTGGAAACAAACTTTATTGTTGCCATATGTTTTCGGAGCTTGGTCGCTAAACTGAGACAAGAAATGTAGCCAATTTTTTGCTAAATTTTTCTGCTATGTCACTAAAACTGTGGCTAAATCTGTCGAGTTAATTTCTAATATATTACATGTTCCGAAGCACAATAATAAAAGCCAACATGACGATAATAGTGATGGACGAACAGTGAATTCACAAGCTGGCCATGAGTGCCTTTATCTTACTTGTATATCTACATAACGAACGATCATCGCTTAAATTTTGCGTTTCACTTCGCTTAAGTTTACAAATACAGCATGATTCAAAAGAACAAAGGAAACCTGATTTTCGTAAACATCTTCTTGAGCTCAACGTTCGCGACAGGAGAATTAAATTCGGCGGCAGGTGCTTTGGCACGTTGTTAACACGAAGATGAGAATTGCGTCAACATTATACAGGTCAAATTCTACGCTTCCACCCTTGATCCACCCGAAAGCCGCCGAAAAGTGTTTATTGGTCAGAAAGCCGTGACAAACGAAAGCAATGCGTTCAGACTTGCATGAACGGCCCTAGCCGCGTCCGTATCTTTGGTCGGCTTTATTGACAGCAGTTATCTCACCAAGTTAGTCCTCCGAGCTTGTTGTTATATGGGCTTGTAGTATTTTCTTTATCGCTATTGTGGATTCAAGATTACTTACTCTTGCAGTTAGTTTTATTCTACTCAGTGTGCTCTACCGAAAACTGTCCACATCGATCTCTCCTGAAAATTGTTTCTGAAGCGAATCTTCATTATGGCAAATATTGCCAGGCTTCGTGGATTGTGGCGACTTCTGTATTATCAAATAGCTCGCACACTAATTAATGAAATGATCCCCTGTGCGGTGGTGGGATCGCAGCTCAGTCTCCCAGTCCCTGCAACCAGATGCTTAGCTACAGGAGCACTAAGCCACAGAAGCACGCATACATCTCTCCTGATAACGCCATGTAGCTCATTGAGATGCTTGGCGTTTGCGCAACTTCTCATAGACCGTGTGAGCGAGGGTGGGAGCTCACAAAAAAAGCAAGCGCCCGGCAGTTTTTTTTTTTTACTGCATGCACGTGCTCTTGCGCGAGACCTTTGTGGCGTCCAAAGGTGTCCAGGCTCCGGTCGGTGGTAGCTAGCGCAGCTTGGCATTTATCCACCGCCTTGGTGGCATTTGGCGGGTTTGTTCGTCACCCGAGTCCAGTGGGCATCTCGTATTCAGATGGACCATTTCATTTTGCCAGTTTACCAAAGTTTTGCTCCCACCGCTTCCCACAGTGCGCGGATTATACACGAAATATTTGTTGTGGCCCGCAGCGCGCTGAATCGCGTACCTCAAGACCTTCATTAAAGTTTTGCGTCAATATCCAGCAAACCAGCGTCAATATCGGCCAAGGCTAGTTTTATGCCTGCACCTTGCATGCCAACATTAGTTTGATTTACCATTGCACGCTGTAGAGGCAGTGGGAACTTCGTCGTGCAAGGATCGGTTTGTTTCTCACCTCCTCTTTCCGAACTTTCAGAGATGGACACAAACGGTTATGTTGACAAGTGTGACATTTTGGGTGGGTTGTAGAGTTGCATGGTGATTGTATCATTATGCATAATTCGTAACTGTAGCGCTATTCATTGTTTTCCCGGTTGGTCACTCCTGCCTTGAGCATTATCTGTCCTTATTAGCAAGTAAAATGACATTGTCGCCATGCATTCAGGACAACAAGAAAATCGAAAGGGCGTCGAGCGACACGTCGACCTTAACGAATCGGCGAAGAACATCTTCTTCCTCGAGACTGCTGGCGCGTCGTGCATCAGCGAGCGGGCCGCTTGCGCCATCGAGTCGGCAGCTCTTCGGCATCCGTACTACAATGTGTGGCTTCTGACCATACTGGACATGCAGGATTGCAGGTAATAAGCCATGAAAGGCATGATCTGAAGTGTTAAAGACGTGGCGAAGCCCGCTGCCGTAAATATGCTAATTTCCAGGAACGTTGCGTGTAAACTCGCTGCTCCTCATGTGTCATTGTGGGATACAGGTTCGACTCGCTATGTTACACTGATATTGCACTTCAACGTCGGCGTCAGAGGCTTTGCTCTATATATACATATATATATACAGCGTCCGGTACTTTAAACAAAGGCAAGCAGACCGGGCTTTTCTGCGTGTGCTACTCTGTCTTCCGCTTCATGAAATCCGCAACATTCCGGGGCCGGATGCATATCACGTCGTGCACGTCTTCTTAGCAGATCTTGCACATGCTCGCAGTAATGTAGCATTGAGAAGCCAGTCATTGCAGAAACGGGGTACTTATAGAGGATACAGAGTCACCCACCACCTCTTTGAAACGATCCATCTATACCGCAGCTCAGAAGCACCCATGCGCATGCGCACACGAATTCATACAAGCGCCCTTATCACGTTTTTTTACACGTGAGGCGAGATTTAAGTGGATTTGTTTTCTTAGTGTTTAGTTTCAGTTGCGGTGTATTTTCGACTTCATTCTACCAAAGCGGCCTTCGGACACTACAGGGAGCCTACCCTACAACAGAATAGTGATGGCTTCATGGCCCATGTATTGAACGCAGTCTGTTGCAAGCAGAGGTTGTTAGCCTATATTAAGTTTGGGGGCGCTATTTATGGAACTACATTCTTTGAAGCTAATGAAAAAGAATATATTTTTATAGCGCCAGAGTGACTTATGCTATGCATATTGATGAATGCTCGATTATTTCCTGTGGAGTAGACTGCTAAATGATTTATAAGTAGTTAACTTGCCAATATAGAAGATTTCCAAAGGGATAGCTACTTATACGAATTGTAGCTTTTTTCTCAGCACTCTTTTGCCATTTTCATCATCACAGTTAAATAGTAAAATTAAAGTAATATATCTCTTGACTGATACTATACGGCGTATCGCGGCCGCATGAGTGATTAATCTTACGTAAACTATTTATCTTACCTAAGCTACTCTGACATGAAAAGCTACGCCACTTCAGATATAGTTTAGAACACTGCGGACGCTATAAAAATTGAAAGAACGCAAAAAGAGCCTGTAATTAAGTGTAACAGAGATTGATCAAGTGCCAAAGGCTGAAACCTAACAGTTATTTCTCAACAAGTGCAATGAGGCTCAAAAAGAGTTTTACGAACGTCGCACCTTCTACACAGGCCTCTCAAGAACTTGCTACAGCTACCAAACTTCCGACTGCTCAACATTGACCTAAACTCAATGGTCAAAGACAGTGTTCTCGTGCACTGGTATATAAAGGACGACTGGAACCACAGTCCTTTCCGTGTAAACCACCTCAGCGACGCCTTGAGGCTGCTGGTCCTGTGGAAGTACGGTGGAGTCTATGCAGACATGGACGTGCTCACCCTAAAGAGCTTCAGCGAACTGCGAAACGTCGTCGCCCGAGAGCTCTTCCCCGACGTCGGCAACAGCGTCCTGGTCTTCGACAGAGGGCATCCCTTCCTCCTCCGTTGCCTTGAAGAGTTCAGCAGAACGTACAAGTAAGTTTGTGCCCGTTCCTTGAAACTGCTCGTTACTCAGCAGACCCGTCATTTTGACGATACTATTTCCTCGCGCTTTTCCCAACCTCTTCTAAAGACATACTTTTTCGAAGTGTGCTATTGCATTTGTCATTGCTAAAACATCGTATTCTTATTGTTTTATCTATATGACTGCGACTTCGCTGCTGTAATATAAGCGTTTTTTTCGGCATATAATATCTCGCAGTTAAACTTTTCTTTGATGACCGCTGCACCATCTCAGTTTTTGCATCTTAACTTTAAACTTCGGCTGTGCGATGTTCAGGAGGGGAGCACACTTAGGAGACGCACCTTTAGAAGCTAGAGTTCTCGGTCGAGAGCGCGGGAACTGTTGATTGTGCGTGAGAAATTTTTCGAAACAGAACGGTGAAGAGAACAAGATGCGCTACAGCGAGAATAAAGAAAGGCACTTCAGTGGTAAATCACTACACTGAAAACGTCGCAGAAGCACTAATACCGTTTGTCGAATTCTCGTCACCAACTTCAATTAGGCGTAAATCATGTACTTGGTAGTTTGGTAACTAAATTGACCAGTAAGGCGCAAGGCTTGCAGTACACTGCAGTTAGGGCTGCCAGAGAATGACCATAATTATTTCAAAGCCCTTTCACATAGTCGCAGCTTTGAAATCTTTGTGCCGGTTCACCACAAAAATGCTAGCTTACTAAGCTCAGCCGTAGGTGCGCGTTCCTGGAACCGCACAGAACGTCTGTGTTTGGCGTATACTGGCATGAAAGAAAGCTTAAATTTCAAATCTATCTGATGTACGCCAACCTGTGAGAATCGTGACATACGACGAAGTCAGCTGGTGGAAGACAGGGACAACAGAAAAAGAGAACGCTGGGAAAGGTCTTCAGACGGCAGTGGACACATTAGGTTGATGAAAATGATGGTGATGACAAACAACTAGGATAACAATAATGATGATGACAATGATGATGACCGTGGTGATGATGACGATTATGAATGGCTATTGCAGATCTCGCAAGTGGGCCCACAACGGACCCCGGCTCCTGGAACGCGTGTTGTCCTGGTTCTGTCCGCGGAACCTTCTCAGGAAACTCCCCCTTGTTGAGTGCTCCGGCATCACGGTTCTCCCAGGCACTGCCTTTTATCCCATCAACTACCTGCAGTGGCAGAAACCATTTCAGAGAAACGCGACGGCGGCGGTGTTGCGGGCCACAACCGATAGCTACGCCCTGCACCTGTGGAACTCGTACAGTCGAGGTGCAACGGTGGAGCGCGGGTCCGCTTACGACATGCTGCGAAAGAAGTTGTGTCCTATAACGAACAGGCTCGCGAAGAACCGCAGCGACCGTAAGAAAAGTTCTGGACGCTGAAGAAACACAACCGTGAGGTGACGAACAGCGTTGGTCGTCATGGTTGTAGCCAAAACATCTTGATAATTGTGTCATTTGCTTATACATGCGGTGTCAGTGGCGAATTATTTTTGCGTTGTGTCTGCACTATAGCCCCGGAACAAATGCTCTTTGTCGGGCACGACACCACGCGGCAGTCAAAGAAAAATGGCCAAGTGTTCCATTGGCTCCGAGATGAGATGGCGAGTTTCTAATCTGCTATATCGTGAAAAATATGAGGTGTCAACGTCATCCTTTTCTTTACCAGCCGTGTGGCGGCAGGTCTGGCAGAATCTAACTGGTAAGCACGGCTGACAGTGGAAATGGTTCTGTTTTCTCACAACTGCGCGAACTTCAACACACAATTTATTTCAAAACCATATTTCATACACTGTTCGAACTTTGTTTATCAATTACCCTTAATTCGGCCCTTATTGTCTATAAATATAAATAAGGTTGAGCGAGAACACGTTTGACGCATGAAAACAGCGAAAAGCACTAGCAATCTGTCATTAGTTACAATTTCTCTGAATGGGTCAGGAACATGAATGTTCCATAGCTCATTATGCTTGACATTTCTCTAATTTTCTTTCAATTAAAAATTGATGTCGTGTAGGGCTTTTTTTTAGAAATCAGGGAAACATTGTGATCATGGCACTATATGACACTCTGGAACGTTTGAAAAAATCATTTACGGCAAAGGCTGTAATCAACCTATACCGAATACACATTGTCCGTTCCGTTACTCACAGCGTGCTTACTGCTTCATCAAAATATAAACAAATGTGTCTCGCATAGTCCAGCGGAAAGACCGGGAAAAAGGCAAGTACATGCCTCGTACAACTTATAGAATGAGAAGGAAGCTAGGGGTGCCTGTAACCTAAAGTTATTCCAGTCTCAATTCATTCTGAAGAAAATCACACTTGGAAATGTAAACTAACGTAAGCGTCGATGCAAGCACGGCTTCTTACCCGCGATGTTGTTTCAACAGCAGAATTAAACACTCTTCCCGTTTACAGGAGGTCAAATTTCTTTGGTATCTAAGCGAATAGCATTGCCAAGAGCGGCAAGTTTTGCTAATCTTACTGGCTGGTGAGAGGCGAGGAGGAGCGCGCAGAAGAGGAAAGGGATTCGGTGGGACTGACCTAGCGCAGTCAAAGTAGACGACCACGTGAGGAGAGTGGTGCCCGCGTCTCCGAATGGGCTCTTTCCTCTTGCTTAGCTTGCGGTGGCTTGTTGACGATCACTTCGCCGTGCAAGGGGTCGTTAAAAATGCCGCCAACCCGGATGCTGTGATGGTTTGTCCAAGCGATGTCGCACACGTGACAAAAGGGCTCGGCAATGTTATGTTGTAGAGCAAAATTTTGTTATGCGCTAAGATATTACTTCTCGCCGGAAACTCCGAGTACCCAGCGCCTAAACGATCGTCGGGCAGCCATCTCCCATTCCTTTTGAAACGAGGCATCCTCAGCCTGTTCCAAAAAAAGAAAGCAAGAAAAGTTCTGTTTTGTTTGGCATACAAATGCGCTTTTAGTGCCTGCGCGTCACTTGGACGAGGTGTGTTTCCGCAGTTTTGTGACGTCGCCTGGCAGACAGGTGAAGCCGGTTTGGCCCAAACGCATTTTCACCAATCGTGGAAGGCTAACGGTGAAAAATGTGTAGATACAAAAAAGCAATGCTTTTCTATTGTTCAACCTAATCGTGCATTGACATGCAAATGTATTGGCAAAAAGAATCAATTTGTGAAGTGTGTGCTACGTAGCTCTTTATGTAGCAGGTTGTGTTAGGTTGTGTTATTATATATAGAATAGGACCATCAAGGGCACCGAACAGTTTACACTGGCTCGCGTCGAGCTCCGCATTTTTTCGACGCTGCGGTCGTGAACCTCATCGTGACCGATCGACAACCCACACCGACTGAACCGGGAAGTTGCGGGGAATCAGTGGAGACTATCTTTCGGGCCTGAGGCGTCTTTGTTGACGACATTGCATTATTGCAAACAACAAGCATTGCAACACAAACGCGACAACGCGGCAGCTGAAGACAGTTCGGAAACCAATACAACGAGACGACCGAGACCAAACAAGTTCTCTAAACTCCCACCCTCACCGAAAGATAACTTTAATATCGTAATAAGATCGCCAACACCAATTCTCTGGAGACAAATTCATCCTACGAATGAAGCTAGGCTCCAACATAGCTATATTTTTCACCACGCACCAGGAGGTGGCAGAGGAAGCTGGAGGTATGCGAATCCTAACCAGCAACGATCACGCAAACGCCGTCAAAGCGTTCGCAGCCACTGGAAAAGACGTGCTAAGAAGGGTGGTTCACGGAATTCCGTAACACGTCCCGCCCGAAACACTGCTTCTTAGCGCGCGGGTGCGCACGCGTGGAGTATAACTCGTACAGGTACGCATGATACGCGCACCAAGGATGCTACCCTGACCTTTACCGGGGCCATACTGCCCAAAACGGTCTAATACGACGGAGGGGTACTTTTGTGCCATCCCTTCCGCTCCACGATTCAAGTCTGCAAGATCTGGCATCATAGGAATAAAAACAGAACGCCGACCAAAGTATGGTTGTCTAAATATCCTTAAAGCATTCGGCTTCCACACGGAAGCCTTGCTCGCTGAGCTGAGAGGCACAAAACCTTCAGGCATGCACGACCCCTAATCTACAGAGTCGAACCTCTTTTCCCTTGTCCCCTCCAACGTGTAAGGTGCTGGCGTAATGGACACACCTTGAAAGCATGTAGGTCTGCCCTCAGGTGCCGAATTTGTGGGGAGGAGCACAATTCCAGCAAGTGAAAACGCAAGGAGGAAAGGTGCTGCCTCTGCAATGACGCGCACTCTGCTAATTATTCTGATTGTGCAGCGAAGGCACAGGAAATGCGAATCCTAGAAATTGTTGAACGAATACGTTGTTCCTGTAGAGAAGCCATAGATACAATTCAGGCCAGGACACAGGGATACGCCGGTGTCACGGCCACTCAGAGGACAGCAACGGACGCGTTTCTTTCACTTTCTATTGCTGATGGTGTCGAAAGGGCAATGAAAAAATGCGTGGAGCGCCTAGTTGGAAACCTTTGCGAGCCCTTGACACAAATCCAAACTAACCAGATAGTACGGATATTCGGTGCAACGACAGCTATTCGTATAACTTCTCAAACAACTGACTGCCAACGTCCTCGCCGCAAATAAACAAGTAACTCCCAATTTCACGTCACAAAATACCCGAATTGCAGGCTCATCTGTCGATCTCAACCAGAGTCAATGTGAAGGCATCAATGATAACACACAGGGCTCAGATGAAATAGGCATGCATCCTAGATCGTTATAACGACGTAGATTTTCCTTGTAAATAAAACAGCTACACTATTCACTCAAAGACCAAAAAATATCTCAAAGATAGCCTTACAAACAAAATTTCTTATAGGAAAGCCTTTTAAGTAAGAAAGTTACTCAGTCAATTCCTTCGCAACTGTAGGATTACTTAAGATTATTCATTGGAATTGATGATCAATTCACTTTGCAGTAGCAGATTTGTTGTATTTATAATCGAAATTATCCACGGACATTATTGCGTTGGAGGAAACATGACTTTCAGGGCATCAATCTTTTCAGTTAACGAACTACTGATATATCTGATTGGATCGTCCATCAAAAGGTGGATGTTTAGCATTCTTTATCACTAATAGAATTAGTCTTAAGGGAAAGATTTCATATAAACAAATGCCTCCCGAAAGTAAAATGTTTGCCTTAGATACAACTACCAGGTTGCCCACCATTCTCGTTAGTAAATTCATACTTTCCTGCGGGTGTGCAGAACACTCGATGTTTGGATTGCGCTGTGACTTCATGGTGTAAGGACAATGTTCTTGTTGGAGATTTCAACTGCCGCCACACGTGCTGAGGTTTTCGAGCTGGCCATGTGGCAAACGCTTGTGAGATTGGACAATAGATAACGATCTGTCTGGTGTGATACCTAGAATTCCTACATTTATTTGTAATCAGTCCCGCTGAGCCTTGAATTTAAGTTGCGTGTGTTCGTCTCTCACTAGCTCATCCTGGACAGCCTCGGACTCTGCCACCAACAGGGTCTAGTTTCCAATAATGTTTGAAATTGCTTGCCCGATAATGCCATCATGCTCACAGGTGCGCGTATTTGTAAATTATAATAAATATAAATTCAATCCTAAGGTACATTTGGTTTTCCGTTCTGATGAGTGTGGAGACACCAAAGCTATGAAACTTTATGCCGTTCTGAAAAGAACATACAAGAAAAGCTTAATTTAGTGTTACATCTGCAAAGAAAGCATGTTATAGCACTTGGTGGAATACAGACTGCATGCAAGACCACCGACGCCGACTAGCAGCTTGGAAGCAGCTTCTTTATAACCATTCCCCCAAATTGGTCTGATTACATATTTCACGCTGCATATTTAAACGCACACTCGCTCAAGCTAAAGAAGATTATGATATGAAACACTATGATTTCCTTTCTAAACCTCAAAACAAAAAGGCGTCGTTTAGATATATGAGATATCGCAAAATTCTGCTACCACCAATTAATATTTAATATGTAAACCTGTCCTCCAATAACATAAGAAAATTTCTAGAACTCATTGCTAAAGGTTTTCGTGTCATTCGTGTCATCGATGTCCTACAATTTGCAAAAACGAGCCCCATCATCAGTGTCTAATGAAGTTACATTGGCTGAATTAGCTCAAGTAATTCGTAACTTACCCATGTCAGCCCCT
Organism: Dermacentor andersoni; assembly: GCF_023375885.2. Lineage (NCBI taxonomy): Eukaryota > Metazoa > Arthropoda > Arachnida > Ixodida > Ixodidae > Dermacentor > Dermacentor andersoni. Next base: position 120,209,892 of record NC_092823.1, on the reverse strand, counting down.
GGTCCTGATTGACTTAGCGTTCACATGATAAACATTTCATTCGATCTATTTCCTTGTGACCTTCTGAACGTTATATTCTAAACTATTCAATAAACAAAGCTGGATACCTTACAAATAGAAAGTATCTAAAGCAATCCCCATACCTAAAGGACAAGGAGCACGTTATGACATATAAAATATCACACCTATTTCTATTGCTCCTAATATGGCCAAGTTCATAGAGGGAGCATGACATTACAGGATTGCTGTCTGCACGATGGATAATTTAATAGCAAGTTCAAATAGTAGGCTTGAGAGTTGATTGCGCAATATGGTGTGGCCATGCTGTTTTAGAGAGCCGCATCCAACTTGTTCGGAAAAAGACTCAATATTCTGTTTTAGTTACATTAGATATAGCTAAAGCATATGACAGTATATAACATTAAATTTACTGGATATTTGGCAAGGAGATCATTCCCCAAATTACACTATTGCTTGGTTGGCAGAGTTTTTGCGATTGAGCGGATTTTATTGCTGCAGACATAGCTGTAATTCGTCAAACTTCAGACTCGTGTTGTTCCCCAATGAGCAGCCTTGAGTCCTATATTATTTGATATATTAATGAGCTCCATCCCCACTTGTCAGGACGAGCAAGTTTATGTGTTTGCAGATGACATTGCATTCTTCTCGGCTGACCGTGACATTTACGCTCTATACCAAAAACTGCAAAGATACATGAGTATGCTTCAGGTATGGCTTCAGACAATCTGCATGTTATTGAATTTGGGTAATAGCGCACTCTTAATGTTCCCGCTTACCGACCTGATTTCAGAAGCGGGGAAACTGTACGCGGTTCACAATAAAGCTTCGAAACGAGGCAGAAACGAGGGCTTAGTGATTTTAATTTAATACCCAATTCATACAAACACCGGAATATTCGCCTGATTATTGCCCCTTTCATTCTGCACATTTCTTTAAAATACAAATTTCGAGAGTGATGAAGTTTTTTGAACAACATTGAAAGCAATCGTATAACGTTTCCGAGGGCCTTTAATCGAATTACAAGCTTCGCGTAAAGCGGAACCGCGTATTTATTTGAATTTTTTCCTGCACGTACAGCGTATTTGGTTGCTGCCCGTGTGAGCCTTCCAATGGCACTATCAGGTGTAGGCGCCAACCGCTATGTCTTCACGCATGCTCATATTGTGGAAATTGACGCGACTTCCGAGATCTGAACGCGTATGCGGGTTTACTCAACAACTGAACGGTCGTGAAATATTTTAAATGATATAGAGGCACGGCCGACAGGAAGCATTCCACAAGAGAGAAGTCGGAAGGGGGAGGGAGGGCGCGAGAAAGGAAGCGCAAAGGCTTCAGCCGGAAAGAAGCTGAGCAGGGGGATAAAAGCAAAGGAGAAGAATCAGAGGCATTGCGTACGTGTTTCACAATGAGTCCCAAGTGAATGCATCGAATAGCGCAAGAGTGGGCTTCGTGTCGTGCACTCAAGTACTGCGAATTCCGTATCACCGATTAGTGCACTTATATGCGTTTTTGAATAACTAGGAGCGTTGTCTTGAACAAATATCTCGCTTTGCCCTAGTAGTGCCTCGCCATTTCGTGATGTCCCAAATATACTTAGTAGTCACAGTAGGCTGGACTAATTACGTTGGGATACCTCCATGATAACTTGTGAAAACTATATTATTTAGCATTAAAATTATGGATGGCGCAGTTTTTGCCCTATATTCTCTAAGGAGGACCAGCTGTAATGTAATTTAGGCAGGTTTTACTGCTCAAAAAGTGAAAATGGTACCAAACTTTCATCCAGCCTAGTTGCAGACATAAGCGTCAAGATTGTTATCACATGAGAGTGTTGGGAAACTATCCTGTGACATAAGAGCAGAGCTGCTGAGACGGAATGACCTCCCTCCTGCCCTAACAAAAAGATATCTCGGCTGGTAAATGCACAATTTCGCTTGCTTCGGCATTCCGGGAACATCAAGATTACCTTGGTCCGGTGTACACAATATTGAATAGTTCTAGACCTTTAGATCTCTCGTTGCCTGAGATGCGAAGCATGATCACACAAGTTATGGCCTCATTGAGTTCATTATGTTCTCGGGGTATATAGCTGAGTATTGTGCAACAGGCAAATAGTTTAGTGGCCTCGCATGCGCCCATACTATCTCAGTGAGAGCAGCTTAGAAATTCAGACGAAGAGATTTTTATTATGAGACAAAATATGGCACGTCAGCCTGAACTCCTGTGCCCTAACAAAAAGCTTATGGTTTGGGTAAGGCAGAAATGGAACAATGGGGAATGGAAACGTGGCAATGATGACGATGATAGCAACGCTGAGTGGCATAATTGCCTCAAAAAAGCACATGCACACGACGACACAGGTGATCTGCGTTGTCGTGCGTGTTTCTTCTGCCTTTTCTGCGTGTGCATTTTGCAGCAATTATGTCGCTGAGCAAGAAACAACCGGGCCAACAACGAGTTTTATTGATGATAGTAATGACAGAAAAGAAGCCGCGCGGAAGAATAAGAAACAATACAAAGAACAAGAACTACAACAATTATCACAATCGCGTACGTCTCCAAAGAAGCAACAATGGCCTTCATGGCCGGACACGCAAATTATTTCGTCCATGGATCCAAAAGAAGACTTAGAATGTGGCACGTTATTAATTCGTACTTCATATGCAACCACTGATTGTCTATAGCAACTAGAGTAAGCACGCACAAAGCTATTGTGTCTAGCAAGGTGCAGTTCCCACTTTGAGCTCTAAGCATGGTCTCCGAGATCGCGAAGGCCACACCAAATTTCAGACCACATAGACAGCATGTTTGATGTATTTGAGTGTTGTGTGTTATCCTGAACCGAGGCTCTACATCAGGATGTTCAGTTGAATACAGCGGTTTTGTGAAGACACGTCAACAAACCAAAACGTTTTACTGCAAATATACTGTACAAGGATAAAATGAGAACAAGGAGCACATAAAACAAAGGAATCAAACGCGGTAAGCTTCTACCTATTGTTCACTCTTGCGCACTTCCGAGTAGCGCATGCGCATTGTCGTATCTTCGTACACATTCCTACACAGGACGTGTGAGTCATCTGGCACTTAAGTATACATGGTACACTAAACAGTATTGAGTATTCTTGTTTGTACCATAATGATCTGGCATGTGCGCAGCACTCGATCGTCATTCCATTAATGTGGAAAATATTCTGCTGAGGTCATACCATACAGGGTACACGCTTAAAATTGAAATGTTTGTTGGACCTAAAAGCAATGAGTATGTGTCTTGCACGCGTTGTATGTGCGATCCACCGTTGCTGTTTATAAATAAGAGTACTACATGGTACTTTTGGACACTCATGCCTAGGCACACAAACGTTATCACATTTGGCAGTCACCGGAATGCGGCCGCGCCAGTGGGGACCGAACCAGCGACCTCGGGCTCAGCGGCCGGGTGCCATAGTGACAGGGCCAGCGCTACGGCGGCAGCACATATTGTAAAAACAAGGTTCAACATACAAGGTTGATCATCTTACGAATACCGAGGATTAAATAATCTACCGCTTCATCGGGCAAAGTCCTGAGAATGCAAAGCGACGTGTACTCCAGGGGTCCAGTGGCCGGGTAGCAGGTCTTCGGATACGTCTCCCTAACTGCCGCAATCATTTGATTCACAACTTCCTGGGGGTTGTCGCGCATGGAGTAAGAGTAGTAGGTCGACGCCGACGTGAGCCAATTCTTAATTTCCGTCTCCGTGTAATCGGCGACGACTTCGGGCGCTTGCTTGTTCAGGTCTCGCTCGATGGCTCGCATGGAACCAACGTCATCGTTGATGGCAGTCCTGAATGAGACACAGGAATGCGGCCACGCCATGTGAGACAAAGGGCAAAATAGGTTTGAGAGCTTCATTTTCTTTGCGATATACTTGTGAGGATCGGCTCGTGACAGTGACGCTTGTGGGGGTATTTATTTCCACTGTTCTCGATCGTGATGAGCTAGAACCACATTATCGCTGTGCATCTCTTTCAGAAAAGAAAGCAGCAAAACCAAATATGGGTGAAGACCGAGAAGTTTAGACTACGCCGTTAGGTGGAACACAGTCACTTCTTTTCTGGCATAAAAGTTAAGCACTCTTTCGGTTGGCTACCATGTCTGAAGAGGGTGCCACAAGTGCTGCTGTTCCCGACAACTTAATCCGGCAATAACGTTAAGATGCTTCCTGCACACGCACTTTTACATAGAAGATTCCTAAAACAACCCTTTGCCGCAAGCTTTCTTCTATGTAACGAAGCGTATACAACTCTTACCATTATCTAAGCTTGATCTGAGAACGATAACCACGGCATCTCTAATGCAGAATTTGAACTGATAAGATCGATTCGCTAACATACGTGCATCAGCTTGGTGCGCAGTATGCGTCAACTAACTTGGCCTCACCTATGTCATATAGTACGCATGTGCAACGTATGTGTACGCGAAGAAGCTCAGCTTACTTTTCTTGTGCACCCACCTAAGCATAAAACACCATCGTATTTTGTGCATAATAAGGACGTCAGCTGTCTATTGACCAGTTACTCAAGAAGACAGTGGCAGTGATACGCTTTGCAAGCGCGTTGTAAAACAAAAAAAAAATAAACAGCTTTAGACATTAAAAAAATATTTGAAGGATTGACAAGAACGTGGGGTAGACAAGATGGAATTACGTCCAGGCAATTATGTTAAATATTCTGTAACAATTAAGGAGGTTTACGGCTGGACATGAAATAAAGTAATTATATTATTGCTTCAGCATTTAATTATTTGTTGTTGCACTTCAAGTCTAAAGAAAGTCTGGAAATTTTACTAAAGAAATATTTTCCTTGAAACCTAACTATGGGTTTATTAACGTGCTTGTAAGGTGCGTCGCACCACTGCCAAATTACTAAATTCACTAATTTATGCTTTGTACCACTGGTTTGAAACACATAGAAAGGAACCCTACGAAAAAGATGTTTTGCTTCATAAGTTCGACAATACTGCATAATCCATAGTAATCGTACACACCGAAAGGGTCATAACAGACTGTTGAAAGTAAGAATATCGAACATATGCTTTTTTTTCATTAGGGAGAGATTTATGCCAATAAAGTAAAAGGGTGCTTGGTAAAAAATTCACTTACTTGTACAAAGTTGGCTCGATAGCAATAACATCGACTCCTTTACCATACAGCTCTCTTCTGAGACCGTCGACAAGTGACAAGGTTGCGTATTTGCTCATGCAGTACGCCGTCGCAAGTGGGAAGGTATATGATGCTGAAAACAGAACATCAAGCATGTTAACGTTCAACGCACTTCTAAATGTCTAAGGCATTTAGCACATCAAATGTTTCTCGAGGTATTTCAAATATCCAGATTGTTGTTTATACTGGAGTACAAAATCACCAGTTTATTATTTCAATAATTGTGATTAGGGGTTGGGAAACAAAATGGTCCGACCGAAAAGGCGCAAGGAAAGAAACCAGAAGGGGAACACAAGACACTATGACGTAAATATAGGCACGTTGTCCTTTCGACATCCCAGAGCACCGATTATGGGGAGCGTTCCTAAACTTAGGCGCAATGAAATTCCCATATTTACTTCACTTCTGAAATAATTGTCCGGGAATATAGGTTGGACGCCATAGCCGACCCTTTACACTGGCTTGGCTTGCGAAGGCTGACTGCGTGATGCTCCCTCCTATAGACCGTTTTTTCATGGGCGCCGCCATACTGCGTTTGCAGTGGCGCCATCTATGGGCAATCGGCATGCTGGCTTGGGCGAGCGCTCCGTGTTGTATGCAAAGTATACGCTCGGTGGCGATTTCCCATGGTTGTTTTCTCGCTCACGTAGAGCATTTAGTATTACGTGGTCTCCTACGCGAGAAACGGCCCTGCGAGACGTACTGAAGCGATTCAAGTCAGCACGGCCGTAGTATCTGCGGTTTGAGATGGAAGGAGCACCCATCGGCGGTGTGTGCGCCCGTGTTTGAGTCTACAATCAGCCTCGGAGGTACGTTTTGTGCTTCGGAAAGTTCTTTTAATAAATGTGACCTTACTGCAGCATTCTCATTGTAGTTGTAAACTGTAGTTTAGCAGCAATGAGTAATTCCAAATGATATGACGATCCCAACAGCATTAGTACTGTTCTGCTACTGAAAAAGTGTTGCTGTTTACATTTACAGGCATTAAAATTGTAATTTTTTGATACATTGAGCGACTACCTGATTTGTTGGCCGAAGTTTCTGTCCACGAATAAAGTAGTTTTGATTAGTACTACTAACATATCGTAACGCGTGAATTACACCTGTCCAGTGGTCGAGCGATTGTATGCGAACTACACGAGCGTCCGAAGTAATGGTAAATGCTTGGTTATAGATCAGTTTGTTCCATGTAGCGCATGGTTCAACTATGCGGCATGAATATACGAGCTCTTATTGAGGTGGTAGAATGCGTTGTTTCATTTTCTTTCTCGCGAAAGACTAGGATGAGAACAGATTTTCTTTTTCTCGTTTTTTTTTCGCCCAGTCCTCTACGACGCACTTAGCAGTACTATAGAAATTATGCCCTCACACATGGGCACCAGATTCTTTTTTATGCGGCCTTGTTGAGATAGTACTACTTCACAGGGCAAAATGGCAATCCGGAACGACAAAGCTCATACGTACCATGGTGGTTTACCAACCGCAGTGATCGCTGTGTTGAGTAACGCCATCTGCCTCGTACAAGAGGAGTCTATGATAGACATAGCAGAGTAACTTCAAGTCTACTAGACTTGAGATGCATGAGAATGATGCTGGTGGCTTACTCAACTATATTATAACGAGTGGTATTTAGATGTTTCGTTATAGTATCGGGTTGGACGTACACGATCGTCCACTGCTATGTATTAGTTGCCACGCGAAGCGATCACGTAAGAGCAAGATTTTTTATTAATTCACCCTGGCAATTCACAGACTCAGGCTCTCTTCGTCGAGTGAAAACCGACACAGCCAAAATATTTCACAACACGTATGCGTACACACCACGGGTGATGTTACGCGTCGCTTCTTTGCGAAGCCAAGAGACATTTTCCGCATATGGTCGTTAGCGATGCACCGAAAGGCTACGCAGCTGTTCCCCGACGACCTTGTATGAACTGACATCAGATAAATTTCACGGAGAACGAGCTAAAGCATTTCCACCTCGTTCCGCAGCACGCGACGGCAACGCACTCAAGCAGCACCGCGCTGGCTCGCACAAGCCGGAGAGGAGGAAAGGCTCGCCGCGCGCCCTGTGCTCCTCGGCCGATGAAAAGGTCGCTAGTCGGTGACAGCCTAAAGGCACATTCACACCGAAAGCGGAGCGTCTAAGCGGACAAGCGGATTTTCAAAGCGGCGAGGCAGCGAACGCCCGCGCCTGTTCAGACCGGCCGCGTTGTCTGGCTATCCGCGCCGCCGGGAAGGCGGGGCATCTCGCAATTTCTTTAGCAATTTCAGGGACGTGCCGCCATCTCGCGGCACTTTGGGTTTGTGCGCGCACTTTCGATATATTTTTCTTCGTGGGTCGGCGCGCTCCCGTCCGCTATCTACTTCTGCAAAATGATGAGCTCAGACGAAGAAGACGAGATCGTTGGCATTTTACTCGCCACTTGTCTAGTCGATTTTCAAGATTTGTTACAGCGCAACACAAGACAAGGACAAAAGAAGGTATAAAGCGACGACACGGCGCCGTGTCGTCGTTTTATACCTTCTTTTGTCCTTGTCTTGTGTTGCGCTGTAACAAACCTTACTATGAATCCCAACCAACTGGCCCAACTTGCCGTTTTGACGCTTTTGAATAACAGAAGCGAAAAGCCCAGAGAAAGACATTCATTTACATTCCTTCACCAGCGCTTCCGCAGTGTCGGGTTCTGATTGGCTGCGGCCAAAGCGGCCAACTTATCCGCGCGGAAAAAATCGGTCCGGGCGCGATCCGGCCAAGCGGCCGCGTATTTTCCGCAAAGCGGAAAATCCGCGGCCACTTGGCCGGATCCGCTTGTCCGCTTGTCCGCTCCGCCTTCGGTGTGAACGTGCCTTAAGAGTTGCAAAGAAGATCCGCCCACAGAAAACGTAGTGCACCTTCTCTTCCCCTCTGAAAGAGAGCCGAACGAGCTGTAGTCCGCCCTCAGCGTAACGACTTTCGCTGGCTACTGTAAATGCTAGGCTAATTAGAAAATGAAAGCTTGTTGTTTCAAATTAACTATTACTTTTTGCAGAGCAGTGACTTCTGGATACCACATAATATGTGCCTAGACGTCCGGGTTGCATGCTGAAACCAGTGAAACAACGACCGACTTGTACGGAGGAAATAGTTTCAAGCATGCGAAACCGTGTGATGTCAAGCAAATGAGCGAATCTCATTGGCTGGCGCATTTATGCAAATTTTATTTTAGTTCGACAGTGTACATATAAGCTTGTAATTGTTAGGTTGTCACCGACTTTTCGATAATTTAGGTCCTCCATGCTTTTTTTATATATATATAAGAATGCCAGTGTGGCACTTCGCCTGAAGGCAGTGTTTTGGGATGCGACTCGGGCTGGCACTTCCAAAACTTTCGCACTCACCGTAGACGCTAGTGACAATAACCACGCGTCCTTTGCTTCTCTTCAACAGTGGCAGGAACTTTTTGGCGACTCGGACGACTCCGAAGACGTTGACGTCGAACACCTTGATGATGCTCTCCATGGTCATCCACTCGATGAGGCCGCTGTTCGGGATGCCGGCGTTGGCTACCACGGCCCACAGAACTGCGCACGTGCATGCGAAACTTATTTATTTTCTTTATTTGCAATACTGTTAGCCGTTGCGGGCTATTGAAAGGGTGCGTGAAAAATAATTTTCAACAAACTCGTAAGGCCAGTTCCGCAATAAACAAACAATGCATTCAGCAAACACATAATGACAGTTTACACTCAAATGATTCAGTTGTGTGTGTTTCAATAAACACATCTGCGTCAAGGGTGTACAATCGACTATAGTTTTTGCAAAAAGGAATATTTTATGGCATCAACGTGTGGCACATAGGGCATTACAGCATGAGGGTGACCTGTACGTGGGAACACACATCCAGGGGGACGCAAGTGTAGTCTGGAGTCCAAATTCATTTATTGTTATGCAGTAGGTACAAGAATTTCAACCTGGTTATTTTTCTGCGCGTTGCGAGTTCGGGCAAACAGGTACGAGATAGTAACGCAGTTACAGACTGCGCTCTTTGGTAAGCGTTAAAGATAAACTGTGCGGCTAGTCCTTCAATCCGTTCCAGTTCATTTATCAAGCCCACCTGGTGCGGATCCCAGACTATACATGCGTATTCCAGTGGGGACCGTACAATTGTTTTGTGCGCCTCGAGCTTTACCTCGGGTGCAGCATCTTTGAATTTTCGCCTTAACAGACCGAGTTTGCGTTGAGCAGGTCCACAAATGTTTTCAATGTGCTCGTTCCAATTCAAATTGTGCGTGATTGTGACCCCGAGATACTTAAGCTTAGTAACATGTTGAAGTTGGCTATTATTTATTTTTAAAGTAAAAAGCAAAGTGGTTTTCTTGTTAGATACAGTCATGTAAGCCGATATATCGAAATAAATTTTCATGTCCCACGTAATACACCAGTCATAAATAATTTGCAGGCATTCGTTTAACAACATTTGACCCTGGACATTCTTTACGGGACAGTAGATAAGGCAATAATCCGCAAATAGACGCAGTTCAATGTCATTAGCAATGCCATTTACATATAATAGAAACGAAATTGGTCCTAAAACCGAACTTTGTGGTACACCAGATAAAACAGGTAAAAAGGATGATCGTTCGCCTGCTATTCGAACATATTGCTTTCTGTTTGTAAGGTACGCATGAATGCATTTCACAATTTCTGTATTAACTCAAAGTTTATACATTTTCTCACTGAGTTCTATGTGACAGACCCGATCGAAAGCCTTCGAAAAATCAACTGCTATAACATCAATTTGCTCCTTGTTGTTAATTGCAACACCACTGTATTTTGGAAATTTTAATTGTAACTGGTTATTTAATTGTTAATTGCTTACACACTGTCTTCACAGTAGGGCTAGTTCTCATGTCGCCAACACCATAGGCGTAGGAGGTTCAGCACAGCGTTACAAAGAGTCTTACAACCATTCCACGCGATTTTTCAATTCGGTGGTCAGCGTTCTTTTAAAGCACCATCCCTCTGCACTACTATGCCGCGTTTTGCTTTTTTTTATCTATCGACACGTTATTGTATTTACGTCCTCGGCAGCAAATAGCACTTTCGAGTTTTAGGTGCTACCTGCGTTGCAAAGAAAAGCAAATATTTATTTGAACAATTGCGAATAAATATCGCTTAAATGCTAGCTTACGGAAGCAGGCAAGCATACTGTGACTGCATAAAAGCAGAAAAAAATCGTCTAAATTGACGTATGTCCAGCTCGAAAACTTCACGGTGTGAAGAATACGCCTGGAGAAAGTTACAACAATTTTGCATATCCCTCTCTTGACGGGGCTAATGCCCTAGATACACAGACGCGCCAATATCGGTTAAGCTGCGCTTCCGATGGGGCTCACCACAGGCATGCGCATTTGCAAGGAAACGCAGCCGCATTCGTACGTTATGTTCCCACAGTAAACAAAGAAATGTCGTTAGTTCCGTGTCATAGCGCTTTCCGCCAGGGGAATGCAGCTGATGATCTGAGAAGAATAGCGCAAGGTTGGGGCGAAGGGAGCGACGGCGTTGAGAAGAGGGCGAGTGAGCGAAGCGGGGATCATCCAGGGGCACGACAGAGTCGGGTGCCACACAGCGTCGCGAATAGTGGCTGGGGTCAAGGAACGGGGCAGAAGGAGGGGACAAGGTTGTTCCAGGACAAACAGGACAAGCGGGAACAGGCAGACTTTTGCAAAACGCTTCTAAACATCGTAGCAAGTTCGCATAAACTGCAAATACATTTATTTATTTCTCCACTTCAGATACCCTAGCGGATGCAGTTTATAGAACAGCGATGTCTGTTTTCGGTGCAGAGTTGAAAATTTGCAAACTTGATACTTGTAGCTTTTTTTGTTTGTTTGTGGATATGCTGCTACCTAAAAAAAAATTCCATGCCAAAAATAAGAATTCTGCCTCCCACAATCACTATAGTTTAAACCTTTCTCTGAAATGCAACCGATTTCATTCAAATTTGTCGAGCGGTTGTCTGATAACACCTTTTTTGTGTTATACATGTACTTAAAAAGGCACTTCAAAAGGCAAATCAAAGTTGTTTATGATGCCTCAAAACATGTTGGCTTCGAGCTAAAGCTTCCTGTTTAGCGCGGTATACATCAAGGGTAACGGCAGCGCCTCGGCACGCCGTGATGTCAAAGAGCCGACGTCGCACTGACGATAGAACATAAAAAAACGCTTTCCATCGTTGCCGTTCGACGGTCGTCTACCTCTTGATCCAAGGTCCCGCTTGACCGCCTCGAAGGCTTCGTCGACCTGATTGTCCTTGGTGACGTCAAGCTGCAGCACTCGTACGTTTTGGCTCTTCTTGAGAATCATTGCACCCTCGCTGTTGGAGTCGAGGCACCCCGCGTACACCATGAAGTTCTCTCGAGACAAACACCGGGCGAGCATGTTGCCGAAACCCGTGTCACAACCTGCAAATCGAGACCCACGTGAGAGACTCCATATTTCACCGAGTTTCAACAGGAGCGAAACGCTTTCTCGTGCTTCAGAGTACTATACGGTGTGCGATTAATTTATGAAAACTGCAGCGATAAGGTGGAGTCAACTAACGCATATGTGGGTAAGTGGCGATCGCCGGTAAAGGCATTCATACTGCAGCAGGCATGAGTAGGCGTGTGCGGTGATACGCTTACTCATGCGTTAACTAAAAAAAAAATATACTATGTGGTGGAGGTGCTCGAAAGCCTGTTGAAGAAACTACAATTTAGAAACTATTGTAAGTGACCTAGCTGTTTGGGGGCACAGTCGTTTCTACTGGTCGGTGGGGTCATCGGAGGTTTCTGTGAAGGTGGCGTCAATGGCTTTATTATATCGTTATGGAAAGGAAATAAAGTACCAGAAAAGCACACGAGAGCATAGGAACGTTAAGTCCCTAAGTGCGAGATCGAACACAAGTTGAATTAAATTCTGGCGCAGAACTTTAGGGAAAAAAATCGATTTTTTTACGAGAAAAGCTGTAGTGAGGGCATTCTGAAATTTTGACCACCTGGGGACATTTATGGCGCTCCCAATGCATGGCAAACGGGCGTTTTCGCATTTCGCTCCCATCGAAATACGACCGCCGCGGACGCGAATTGGTGCCACGACCTCGCGCTTCGCAACGCAGCGCCAGCCGCTAAGCCACCACGTTGGGTGAGAGTACGCGATCAAACTAGTTCCACTGAGCGCGTACCAAGTTCTCACCGCAGCAGCTTTGATGGAGGGCTGTCTCATCGAAATCAATTAAATAATAAAATAAATTCAGGGGTTTTAAGTGCCGAAACCAAGATATGAGTATGAAGCATGGCGTACGTGGGTGACTTCGGGTTAGTTTTCACCACCTGGGGCTCTTTAACGCACACCCAATGCACGGCACAAGGGCATTCTTGCCTTTTGCCCCCATCGACATGTGACCGCAGCGGCCGGGATTCGATCCCGCGCCCGCGGCCTTAGAAGCGCAACGCCCAAGCGATTACGCCACCACGGCGGGTGCGTCTCAGTGAGCGCCTATAATACTAACTACACCAAAATGTGCTTCGTGGCCAGCAGACACTTTCGATATACCTATTTTATCCGTGAATAATATTTCGACCCCAGACTTACACATTTCTAAAGTTCTTAAGCCCTTGTGGTAAGCGTTGTATAAGTTATAATTATCTTTCTTTAATTCTATAGCATTCCTTGGGAACTACCTCGACTTTACAGTATGTGAGTATGTATGTATTTATTTATGTGTATATGTCCGCGCCTAACCTCGTTCCCGCCAAATTGGATGACTGGATATGATCAAATAGGTAGACCATTAGGCTGCTTCGCTGAGGCCAGTGAACTTGGAAACAACCGCGTGATCAACTCGAGTCACTGAGTATGTAACACTTTCAAATTCCACTTTTCAATGACCCCCTTTCACGCCAGCTTGTGTCCCTGGGCACGTGTCACTAGTTATTTGCCACCTTTTATAATAATGATTGTATAAAATACATCATCAACAGCTGCGCACTCACCATCAGACCAATTGCTGATAGCATTAAAGTCGCTAGTCCTCTCTACACGATGGATGCACCGCCATCTTTTTTTTTCTTTCTTTTGTGTGTGGTCTTAAGATGCCTCAGGGATAAGTGCAGGACAGTTTTGGCGTGTGCACCCATCTGTGTCGTGAGAAGTTGCAAGGGTTTTCATTCTTCTTGTGCTCTTTCAGCCGTTACAGCTCGGGTGCAGAACACTTCTTAGGCTCAGACGTCGACGTAACTCACGTCATCGTTTCCTCTTGGTCAGTGTTACGAAATGACCACCCCTTGAGCAGACAAACTTTTCATGTTTCGCGGGAAAGCAACAAGAGTAACACTTAAAATGCAGCGCGCATCGCAAAAACCAGACGCTGGCAATCGTGATGGAGAACGTGGTTAGCAAAGCCACTCGAGAGGAAACACCTCTAGGAAAATCAGCTTTTTTTTTCTTACGACCAAATGGGCCCTTGCGGTGTGGCACGGGCTGTCTGAGCCCTGTGGTGAAATAACAGGCCTATGCAGCAACTCATCAGACTACACACCGCTCGTGAGAAACGCAAAATCTTGTACCATGCAAAAGTTCATGTTTTCGTGGGGTAAATTACCGTTTAAAATTATTTGGTCTTAATGCTTTTGTTACTATTTATTGCCTAGAAGTTGACTGGCTGAAGTACCGATAACTTATGATACAAATATGTACATAGACGCAGGCAAATCACGATAATCGACATAATATCGCCATAATTAAGCGAAGACCTGATGAAAAATAATTCTTATGACAGATAATAGCGTTTCATAAAATGAAGATGAAAAAGAATGTAATCTCACTGCATGACAGATGCTTTCTTACAACTGTAGTAAAACGACATTAGGCATTCGCAGCGCCTGAACAGCTTTAAAACTGCTTGATAGAGTCGGACTCTGTACTTCCGTTAGGTCATACTTCAACAAATGCATATTTTCATGTTTTTTATAAGTGTAACTTCCAACTAAATTAAGAGTGCAGTGACTGCGATACATATTGTTGATATCTGTTATCTAAGAATTGATCCACTAAAGAAACTGTCGCGCGGAGAGAGAGAGAGAGAGATGAAGCGGAAAGGCAGATAGGTTAACCAGATATCAGTCTTATTCCTAGGTGCAGGCTAAAGTAAAAATCCGCTCCCTATATTCAAGGTTCGCGCGATGGCGACAAACTGGTCTTTAATCGCCGCGAGAAAGAGCTCAAGGCTATGGAACCCGTTCACGTGCCGAATTAGCGATATTTATCTTTCCAGTCTGCGCGGCGCCGTTTGATCGCAACGATTTTCCTGTCGAAGAAACGGTAAAGCGTGACCTCGACCGCGTTCGGTCCTCGCCCATTGCACGCTTCCCAAATGATGTGAGGAGTGCACCTCCTCTACCGGTCCTGCGCAACGTGCAAAAAAGAAAGTCCTTGAGCCGCACAACGCTCAAGCAAGTATACGCGAGCTGCTGCTTTAGAAGGCGCACTCACATAGCGGACAACCGACCTCTCTTCGGAGAAAAAAGAAATGCAGAGACAGGAATTGAATTGTGGGGTTTAACCTCTCGGAACTGCACAGAACTTACGTTATTGGGGACGCCGTGCATTGGAGGGCTCCGGTGTAATTGTAGCCACCTGGAATTACTATTAAGTGCACCCAGTGCACGGTAAGAACGTTTTAAAGCGAAGCTTTCTTTGCCTCTTTGACTTTCCGCTGCTGCGGCTGCTGTGGTCTTGCACGCCGCTAACACAGGCCACGTCGGGACGTAGTTGAGACGTACGCCACTAACGCCGGCTGCATGTCACAAGAACATAAAAGGCATGTGGTGCGGGTGTTTTGTTTCACGACATCTCTTTATGAGCTGCCATTCTCAAAATTCCGAGGAATAACATAGCACAGAGTGCAAAAAAAGGTTTGCGCCACGTGGAGGGCCTACGCTGTTGTGGTTCAGAATGATTATTAGCCGAGCGACGCCCGCGGCGTCGACACCGGATTTTCTGCGACGCGGGGCCCTAAACGTATCGCGTGAGCACGTGACTGGAGGGTGGCACAACGGAAACACGGTCCGAGAAGCGCGCGTCAACATTTACGCCGCGTCGTATGTGCACCATGCCCTCTGGACGCCGTAGCTAGGTGTGACCCCCCCACAAATGCAGTGCAGGGGCTGCAGCGCTTGTCTGCGTGCTCAACAGCAACAGCAGAAGGAGGAGGTGGGGAGAACGTTACGGAGGGAATGGAGAGAGAGAGAGAGGAGGCAGTTTTTGTGAGCTAACACGCCACGACCCAGAATGGCGACGATGCGTATGCTTAGTGCCGAGGAGACGAAACCTCGCATAAGGCGCCCGAGCGGAGCAAGAACAACAAACACAAGCGGAGCAGGCAAGGTAACATTTCAGATCACGTCACGACTGTCGTATGCCGTCTATATATCACCGCCAAATAACGTCGATGAACGCAAGCAGCAGACTAAGCTTCGCTTACATCGGTTCCAACAGTGCATGGGATCTGCATTTTTAATTTTTATTTTTGCATCCCGCCCCCACGAGAATCCGGCCGCAACGACCGCGAATCGAACCAGCTACCTAGGATACTCAGCTGTGCAACGCTACAGCTAGACACTGGTTCACCGCAGTGGGTTTCGGAAGAAATGCGGTAGCTTGTCTCAGTTGCCGCAGTGGTTCTGTAGCTGTAGTGTTGTAGGTCCTGGGTTCGAGTTGCGGCCGCATTTCGAAGGCTCTGTTCTTACAAGAAAAGGTTTCCGCGTAGAGCTTAGTGCCAACGTCAAGAACCTTATGGCGGTGAATATTTATTAATGTCATAGCCCCTGCGCTACGTTAAGACGTTAAAAAAAAGCAGCATTCAATTCATCAAGTGCAGCGCAAACTGCCATATTTGACTGACATTCATTCCAAGCTCGTTCAGCACTTTAAACATTCTCTTCCACCACTCGACTAAGATCAGCAGCCTGTCTACCCGGAAACACTGTTGACATAAGGATTATTTCCTGTATGACGAGGTGGCACGTAACGTAGCTGTAGTCGAACCGTAGAAACGGTTTAAGACCGGAAGACGTGCACGTGACATACAGCTGGAGCTCGAATTGGCCTAATTTCTCTGGACAGTATGCGCGCACAAAGCCGTAGGGCCACGCAGAAGTGTTGTCCAGCGATACAGCGAACAACAACAAGGAAAGCAAATATGTTTACGTAGAACCGTGCCTCTGTCGAGATGCGCAGAATCTTTGTGTGCAAGAAGGAGCGAAATTCGCTTCGGTGCCCCCCTATCGCAATGCGGATGTCGGGGCCGGGATTCGAACTCGCCACATCGCACTCAGCAGCGCAACTCCCTAACCACAGAGTAACGGTGGCGGGTCCGACATGGAACCTCAAAGCAAAGTAAATGTTGAAATGCTTGTCCTTTCTTTTTTCCCCCGTTTCTGATGCACGCAGGGGGAAGAAACTCGCGACACTCTACATGAGCTCCTCCTTTTCCCGCCTCCTCCCAGGTGAGTCACCCAGAGCAAAAACCGATGGTCTGATACGTCAAAGGCCACTAGTTATCGTCATAATCATCATCATCACACGTGTCACTCACCAGTGATAAGAACAGCCTTCCCATCACCGTTGACGAGGGTAACGAATAGCCTGCGCCAGAGGAACCGAGCCAGGCAGTGTGCGGCACACAGTAGAATCAGCGTCGTGCCCAGCCATTGGGCCGGCACGGCTAGGAACGGCAGCCGGGACCACACGTAATGGAGCGCGCACAACAGCGTCGCGAACAAGACCCACGACGTCCTCATGACGAGGGCTCACAAGCAGTCGTATTTAGTAACCCGCGATGCCACCAGCAACCCAAGACTCGCGGCCACTCAATACGCCCGCCGATCGCTGGACGAAGTCGACAGAAGGGGGAAAAAGTGCCGCAGTCCCGATTGCTCTCCGCCGGGCGCGTACTCTCTCGCAAGCGCGGCGAACAAGCCTCGGTATCTGCGTTGCCAACGTCTAGCCATATCTAGCCGAGAGGCGAATTCGCTTACAAGACGATTGGGGGAGGAAGCGGCTCGCCCCGGAGAGGAGGTTCACTCGGTGGAGGTCACTGACGGAACACCATCTAGACAAGAGAAGGCCTGGGCGCTCGGCGAGAGACGTCACGGAGAAGAGGACGGCGGCGTGCTCGGGGATACGGGTTGAATGAAGGGATTGCGGCCTCATGGGCAACGTTAACCAGAGTGCAGTTATTGTTTCTTTTTCAGGCATAGTTGAGCAGATGGCCCACAGAGAACAGAACGTGTTCCTAGATTATTTTATTAATGCAAAGCTATTTACGTATTAAAAAGCCCGTCCATAAAAAATGAAATGGTTCAACCTTAGGACTGAGAACGAATTTCGGGTAAATGATGACAGGGAGCATGGCGCATATTGAAAAATCACAGTGCTGTCCTCTTCAGAGTAGCTTCCTTGCCTTGATTTATCGTCGGCCTCAAAGAGTTTGCTGTTCATGCGACCACAAAAGTTCTTCAAGAAAATCTTAGCTCTGCACCATAACGCATATCTCATGACAACTTCACTGGTGTGCCTTTCTTTACATTCGGGACACATGTATTTATTCCAGTCTAGATTAGGCACTAAACGAATAATTTAGCTTTCTAGGCATTGTTGAATGCAATGCCGCAGTCCACATATTTACAACACATCAAATGAGTTTAGCAATGGAGACACAACACATTCGTGCAACTATTTACGAAGAAACAGCTGCCTTATTCCGCAGAATTCCAGCTTTTTTCTATTTTGCCTTAGCATTAGCACCCAATATTCTGTCATTGATATTGCGGAAATATGAACCCATGATTTTCGGCCACGATTTGTAATTGCTCCAGCAACTGGCCACGCAGCACTTATTAGGTATATCCTGGCATGAGCGTAATACACATTCCGCGACAATGAATGCTTGCCGGACACACCACCGCAATCGCTGCACAAGCACACAGCACGGTTCACGTCCGGCAAAAAAAGTGCGCTCGGAAGCATGTCGCAGCATGCCAGGACTTTTCTAACTCCGAAGCTATCCAAGGAGCGTCAGGGTTCCCGGAACTAATTGAATTGTTATCGCCGTCGTCTCCCAGTCAGTCTTCCGCGTCTCATTTTCAACACAGGTGCGCCACTCGTAGCTTCGTAGCACGCTGCACGGAATTTCTATGTGGGCCCCTTTTGCGTGACGTAGCTCAAGGGGAGAGGGCACAGCAAGAGGGTTTTGACTGACGCCGGTCGGCCTTCATTTATTTCGTCAGAATATATTTTCTTTCCATCTGCCCTTGTCTCTCCTGGTTGTGTTTGTACACGCGTGCATGTGTGTTTGTGTGAGCGCTCTCATCTCTGGGTGTGTGCGTGTGTGTTTTCATCGTGTGTGTATGTGTGTGTGTGTACGTGTATATATGCTTGCGTCCTTTCGTGTACTTGTGTTTTGAACGTGTGTGAATGCGTGCGTCTCTAAGTCCGTGTTTTATATCTTGCGTTTGCCTGTATTTGTGTGTGCGAACATTACGCCAGCTTGCGAGTTGTGTGCGGGAGTATGGAGCGAGGGAGAGGGGTAGGGCGAGGCGATTGGAGGGCTTTTCTGAAAGGGCTTTGTGCTTCTTATCTTTCATCTACGGTTCCGGGTCAGGGAATTAAGCTTCCGATTTAATTCACCCAGCGATGTGTACTTTCGTGTGGCTAATTCGTTTTGTTCTTATTCTGGAGATCAAGTTTTTCCCCCTGTCTGCGCCTTTCAGATACCCGTCCGTGTGTGAACTCTGCGCGGTGGCGCCGTCTTCAAGCCTCCACGGGGCAGATTTCATCAGGCTCTAATTACCAGTACAGCTCCTTTCTCGTTCTCCTCAGAAGGCACCACGAAGCTCTCGTGTCATAAAAAAAAATGTAAGTTTGGTTGCCTGTCCATGCATTTCCGTTTTACGGCACCGGCTGACCACCGGAATAACTAAATGTTGACCCTTACGGCCGCCGCGACCAATATATCAGTTACTGCGTACACATCGCTTGCGTGTTTACATTACATTGGCATAGAAACGCACGTGTGTCTAACGGCTTTGCACAAGGCAACAGTTAGTGGTTTTCTGAGACTCAGTTTTCTGTGTAGACTGGGCGTAAACCTTCAAATGTGCGCGAAACTGTGCTCTCTCTCTCTCTCTGAGCATCACGTTCTAATATACAGGTGGCGTTTAACACTCCCATGATGTCGCATTTCAAGTTCATTGCGTTTTCGCGCTTCGCACTTTAAATAAAGGCATCGATGCTCCCCCTCAGTGTTCAAAGATTACAAGTGACGACGCCTAACGCACACGCTTTGCGTTTACTGGAATACTTGCACTCGGCGACGCCATGCATTTCTGCTATTTATGCTATTTCTCTGCGACGCTGACACAGAAAGCAATGTTTCGAGAAAAACTACAGCATAAGCTGCACGGAATGTATGTCAAAAGTAGCTTAGGTTCGTAAAGCACGCTAGTAGCGCATTGCATGCATGCACATAGCGCGAATATCAATAGTAACGCTTAATCCGCGTGCTACAACGGTGATTAGTCTGAACCCGTGAGTTCAAATAGCACTCACTCACTGATCATTGCTTTATTATTCTTATCAGCAGAAAGACCGCCCTGATTTATTTTTTAAAGTGACGCCGTTAAAGAGAGTTTTGCAGCCGTGTTCATGCTGCTTAGGGCAAGCGGACTGCGGCGTGCTCGTTATCCTACTCGTTACGATCCAGCAACGCAACGTGCGTCTGAATCCCAAACTATTGCAGTGAAACGTAATTATCAACCATTACAAAAGATACCTTGCGTATACCTCGCTTGAATGGACAACTACTTCTTTCCGCGTACTATTCTCTTTCTTCGTTTCTTTCTTTCTTTCTTTTCTTAAGGTAGGAATACACTCTTAAAACGGTTGCACCCTTCGGGGTGTATATTTGTCGCACAACAATAATCGTCATCTGCCCTGCTTGCGTTTCCTCTCTTGAAAACTCGGCGCTGGCTACTTTCCTGTCGTGAATGCTGCGTCACACTGATAACGCGCATGCCGTTCATGACTGGGAAGTCCCGGGCTCACATTGTTAAAGAAAGGAAACGCGGGCAAGACAGATGACGATTATGGCTGTGGGACAAGATAAGCCCCCAAGGGTGTAAATTTTTCTAAGAGTGTACGTAATTTTTGGTTCTTACGTCTCCACGTTGAAAGACAGGTACTGAAGTTCGTACGGCTGCGGCGGTGAAAGCTAGCTCGCGGTGTGGTCAGTACCAAATGTCAATCAAAGATGCAAGGTAGACTGTGTAATAGCCCCGAAGCGGCCGTATTTGCGCCCTTATGCAACCTTAAGGGTGTACATTAGTTTGCGGTTCAGAGCGCATGAAGGGTGTAAAAAGGTTATCAATTTCACATTTAGCTACACTCTTAGAGGTACACCTTTGGGGAGTATCTCTGCCACACAACAATAATCGTCATCTGCCTTGCTTGCGTTTCCTTTCTCGAAAACGCCGCGCCCACTACTTTCCTATCGGGAATGCTATGTCATGCTGATAACGCGCATGCCGTTCGTTACTGGAAAGTACCGGGCTCGCCGCGTTAAAAAAAGGAAATGCGGACAAGACAGATGACGATTATCGTTGTGTGGCAAAAGGGTGTAATCTTGCTTAAGAGCGTAAGAGTGTAACATGAAGAAGAACATGGTATTGGAATGTATAGCTAGCCCGCAAATTCGCAAAACGGATGGAGGAAAACGCTGATGTTTTTGTTTAAGTGAAATAACTAATACAGAAAACACTATAGCGAAGTACAGTATGAACTGTTATTGTCGTACGAATCATAAAAAAAAAGAAAGAAAGAACGTCCCGCTTTCTGGCGCCGTCAGAGCTAGACGCGTAGAATTTGCATTTAGTGTCCTCCTGGCACTAGCTGCTGTCTGTTGCTCACGTGTAAACACAGAGGACCATAGTTGAATGACTCCGTCCTGCGTATTTTGCATCGCGAGAGATCCGCCACAACAATGTTCGCTTCTTTCTTAACTTGTGGAACCACGCATTATTACTCTACAGGCATGGAAAAGAAACACGCACACACACATACGCACCCACTCGCAAGTACACAAGTACACGCACACACAAACCACCAAACAAAAAAAAAAACACGCACTCAAAGGCACACGCACAACAGGCAGCGTCCCACTCACCACCGTTCTTTCGACACCATGTTTTTGGCCCATGTCCAGAAACGCGAAACAATAGGAAGTTTCAGCGGGGCATCCGTGTAAAAGCAAATTTGCTTAGAGAGAACGGAATTAAGTGCCGGAAATGGCCATGTGCAAGACCCTATGCGAAGTGTCTGCCGAGCTAAGAGGCAGGGCGTGTACGCCCTAAGTTTCACAATTGCGGTGCTTGCGTCGGCCTTGTTGTATACGCGGCCCTCTCTGACTGAGTGGGAAGAGTGCGTCGGCCAGTCGCCTAGAGAATTGATTACTGTGCTTGTCGACAGCAATGACCTCTATAGTCACCTACTGGCACTGTCTCGTGAAATAAAGAGACAGCAAGCAGCGGCACCGAATCAGTTATCACTCGTGAAGTGTAGCTAGGAAAACCTGTTTGCATGTGCTTGAGAGAAAAAAATGAAATAAAGGACTGGTTGCTATTGTAGGCACCGAAAGCCAAGCTTTATTTGTTTGAATTGAACGCCTGTGCGTCAGTGCGTCCGCGTGACGTCATGGATGTTAATGCATCTTCTCCTGTTCGGACAGTTTTGGCACAGAAACACTACCCCTAACTTTCAAGTCTCCATCTCAAAAGTCACTTGCAACAGTGCCTAAGGTAGGAGGCATACCCAGGTAATATATCCTTGCACTACGGAATAAAGTTCCGGGCGTACCTGTCTAATTATTGGGAGAAATGTAGCTTTATTTTTTGCTTGGTGTATGACATGTTACAACAATATGCCACGTGCTAGGATCTTGCGTATGCACGTTGTATACCGCGAGTTATTATGGCACTTTGAAGACGACGTCGCATGGATGAACGGATGAACGGATCTCGGGACACATTTGGCCTTCCTATTGGTTAAGGGGTCCGCAGCTTCATGAGGGCTGCAAACAGCTTGAGGTGGAATTAAAGGTTGACTATAAGGCTGAGTGTTCAACTGATTTGTATAGTCGTTTATTACTAAAGGGGAGGGCACAAGTATTCTGGCAAGAAGTCAAATGAAACTTTGATAATGGACTGTACAAGCATAAAACGCGCGCTTGAGGAACTGGAGCTTAGTTTAATGGCAGCTATATATAGCGAGCAGTATTGTCGAAAGCCCAATATTGATATTAAGGGAGTTGGTGAGAAAGAAAATGTACATGAATGTGAAAGAAGTTGCGTGCCAAATAGAAGCGTGTGTGAAGGAACCTCTGACGCCAGACGACGTTGAAATTACACGCAGAGTAAAAGAACGAAATGATTAGAGCTGCACAAACATTGTAGTTCAATTGAATAAGCGAGTAAAACGTGACGCTTTTCTGCTTAAGTCTAAGACGACTCGCATTTCGACGTCTGATTTGGGTTGTGCATCCAGCACACCTGTATTTGTGAACGAGCATCTCTGGTCAGCTCTGAAGCATTTGCTAGGAATGAAAATCGAGGAATACCGTAGTCCAGTGTGGAAGTTTGTGTGGACTAAACATGGGAAGATACACGCGTCGAAGGTTCAGCAGTCGCATATCATTCATTTCCGCAGCTTTCAGAAGCAGGCGAAATATCAATGAAACTTTGAGTCCCGATGATTGAAGTACATTATATTGTAAAATGGCGTTAAACTACGATGAGGTAAATGACACTTGTGCTTCTGACAGTATAAAAGCACTAAAATGTCTTCATTTGAATATGCAAGTTTTCGATTCACTTTCTACGTAGCACTGCTTACAAAAACCTGACTCAGGTCTCACAGTGATTATATAAGGGACTCAAAATATTCAAAATTCTTTATAAATCAATCTGGCTGACCGCGCAGTGGGTTATTGATGCATGTGGAAGTGTATTCAATGCTATATAAATTACCGGTTATCTCTTCTATCGTCCGACGTTGAAAGTCTGGTTGTCAATTCTAAAAAAAGCATGTTTATCCGTAGTGTATTGCCCACCGGACGGAAATATGCCAAAAATCAACCGAATATTTTGATACATTACTTCAGCATGTAAATCAGAATAAGCTAATACTGATTCTTGGTAGGTACTGCAACATTGACATTTCAACTTTACCTGTATATCACATATATTTCCAACTACTACCTTCACAAGGGTTTAGTAATGTCATTAACACGCCTACACGTATCACCCCACACACAAGAACTTTAACAGACCTTTTAACAACTCATCTCGCCCCAAGTGGCCCTGCGAAGACAGGGGGTGGTCTGTGCGCGCATGCCATATCCCTTAAAGCTGTGAGCACAGGTCTGCCTCAAAGCCGGATGGGCCACTATTGTTTACATGTACGTGAACAATATTAATTAATTAATTAATTAATTTATTTATTTATTTATTTAGCAGCCCTCAGGGCCATTATGACATTAAAGAGTGGAGTGGTTACAAGCAAAACGGGTAAATTCAACAAACTAGAATTCATAAAGCAAAACAATATATATACGCAAAAGCAAATAACAAATGGCACTTAGTTATACAAAGTTAGCTATGGCGTTCGCGAGTACAGGTTGAATAATGTGAAGAAAAATGTTCCTAGTTATACAGTGTTAGCTCTGACGTTCTTGAATAATTGACGGGTGACCGTCGAGGCGGGAAGGCTATTCCACTCAGTGGAAGTGTGCGGTACAAATGACTGAAAGAAAGCGTTGGATCTGCAAAGTGGAGTGCCGACCTTATGGATATCATCTATTCTGGGCGATACATACGGACGCCGGGCAAAAAGTTATAAACTGAAATACTAGCAGGACAAACATTGCGTCATATATGTAGATGACATGATTCTCTTGTGTTATAATTCATAACTTGGAACTCTCTAATCAGATGTAAAAAGGTGCGGCGAAAATTTAAGCGCGTGGTGGAATCCTAATTTAGTGCAAATCAATGTCGCTGAAACAAAAGCAGTGCTATTCTCACCAAAATAATCTCGTGCGTTAATGACGCATAATCTCATTCTCGGTCACTCAATTGTTGAGGTTGTACATTCTGTAAACAAACATTGCGTGCATATTTCCTCAAATGCATGTTCTAGGACATGCATAACAATCATGTAATTAAGAAGCATCCGCATACAATCAGTTGCATGGTTTCAGGGCAAAGCTCCATTTGTTACTACAGCCAAATATTTAAATAAAAAATTATAACGCATTGTTTGTCTTCAACTGAAACTGCTGTTTTCTATAGACTGGGGCACAATCACACAATCTACTCTGAACCAACAGCACGTACTTAAAGAAAAAGGCCGTTCGGCAAATAGGTGATGTACTTTATAATGTGCACATATAGGAACTTTTCATTTTTAGTTCAATCTAATTTCAATTTCCGTATTTTACTCGTACATTGTATCTATAAAATGCAAGCAAAGCTTACAAAATAATGAGCAGATGTTATATATTCCGGCAGAATTAAAAACAGGGACACCTGTATATGTCATGCGCAACATTGAGCGCGTGAAGTGCCGTTTTTGCAGAAACGAATATGTTGAGCAGAGCGTTCGACACACGCTTCCAATGTTGCTAAATTTATTTTGCCAAGGAGGCATTGACATTACTAACCTCACAAAGTACCATATTGTAGTTGGTTTGCGTATGCAGAATTAGAAAGCGCGACTGACTAAGTTACATTACTAAGAGACGACCAAAACGGAATGTATTTTTATGCGTCCTGCTTGTTTCATTGTAAAGTATGATGTCCGCATCGGTTCCTTATATTTAAAGCATTCTGTGAATTTGCATATATATACCCGTGTTCTTTTAAGCTTTTCTATTTTGTCTCGTTTCGTAGTTGTGTAGCTATTAAAGTATATACAGTACAAATGACATGCATGTGCAAATAAAAAATTATTTCTTTAAAATGTTTTTTTCAACGTCTATTCTGTTTGGTTCTGAAGATTATCTATTGCTGTGTGCCTTGTTCAGGGGTCCTGAAATCCCTTTCAAGTGGAAAAATTCTCACTTTTTGTTTGGGCCTTCCTCCATTCTTATGGAAGTGAATTGAATTGAACGCACACACCGCGTCTAGAATAATTTGTTGCAGGCATTTGAACTTATGCGAGTCAATCGTAGAAATGTGGCCTCTCTTTCATCAAGAGCTGGAACTGGCCTCTACATGGTCTTTGCAAATTGCAGATTAACGAACAACCTCCGTTACGACAAGTACCCACTGCAAATATAGGCTGAAATGAACCTCGTAAAAATCAAGGCAGCGATGACTATTGCTACGCGTTTGGCGTTTATCGTGCAGTGTGAATCGAACAGGCTGACGGAAGTCGGAGACTTCCGTCCCTGACTGAGTTTACTGGAGTGCTTGACCTTGAAGGTAGGACGCAGCGCTTTGGCAAATCGCCCTCAATCTTAGCAGAACGAGTCTGAGTAATCCTCCTTTCTCTACTGACACCAATAAGAAGCAAATGAACTCGTAAGGAAGCGTAGATGCCTTTGCCTACTACCTATTACGTCCGCAACCAACAAGCGAACACAGTGAGCGTCGAAGACGCGTCACATTGAATTTACTTATTATTTACACAGTGCACAATTGGTATGGGCGTACCAGAAGGAAAACTGCCAAACATAATTGCTCTATTTAAAACGGTAATTTTCAATGGCAAACAGGGACTCATCGTCGAATTGAAAGTCGAATATATTTAATTATCACCTAGAGGGAAGAAAGAAACACCGAAATACTGAACCTTTACGCGTACATAATTAGTTAAAATGAGTATATTGCTTTACTGTACCAGCCCCATATACAAGAAAATCAATAGTAAAAACAGTAAGAGCTTTGTGTTGTGTTTTAAACCTACATTTTGCAAAACGCTGCGTTTGTTTAAAATTTATTCATAAATCCAGCTATGCATAAAAAGTTTATAATATAAATTCTGTCAGAGGTATATACATGTGGATCAAGTTTTAAAATCAAAGTGGATCCTAAAGGTATCTGTAATTCGTACAGTTCGCGAAAGTGTTTACATTTTTGTGTTTGTTGCGACACACGGGCACGCTATTAAATGTGCACTGTTGTTAACGTATTGGTTGTTCTTCCTTCGTGAGTAAAAAAAAAAATGGGCTTGAGATGTACGTGTTTACTTGAAAGAAGTGCTTCTCGTGATAATGTGTTTCTTTTTACAGAAAGTGCGGAGCTGTGACAACGATAGCTATACGATGGGTCAAGCGAGAACAACATGAAAGCAGGAGCCAATGTTTCGACAAGTGGACTTGTGTTTTCCAAGGCCTTGAAAAAATAAGTCCGCGTGTCGAAACGTTGCCTCCTGCTTTTCTCTTGTTCTCGTTTTGCTCACCGTCTTGAATTTTCATCTTCGGCATTCACCGTGCTTCTTCTTTGTGCTTTCCCCCGACAGCTATATTGTGGTATAGCAGGTGGTATATAATGGCCCGTGGAGGAATAGCGCACATGAGACAATGGAATGAAGAGAGAAGTAATAGCCACTTTCACCACTACCCTCCTTGCGTGTTTTCTTCTTTCTGTTGTTGCTGATTGCTGAAGATACGGCAGTTATCACTACATTATTTATCTAAGGTAAACATTTGCACGTAACCGAGCCACCATGTTGTTTTCTTATCGCGTGAAGAAAATGCCCATCCTGCATTCTGGTCGCTTATTCTTTCACGTAGATCAAAGAGTTGTAATGCAGTGCGCACAATAAACTTAGATATAATTACGGTAAGCATAAAGGATGCAGAGTTAAGGTAACGCGAGCAAGGAGAATGGTGCAGGAAGAACTTCAGTGCGCGCGAATGAATACACGGCTACACAGTGACATGAAGCGCCCTCCGTGTAGGACACGAGAAGCAGGAGTGCGCAAATCTCGGAGGTCATGTACGCGACCTCGGCCTCGGTAGAGGGGAGGCGCGCGCGCGTTATCTATTCTAGCCCAGCTGTTTTTGCAGCAGGGCTTCCGAGATTGCGCGCGCTTCTCCGAGGCCATGTACGTCCTAATACAGCTGTTGCCCTTAAGACCCCACGCGTAGTGAGGGCGTCATGCGACGCGTTAGATCGTATATACGGGTGGGCCTTCTGCTTCCGTCATCCACGTTTAATGATTACCTTGCCCATCCTGTATCGATGTTGGAAGCAAGTTGTTGGAAACAAGTTGCTGGAAGCACTCTAGTTCCAGTATTCATCAGTGCATCTTAACTTGAAGCCCACGCTTGACTTGATTTAAATAACGCCTGTCCTGAAGGCATCAAAGGAAACGCAACGAGCGCCTTGGGAGCGTTCGCACCAGGCGTCCTTTATATCAAGTCAAGCGTGGGCTTCAAGATGCATTTCTTAATACGGGGGTAGGTTGCTCTTGTGTTCAGTTTGTCGTGCTTTCAATCATTCTAGCACTGCAGGAGAAAACTAGAACTTGCTTTTCCCTCAAAGCTACCACAAATGTCTACGCAATAGCTTAAGCGGTTCACCATCATCATCATCATCATCATCATCAGCCTAGTTACGCCCACTGCAGGGCAAAGGCCTCTCCCATACCTCTCCAACTACCCCGGTCATGTACTAATTGTGGCCATATTGTCCCTGCAAACGTCTTAATGTCATCCGCCCACCTAACTTTCTGCCGCCCCCTACTACGCTTTCCTTCCCTTGGAATCCAGTCCGTAACCCTTAATGACCATCGGTTATCTTCCCTCCTCATTACATGTCCGGCCCATGCCCATTTCTTTTTCTTGATTTCAACTAAGATGTCATTTACCCGCGTTTGTTCCCTCACCCAATCTGCTCTTTTCTTATCCCTTAACGTTACACCTATCATTCATCTTTCCATGGCTCGTTGCGTCGTCCTCAATTTCAGCAGAACCCTTTTCGTAAGCCTCCAGGTTTCTGCCCCGTAGGTGAGTACTGGTAAGACACAGCTGTTATACACTTTCCTCTTGAGGGATAGTGGCAACCTGCTGTTCATGATTTGAGAATGCCTGCCAAACGCACCCCAGCCCATTCTTATTCTTCTGGTTATTTCAGTCTCATGATCCGGATCCGTGGTCACTACCTGCCCTAAGTAGATATATTCCCTTACCACGTCCAGCGCCTCGCTACCTATCGTAAACTGCTGTTCTCTTCCGAGACTGTTAAACATTACTTTAGTTTTCTGTAGATTAATTTTCAGACCTACCCTTCTGCTTTGCCTCTCCAGGTCAGTGAGCATGCATTGCAATTGGTCTCCTGAGTTACTAAGCAAGGCAATATCACCAGCGAATCGCAAGTTGCTAAGGTATTCTCCATCAACTTTTATCCCCAATTCTTCCCACTCCAGGTCTCTGAATACCTCCTGTAAACACGCTGTGAATAGCATTGGAGATATCGTATCTCCCTGTCTGACGCCTTTCTTTATTGGGATTTTGTTGCTTTTTTTGTGGAGGATTACGGTGGCTGTGGAACCGCTATAGATAGCTTCCAGTATTTTTACATATGGCTCATCTACACCCGGATTCCGTAGTGCCTCCATGACTGCTGAGGTTTCGACTGAATCAAATGCTTTTTCGTAATCAATGAAGGCTATATATAAGGGTTGGTTATATTCCGGACACTTCTCTATCACCTGATTGATAGTGTGAATATGGTCTATTGTTGAGTAGCCTTTACGGAATCCTGCCTGGTCCTTTGGTTGACAGAAGTCTAAGGTATTCCTGATTCTATTTGCGATTACCTTAGTAAATACTTTGTAGGCAACGGACAGTAAGCTGATCGGTCTATAATTTTTCAAGTCTTTGGCGTCCCCTTTCTTATGGATTAGGATTATGTTAGCGTTCTTCCAAGATTCCGGTACGTTCGAGGTCATGAGGCATTGTGTATATAGGGCGGCCAACCTTTCTAGGACAGTGTTCTCACCATCCTTCAACAAATCTGCTGTTACCTGATCCTCCCCAGCTGCCTTCCCCCTTTGCATAGCTCCCAAGGCGTTCTTTACCTCTTCCGGTGTTACTTGTGGGATTTCAAGTTCCTCTAGACTATTCTCTCTCACCTTATCGTCGTGGGTGTTACTGGTACTGTATAAATCTCCATAAAACTCTTCAGCCACTTGAACTATCTCATCCATATTAGTAACGATATTGCCGGCTTTGTCTCTTAACGCACACATCTGATTCTTGCCTATTCCTAGTTTCTTCTTTACTGGTTTTAGGCTTCCTCCGTTCCTGAGAGCCTGTTCAATTCTATCCATATTATAGTTCCTGATGTCCGCTGTCTTACGCTTGTTGATTAATTTAGAAAGTTCTGCCAGTTCTATTCTAGCTGTAGGGTTAGAGGCTTTCATACATTGGCGTTTCTTGATCAGATCTTTCGTCTCCTGCGATAGCTTACTGATTTCCTGTTTAACGGCGTTACCACCGACTTCTATTGCGCACTCCTTAATGATGCCCATAAGATTGTCCTTCATTGCTTCAACACTATGGTCCTCTTCCTGGGTTAAAGCCGAATACCTGTTCTGTAGCTTGATCCGGAATTCCTCTAGTTTCCCTCTTACCGCTAACTCATTGATTGGTTTCTTATGTACCAGTTTCTTCCGTTCCCTCCTCGAGTCAAGGCTAATTCGAGTTCTTACCATCCTATGGTCACTGCAGCGCACCTTGCCGAGCACGTCTACATCTTGTATGATGCCAGGGTTCGCGCAGAGTATAAAGTCGATTTCATTTCTAGTCTCACCATTCGGGCTCCACGTCCATTCCTCCACGTCCACTTTCGGCTAACCCGCTTGCGGAAAAAGGTATTCATTATCCGCATATTATTCTGTTCTGCAAACTCTACTAATAACTCTCCTCTGCTATTCCTAGAGCCTATGCCATATTCCCCCGCTGACTTGTCTCCGGCCTGCTTCTTGCCTACCCTGGCATTGAAATCGCCCATCAGTATACTGTATTTTGTTTTGACTTTACCCATCGCCGATACCACGTCTTCATAGAAGCTTTCGACTTCCTGGTCATCATGACTAGATGTAGGGGCGTAGACCTGTACAACCTTCATTTTGTACCTCTTATTAAGTTTCACAACAAGACATGCCACCCTCTCGTTAATGCTATAGAATTCCTGTATGTTACCAGCTATGTTCTTATTAATCAGGAATCCGACTCCTAGTTCTCGTCTCTCTGCTAAGCCCCGGTAGCACAAGACGTGCCCGCTTTTTAGCACTGTATATGCTTCTTTTGGCCTCCTAACTTCACTGAGCCCTATTATATCCCATTTACTGCCCTCTAATTCCGCCAATAGCAATGCTAGACTCGCCTCACTAGATAACGTTCTAGCGTTAAACGTTGCCAGGTTCATATTCCAATGGCGGCCTGTCTGGAGCCAGGCATTCTTAGCACCCTCTGCATCGTCGCAGGTCTGACCGCCGCCGTGGTCAGTTGCTTCGCAGCTGCTGGGGACTGAGGGCCGGGGTTTGATTGTTGTGTTCATATAGGAGGTTGTGGCCAAGTACTGCACCAGGGTGGCCAATCCTGCTCTGGTGAGAGAGTGCGTTACCGGTTCTGCTCACCGGGATCAGGCCGCACTCCAGGCCTGTTTGTGCAATTTTCTCAACACACGGTTGTTGTTTTTTTCTGGTATTTTCCGGTGGAGAATTGTGCGGCCTCACGGTCCTCTTGCACGGGAGGCGGATACTGTACCGTCCCCTCAGGAGTTAAATTTAAAAATAAATTGTGGGATTTTACGTGACAAAACCACTTTCTGATTATGAGGCACGCCGTAGTGGAGGACTCCGGAAATTTCGACCACCTGGGGTTCTTTAACGTGCACCTAAATCTAAGTACACGGGTGTTTTCGCATTTCGCCCCCATCGAAATGCGGCCGCCGTGGCCGGGATCCGATCCCGCGACCTCGTGCTCAGCAGTCTAACACCATAGCCGCTGAGTAACCACGGCGGGTCCCGCAGGAGTTGTACGCCTCATTTAATATACAGTGGTGCCCTATTTGATCAGTCAAGGTGGACCAATCTGAGCTCGGTTATACCGCACGGATGGCACTCGGCTAGAGAGCCTGGTATTTATGACCTGCACATGTGAGGCCCTACATATTTGAAGATATATATCTTTCTTTTTTTTATTTTTAGGAGGGTTCCCGTACAGTGATAAAATAAAGGAAAAGACATTAAAAGAAAGAAAAAAAAGAAAGAAAAAGGGGCGAAAAAGAAGGAACATAACAGGTGATTTGAACTCGTGACCCTTCGATGTTGCCCGGAAAGATAGCTCAGTCGGTTGGTTCGTCAGGCCCCAGGCTAATTTCAAGCGCCACAGCTCCTGCTCCGAGCCTCACACTTACGTGGAGAGGGACTCATGTTGTCCGCGATAGTCGGTTTTTGCTGATTTGGTTGGAAGGCATACTTTCTTGGAAAAATGGCTGCCCGAGGAGAAGAGCGAACTCGAGCGGCTTTAGAGACAAGGAAAACTGCCTTAAAATATTTAGACTTGAGGGAAAGCTTCGTTAACAAACTATAACACGGCAATCACAACTCGAATACGACGAGAGAAATTATTGAGACGTGGAAAATTTCCTTGAAATAAATATGGTTTGCGAGACAAATGCTTGTAAGTATTGAACCTCTTAAAAGATGAGGGGAAATTTGCGCTCACCGAGAGGGCATCGTCCGTACGAGACCACCACCAGGCACCTTACTGAGACGTGGAGAGCTTTGCGGCCGGAACAAAGACTCCCGTCCCCGCCAGCCAAGAGGGGGAAACGCGCTTTCCGATCGCTCAAGGTTGCGCGGACATTGTATGACTCTAGCGTCTAGGAGAAGCTTAACCAGGTGCGATGGCGGCACGCATAGCGTGGGAAGCTAGCCGCCAGAATAACAATCTCAAGGACTGCTGCTGACGAGGGCGAAATACCTTCGTGTAATTATAATAACCCTAATAAGACTACTTTCGAAAGAAAAAAGGAAACGGCCCAGAGGGCTATACTACGAGAGCTATGACTGATAGTTCTCTCTCTCTCTCTCTCTCTCTCTCTCTCTATATATATATATATATATATATATATATATATATATATTCATCTCATCTATGGGATCGCATGCGCGCGCTGTTGCCTTGTCTCTGCGTGTAGTAGTTAAGAGAGCCAGTTTAAGGGCGGAGAAGAAGGAAGGAAAGGAAAGCAAAAACTGCAGCGCCGTGGTTTTAAAGCGCACCCGTGGTAGAGAAACGGAAGGCGATATAAGCGTGCGTAGCCATGATACGCACACGAGAAACTGCCTTAAAATATTTAGACTTGAGGAAAAGCTTCGGTAACAAACAATAGCACAGCAATCAGCACTCGAATATAATTATAACCCTAATAATAATTGTAAATATTCATCTCATCTATGGGATCTAATGCGCGCGCTGTTGCTTTGTCTCTGCGTGTAGTAGTTAAGAGAGCCAGTTTAAGGGCGGAGAAGAAGGAAGGAAAGGAAAGTCTCTGAAGCAAAATTGCAGCGCCGTGGTTTTAAAGCGCACCCGTGGTAGAGAAACGGAAGGCGATATAAGCGTGCGTGGCCATGATACGCACACGACAAACTGCCTTAAAATATTTAGACTTGAGGGAAAGCTTCGTTAACAAACGATAGCACGGCAATCAGCACTCGAATATAATTATAACCCTAATAATAATTGTAAATATTCATCTCATCTATGGGATCTAATGCGCGCGCTGTTGCTTTGTCTCTGCGTGTAGTAGTTGAGAGAGCCAGTTTAAGGGAGGCGAAGAAGGAAGGAAAGGAAAGTATCTGAAGCAAAATTGCAGCGCCGTGGTTTTAAAGCGCACCCGTGGTAGAGAAACGGAAGGCGATATAAGCGTACGTGGCCATGGTACGCTTATATTTTTCAACATTTCACCGTATGCAAGTTATACAACTTATGCAGGATCATTCCTGCTCTTCGCATATGTTTCAAGAGGGAAAGGCCTGAACTGAAGTTTCCTCATTACCTAAACATCTCGTGGTTCTCCACGTTGCCGTCAGCGGGCACGTTTCTTGCTTTGAATACTAACAGTCCTTGATGTTGTTCTCCGCACGCTGCAAGGACATATCGCGAACAAGGAAAACTAATACAAGGAGATCGTGGACCCCGCCCTCCCCCCCCCCCTCTTTTCCACGGGTGGACCAGTTCTTGTTGTATAAGTTAGAGATGAAGGTAAATTTTTTTTCCTTCGCGACTATGAAAAAAAAAGTCTCTATTTTCTAATCGGAAGGCATCGCTTAAATAAAGGACGGTTGATGTAGCATTGCTGACAAACAGTTCTACAGCGAAAATATAAAAAAAGAAGGTCGATTGAATTCGCATGTCACGTATGCGAATACGCAAGGGCAAGAAATTACTTTCGATATTTCCCGTTTCAGTATAATGCATCAGTTATCGATGCCCGACCTCAGCGATTTGACGCATGTAATTAAGTGTTTTAGACTTGTTCTTGGGCTTCTTTTACAGTCATAGTTACATATTTAGACCTGCCCTGAGCACAAACACAAACGCAGGACCAATGTGCTGGAGCGAAATGAACGCCAAAGGAGAAAAAAATGTATGGTCATCAAGGGCTGAGAATCCGATGGATTGGTTAAGTTACAAATTTTGAAGAAACAATGTGGACATCGTGTAGGTTGAAGAAGCGTATGCGAGATGCTTTACGTGTTAATTCATTAACTTTGAAAAATCAAAAATTTGGCTGCTAATCATACTGCTCGACCGAAATCATAGCTGAAAACGAAGCTCAAAACAAGATAAACAACGTAGAAAGACGCCTCTCCAGTAGTCGATCTAATTTGCCTTTTAATAGAGAGTATTAGAATAGGGGCCCCAATATTTTGGGGCCCCAAAGAGCTTTGCGGGTGTTAGCGTTGGGGCACGCAGGAGTGAAGAGATTTAGGATAGGGCTTTGCGTTTACGGATAGCGTCTTGCGCTGACAGCGCCACTAGGGCGTCTAAGAAAAACTATTAGGAATAATTAAATAAAATATACCACTTTATGATAGGATAGTAATTTTAACTTCCATGTATTCGCGTTTAATTACAATTTAGAGGTTATTCTTCAAGCAGCAAACAATTAGTTGCGCTTGGTTTTGAGCAACAAAACCAACTTTACGTGCCTTCACCAGCCAAGCTTAGCCGTGTTAGGCCTACGAGCCATAAAATCCACACTCGAATTTGGAATCAGCGGCGTCTAATGAATCAATCTTCATAACACATGCTAGTTGAGAGAAAGCGATAATCGTAGTCACTTCTCCTAGCTTGCGAACTTCACGCGTTACCGCGAATCAAACCCAGTTTGGTGCTAGGTTAGAGCCGTCGCTTCGATGAGTGCCGCCATGTTTGTTGACGCAAAGCTTTTGGGACCGCTATTTGGGCTCCCGCTAAATCGGTGAAATAGCGTTCCCAACGCAAAACCCAAACGCTGTTTGCGTCTCGCGCATGCGCAGTGGCTTCGACGCTATTTCTTTGGGGCCCCAAAACGTTTGGGGCCCCTATTCTAAAAATCTCTAATGACAGGGATGACGATTATGACCAACATCATCATCATCATTATGAATCTGTAAATGGGTAAAACGAGGTGACAGAAAACAGCAAATGTCGCGCAGTGCGATTCACATTCAAGAACCTCTGAAGGATGATGGTGTACTTCTTAAGTCGCCAGTCACAGCATCCACAATCAGTTTAAGCGCCTGATCCTATAAAGCGTCTTAGGCGGGTAAAAGGTTCAGCTTCTTTCATCAGTGCACGAAGTTTGCTTTCACCCTTCAGCTCACACTGAGAGGAAACGATAACTGCGTAAGCAAGGATAAAGAAAACGGAGCCATTGTTTCGGGACGCCTTTCTGCTCAAATTCACCTCATTCGGCCCGAACGTGCGCTGGGTACGGCAGTATAATATCTAGTCGGCCGCTATTACGCAAGAATTTTCCCGCAGTTAATTATAGGATCTTGTCGCAATCATAGACGGCTGGTTCTTTCAGAGCAGTCGTCGGCATGCCGATCGGCTCCGGCAGCAGCATTCTTGGTTTACCTTTTTCTGTCCTTTCATTTTTATTCTTCGATCGTCGCGTCTTCTTTCCTTAACGAAGCCCTTGCAAACGGAGCCACATTTTTTCCTCGTGCAAGCCGCCTCCCTCCCTACCTGTGCCCCGATGCTTGCGGTATTAGTTGCCTCGTCCATAGGCACGTGGCAACCATGCGAACTTCGTGGATACTGTTCGCCGTGTTCACGTTGCTCTTCTGGGAACTGTGGGATCGTGTGCCATTGCTTCACCAACTTGGAAGCCTTGCAGGATCTCTGGTGATCATCCTGTTCGCGTCCTACTGCTTATCCGGCTTCGTATGGAAGACCTTCTTTGTCAAGCATCTGTCCTGCGACGGTAAAGCTGTTCTGATCACAGGTGAGTGTTGATGGTTTATTGATCCAGATAGGTTCACAGAAAGAATGGCGACTTGAAGGTATCAACCATGGCCGGATGTGTATATTTCCGCTTCGGGATTTGTCGCAATCTAGCAGTGAAGTTAGCCTAGTTCCAATAAGTGCCCCGTGGAAATGTTGGCACCAGGCTCCAGGCTTAAGTTTTTCGGTCACTGTTGATCACTGATAGTTATGAGTGCGTTAGGTGCAGTAAAATGTGCGGTACGAATTTATTTGAATCTTACCCTTCATATAACACAAGGAAAATGAGTTGTGGCAGATTGCCTGCTGCAGTTATTTTTCGCAGAAGTCTACGGGATAATTCAGAAGTACAAAATCTCATTTCTCCTTGTTTGCGTTTAGTCGGGATTACTAACATTATGAGTTGAACGCGACATCACCTTACGCCCCAAACAATACGTTAACAGCACGGTAACAAACTATATTGAAGCTGGTCCCTGTCTTGATTGACTGGCTAAGCTGTTTCACCGCAAACTGACACATGATCCAAGATATCTCCTGTCTTTTTTGCTTTTATTTAGGTAACACTTAAATGGCAATAGACTACGTGCGTTGAAAAAAGTACGCTGCAACTCACTATATCTGGAGCTGAGTCCTCGCCAAGTATTTGGAACTCCAAACTTTCACAGATTTTGTCATTGGTACATCAAGAGATCTTTAAAGTCGTTCGAGCTGTGTCACAACAGGATTGCCCCAAAGCGATGTTTTGGTTATGTGGTATAGTCTTTTATTTTTAAACATGACCTGTTCGTTTCTTCGAAATAAAGAAAATAGACACCCAAGAACGGCGCTGCCGCACAAAATCAGGCAAGTGCACAAAAGTGAAGCCCTAATTTGCTTATGTCGTCTTTTTTTTTTCAGCGGGCGCTTCTGCCACCTCCGGGCCGTGATAGCTATTACGAACTCCCCCCCATAAAGCAATGTGAAAGGCATCCGAAACATAACTTCCTAGGGACTCAGAAATCCAGCGATTTTGAAAGAACTTAGTTTATGAAGACGCAGTCATGCACCCGGTAACATATGTTACAGTGAGTTTTCGTCAACGGTTCCAATGATACAAGCGAGCATTAGCTAATGAGGAAAGCCTCCGTTTTCTACAATCTTAACGGGGAGCTAAACTCCATGTTTTGCCAAAAAAAAAAAAAAAAAACTGTGTGCGAGGGTTCCTGCATTTATTTATCGGAAATTCAGTCTCCCATTTTCCAAGGCATCGTAAGATGAATGACAATGCCTCAAAAAATAAAGGATGACTGCTCAAAAAAATATATACGCAAATAAATAAATAAGCAAGGTGACAAACAAACAAACGTACACAGCCCAAGCACTGTGTTTTTTTATCTTATGCAACAGTGCCTTCATTTTCTTTTTAAAGAAGAATCAACGAATGAATCAATCAATTTATTTTTTTTACAATGATGACACTTTTCTGCTCAATAATGACAGCTAACAGCCTTGATGCCATTAGCAGATGAAACAGAAAAATACAACAAATGGCAGAGAAAGCGGCGTAACTGTGCATGCGAGAGGAACGACAGGAGAGTTGAAGTTGTGGAGAAAGTGCAAATATAACCGCGCAGAACGAAAAGTGGGAACGCCTAACCCCGTCCTGAAGAAGAGCTGTGAGGAGCTCACGTGCAGTTTTCTTTCAATATATAAGCCACTTTCCCAAGTAAAAGAATGAAACAACAAAGAAATCAACAAACGCTGTAAGTGAAGCACTCGCTGTATTATCCTCAACGCAACCTTGCTTTCAGGGGCTCCTACAGATTTATGCGGTAGATAAGTTATTTCCTTTTGGTCAAGGCCTGCGATGCATTGACGTCCTGTTGTTCAATATGCTTGCCTAAACGTGCCTGTTCTAACTTCAGAGTGCTCGTGCGAGACAAGAGTTGCCTGTGGCAATCATCAAATACGTCTCAAACCATTATTTTATTATTTTATTTCCGATCCGAATTCACAAAGCTTTGCGTTCGTACGAGTTGTATGCCACTGGCTGGCGACCTTCTATATAATGATACGCCCAACATCACGAGTGGCTGGCAAGTGTTCCTAGCGACATTTCTAGCATCAGAAGGTTTTTTTTTTTTTTTTTGTGAATTCTGGCCCTGACCCATGAATGCACTGCTGGACAGCCTTTCCTGTGCGCATTTTATTTGTTATTTTTTATCTTTAATTGTCGAAGCAGCAGTAGAAGCTAAGTAAAGCTGCGAGCAGGTTCTTGAAATTATTGTGATTAAGCGAAGGAAAGATGCTGCAGTTACTACTGCAGTATTGTTTATACACTGATGAATGCTTACGGAAGCGCGCGAGCAAAAACGCCAGCAAGCTACCGTCGGTCTATAGTGTGATTAGACAGCATGCACAATCACAGCCAATGCAAAGAGAGTAAAACATCTTTATTAATAATGTTTGAATGGCGAGAGCAGTGTGGGAGGAACCCTCAGTCCAGGGTCCCTAAGATGATTCCGGCGATGTTTCGAGCCCGTTGTATCACAGCTCGGAGGACCTCGGGAGGTCCGTCGCGGAGGGCATCGTCCCATAGCTCTTTGTTGCGTAGGGGATAAAGGAGAGTTGGCAATGGAGGAAAGTACCACTCAGCTGCCGCTAAACGGAAATCCCGCGTGTTTTCACGTGCGGTGACCCTGAGCAGGGCATCCGCCCCGCCTGCCTGCTTGACGGCCTGCTTGTCTGGACGAACTTTTTTTTTTTATTGCGCCGCTATCAAATGTGAGGAGTGTCTACCTAGACGAGGTGGTTATTTGCATCGGTGAAGTAAAAACAGTGGCCAGTTTTCGGCGTCATTATAACGACTCCGCCATCCGCAACGCCATAATTGTTTTCAGGACAGTGTCCTTTTCCGTCATACATGTTTTACAGACACATACAAGATGCCGCTCGTACGACTTAAAAGGATGGGAAGGTACGCATGTCAAAATGGCTAAAATCGAGATCTCAAGTTATGAAAGGGGGTAAGAGGAGGAGAGAAGGAGACATTGAGTTGGCGTGCACTGTAGTCGCCGACGCATTCGAAACATGAGCGGTGTGTCACAGACGATCGTTAAGCTCGTTTTACTTCAGCATTCACAGCAGCGCTTTTGAGGCCTTCTGCAGCTGTGATATGTGTGGAACAACAGTCCCAAGATATTGATCAGTGAAAAACCTCTTCCGTGTAGCTAGTTTACAGCGATGTAGAGTCAAGCTTTTCAACTTAGACAAAAGTACAAGCCAGGCTAGGTAGAGAAAATTGCTGATGAATGAGATTCGGTACTCTTTAAGGATTTAGAAAAAGTTTAACAATGTCAGTATATTTAGAAACACCAGGAGGCTCAATCACAATGGCCGCCATATTAGGAAATGCACAATTATTACAAGCAGGATTTTAGGAACTCAGAGTATTCGAGGAAAATGCAACAAAAAAAGTTATTGACGCGGGAACACGCTGCTGCTCTAATTTCATCTTCAAAGAGCGGTGGATTAAAGGGGGTAGGAAGGGGATAGAAGCATGTAAGATGTTCTAAGATGTCTTACTTCGCAACCACAGGTATTGCAGCCGACACAGTCAATCATTCCTATGAAGAATGAGTACGCGTTGGATAATATAGCGCCCATGCGCAATGGACATTGTATTGTTGGTTCACATCAGCGATGACCTGGAGACAAGTACAGTTCCATAAATAGTTGAGTAAATGAAAACACAATGGGGAGTGAAATTGGGCAAGTGCCACTTCTGCAGTGCCATAGCATGTGCTTGCTTACATAAGTATAGGGCAGCGTCAATTGTCGGTGAAGGCACATAAATTGAATTTCTTTCATCATGCGTCCGTCCCGCCGTAACAGTGAGGCGAGAACACGCAACAGAAGCAGTATATTGTATTCCAGGCCACTCTATACATTGGAGAAATGATCAGATACGTGACGTCTCTTTTCAGGCAGCGTCATATTGGTGACAAATGCACAGTGAAAGTCAAACACGAGAACACAGAAAACGGCAGGAAACCGATTCTCAACGATTTCAGGTTAGCTTGCGATTCCGCCCGTGCGATGTTGCGTGAGAAAGGCAGATCTTATGTCCATTGATGCGATTGAATTGTGCAGGAGAAATGACGTAAAACGCTCTTGTATCAAAATTTACATTTGGGTTGGGTTGTGGTCGTATAACATACAGCATACCAAAGAGTCTACATCGGCGAGTTACCACCTCAACCCCCCTCCCCCATTTACCATATCGGGCATATATGCTTTGAGATGGCGTTTACAGACGTCGCAAATCCAAAATTTGGTTATGTGGCCCGCCGTTACGAAGGAGTCCGGGTGAAATTTGACATCTTGGGTGTTCTTTAAGGTGCACCTGCATCAAGATATACGATCGTTGAAACAGAACTGCTTGTTGGGCTAGTTGGTGCTTGCTAAAAGACATGTTTTTTGCCACAATTGAACACACACAAAAGGAAGGCACATAAAGACAACACGGGCGGCACTTCCAACTGATTTTTTTGGGCTGTGACCCATGAATATGTATACACATACACGCATGCGCTGGACACGATCGTTTCTTGGATTTCGCCCCCATCGGCATGCGGCGGTCGCTGCTCCCATCAGTATCTATAAATAACTTTATTCCAACGGCGTTCAGTGGTCTCCTCAGTAGATAATTTCTGCATTAAACATGCATTCAAATGCCTATTTAAAGTAAGCTGAAACTTAATGTTTAGATAAACGATTGTTTTGAATTGACGAAACTGTTTTCCAGGTTGTGACACCGGATTTGGATACGCACTCGCTACTCGACTGAGCCGAGACGGCTTCCTGGTATTCGCTGGATGCCTCGATTCCAAAAGTGAGGGTGCCAAGGCCCTCGGCAAACTGCGAAATGTGACGGTGCTTCAGATGGACATCACCAAAGCCGAGCAAGTTGAGGCCGCATTCGAAAGAGTTCAGCAAGGACTGGGTTCCAGAGGTGCGTACTTTACCGCTATCCCATAGGGTTCGCGATCTTTCGGATACTGGGCCGTACTTCAAAGCTCCGCGTGCGACTAAATATGACTCGTCTATGGAGACGTTTGCATTACCACCAGTACAGGATTGCATATCTTGGGAACACTGCATGGCTTGGTCTTGTTGCTACACGTTCAGTTTTCATAAAGGGCACTGAAAAGATTAAACAATACATCTTAAGCTAGAGAGAGTGAACGATTGGGGAAAGAAAGAGGCACTATTTCCTTCAGCCATTAGTGAGCAAGGTTCTCTCTTTCAGGTTCTTCCTATTCTACGATGCGACTTGTAGGATACAAAAGCCAGCTGCCGTTTTGTTTATTACACTACAAAGGCAGACATTTCTTTGAAAATCACGGTGCTCCTTAATGCTTTTAAACTAAAACTCGCCTGCTCACTGATTTGAGCGATTTTCGCACTAAGAAGGCTGCATATTTAGACATTTAGTTACAAATAGAAGATCTACCTTACCTGCCCTAAAGAAAACAAGCGTAAAACGAGAAAGTGCCCATATAATTCAGTGAATGCCCTGCCTTAATGTTTTAAAAAACGTCACCCGCCGTATTTTCACATGACAAGCACGGGCTAATAATTCTGAAACGTTGTCGAAGTTGTGACACCGCGTAACGACCTCTCCCTTCCCCACTTGAAGCGAATTAAAGAGGCGCCATACATACACCGGTGCTTCTCGCAACTGCCGTTCCCTGTGTGCAAGCATTAAACGTCATATTTCTAATGCGGAACACACTTTACTTGACATCAGCGAGCTTTGTAGCAATTCAAAACGTCCATGCGTCGTTATCACACATCTTTAGACACATTGTTAGGGCGCTTTGAAAAGTAACACAAAACTTCGCTTCTTTTTCTTCCTTTGTTTTTTACATGGTTACGCTGTAATGTATGACAACCTAAGAATTCAGTACGATTTCCGCTTAAACAGCCGCACTGTGTCCATCGTTCTTGCTTCCGCGCTCAAAAACATAGTTACGGAAGGAAACCTATATCGGAAAGAAGTTCGCTTCCACCACGATGTCAGAAAACTTGGCGATCATAATTGTTTGGCGCGTCCACGCAGATCGTATTTGATTTTGAAAGTGGTACAGATCAAGTAGCGGCGTTATGGACGAAGTCACCAGAAACAAAAATGAAATGATACACAAGCAATGTCAAAATTATTTTGTTTCCTTCTGGTGTACCGTGGCGCTATAATAGGTTCCAATAAGAGCCTTAGTGGAAAGTGATGTACATTTGACACACTACTTCTTTAGTTGTCACCAGCCGTAGGCACTCGGTGAGTAAAATTTTACGCATGCCAAGGGACGAAACGCTAATTTATACCTCTCCAGCGTAGAAAGCAGCAGCCACCCCTAAAAATCCTTCACATAGATGCGCCACTCTAGCAACTGGCACGTCAAAGACAGCGAAGTTCTATCATTGAGTTCTCGCACTCTTCGGGGGTAGTACTATAGGGGTGTGTTTGCTGGCTCATCACTGTAGGGATCTGTTTGCTCGCTAGGAGTATTAGGAGTGCGTTTGATGACTCAACTATGGCTGCTGCGCTTGAGCGCACTCATGACTGTCTGCTGTCAGTGACAGCTCCCACGCAGGCCGCGTTACAGCTCCACGGCGTCTGCTATCACCGCCGCTGCCGTACAAACTAGGGTGCCTTGATCTCCTCTCCCGCCACTCCGTACAGAGTGGAGACAACCGCGGCGTCAACTACGGCGTTGGGCACGCGAATGAAGGACGCCGTAGGGATGCGTTGCCGGCGCTCGTGTGCATCTGCCATTTCCGTGCACAACGCCTTAGTAGATGCCACGGTTGTCTGCACTCTGTGCGGAGCGGTGGGCGAGGAGGGCATTGAGGCACTCTAGTACAAACTCGCGTGTAGCGACACCGGTGGTAAGCGACTGCACTCGCTGCATGACTCGGCAACCATCTGGAAGTGGCAAGCATGTCTGTTTTGGCGTCTGTTTCGGCTGACTGCGACCTGCGCGTTCAGCGTAACCATCGCAGCCCATACACGATGAACAGGCGCGTGCCGATACAAGCGATGAGTGAAGCTAATCACAACAACCGCTTTTGGGAACGTTGGTGTCGCGGCGCCCGGGTGCGTATTCACGCGGCACACATTGTTGGATTTCGTGCGCTATGAGTAAAGTGCGGAAAAAAGTATTTACGCTGGACAGAGCGCGATGAAAACGACTGAATGGAAATATTCTTTAGGACGTCATATGTGCTTCCTCGACGGAGGCCACGACGTCAAGGCAAAAATGACATAAAAAATAGTTTAAGTTAAACTTCTCTATGTAGCTGGATAATTCGTGCAGACA
The DNA here is from genome assembly GCF_023375885.2 of Dermacentor andersoni. Taxonomy (NCBI): domain Eukaryota; kingdom Metazoa; phylum Arthropoda; class Arachnida; order Ixodida; family Ixodidae; genus Dermacentor; species Dermacentor andersoni. Next base: position 120,166,711 of record NC_092823.1, on the reverse strand, counting down.
TATATATATATATATATATATATATCTGGGCGACGGACGAAGACTGAAGACTAAACGCTGTAGGTCTAATAATCGTGTGCAGTGGCAAAGCGATAGCGACTTGCTACGATTATGTTTTCCAAGTTTGCGAACAAGGCTATGCTTGAAACGTCAGTTTGTTGATAATGATGAATGAATGTGAATGTAGTATTGTACCAGTTGTTTTATATGGGCTTCGCTAAAGCTAGCTGGGACAACAATACATACTAATCCCTAAATCTAAGCAACAAATGAAAAGAAATAGTGAAAGAAAAGCTACCAGAAAGTGTCAGAAAGACATAAGGGTGGTGAAAAGTACTCAGCAAAAGGTTTAAATCAAGTTGTAGATACACCGACAATTTAAATGGGCCTCTGCGTCGACCACACCGTGTTCCTCCTAGGATTACTGTCAAATATAAAAAAAAACTAGCTGAAACAAGAATATCCGAAGAAAAACAGAACTTTACGTATATGTAGAAACGTACATGAGGAGACCCATGTAAGTGCTCCTGTGTGTCGTCTCCACTTGTCCTTTTCTAGAGCGCGTTTTCTTCGCCAAAGTATGTAGTCCACGAACTAGCCCAATTTAGCATTCTGTCCAGACCACAGACAAACATTACCGAAATATATAGACCATGTTCGCTCTGTCGTATGTTATTATTACTGTACATATTTAAGTTATGCACATAAATACAATCGCAGAGAGGAGAAAGAGAGCTAGCTGACAAATGCCACTAGCGGAGGCATAACGCTTGCCGGCTCTCTTTTGCACACAGTCTCAAGCATTCGTCATTTGATTACACGTGATCGCGGAGGCTTATAGATTTCATTGAACGCCGCAACGCTTTAGTCACTCTTTTTTGCCTCCCGCTGAACGCTTCTCTTCATAATGTCACCTTCTTTGTCTTCTCCCTCTCCATGCCCATAGTAGTGTAGCCAACTGCCCTCAGCCATGTTAACAGTTTTACTTCTCCTTCATAACTTTTGTTTTCACCTGCCTTATTCCTTTCTTCCATACTGCTGGCCTTAAACACAGTCAACAGGGAAGCATTGTTTTCTTGAAACATTTCAGTTCTCTGGTCCGTAGTCGCCAACGCTGGTGTACGGAACAATGGCCTGCTGGAGTGGATCACAATGGAGAGCATCATCAAGATATTCGACGTGAACGTCTTCGGAACCCTAAGGGTCATCAAGAAGTTCCTCCCGATGCTGAAAAAGAGCAAAGGACGCATGATTGTTGTGACTAGCCCGTTTGGTATGCATAACTACGTGAAAGATTATTTTCTCACAGCATGTTATAGGTTTGTTCAGGGAACAGGTCTTTAATGCATTATGATTACATCTCCCTAACGATAAATCAGTTTGGCAGGAAAACGATCTCAGTGATTAAAGGACTATGAGTTTTGGGCCGGTTGATGCATAACGATGTGACGGTACACAGTGCGAAAACGCGCATGTCCAGGCATTGTTTGTCATGCAAGTGCTGCTTGTCGACGGTTGGCACGTGGTTGCTGGTATTTTTAGCTTTTGCTCGTCTTCTTTTGACTTCGGAGAGCCTGCATGTGTACACCATACATGAATGGAAGGCCCTCTTTCTTGCAGTAAATCTGGTGTGTCACGCCTTCGGGCTGTTTATTCGTCCCACAGATATTGCGGCCATCGCAACCTACTCTTACGTCATAACAAGGCTAGCAAGGGACCTTTCCTCCACAAGGTGTTCTAATACTGTGAGAAAAGACGAGGTTGCAACGGTAAAGAAAGAAGTGCGCATATCAAAGAGCAAATTCGTACCCATGGGAAACTGACTTCTTCATTCTTCTATATATAGAGATAAGGGCAGTTTCCCTCAGAGATTGAAATAACTGAGATAAAAGTGTTGCTCTGATTTAATTACAAAAAAGAAAGTTCCGTATGTGAGACCGCAGGATAAAATTTGCGCCATCTGCTGGCTAAGCGGAGCATTGAAAAATTGTTAACAAGGTTGCAAATGTATTAGTCCTGTGCTATTCTCACACGTATTGTCTTTATTTTTCTATCGTTCCAGTTAATGCTTCCACATAAAGTTATTCGTCGTATCCTGTGTATAGTGGCAGACTAGACAAATGTGTCGTTTGCCTTACAACTTTCCTATAGCAATTATTTATCGCTCTCTCGCACTCTATCAAATAGACTACATGAGTTCATTCCTGAGCATAGTGATACGCATTTAGGGACACGTTTTAGTGTCCGTAGTTAAATTAGTGTCCAATAATTGAGTGCAATCCACTCAATAGATCATTGTGGTACCACCGAGCAACGACCACATGAAGTTTGCTATTCGTAGGAGATGCACACAGCGGCTCAAGTGCGAAGCCTGACCAGCTTCAAAGACAGGAAAAACAAATAAATAAATAAATAAATAAATAAATAAATAAATAAATAAAGAAAGAAAGAAAGAAAGAAAGATAGAAAGAAAGAAAGAAAGAAAGACAGAAAGAAAGAAAGAAAGAAAGAAAGAAAGGAAGGAAGGAAGGAAGGAAGAAAAATGGAAATAAACAGGAAGAAACAAACAGCATTGGTTCTTTTACGTCAAGCATGTTAAAGAGATGTTAAGCTCTTCACAGTCTGGAATAGTTAATTAAAGACGATAATGTTAGATCTTCAGGGGCTCACGAGAGAGGACAGAGTAAGTATTCACAGATAGCTCCTACCCTAGAATTGTCCATACTGGAATATTACGGCCATTCCTGTGGCTGGAAGTATCAGCGAGGGCGAATGAAGAACAGCTGGGAACACTTGAGAAAAACGAAAAGCTTTGCAAATTCGTTTCCAGGGCTTCGTTACGTGCTGAAAACAAGGTACAACATTTTCGTGTGTTCTCCCTTCATTCCAGGGCACGTGACGATGCCGATGGGAGTGCCATATTGCATGACCAAGTACGCCTTGGTGTCGATGGTTGATGGGCTGCGACGAGAATGTCGAGGAAAGGGTGTGGATTTTGTCTCCATAGAGCCCATTGCATACAAGTAAGTTTTATTGTTGTTTGTTTGTTAACGCCACACCGATGGAGCGTAGGTTACATTAGGGCTGGCCATCCAAATACAGAGTTGATAAACACGCCCACACTACCCATAAACAAGTTTTCGCGACTACAAGGGATTTCAGTGTCAGTATCACAAAGTGTGAGTGACAGGATGAGCCTTCCGTGCCACTGGCCAAAAAAAAAAAGGCGTACTCAGTATGGTTGCATTTGTTAATCAGCCTTTTCGATAATTTGGAGCGAATTATGACACATTGAATATCACAGAACAAACGCACGATAGTTATTCGCTTCTTTATTCCCTCATGGCCAAAAGTCATCGAATGAAGTGAGCAAAGCATTATGCGAGACTTACAGTAACGTAGGGAACAAAATAAACTGTGTGATACATTCGCTGCTACAGTTATCCCCAATGTTCGGTTATTATTTCAGAAGCAGGAGGTTAACCATATTACTCACAATAACATGTAACGGCAAGAGCATTCTAATCAAAAGCATGCGCAGTGCAATAAACCTCACTGAAGACATTTATCTGATCCAACTTTATGCTGTGGTCGACCTGGTGCAGAACGCAAAGGCAGGCTCGTAATATGTTGATTTTGCAATGATTTATTGCGGACTGCTTATTAAAAAGTTTGAACCATCTCTTAATAAGCCTACATGACTCAAAGATTGAATAATTAAAGTGGCCAAAAGAAACAATCCAAGCTAAATTAAGGACATTTTGCTAAATTTGAGGTGTGATCACCCATAATTCCCACGCGCTCTTTGCAAAGGGTCCGAAACCCTATTCCAACTAATCTTATAATGACATAACTATTAAATTAACTCACCTCGCGAACATTTTGCATCAACAATATGCGAATCATTTAGGCACAAGTGAAGTTGCGTAATAACGGACGGATGAGCAGCATCCTCTCTTCTTTCATTTACACTAATGCACTGGAAGCTGCACAATTCGCGTTTACATGTGTACGGTAGATGCGTATCCTACTAATTAATCGTATCGGATATATCTATACGCCACTGTTTACATGAATGCGCATTTTCCGAATGTATGTATGGATGGATGGATGGATGGATGGATGTTATGAGCGTCCCCTTAGGAAGGGTGCGGTGGGTTGCAGCACCAAGATCTTGCTATTGTACTGCCTAATGTCCTACCTAGGTTAAACAATAAAAAAAAAACACTACAGTCTACCCCACCCAACTTTTCTAATCCCCTATTTCGAACTGTGCTTTCTGTCCTGCCAGCTAACGCCATCTAGTGTACAATTTGAATGTTAGTGATCTTTCTTCCCATAAGCTTGTTTTTCGCGGTCACGTCGTGAAATCAACCGAAAACATATGAAGGATGCCAGCTACATTGCGTCAGGATCTTCATTTGTCCACGTGTGCAACATTACGCGACGTTAATTTTGTGAAAATGTACCATATCGTATGAAGGTATTAAAGTTTCCTGAATATTTCCACGTCCAGTGGCAGTCGTGAGCTGCCGTCTTCACATCTAACTCAACAACCAAACCCTGGTCGTCCAGAGTGCCCGCGAACGGGCCGTCAAGCTCGGCTTGGCGGTCCCTACGTGGGACTAGCCGGGTGGCGCGGGGTCTCCCCTGCGTCTTCATTGGACCGAAATAAAGTTACTTCACTCACTCACTCATATCGTACGAACGTATTACAGTTTCCTGAGTATATCCACGTCCACTGGCAGCCGAGAGCTGCCGTCTCCACTTGTATGTCCTCACAGTGGACTTGACTACCTCAACGTCGCGAATCAAGTAACTGACCCATGTTAATTTCAGTGTTTGCTGACAAAACAGGCTGTTTAAGCGCGCACAATGTACTCACGAGTTATAAGAAATCGCGTGCAGCCTGATCCATAGGCCGCCATGTTTGTTTTGATTTCGCGCAGTGCGGCAGCAGCAACCACCGTTTATTGTTCTGGCTGTCCTGCCAGAGCAAATGCGCTGCCATAATTCCTGATATGATACGATTCTTCCTGCATAGGCCGCTGAAATGCGCATTTTTCCATCTCAAACGATCCCGGTTTGGCGCATTTGACGCGAGACGTCTTCCAAGTGAATTACCTCGTTTACATGAGACGCGACACGCTTTGAAGAATGCCGCCTCCTCCTCGAGTGCTCTGGCCGACGCCGCGCCGCTATTGGCCTAATAGCATCACGTGGGCCCTCGCGCCGGCTTCGAGGAGTGAAGGTGGAGGAGAAGAACGTCGCTACGTTATGAAGTTTAAGGGGCTTTAATTCCCCACATTGGAGGGTCCTTAGCAGGATTTGTTGCCTTTGTGGAACCACCCAAATACTGAACGTCTCGACAGCGAGCGAGACGGCTCGTGGCGGCACTCTGTGGTGTTCGCGGTATCTACGTCATGCTTTCCACGCTTAGCGTAAGCAACAACGTGCACGTGCGTGTGTAGACCTGCAGTGGAAAGATGACATTTTTCTTGTGCCTTTTTGCGAACCAAAACATAGATACTTTTTGTTCATTTGACTCAAATGAAGAATAATTGTATTACCGGAAAGGTCCTCAGAATCCCAAAATCAGGCAATGCATGACGTCATTGCCGCGGAAAGCAAGAAATTTTTTGCTGCTTTTGACACTTGATTGCATGTCTCCTGCTGCATGCAGCGCGGTAATATACGACTCACATGTTCAGAGGAGCCTCGTTGACAGATCGGCAACATTTTCTTACTACGTTCTGAACGCGCTTCGAGGCCCCTTTAGCTGCCATAGTAGCCACCAGCTGACAGAGATAGAGGAGCTAGATTTCCTCTTTTGCTGGAACCCCGTATTGTACCCACATTTCAAACTTTCTCATTCTGTCACTTATTTCATACATTCGCAGAACGCCGATCACGACGAATTTCGGGTCTCATGCCGAGACGCAGCTAGAGCTTCAGCAGCAGCCACCAGAGGTCGTGGCCGACTACAGTGCGGAGGAAATTCAGCGGTGGCTGGACACGCCCAGGCACCTCTACCACTTCATCATGAGAGACGATATCAACGAAGTGGTCGACGAGATGGTGTTGGCTATCCGGGAGACCGACCCCAAGATCCGCTATGTTACAAAGATCCGGCTAGGCGGCTTCTTGTACTATGCAGCCGCATTACTGCCTACAGAACTGTTGGACCTTTTAATCGGAGTGGGCCTCAAGATGCTGCCATTCGTGTCGCGAATGATGAGGACATAGGTGCCAGAAAAGCCGAGTGACTCTGTAGGAGTATTACTGAGTGATGAAATGTAAGGTAATTCGCCGGACGCGGAAATTTGCGCAAAATATACTATAGGGATTTTCTACGGTGCTGCTTGTGCTCGTCACTACTAAATAACCGTGCATTAGAATTACGGACAGTGCACTGATAAGCGCAAGCTCTATTCTAGTGGCGGCTTCAAATAGATTTCGGGGTCCCTTCAGTACCTTCTGGAAGCTCATTTTTCATCGCCGAGATTCGCCTTAGGACATTTTTTAGCCAAGCGTAACCTCCAACTTTAACGATTAGGTGCTGTTCATAACATTGCAAACTGGCCGAAAACACCATATAGATTTAGCGGGACACGTGCCCAAAAGTGTTGCAATTTATTGAGCTGCGATTGTTGCGAATATATAACGTTTATAACAAAAATAATGTTGCGATGTGCCTTAAAGGAACACCAGCATGACATTTAGTGTCCTTGAATTTTTTTCCCCCATTTTATTTACGCCCTTCTTGACGTCAAAACCACAGAATCAATGCTGGCAAGCCTCAAAGCATCCTTAAAAAGTAGCTATATTGGTGCTTCTTACGAATCAGTTTCAGTTGCTTTTCTTGTCAGGCGTATGTGTCACGACGTCATGGCGCTGATTTTGGTCACGTGAGGAGCGCCAACTTGTGACGTTTTGGCACTCGCGCCGGTTCGCTCAGACGACCGAGTTCAGGTACTGATGGAAAACGAGACTTTAACTGGTTCATAAAAAACAATTTATTACATTAACTTGAGCTTCTTCACGCTTGCCGGTATTTTTCTTAGGGTTTCCATGTCGACGATCACCATTTTAAACGATAAAGAAATAGTCGACATTGACATGTCCGTACACTTTTAACAGCCAATCCTTGCTAAATCGCTGGAATGTGTATCTGCAAACCAGGATTCCTACAGCAAACAAGCAATTGCAGCGTCACCTCTCATAAACATAGCCCGAAAGTTGGGAAATCTGCGAAATCCGGCGGGCGTGGCCAACTTACTCTGACAACTGTGCTAACAATTATTTCTATGCTGTTTCGTGCTTCCTGAAGAGACTTACTTTTTCGTCGTAAAAATACTGCGAACTTTGTGATGCTTACCTAAGTTTCCTGTTCTGACGCCATCTCTCATCAATTTTTTTTCTTTCCTTAGGTCGTGCCGTACTTGCGAGAAGTATTCAAGCGCGCGTTTCTGTGCGCAAGGGGGCCTGGACCTGTGGTACTTTGTATATTCAACACTCTTGACTGCTCTTAGACTTTCTGTTTGTTAACATCTGGGATTTCTAGCTCACTATTGCGATACCCTTGCCGGAGTCAGGAAATATGGCATTTTCTACAAATTGTTTAGGAACATCCTTTGTTGTGAATACATGTAGAATATTAAATTAGTTGTAATTCCCACCTGGCTCAGAGATATGATACGGGCTTCGGGTTTGAATACAGTGGTTTGAATTATTTTTGTGCCTCTTCCCGAAGAAGCAAATGTATAAACATTATCGATGAAGTTTCTTGCTACATAAATGATAAACATGACTCTTCCGTACCTATATGTGCTACAATATTGTTTCAGAAGCTTTGAAACGTAATGTGTGAAGCGCCTCACGACTGCCGACGAATTCAAATTCGACTTCCTTGCCACACATGTGAGCAGAATGCGGTTCCTATCGTCACTTATGACAGAGCTACATGCTTATAAAGATATATAAACCGAAGGCTGAATAGCGTGAGTGAACAGTATCATTGTTCTTTCTTTGGAGCGTGAAATTTTATGTTGATATCTTTTACATTAATCGTAAGGGCTACGAACCCCACACACGCATGAATATGGAACCATCGTGACATGAATATTATTTTTATAGTACGATGAGGAGTATTGAGGGCGAGAACTTACGGAATCGCCATCTGTCGGAAGCGCCTTCCTTGCGTATAGTATGAGGAATCGCGCGGCGCGCTCCTCATAGGTTTGGCTTACGGCGCTTAATGAAAACACGACGTGGCAGCCCTCCTGTACATTTCTGTAAGTACTGTCAAAACGAAGGAACTTTATTACTGCCGAAATAATAATCTTGGGCAAAGTGAAAGCACAGAATCATTTACAGACACTACCTCTTTCATAAATACGTACAGTGAAAGCCGCTGCACGAGGTGGCCGCGATGGAGTCTCCCGAACCGGCTTCTTGCGTGAAAGGTCGGCAATCGCTGAGCGCAAATTGTGTGAAATATGTTCTTCTAGTGGGCGGTCTGTATAACCAAATGGCGCATAACAGAACGAAGCCTCAATGCATGCAGCGATCGCACGGGTTCGCGGCGACCGACTTCGCTCCTGCATGCATGTCCACGCACAACGTTTCGCTTTCACTGAGAGCGTTTTCGTACTGTGCTGTGAGCTTTAGGCGGCAGCATATGAGCATCTCACAGTCCGCAAGCAACCACTGTTGCGTGTACGTTATCAGACCTGTTCAAAGGCAATTTCATTGTAACAAGGGACTACGACCCCTACGGCGACTCTGATGTGCTGTCGCGACGATTCAATATTTTTTTCTTTTAAATTCTTGGACGTTTCAATAATATTTCTAAAGTTGCGTCGCACTGTCCGCAGTCAGCGGGTGATTTCGCGCTTCTTCTTTTTCGCAATCCAGTGCGTTAATTCATAGCACAAACATTACCATATGCCATGCCTTTATTTAATGTGCTCCTTACCTACTACTCCCTTTCAATTCCAGTGAACTTGCCAGTGTCTAGCATCAACAAGTTCATAGAACAAACCGTCGTGACATTAGCCGGGAGGAAGCGAGGGCGAACGTCTCGGTGGGCGTTTTCTGCTACTCAAAGAACATCGCAGTCCCTGCGCCGTAGCAGAAATATTCCTCGCGTCTGTGCTTGCTGCATACCAGAGTTGTAGCCGATAGATGTTTGCCGGTTCTAAGTTTCGCGATCCAAGATTCACGCAGCTTCTTGTCCTGCGGATACTTGTGAATAAGGCTGACACCGGGCTCCGTTGCGCACGTCCTGCACTGCGCGTCCAGCCTGCACGTCCAGCCTGCCATGCTGCACGCCTCCAAAGCCAGCCACTACCTATTATAGTGATTTCAAATGTTGTCAAGCAGACACCCAAGGCGAGAAAGCCTCACACTTAATCAGAGCCACAGCGCAGGTGCGACTTTAAACTTTCGTTTTCCACTCGTTTCGACGCTCCCGAAGCAGCCGACGCGGCCGCTGTATCCACGTGATCCCTCATGCCGCGTCACGCCGACGGTGGCATGAGTGTAAAGAGCATTGTATATACTCAAGATATTGTATTTCTGGACATGCCACTGGTAAAAAAAGAAAAAGAGACCTAGTTCATCATCAATGAGCGAGCTGCAGTATCACACCCACACACAAATAGCCGAAATGGACAAGTTGGTAGATTGAGACTGGACGTTTCAAAAGGAAATACGTAGAAGGATTTCACTGACCTTGTGTTCGAGGTGCACCTTTGCCAACAGTTCCTACTAACAACGCCTTTGTATGTCCATGTGGTTTCTGCGAATCGCAACCGACAACGCTAAAAGCTCCACAACAAGCGCGATAATTTTCTCAAAAAGGAAGCTTATGAGGAAAGCGAAAGCGAAGATTTGCATAGAAAAGATACGATAGTAGCGATAGACGAGGACGTGGATACTCGCAGGCTCACGTATAAATCTCGGTGCTGCTTTGATCATGTAGTGGAACAGTCGAGACTTTAAGCAACAGTACCACGTAAATGTAGTAGAGTAGAGTCAATAAATGTATATCTGTATTTGGAAAGTGGGTTTAAATTAGGCCTGATTATCGATGAAAACACACACGAACGCGGAGACGGGCGAATGAGTGGCGCGGAGCACGAAAGTATTTAAACACACGTGAAGGGGGCGGCGCCGGCGCACCAGCGCAGACGCGGGGGAAAGACGAACAACCACGTGACGTTTGACTTGAAAAGCGCATGAAGCAGAAGCGCTGAAACGAGGTGTTTATTTAACATAATGCTTTTTAGCGCAAACTGAAAAAAAAAAGAAAACAGAGACGCAAAAGGAAAGGAAAGACGAGCCCAAGAAGAAGTCATCCTCAAGAAAGGAGGTGAGTTCAAAGAGAATTAAGTATAGACTATATTATGGAAACATTTCAGTGGTGCCATCCTGGGTTAATAACGCTGCCACTGTATTTGGAAACGTTAAATGAATGCTACTGCAGTCCACGTGTGTGCATTAGAGTGGTTGCGTGGATACTGGTAGTGCTTCGCGACCACGTTCATTTGACGTCTCTGAAAAAAAAAAAAGAAAGCAGGCAGGCTAACCAAACTTTCTACAGTTGGCTACCCTACAGGTGGGGAGAATAATGACGCAATGAAATAGAGAGAGAGAGCAGAGAGTACGTTCAAGCTGAAACGCTTGGACTAGCTTCCGGTGGATTTGAATCGTTCGGCTGAGGCGTAAAATGCAGGCTTGATGACTGCGTGCAATCTAATGACGGCGGCCGAAACGAAGCGTAACATGTTCGCTTCACGATCTTCTAACTGATAACTGATTATGTTCAGTTAGGCGTCGCCGCTTATATAGAGCAGTCGTTTACCCGGGGTTGTACAGTTGCTTCTATTATTGTTTTAGTGCGACGTTGTAACACACAGCGCTGTCCCCTTTCAAGGAAAACTTGCCACAGGCAAGGAATATGAGGAACCGAGGTAAGTGATGCTCATTGGTGGCGAAATATAAAGATAAAATCTCTCACCAGCATTTTTGCGCTCATAACAGCAGCTCATGACTTTTACGGAAAAGCGAAAGTCACTGTATAGCTATTTGTGTTGCATGTAAATGACATCTTCCCACGAAATATATGAGAAACACTCCCATTACATCGGCTGTGCTATGAGGATGTGTCTCTCCAGAATAACTGGCGAGAATGTGCATCTAGTGTTCTCTCAGTTGTCAGGTAGCGTTTCCATTTTTTTATTGACTATTCGGGAAGAAGGCGGGGCCGCACAGGTATGGCACCGGCCAACCCTTGTCTCATGAACAGGTTGTATAGAGTTGCACATATACAGGGTGTTTCAGCCAACCCTCTCAATTTTTTTTTAAAAAGTCGCATGTGGCAGGCAGCTCAATGCTACTTTATGAGCCGGTCTACTCGAAGCGGCGGACACTACTTGCATCAAAAACTGAAATGCAAAATTGACTAATTAACGAGAATTCGCTAATTAACTTCTTAACTAATGATCTTATGACCCATATTGCAATTCACAAATTCCAGCAGTGGACTTCGCAAGGCGGGTCCACTTTGAACGAATTCTCAGAACGGCACCAGTTTCGAGATATAAATTCCCGAACTTAGCGGAGAAATGCATTGGCGTTCCAGTTTCTTGAGTGCTTCAGTGCATGAAACGACGTTTTGTTGACAAATTGGCTGGACCACCAGTGCATTTCTCCGCAATGTTTGGGAATTTATATATCGAACCAGGTCTGTATCTAGAAACAAAAGTTTCAAAGAGCACCTGGACGTCGTTCCGCTAACACGATGGCAGCTGAGCGTTCTGCACATGCGCATTTGTGCTGTCACTCAGCGGCTGGGCGGGATGAAGTGCAAAAGTTATCAGAATGAGATTTCTCTTGAAATCAGACTGATGGAGACGATAACAACACCTTTTTTACCAACTTCAATTAAAGTGTTACACCGCGTGGATGCTATATAAAAGATAGTTCACTATACGCGGCCTCACAAGCACAGCCAGTTGTTATCATCAAATATAATCCGGTGTGCCCTCACCCCCCCCCCCCCACCCGCTTCCTTGTTACGGCGTGGTGCCTCGTAGCGAGATCATGGTTTTGGCAAGGTATATGTAAACTGGTAGCGAAGCTTCCACAGAAGCCCACATGTCAAGAAAATGGTGCTCGTTGCAACCATCGCCATCTACGCATCGTGGGGACAACTAACAGCAAGCAAAAAAATCAAAAAGAAAGTGACGTCAAAGTCGGAAATGACAGCGACGTCAAGATCTTGTGCTGCTTGGCGCGAATGTTTGAATTTGTTTAGCGTCCGGCATTACGGCCGCTACGACAGCAGTTATATTTATTTTGAGACTGAGGCGAGCTTGCGTCTAGCCTTAGCTGAAACGCCAGCGTGTTCGTTAAGTATTAGGAGTGGCGTACGTCTTAAAGTGAACGTAGTTAGGCTGTTATTGGCGGCAATTGCTCCAGTAGCTACTGTAGGAAGGTGAGCGAATCGGGTGGCAATGATGTTGCCAAAGAGGGTTTCAAAATCAACTTCACTTTTATTAGTCTAGAATAATGCAACCAGCATAACTGACCAAACAAAACATATTCCAATGGATGACAAGTAGTATGGACAGCACACAGTCGTAATACACAACAACCTATGCGAATCCTTTTCACAAAATCATTCGTAATTCCTCGCGAAACCATATATTCATATCCAACGATTATCCCACAAGACGACATTGCCCCACACGATCACTTAGAAAACATTCGACTTACTAATTTTGCTGCCCGTCGGACGCTCAGAGCCTGTGTTACGGAGAGTAAACGAACATAGCGCGACGGTTGCTTCTCCGGGCGTTCCGCATTTTTCGTCACGACGAGACAAGCACGTCGGATGCCGCAGCGGGAGCTTGCACGATAAAAAAAAAAAATAACCTGCACTCGCACCTGTCGCCAACGAATGCCGTGCGCTAGATCGCGCAAAATTTGAAGTGAAGCGCATGCCACACTTTGAACAAACGCGCAAGGAAATAAAAATAACAAAAATAAAGAACTTGGACGAAACAGCCGCATGCCGCCGCGTTCAAGTGAGCAATGACTCCGCACGGCATAATAGCTGGCTTGCACAGCCTTGCCATGTCTTGCGCCAGAATCACTGGTGGATAGGGGTCGCCAAAGAAGAATTAGTAAATTGTGAAACAGAAAACAAATTAGCATTTGTTCTTTTAGTGCAGGAAAAATATCTGAAAGAGAAAATCTACTCGTATGCCAGTACTATGATTAAAAATTTTAGAGGATTCTTTTTTTACACATAGGTTTTCAATTTTCATTGTTTGTCCCCCCCTTCATGTAGCCGCACTTCAATCGTGCACCGCTAACTGATATCCTTCGCGATAGGTTTTGGCACGTTTGTCGTTCCAAGTTTCGCGACCTATTTATATGGACCTTGATTCTGGCGCGTCAAAAACCGAAGAACTTAATTAATTTTATCAAGGTCGCTGCGCGTCTACATTAAGTGCGTGCGCGAGGCGTACCAGTACCAGTTCTATGACACTGGTACTGTACATTTAGGGTGCACAGGTATTTCTGGCGCAGGTATTTCTGGCGTAAAACTTTGGTCTAGAAGAGGCCGCATTGCGACTTCTACCAGTACAGTGTCGTGAAACTCGCACCGAGACAGAGGTAAGACAGAAGCCGGCAGAGCGAAAAGTGCCTGAAGTGTCCAAAGAATGCTTATTACACTAAATGACCAATTGAACCTCTCGACAGAGCTGCTTGTAAATGTATTTTAGGACTGCAAAGACGTACATAGAAACTCTTCCTTTGCCACCGCGATCCAGCGTAACTGTTGTTTTTTTCTTCAAACTTCTTGGCGCTTTATCACAGATATTTGTGCCTTCCCTCCATGTGTCGCTGAGCTGAGCGTGGTACACAGCTACGTCTATTCCGTGAGAAACCGATGCAAAACCCGCAGAAAACGGCAAACGAGCTAGGTCCACATACTCTGCCTTTTTAGCGACTGCGATTAGATGGTACTATCAGCATTGGTCTTTCCACGCCGTCGATTGCTCCGTCAACTGGATTGGCCCGGGTTTAAAAAAAACACAATGAAACTCTTACGAGAACTCATAGAACGCTTGCTGTCAGGATCGGCCTACAGAATGAGTATTTTCTGTTACGCTATTGACCGGATTGGTACAGTTTTTATGAAACGATCTCTTTTAGGTGAGCCACACGACACGCGAAACTACGGTAAGGTAGGTAAGGAAAGCTTCACTTTAAGATAACACAGCTTGTAATGTTTGATTTTTGCGGACGCTCTCAAACACTAAATATCTTTATAATAGGAGCCGCAGAGTTTTGTGAGACCGGCTTTAGGGTGCGCTTAAGGGACGCGTCGTTTTGGAATATAGTATAGGTTTCGCGGTCACCGTGTTTTCTTGCATTTGTTGTAGCTGAAAAGGGGAGCGACACAAAACTTATGAAAACAATATCTCACGACGGAAGTGCCCTCAGCATACGAACTTTGAATATTAGCAAAATTTTTGAATAATACTGTAATATTCGCGCACAGTTTTTGGCGCTAACTTCTGAACGACTAATTTATTTGCCGTCATCAGCCAAGACAATCCAATGTGGAGCTATACACCAGCCGAAGCCTTCTCGCTTAAGGCCAGCGAGCTGTCGAATCAACAGCGATCTCAAAACAAAAAAGAACAAAGCGGTGGATTACCATTCAATCTTTGTAATTTACGTGAGATAAGAGAAAGCTACAGCCTGCATTGTCGATTCAGAGGACTTAAATGTGCAGTTCGTGCAACAATCTGAGCTCAATAGGGCTTTTTCCAAATTTCATGTACACCGTATATGGTACTCGCATACATGAAGTCAGGGCTAGAAACTGTATTCTAAGTCAGTATAGCAAATTCTTTCGAACCTGAATCCAATCAAGTTCAGCGCTTTGTTGTCAATTTCTTTAGCTTGCCATATTTCTGGCTTTGCCATTTTAGTCGGTGAGATGACCGAGAACGCTGTCGGTGCTTCACCACCGCGGTGTGTTTTCCCAGAGCGGAAATACTGAGACAAAAAGCGACTAACAAAAGGGCCAGGAGGTTAAGAATACAATGTGCCGTTTGGGTGGAAAATAAACAGGAGGTGAAAAAAAAGAAAGGAAAGTAGAGAACGGGGAGAAAGTCAAGTAATTACCTCGGGCACTTGATCAGGTAATTAGGAGAGCACGTGTGCATTTCACACCTCCCTTTTTGATGCTTCTGCCAGTGTTTTCCGCGTGAGGTTTTACTCATTTCCTGCTCAGGCTTCATCGCTGCACTTACTTTTCATCGGTTGGTGGCGATCGTTCGAAATCACCGAGCGCGAAAATAAGCCGTTTCATTTGCGACCCTGGCCCGTCCACGTGCCACGGTAGAGGAGAACCCGGAGAGGGTCAGCACCGATATGCGCCAAGTACACTCTCATATGGCTGCCGCCGTACAACAGAGTGCACGCAGCACGTGGTTATAGCAGAAGCAACTTCCTTCAATTTTGTGACACGAGACGCATCGGTCCTTGAACCGCTTGCCGTTGGGTGCGCTACATCGGCATTGGTTTTTCTTTTTTTTTTTGCTTGAGCCCTCCCGTGACTGAAGGCTCAAGGCGGCCACTGACGTAGCAACAGCAACCTTGGTTCCGCCACTGTTTTAGGAAATCACTGGGGTTTTAGGAGGAAAGAACGTGTCCACGCTGACGGCGAGCTATACTAATCAGACCCTGGTTGCATTTCGTCGAGAGCGGTAAAAAAAGAAGTGTCGATATGGGTGCATGAATAACCTCCGATGTGTCCTGCGCTAAGGATTATATACAATCAGCGTATACAGGCTAAAGATAACATTAGGGAAGACGAAGCTAAATAAAAAAAAACAAGACGTTTCTTTCCGTGTTGGGGACAAACTTTAGACCTATAGATTTGTTTTGAGAAGGCGTTTCAGAAGCTTCTGATGGCTCCGGAATGAATCGAAAGGAGGAATGAAATGACAACAGTTGAAGACTTTCGTCTGCTGAAGAGCCTTCGTGCCAATTATTTAGAGACGCGAAGCTCCTGCATGTATTTTTCTGGCGACAAATATGCCAAGAGACCTTGGCATATTTGGCAATATGCCAAGAGACCTTGGCATAGAAAAAGAAACAAAACAGAAGAAAAAAAAGACGGTGAGGACAAACTCGTGTTTCCGGACAATTTTCGATCCAGAGCTGCAGCAGAATCGTGGAGCATTTTCAGTGCGACTTGTCTTGTTAGCCGTAGCTCGACGTAACAGAGTGGCACTTCATAGATGTGATTGAGCATAGTTTGCTGCTGTAATTGAATTAACGTGTGTTTACTTACATGTGCGTAACGATATGCGCTATGTCTTGGAGGGGTAAAGTCTCAAGCGGACGTCAGGCGTCATCGTCCGTCTGAGGCGCCCCGCTTCTGTGGATAGTATTTGTGTCCCAAAGTGACGCTATCTATCTGATTGCTATCCCGGTGATTTCCTCTACCGGAATACTGCGGCGTCGTTCTCAAGGAGTGCTGCAATAGTGCCTTCTGAACTGCACTCGCGCTCCTACGTACCTCCTACTTCAGTCGTTGTGGGGCGTTACCTAAAGATTACGCACAGGTAGCGGATTTGTCACTTTCCATTTGTCACCAGCATTTGAGGCTACTGATTCTTTGTTTGCCCAGTCTTGGTGCAGCCTATTACAATTAGAGTCCTCTGTCCTGGAATATTCTCACTGCCAATGGTTTCCTGCGGCCTCGTCCTTGCCGCCTTGTTTTTGCAGCTACGAGAAGGATGATGGTCTAAGCCACAGGCGACACGCCGTCATACGCCGGAGCGCTTTCATTTAACATTCGTGAACATAAAACATGACAGTGAAATTTTAATAATAATAATAATAATAATTTCCATCAATATTTTGATCGAATGCGTGAGATTAAAAAGCGAAATACGCTTGGCATGAGTCTCACAACCACTTACAGTTATGTGGAATGTAGTGCAAGCATGTTACATAAAACCTACGCTGCTAAGACGAATAACCAAAGCAACTTGACGAACATAATGTAGAATATCTGCCCTAAAAAATCGCACAGAATACATACATATAAATGTCCAAACATACTACCCAAACATACTACTAAATTCATGACGATCATAAAGCACTGTTAAACGTGGCCAACGAGAGAAGTAGTGAGCAGAATGATCAGACTTTGTTGATAAGTTCGCAGTGTCTAAAGACTCTAATACGCCTTCATTGTGGCTTTCGGTTTCATTTAGGAACAGAGAACTGAGTCCTTAAGACAGCGTAGACCACTCATCTCTGCGCACGAAAGAAGGTACCCACATTTGTGAAATGCGCTGTCGTCTTACTGCAGCCATGCACGTGATGGGGAGGGGTAGGGGTGTCAGTTATTGTAACGAGAAAAAACATTTGCCGTTGTGAATGCCTCGCTAAGCAAGTGATATAGCATGACTTGCATTAGGTGACGCTGCACGCCATCATAACGAGAAAAAATATTTGAACAACTCGCAGGTTAAGCTGCATGCAAGTATCCAACTGGGATATGAAATTAGGCATTCATTAAAGAAATATTGCACGACACACGAAGAACATGTCCTGAAAAATAAAATGTGGATGGTGTGTTTCTGCACTTGAATTTTCCGCACATCTACATCGGAAGAGTTCTTTTGAAGCGGTGTTGGCGGCCTACGTATTTGATTTCTGGCAGTCGATTGAGTGGCATATTTTTAAGCATGGCGTGTATGTCGGTGAAATGTTTTTCCCATATGGTTTACTTCTCTGCAATCTATTGGAGCATACATTGCAGTAAATACAATTTATTGCGATGTCCATGCCTCCAGCCCGTAAATGCTGCAATGGCACAGACTGTTTTTTTTTTTCTCGCAAAAGCCATCTTTCCTACATTAGCTTACACTGGGTTGGGTCGGTGCGCCTAGCGCCGTGCGCGTCTCTTCCAAACACCTGCTTGTGCTCATTTCGTACAATAGACTTCGGCGCACTACAGCATCGTGTTAAAGTACCGTACATGTGCCTCTACTCCACATGTGTACCGCTGCGTGGACTCAGTTAGCAACCTATACACTGTTCCCAGTCGACCTCGACAATCGGATGACGGGAACGGATGTTCACGGTTCATCCAGGTGCGCGTCTGATAGCGTTTCGAGTCCCGACCACATACAACCGCCATTGCACCGTCACTGCGCAGCTGTTCGCCTGCGTGTATGCCATGCCCGGAAAGGTTTCGGTGCGCCTGTTGCTGTTCGCCAACGCCCGAGAGCTCGCCGGAACTTCCGAAGCTTCGCTCGTCACACCAGCCGTGCTTCGTGACGTTGACCAGCTTAAGCAGGTGATTTTCGAAGCGTACCCAAGGCTTGCAATTCTGGAGCACAGTGCCGTCATTTCCGTGAACGAGTCGTACATAGAGCCTAACCTCGAGGTGACACTCAGGCAAGGGGACGAGGTAGCCTTCATTCCTGCAATCAGCGGTGGGTGACCTGGAAGCCTTCCTGATCCTACAAGACGCGTAAAGCTCGCCACTGACCCAAGAAAGTGATCTTTGGGAATAAATTATACCGTAAGTCCAGTGCTCCGGCAACGCCGAAGACACCGATCGTAGATATAGAACTAAGAAATAGATGATCAAGAAAGTGATGGTCCTGTGAAATTAAGTGGGGACTTACAGTTGACAAAGAGGACGTACACGAGTGCATTACGTGACTTGACAGTGAAAAGAGGTTTCATTCTTGCCTTAGTGACAGTGACTCAGAGGCCTATCTATTTCAATCAGCGAGCCATGAATCACGTAGAACTATCAGAGGCCGCACTGGAGGTCGGAGCCGTCCTGACAAGGGTGGGGTCGGAAGACTGCGGCGCCATTTCTGTTTTCTTGGGAACGACGCGAAATCACTGCGATGGTAAACCGGTGTCCAGGCTGAGCTACGAAGCGTACGCGCCAATGGCGAAGCGAGAAATGCTGCGCATCTGCGAAGGAATCCGCGAGCGCTGGCCCGTGAAGAACGTCGCCATCGTGCACCGGCTGGGAGACGTTCCTCTGGGCGAGCCGAGCGTGCTCATAGCAGTCTCCTCCGAGCACCGCCAGGAGGCGATGGAGGCGTCGAAGTATGCCATCGACGAGCTGAAGAGACGTGTCCCGGTCTGGAAGAAGGAGCATTACGACGACGGTGACAGTGAGTGGAAGGCGAACAAGGAGTGCTTCTGGATTGAAGGACGCTGAACTTTCGAGTTGCAACGACTGGTGGTTCAATAGAATCGCCGCTTTCACACACCGTGACCAACCTTGAAAAGCACGACCACGGTTCCAACGGAAGGGCTGACATTTTGACCCAAGTTGGTGCTTTCCTGGGCGAGTTGAGCGGTTTGGGTTAGTTGCCTGGCGCCCATCCTTGTTTGTTTTGAGTTTGTATCCATGGTTTTATTTTGCTCTGGCACGCTGTCAGCATTGGGTTACATGTTTTTTTATTCTTAGTGGTCTTGAAATGCACAGTGTTGTCGGGCAGTCGAAGCATTATTGAGTGTTTTCTAGACATATTTGCGTTCCATTTGTTTCTTATAGCTGCTTCCACGCGCGCTTTTGCAACATAATGCTTCTTCGGCTTCTTAGCGTTGAATAATTTTGCAATTGCATTTTAACACCTCTCAGGCCAACTTCTTTGTCTCCTATTTGTATGAAAATTTCTGATCGTTCTCCTATTGTCTATGTAGCTGCCATTTACTTTCCGTGCATACGCACAGACAAACTCGGTGCTGGTTCTTGAACGTTTGCGGAAGTCTTAGTTTTGTTGAAAAACCGTACCAACAAATATGCGACACGACTAGCAGATATTGGCTGTGTAAGTATTTGTATCTCCTTCTCTGCATTTATGTGAATTTACAATGTTTACAGGCTGTTTTCAGTTTCAGGTACCGTCAATATGTACCCATTCGACGAACATTACACCGAGTGCAATGCGCTCCCGCTTTCTGGTCATGTCGCCCCGGACAATCAATAGACAATGATTAATAGGCAATAGTCAATATACAATGACGAATATATAATGGTCAGTAGAGAGCCTCCTCGGAATTTACACATGTTTCAATAACAAGCGTATCGCTGCCAATAGCGCCAATGAACTATGTCCGAATAAACGCCAATGATGTGCTGAAGTGATTGCGGTGTTTTTCGGCTAAAACCAAGTTGAACCACACATAGAGAAATTTAGAATTGCGCTTTTATACTGCTACATTTTCGTATGTTTTGTCTATTACCTAGGTTTTGTCAATATATTTATATTGCTGCAGGAAGCTCATCCCTATGATAACATAATTATTGTTATTACGCATGGCTTGGGTATTTACTCCCGAGAGTTAACACGTCTTAGTGTTTATTTTTGTAAGCTAACCAGTGTTTTAACATTTTGGTTACGTTGAAACCTAAATATATGCATGTATAAAATGCTCTGCCTCATGTTCTTTTCTCTGTCACTTTCTGGAAGAGCACTGACAATTTGCTACATTTCTGCATGTTTCTAAATTTGTCACAATAACTACCAGAGAACGCCTAGTATCCTTTCTTTACTTCTGTTACTTTGCCTATGTTTTTAATGTCGTATCCTAACTTGGTAAGGGAGGTTCTAGTGCAATCAAGCTTTTTAGTCAGTTTTTAGGTCATATTCCTTTCAAAAAAGTACCATGGAAAGAAACTCGAAGCGGAGTCATTATCAGGACTTTGCATGTGCTAAAGTAGATGCGTAGGAGACGGCACAATTCAACAAGAAATAAAATGACTGAAAAACCAACGTATGCATAAAGGCAAAGCATGTAGGCTCATGCGGCTGCAACACACATTTGACTCATGCGTGGTAGGCCAGTTGGATTTGACATTTTCCGTGCAATTGCCGGGTGTGATAATCACGTTTTGTTGAAGGTTAACAGTATAGGCTGACCTGCTCTCTGCCAGGTAAACAATGGAGATAAAATATTATCTCGGAATGTACTGCTGAAGTTGACGTTGGCGCATGCATAGTACTTGTTTCGGCCAATGCATTAAATACTTTTTGACTGATTAAGCCAGTATGTGTGTGCGAAAAACTAGAGCTATCAATCAGTAGCACACAGCGAAATATGCAGAAAGTTGGGCGTACAAACAGCAAGCGTTCGAGTGTTTCGCTGGGGCGTGCGCTAGCGAGGTACGATGGGCTCAGCGCGGGTCCTTGTTGGTGAAGGCGATGGGCGACATTCGCACACTAATAGGTCTCCATAGCTTTAGTGCTTTTGAACTGCCCCTCAAAGAACACGAATTTTCATTCCAGAGGCCCCAAGCAATTGGGTGACTTAAAGGGATTGCGTTGTTCAGCTGCTGATATGCACACCATGTGGGTTCAGTTACCGGCTCCAACCCATGGATGCTAGCTGGGGGTGCGGGAAGGTGTGTAATACATGCGTGGACGCTCGTGTGCCGAGCTAGGGAGTACCTTTATAAAGGAACTGCAGGAACACAGAAACGTAATCTTGTGGCGGGCTGTGCTTTTAAGCCAGGGACCGAGTAAGGCACACAGTTCAAAAACTTAATCCGGAGACCCTGACTACAGCACTTCTCAAGCCATGGCTTTGCTGCGAGAACCTAAAGGAGCCCTTGCAGAGTAATTATATCATTCTTTCGATTTATACGGTCCTCGCACCTCTTCTGCAGGACGAACATCACCGCTTTTTCGTATTCACAGCAGTTCACCACATATGACTCAAGAAGAAACTGTCCAGAGGTCGCTGACTTCACGCAAGAGGAAATCGATGGCTGTATACGCTCCTCGAAGAAATACTTCGACGTTCAACAACCTCCAGGAGGTCGAGGACAGGATGGTCCTGGCAGTGCGGGAACCGCATCCGAGGACGTGTTACACAGCCCCACTGAGTCTCAGCACGGCGGCGCTGTTTCCCTGTACGTACCTCCCGGATGAGGCGACAGACGCTATAATGGCCTTCGTCAGGAGAAAGATTACTTCACTCATGAACGTCATGCAGAAAAATAAGAGCCGTTAGTTCGGCGCGCTGATATATCCCGGGGAAGGTCCCCGGGCTGAAGGCACCCGCGCCCTCACTCTCAATCAAAACAGAGAAATCAGCCTAATAATCACAGTGGTGTAGTTGAAATTAGGAGTTTGGAAGTAGGATGATTTCCACTACTAATTTTGATTATTCTTCTGGCGGGGAGTGGAACACGCGACGGCTAAAATTCCATGAAGGCCAACTGCAATGAAGTTTGGGATCACGTGAAGAGCCTATATTAAAAGAAAACATAGATGAGAATCAGTATTTCTGATGCTCACCAGAAATGGAAGCCAGCAAACGTTCACGTTCCTTGAAAATGTGGCCAAATGTGTACTGTAATTCATTATAAAGCGGCAAGTTATTCAGCCGTAATAATATTGTTCGTGTGAAAATCGCAAAGATAGGTCGATATATGTCGCATGCATACGAAACAACAAGAAACATAAGATTGAAACGGCCAAAAGCTTCTGTCTTTATAAGAGAAGTCATAGACTTCACTAAGTGAAAGAGAATTAGGCAGCAGCTCTTAGCGTCTGTGAAGGCCGTTAAAAGCGTTTGCACGAGTGCGAGATCGAAAGTTATACAAAAAAAGCTGAGAGGTCGGGCTTCAAAGAGAGGTGGGCAAATCTTAAAGCCCGCCATATTCGGGTGATCGAGACGTAACTACTGGACACGGATTCTCGGAAGGTGGTAACCCATTCACATCTTGTCATCCCTTTCAACACAGTATATTTCCTGCCAAATTTAAGCGCTCAACGGTGAGAGAGAAATGAAACCAGTTACATGTAATTGATAACTGAAAAAAAAAGATACAATTAGTCAGCTTTACCGAGTAAGCAAAGTAATCGTTATATTACAAAATTACCAAAACCACAATTGATTTCAAGTAATTTTTTACACGTAATTCGTTGCGTGCAAGTCTGAGTAAAACGTCTAAAAAACTATGCGAGTGCAATGCTATATTCGCATGGTCGTCGGGCACTTGCGATTCATCTAGACAAACAAACACCCAACCATGCAAAGTTCCGTATCTTGGAGTGTTTTCGACAGGCGCAGGAAGAGCACGATTACATTGATAGGGCATGGCCTCTCATGTGGTTCAAGCATGTTGTCCCCTTAGTTTGAGCGCTGTTAGGACTGCAAGACCATTTTAGGCCTTTCAGAAAGCACATCACATCAAAAGAAAGGTAACCTCGCAGATATCATACATTAAGAACCGGCGTTTGAGTGGAATGAAAATGCTAGATTACTCATCCCGAATTGGTGCGAAATTCTGTGCAGGCCTTCTCTTATTCATACGGCATTGCTTATTGCAGCTGCACCGAGATGTCTGTAACGATGACACAGACACAGTTCTGTCTCAAAAACGCCGTGAAAGACTAGGCTGGGATTGGTGTCACGTTGATGAATAACAGTTACATACTCAAGTCATTTGACGATTGACTGCATGCTTTCCAAAAATGGAGCGTTTGCAGCTCTATGCCTTGGCATTATACTTCGAATGTACGAAACTTACACTGTTATGCGATCATCCACTTTTTCACCTACTGACCAAGAGGTCCCAGCCGAAAAACTGAATTACCAGATTCGAAAAGTACTTGTGGCCATTTGACTTCACTGTATATCGCTGACCCAATGCTCAGCTTATGGTTTCAGCTACTTTGTGTAGGCTGCTGATGCGCTATGATATAAAAATTATACCTATCATGTGGGAAGGCTTGAAAGAAACAAAGCTATTTGAGGCAGGAAACCCCGGGCTGTTAGCACTCCTTCCTAAGGTAGTCAGTTAGAACCACAAGTGTACAAAGTTAGGAGTACACGGTGGATTCCGGTGTACAAATTATGAATTTGTTAAGGTACGTGCGTTGCCAGCAATAGGATAAGAAGCAAACTAGAGACATCGCTCATGTGATGTCTGCCAAATGAACAAATATATGGGAACCAGTGAAAGCCATGATTATATCGTGCTACTTATGCATTGTTCACAGCGTAGTGCACCACCTTGATTTTGCCGAACTTGTATAAGGAACTAGAAGCAGCTCGAAAAGTGGAATCCCTCCTCCTGGTCATTGGCGAGTCCAATGTACAAGAATGGTTGCTGAACGAGCAGGGAAAGGAGGTGCAGGAAAGTGCTTCGCGTGAAGAGCCTGTCAAGGACAAAAATACTTGTACGCGACGACAATCTATTCTTAATTAGCGCAAAACTGGTTAGGTGAGCTCTCGCGTTGCGAAAATCTAGTTTTGTGCATATAACAAACCTAAGAAAAACTCCATGCCGTACCTCTATGCCACACCACGCGAAATCGCTTTGCCAATTCCTCTGCATGGGACGTCAAGCAATGCAGCAAGATCTACACGAATGCAATTCACAAACATAAATTACACCTAAACAACTATGGTATACGTAGCTTTCCTAGCGACTGCTCTTGTTACGAAAACGTGATGATCACGATATACATGGTGAACGCTTGGTGACGAAGGCTGCCACTCACGCCACGATCAATGGATGAAGTACGCAGAACTGATGTAGTAGTCACACAGGGGGTGACTGCCCTTATTTTTGTAGTGCAGATGGCCGTATAACCTAATGGAGTAATATAATAGGGGCCAAGAGAAGGAGAACACAGTTTAGAAGTCAGCGATGCAGGTAGTCGGATTATATGACAGTATTTGCAGGGACATGAATTATATCACTAGAGGGCTTCGCCCACAAGTGTACGCTAAAATAAGCTGATAACAAACAGGATTGACCTTGGTGCGCGCTTCCCTAAAGTAGTGCACGCTGCGTTTATTCTCAGCATCGCCGTCTCGAACCAGAATAGAAACAAAACTGACCTCTTCCGCACCATCAAAGTATTGCGCCCTGAAAATCAGTGGCGTGAAGAAGACAACATTACACGTGCCAATACAATCCGGCTGCTTCTATCTCTGGCAAGCGGACGCACTTTCTTTGTAATCTCTCTCTCTCACTCTTTCGCACGCTCGCTCATTCGGCGCCAGTCCTTGTCGGCCGTTCGATATTTTTAAATTCGACGTACGCGAGCGTGCTTGCTACGTATAGACCGCTTTTTCATGGACGCCACCATATTGCTACGCAGTGATGCCATCTATGGACAGTTGGCATGCTGGCCCGTTGTCCCCAACGCTATTTAACATATACATAACACAACTCCTCCAAACTTTAGACAACAAGGGACCAGGCCTTCGTCTGTCTCCAATAACAACTAACAAGCAAAAGGAATACACCAACATTTCATGTCTGGCATTCGCTGACGATATTGTGCTGCTGGCAGAATCAGCATCTGACCTCCAACACTAGCCCGACATCTGCTCCCAAGTTGCAGGAAATGACCAGCTAAGATTCACTACTGACAAAACACAGTGGATGGGAATAAACACAAACAACAGTAGCAACGAATTCGCCCTACAAGGGAACCACATAAAAAAGACATAGGAATACACATACCTGAGCGTGACTCTCAGCCACTAACCAAATTCTCCGGATCCACGCCAAAACGCATTAGTAAACAAAATCTAATCGCCTCAAAGGCCGCATCTGGCATTTGGCCAGACATTCACAAAACCCATAAACTGTTTGACGCACACTATGGAAGGGAATAGCAGTACTAGCGATAACATACGCAGATGGCGCGCTGGCCTACTCCAGTGAAACCATGAAATGCCTTGAGCGTCACCAAACAGAACTAGGCCGCTGGCTGCTAGGAGGCAGCATAGCCACTGTAAATGTAGCAGTAAGCACGGAAATGAGCTGGTCCTCGTACGAGGCAAGTCAGGTGCGGTCCAAATTACGATACGCCGGCAGGCTGAAATTGATGGCAAACCGAAATCACTGTCACAGAATGTACCTACACCTAAGATACAAAAACATCAAGATGGCTTGGATTCGGAGATATACGTCCCTAGACACGATATACAGCCAAAATTCAAAACACCACGACACTAAGACAGAGGCAGAGTGGCGCAAGGCAGTCATCGAGGTAATCAATGACGCTGAAAAAAACTGTGTGGCGCACGACAGTGGCGAAAAAGCAAAGCCTGACACTTATTACTACCACAAGCCGCAACCGTGCCCATCACCACACTACCGGGAAGATAGAGGCAGCACCCCGGTGTTTCGAGCCAGCACTGGCGCTCTCTTCCAAAACCAACGCCGCCACGAACTATTCGGCGTGGATCCGACGCGTCGCTTGTGCGGTGCACCAGAAGAATCCCTTCTTCACGTGCTACAGCAATGTCTGAGGTTTCCCGCAGATCCCCAATCGGGCCCCCCGGCCAAGAGCCTGGCGCTGACTAGTCTCACCGAGGAGGACCGATCTGTACGTGCCGAGGCAATGAAGACTCGGCTACAACAGTGGGAACGACTGGGCAGGAGAGCCGATAATCTGGAGGAAAACCCCAGATAGACATCGTCCGGCTAGAGCCACCCCATCACAGCAACAATGAACTCCGAGAGCGAGCGGCCGCCGACGTCGACCACCTCAACTACACGAGCTACTACGACAGATCACGACCGACCAGGCAGCCACGCGGCTGCGATGCACTGACTTGAACCGGCATGGCCGGCGGATTCGATCGCCGTGGCTTTGGTAAAATCCAAGACGACTGGAGTACGGCGAACCGGACCAACCAGACGGCCTCACAGACTGCGACTGTGGCGAAACTGTGTTTTATGTTCTTTCTCTCCTTGCTTTCTACGCCTTATTTTTTTTTTACTTCGTGCATTCAACATTTCCTCTGGCGTTGACAAACGCCTCCCCTGAGTCAAAAGGGATCAGGACCACTCACTCACTTACTTACTTTACTTTACTTTACTTTACTTACTTACTTACTTACTTTACTTACTTACTTGCTTTACTTACTTACTTTACTGTGCTTACTTTATTTGCGTACTTACTGTGCTTACTTTACTTACTTACTTACTCTACTTACTTTGCTTACATTACTTACTTTACTTACTTTACTTACTTAATTATGTTACTTACTTACTTCACTTACTTACTTTGCTTGCTTACTTTGCTTACTCACTTTACTTTACTTTGCTTACTTACTTATTTACTTACTTTGCTTACTTGTTGGCTTGGCCGAGCGCTCTATCTTGTATGCTAGATGTACGCTCGGCATTGTTTTATAGTATTTGTTATCGCGTTCCCGCGGTCTGTTTATATTGTGACGTGGCATCTCCTACGTGGAAAACGGTTCTGTGAGACGTACTGAAGTGGTTCAAGTCGGCCGGGCCGGACTTTCTGCTGGCGTTGAGGCGGACGGGGCAAGCAGCGCGATATGAGCACGCGTGTTTGAGCCTACAATCAGCTTCAGAGATCACTCGTGTATGACTGAAAATTCCATTCACTAATGTGACCTTATGGCAGTATTCTCCTCTAGTTCTAAGCTGCGGTTTAGGAGCAATGAAACATACGCGACAATCGTTATAGCATGGGTATCATTCTGCTACGGGTAGAAGTTGTGGCGTTATACATTGAGAAGCGTTGAAACTGATAGCTGTAGGCAACATTGCGTCACTACTTGGTTCAGTGGACGTGGTTTTCAGCCATGAATGAAATAGTATTGGTTAGTAATAACAACATACTTTGCCGTGTAAATTACACTTGCCCATCAAAGCAACCGTTTACGAACTGCGCGAGAGTCCGAAGCAGTGGTAGATGCCGGATTACAGATATCTTTGTTCTATATAACGCATTGTTCAAGCATGCAACATCAATGTTTATAGATCTATAAACGTTGTGCAGCATGAACGTGCGAGGTCTTATTGCGGCGTTAGCCCGTTTCTTTTTTTTCGAGAAATAGGATGACAGTCGATCTTTTTTTCTGGTTTTGTTCATCCCGTTCTCTACGACGCACGCAACCGTATTTCGGAAATTTTGTCTTCGCAAATAGCCGTTGCATTCTTATTATGCAATGCAATGGCGAAGCACGTAGCTTATATATGTATCATGCTGGTTCACCAGCCACAGTGATCGCCGAGTTGAGCAGCGCCATCGGCCTCATACAGGAGGCTAGCGTAGACATATACATTGACTAGACTTGAAATGCGTGAGAACGATGCCGGTGTATCCCAAATATTCGTTGGCGCATGGCACTTTGACGTTTCCGCGTTGCCTTAATTTGGCCGTACAAAAGCATGCGCTCTTATGTTTTAGTTCCTATGCCAAACGATCAGATATTGAGGAGATTTTTCATTCCCTGGCAATACACAGATGCCAGTTCTCTTCGTTGAATTAAAACCAATACACCCAAAATAGTTCACACCAGGTACACCCGGCCACAAAATATTATGGACCATGATATCTGAGAAAATGCTGATTATCTCCGCGACCGCACAACGCAGCCTGGTATTTGCATTTCAGGCCTCGACTAGAATATGTTAACAACATTGCCGTATACAGTTTTACTGGCTACTACTACAAGCTGCCCGGGAATCGAACTTTTTCTGAGATCTCGTGGTCCGTAAAGTTTTGTGGCCGGGTGTACACGCACCACGGCTGATGATGCGCGTCACATGTTTGCGCACCCAAGAGGTATTTCCCCATACTGTAGTTACCGATGCACCGAAAGGCTGCACACTGGTTCCCCGACGACCTTGTATTAACGGGCATTGCGCAAATTTCACTAAGTACGAGCTAAAACGTCTCCAAATCGTTCCACAGCACGAGACAGCAATACTTTTAAGCAGCGCCGCGCCGGATCGCACAAGCCAGAGAGGCGGAAAGGCTCGCCGCGCATCTTTTCCTCCTCGCCCGATGCCATCGCGCCAATTATTTCTACGAAGCCCACGCGGGCGCGTTAATAGCCATTGGATGGCCACATCCACCCAAGCCGTTCAAGTACTTTGCCTTGTGCGGCGACCTTGTGGAGCATCCTCTCCACGCTTTCATGTTTATTATAGCGCTTCCTTCTACATTTCCGTTCTTTTGCTTTTCTGTGTTTCGTATTATTGTTTTATGGATGGATAGCTGCAAAACTTTAATGTATTCTTGCTTTATGGAGAGGACCAATTCTGAATGAGTTTCTCCGGTAGGCTGCTGCTCGGAGTTCTCTTCCTCCGATTTTATGGGTTAGCATTTCCCTATGCGAACCCATTTCTTTTTCTGTCATCGTTTCTTTCCTTCTTCTTTTCCTTCGCGATTGGCCCACGCTGTGTTGGCCAGTTACCCGGCCCGTGCCTCTAGCGAACACCTTCGGCAAATTTGGCACGTGCTGCTTTTTACTCTCACTCGCTTTCGACAGGTACGCACTTGTTAGTCAATGAAGAACGCACGCTGTTCGTGTCCTAGGGACTAGTGCCGTCGAGAGCACCGTCTATACTCAGTGGCTTCATCGAAGCTAGTGCGTCCACTCTGCGTTTTGTGACAGCAATTGTGTTACATAGTGCCACTCATTGTGTCAAACTGCGTGACATAGATTCCACTTTGAGCGCCGCTGGGCCCACGTTGTAGGACACGCTCGTTCTGAACAGCGATCGTTGGTCTGCAGTGTCTCATCGAAAGTGAAAGTGCACGTCATACTGTCAAAACCAACGAGACTGCTTGAAGCTGAGAACAGAGAAATGTCATTGTTGTGTCTGCAGCGTATGAAGAACTCGACCATTAGCCCTATAAGGACACCGTGGGTGCTTTTTTTGGTTTCATTATTGCTACTGTGGAACTTCTGGAACTTCCTGACGCCGCTACATGAGATATCAGTGGTAGTCGGCTCACTATGGGTTGCACTCAAGCTGTCCTACGCTGTGTCCCGATTCATCCCCAGGTGGGCCTTCGTAGCGGAAGTGCAAGGAGATGGGAAAGCGGTACTCATTACGGGTAAGTAAATTCATTGGCATAGATTCAGGTGCTTTTAGCCGGTATGGCATCATCTTGCAGATTCTACTGGCTCTGCTTGGATTATCGGTGAGGAGAACCGTACCGCGTAAGTCAGAATGCGGAACAAACCCCACGAAGATGACCGACGATGAACTCAAGAAAAGCAAAGAAAACTAACGTGTTTCTTCAATGAACTGTGTTTTTTTTTTAATATGCATATACTGCCCTCTAATCGCAAGACATTGCGAGACATGATATAGCAATATACTTCACATTTGTAAAAAGAAACAGGCAAGTGGAAGTAGAACTGAAGGCAATCTTTTCGCCTTTATTTACTCATATTTGCTTACATTCACGAATAAATTTACCCTTATTCTTCTAATTCCGTGTAGAGTCAGATACTCTTCTGCAAATTGCACCTAGTGACCTCGAAATTAACAGGGGACCTTCTTGTTATTTCTGGGGTACATGTCCTGGTTTTAGACATGGCTTCCCAAATAAAAATCACGCCTCCAGGTCCCGGAGTCAATGCCTGTGTGCTTCGAGCTTTCAGCAAATGTTGTACTTGGTTGAAGTTTACCATTTTCTCATTTTTTTCTTTGTATTATAAGTGGAAAGGCAACTTTTACCAGCTTGCAGACTTAGATGAAGAAGTCTCATAAAGAAACCTCGAAAACGGTCCGGGTTTCTGTTGACCTGAGCTTTTGTACGAATTAACACGAGTCCTTATGCAGATGACAGGCCAATTACGAAGGGACAGAGACATTCAGTGAAAGACAGATGTCACGGAATACTCTGATAAAGCAAAAAACGCAGGTAATCTAAAGAAAACATGGCCTTCGTATCCCTTCCTCGTTACGTTGTCTCTAGCCCTTATTCAATGAAGAATTTATTGAAGGGAGGCACTAAGTCACCCCGGAAAGAGAAAGACTGATTTAAGTAAACTTGCAAAACTAGATGATCAACATCACTGAGGAGCGCACAGTGACGCCTGTGCACTTTAATGACAGTAAGAATATCTGCTTTTAACCTTACAGGTGCTCTGACACTGTCCGTACATTAATGGCACTCGTTTTTGTTATCTTTCAGCCTGTCTGAAAGTAACAGCGAGTGTGATCATATAATAATATAGTTATATGTTTTACAGAAGTGGGCTGTGAGTAATTGCTATGTAAAGCTTCTCAGAGGTAAAGAAAAGCAAACTCGCCAAAATAGGCAATGCTGTCACTTCAAAGCAGGAAAATGTGCCGCTTTACAAGTGTTACAGCGGTTATGTGCAAAGCAATGCTGTCACTTCTAAGCAGGAAAATGTGCCGCTTTAAAAGGGTTGCAGCGGTTATGTGCAAAGCAATGCTGTCACTTCTAAGCAGGAAAATGTGTCGCTTTACAAGTGTTACAGCGGTTATGTGCAAAGCAATGCTGTCACTTCTAAGCAGGAAAATGTGCCGCTTTACAAGTGTTACAGCGGTTATGTGCAAAGCAATGCTGTCACTTCTAAGCAGGAAAATGTGCCGCTTTACAAGTGTTACAGCGGTTATGTGCAAAGCAATGCTGTCACTTCTAAGCAGGAAAATGTGCCGCTTTACAAGTGTTACAGCGGTTATGTGCAAAGCAATGCTGTCACTTCTAAGCAGGAAAATGTGCCGCTTTAGAAGTGTTACAGCGGTTATGTGCAAAGCAATGCTGTCACTTCTAAGCAGGAAAATGTGCCGCTTTACAAGTGTTACAGCGGTTATGTGCAAAGCAATGCTGTCACTTCTAAGCAGGAAAATGTGCCGCTTTAAAAGGGTCGCAGCGGTTATGTGCAAGTGTACGTCCTCATGCTCAAGGCAATGCTCAACGCAATGGTCGCGGAGGCATGATACTTAAATTTGCAATAAATTAGCAGTGTGAAATAGTTTGGCAACTAAAA
This sequence comes from Dermacentor andersoni, assembly GCF_023375885.2. Classification (NCBI taxonomy): domain Eukaryota; kingdom Metazoa; phylum Arthropoda; class Arachnida; order Ixodida; family Ixodidae; genus Dermacentor; species Dermacentor andersoni. Next base: position 120,134,854 of record NC_092823.1, on the reverse strand, counting down.
AGCTTAATCGCACTGTGTGTTATTTTAATATTTTTTTTTCAATGTAACCCTATTATTGGAAATCTAACGGCTAAGCATAGATAACATCAAAACTCTGCCCTCTAGGTAAGACAGGGGCCTTCCTGAGTGAGCGGGCTAACTCGTTATGCGCGAAAATGCTGAGAAAGTTGCCTAACTGGCGAACAATTTTTATGCACATACAAGGCCCATCTTCAACATCTCAATACAATACTATAAAGCGTTAAGTTTATCGTTTCCCTTGCAAACGCGTAAAGCAGGCGCAGCTTTCACTGGTCGTGCCTTTTATTTCAATGCCTTCATGTCAGTTCCTTTCCTTCATTTCAATGCTTTATTTTAATGCCTATTTATTTCTCTATTACGGTGTCTTCTCGGCAGTGCTTTGACTGTGAGAGCTTCTGTAACATCACTTACTTTATTAAGATCTTCAATGTGCCACACTTAAGGCCTATAACTTTACCTTGAACAGCGATTGCTTTCTATGATGCTTATCTTCCTAGGACATCTCTGTAAACATGCCACTTGGCAACGTGTCATTACGAAGCGTAACAACGCCCTGCTTATCACCCTGTTTACGTCAAGTGGAGCTCAGAGAAAAACAGGTCAAACTAGCTTCCTACGCCACATGTCTGAAATGAAAGAAATGACAAAGACCACCTTGACAAATAGCCGATGTCTCATAAGGAGAAACAACAACGTATACGCACGTTGGCTATTGGTGACGTGGACTTCAAATTCACGAGGAAACTCCCTCCAACTACAGATACTGTCACGGGTATTGATGGTCCTCAATGATTTCCCATAACAAAAACAAAAAGTTGCTACATTCTGCTGCCATACAAGACATCGTTCAAGCTATAGCGAAACTTGGGCAAGGCTGCCCTTTTTTGTTCCATAATGCATCTCGAAACCCAAGGCACGATAACAACTCTATTGCAACTGTTTTAGCACAATAGCCCCCTATTTAAGGCATCGTTCAACCTCACGGTGTCTGTCTGTCTTTTTTTTTTCGAGAATAGGTTTTGGTTCATCTATCCGCAAACACCGTGAATGCTCCATGAAAAGTATCGTCCCAGAGATGAAACTTGTCAGCATGGCTTATTGGCCAAGTTCACGAACACGCATTTACTAGCAGCACGGCGTTAAATAGAACTGACACAGCACGTAATATGTGGTTTCTGCACTTCTTCTTTAATATCACGCGCTGTCCAATTGCATTGTACCACCCAACTTGCATATAGCGTTCACTCATCACGTGCGATGCTTTAGTGCACAACGGATAAATTGCGGTTTCGTAGAAACGCACGACTATGTTAAATGAACGCCTCACTGAACACAGCCGCTTCGCTCTACAGGATGCGACACCGGCTTCGGCCACCGGCTAGCAAAGCGGCTATCTCACAAAGACTTTTTGGTGTTCGCCGGTTGTCTCAACTCGAACGGCGACGGGGCCGATGAGCTGAAACACCTGAAAAACATCGTCGTCTTGCAAATGGACGTCACGAAACAAGAACAAGTGGATGAAGCCTTCGTCGCCGTTAAAGAAAAGTTGGGTGCCAGAGGTAAGTGACTGTACGTTGGAAAACTACATGTTTCAGCTTTCCAAGCACGTACCACGACGTGCGTGTTGCTATGAAGCTATACAATAAGAAGAACGACAATGCTGTCGCAGTTTAGTGGCCCCGAGGAAGCCAACAGCAAGCAGGCTGAGACGATAGACGATGGCTATAGTGTAAACACTTTGTCTAACTTGTGCCCATAAAGCAAGCGATGTGGATTGTGGAATGTGGCACCGAAAGTAGAAAAACAATGTACACAATCGTCGAATCAGAACTGAGGCGACTCTCGGCAATCCACATTTATACACGACGCAATATTTTTAGGACCTTCGTAAAGCACGGCGAATGTTCGACATGGAGCTGGAAGCGTCACGTTGGATATAAATAGTGCGATAGCAGCGCAAGCTCCAGAACAGCCCGCGCACATCGAGTACACAGGCAATACATATCGTGCTCTGAAACTTCAATATATAGAACCGCGCGTCATTGACGACAAGAAAAATGACAAAGCGAAACACATAGATCATGTTGAATCATTCAAACCTATTCCTTGGCTTGACAGCCGCTTAGCTCATCATTACACCAAAATCACACATTTAGGTTTACTTGGCATTCAAAGGATCGTCAGCGCTATTCTCGCGGTTTGTCCAGTAGGAGTAAAAAAACATCCCATCTGAAAGTGAAATTTTACAGATGCCCGAATTATTGAAAAAGCGAGTTAAACCAATGCAGAGGACTTCCGTGAGGCTTAGTTCACCAGGTTTTGTGGCTTAAACTCATGAGGTAGCTGTGAGAGACGCAGTAATAATTGCTCGTCTTTGATCTTGATCACATGTAGTTCACAAACTTGAGGTCAAGCTAGCGCCCACTAGTATTTCTGCATTTCCTCCTGCCCAAAATGCGGCCGCCACATCCGGCAGTGTAGCCCACAATCAAGCGTTCTTGGGAGCGGGACGGCGCAGGATCAATACTGTGTATAGCAGCTAAACAGCTACTCTACTCGGAGTGGGTACAAATCCTATTAATTGCCAGGTAAATCATATATATTCTTGGGGTAAAGTAACGAGGTATTAATTAAACGCAATATCGAGCAAATAGCTGACATAGTTTTTCTATCTTGCATGCGAGCTGCTAAGCCAGTGAAGTTCTTTTTACATGCTTTTAGAACATGAAGGGGTACTTCATCGGTATGGTTTTAGTACATCGAATAAACAATAAAAGTACTTGTGGGGTTTTAAGATATGAAAAAATACAATAATTTATGGTATTACCAATTTCCAACAAAGTGTGGAAACATAAGCGAGGGTTTTCCCCCTGTGCACAGCATTCGTATTAGACGTAATTTATAATTTAGATACCAAAGGAAAATGGTAACATTGCAGAAAACTTCTTTTCGTCTAACGCCTGGAAAGACAGGGGCTGACCGAAGAAATATGAACATTCCTCATGCCAACTATAGCATTCATTTACCGCCCTTTTCACTCACCGCCATCTGCTTACTGCTCACGATCTGCTACCCGGTGAAGCAGTCACTGTCCTCTGGAATATTGCGCTACCTTTTGATTAAGTGGGCAGTTTTCACAAAGTTATGCGTCAGCCAATCGTGGCAACTAGAACTGCGTTTCTCGGCGAAGAGAAAGAGCAGTCAAATGTCCTAATGACATTTAGTTCTGACATTGTCTTGTAGCAGTATCGAAGTCGAGGAGGATGAGGAGAGCGACGGCTGGTTAGGGACATGCCATTGCCTAGGAATCGAAGCGGGCGCGCGGCTCAGATCATGTGCGGCCGGTGCGAGGCCGTTGGGAGATTGATTCGCCGAGGCGAACGACCGTCAGCTAGGACCTTCTGTTCATCAAAAATGCACTGCTGTTCATTGTGGCCCATCGTCGTCACTGATTTTGCATGCGACGGTCTTGAACAAGATGAACGATTTTATCGTGGCTCTTTGAATATGTATGTCTAGTCATTCTTATATTCACCTCAGCCCCTTTGGCAGCTGCTAAGAAACATAAGCGCTTTTCGGGTCGTTTCTTACTATGCACAAGACTGCATGTTACGAACGTGAAACCCTTTTTTTAGTTCAAAACACCATGCTTGGTTGCTGTTACATCTCCAGTCACGTGAACAAGCTCAGAGTCATTTCACGTTTGTCATTAACTACTGCTCTTTGTATCAATGTCACTAGATACAAGCTAGACACAAGATATAAGCTAGAGAGAAGTACAAAGAAGAAAATGAAAATTTTGTGCTGGGCTGGGGGAGCGTTGATACAGGGTCCCTAAATTCCAAGTGATCTCGGCATTTGAAATGCACTTACCAAGCACTTTTCCTGGTCCATGCCAACACTGCTGTGTGGATAATTAGTGCCAGTTTTGTAAGACCTAAGTGCAAAAACGTAATTAAGCCACTTCCATACTGATCAACGTGCATCTAACTTAGCACCAAGCATGAATGTTATTCGTAATCACTGATTTATTTTTGAGAAAGAGTGAAAAGCAATGCGCGATACAGTATGATGTACGATGGGTATACGTCTCAGGACGATATAACCTGGTGAAGTCATGTGGACAGAGCACGGTTTCATCACTTCAAGCTGGTGTACTGAGTAAATAATATGAAGGACAAATTGAGGACTTGAACTCATCAACTTTGGTCGAAGAAGGAAAACCTTAGTCAGAAAGCAATGTTTCTACAAGTCACAGCTCCTTGTCAAAACGCCGACCCGAGTATGAAGCCGCTCTTGTTCGGCTAGCGCTCAACACTTCAATTCTCAATGTTCTTTGCCATCGTGTTGAGCACTTGTACTTTTTGAACGCAACACGCTCGGTCACAGTACTTCTCTGCCTTTCTTTTCCTTGCGCTTTCTCTCTCTCTCTCGCTCTCAACGCAGTACTCTGGTCGGTGGTGGCGAATGCTGGAGTCGGAAGCAGCGGTCTTCTAGAGTGGACGACAATGGAAACAGTAACCAAAATGTTTGACGTCAACCTCTTCGGTGTCCTTCGTGTTATCAAACGATTCCTGCCACTCCTGAGGAAGAGTCAAGGCAGAGTTGTCACTGTAGCCAGTCCCCTGGGTAAGAGTGACACATGTTGAATCATACTTCTTGTGTGAGTTGAGAGCTCAGTAACGTAAACCTTCACTTGCGATCACCAGACTCGCCAATGAATTAAATATAAGCTTTGGCAGCAAATGGGGGGCTGAACATGCGAAGTCAGTAAAGATGCTGTAGCGTAGATGGAGCAGTGGTTGGGGATGGAGCCCCGGATTAAGTTTTGCCATCTTGGGTTCTTTAACCTAAAGTTGAACCTCGGCGAACAAGTGCTTTTGCATTCCACCCCATCGGAAAGCAGCATCTGCAGCCGAGAAGCAAAGCCCTGACATCATGATCAGCAGGGCAAAACCCCAGCCACTAGGTCACCTCGATAGTTGAGAGGCTCATAAACGACTAGGCATGATACCTGCGCGAGGTGACTTACTATCAAAGTGCGTGCATTTCAAGCCCCCAGAATAGATGTGCTGTGTTCTTCGCTACCTATACGCCGGTGGTTGAGAATAAAATGAAACCCATATATTCAAAAAATAGTAAATGAATACAACTTGAGCTTCAGATGACCTTCAGAACTGTAACTATTGCACATACTACAAGCTTACACATACAATAAGATAGACTTATGACGCTAATTTGACATGCGAAACGCCATTGAATGTTTATTTAAATTGTAAATTATTTCTTACCTATACTCAGTCCTGACTGATACCCTTTCTCATTCTTGTGTTCGCACTAGAGGTTGGAGTTTGAAAAATCGTAGACACAGGGGGTGCAACTGAATGTAAGCAAGCGCAGCAATAACTGCCTCTGAAAAATGGCAGCACAACTCGCTAGACTCTGCGATAAGACGACCGTCTTACCGATTGGCATGTTGAAACACTTGCATACGGCAGTGTAATTTGGTACCTTTACTATAGTAAGATACAACTTAAAAACAAACAGCAGTTGGCAACCAAGGCACACGGACCGCGCGTGGTGTGTTACTCCGCCAGTCAATCACAGAAGCAAACAAAATCACCATGCGAGCTTTTCAAAATGACGTCGTGCTTGATACCCCCGGAGCGTCTGCTGTTCTTGAAGAGTATTTCCATCGATAAGGTGGAAATATTCTTCAAGCGATAATACATTGAAGCGATAAGGTATGCAACAGACATGGACAAAGTGTAGGGAGTCTGAGCATCTCACTCTTCAAAATTCTGTGGTGCAGTTCATTTCCCTGCTGAACACGTTATATGAAATTTCACTGCCAACTGAAGGGAAACTTGACAATAGATAGTCGCAGCAAAGCAATCGTTTATATCAGTTCTATAAAGAGTTAGGCTTTCAACTTTCAACTATAATAGACGAATGAAAACGTATAAAATTACTTGCTTATAATATTATTTTTGATGTTACTACCTTCTTTATATAACAGGGAAAGTTTAACTTCGAACTATTTGCAGCCTCGCCGATAAACATTGACTGGACTGGCGGTTATGAGGGAGGGGGCGGGGCTTCACTGCAGACTTAAGTTGCATCCCGACTGTAGAACTCTGTTACAACAACCTCACTAGAAATACCCAACCTTCAACAATACACGTGAAACAATGAAAGGTATCATTTTCCCCAGCATTGTCAACACACATTTGGGGTGTACCCCCATTTTCTGCCTTTGGGAGATTGCACAGAACACTCATGCATAATGTAGCGGGAGAGTATTTTAAAACACTATAAAAATAAGGAAGGCACAGAAGAAAACAATTCTTGGTTGAAAATTGGTTCTGGTTGAATTATATATTAAATAATATAACATCTGAAAAAAATCGGGCTGCCTTTGCCAAATGAACATTAGAGTATATTAACACTACCATGTGTTCTGACGAGCTCGAGCGAAAATCTATCCCATGTACGCAAGTCACGTGATCTCGAAAACAGCGCACGTTGCTAAATCTCGGAGGTCATGCATCATCAAACAATTTTCCCGGAATTTCGGCGAGATGGCGATAATTTGCCGTTTTATTGTTCCTCGTTCTTTTTAAAGATAAGACATTAGGCAAAATGGTAACAATAGTTTGGCGGTGCAACCCACCACTCCGTTTTAAAGGGGACGCCCATAGCATCCATCCATCCGTACCAGGTCTAACCCACCTGATTAACTCGGGCAGGCTCGGTGCCTATTTGTCATCCCCCTTTCAAAGGCGATACCAATAAGCATCATCATCATCATAACCGTGAAAACGGGGCAGTCGAAAGGGGACGATCGGAGAAGGTTCGGGGGACACGGAGAGTGGAGGGATCCACAGAAGGGTGAGGAACCTTGACGAGCGATTTGAAATGAAAAGGTGGAGGGAAACAGCGTGTCCGCCGCCACAAGGTCACTCGCTTTTCACGGTGTGCTTGGTTTCAGCTCAGACATGCCACTCGATGAGCATGTTCACAGAACGCGCTTCTAGTGAGCTTTAAACACGTGTGTTAGCGGTGCGCGCGGTTCTGCCGGAGTTGTACGCCGCAGTTTCGCCATATACGCCCTCAGCGTGACGTCAGGTATACCTGTGATGCATGGTAGCCTCCGGGGTGCTTTTGAAACTGCGCAGTAGCGCAGTCCTCACGCGCATGTTATTGCTGTCATTGCTTCGACCTTCAAGCGAAACTGTAATTAATAAATGAATGTGCACATATATGGGCTGGTACTGGTGGACAGTGAAACATAGCTGCCAGTGCTGCTTCGTAAAATAGACGATTCTCTTTCCTGTTACTACCAGTTACTTCAAATGAGGAATCGATCAATTTTTTTTTCTTTCGGAAAGCAAACCAGGAAACATGATAGAAAGAACTGCAAAAAATTAGTTTTTTTCCTCGATGCGCGTTTGTATTCGCGACCTGTTCCGTAGAAACCGTCGAACTCATAAGAAAAAAAAATTCTTGTATGTACCTGGTGTGGTAGCTCTATAGTTATGGCGTCGTGCCGCTGTGCACGATGTCGCGGGTTCGATCCTGCCTGCGGTGGCCGCCTTCTAATAAATGAGAAATTAAATATTGCTCGTGCACCACGTAATGAGTGCACATTAAGTAACCCCAAGTGGCCAAAAAAGCTGCGTTGTAGCTGATAAGCAGGTCGTGGCTTTAGCCCGTAAAACGCCATAATTTATTCACAAATCTTGAGAATCAGTATATATTCTTGTTCGCTTAGAGCGGCTACTTGAAGCCATCGGTGTATCGCGGCTGTCGCTGACGGCAGAGATATTCGCAGAAACCTCGCATATTCGTCTATAACCCAGATAATCAAAGACGAATACAGAAATTTTGTTATTCAAAGTTTTGACTTATTGCAAAAGTATTCAATTTCCCTGCGAAATTTTATATGTACGCCCGTTACCAGACTTGCCGCTTCCACTTCCGTTCGCTTCTTTCCAGGCCGCCTCACACTGCCCATGGTAGCGCCGTACTGCATGACGAAGAGCGCCGTCATCTCCATGATGGATGGCTTTCGACGGGAGTGTCGCGGCAAGGGTGTCGACTTTGTCACAGTGGAGCCTGCAGCCTACAAGTGAGCACTAAACCTTTACATGCACACACAGTTTACAGTCTCCACCCCCCACTTTTTCTTAAAGTGCGAATGCAAGTTTTCTCCTTTATTACACAATGTAGACAACATAACGGCGCTATTGTGCCACAATTTCTTGAACGTGCGAGAAATGATTATTCCATGCGATGGCATGTTGGCAATATCCTCTTTATTGGAAACTGTTCCAATCCCGCGTCAAAAGCCATGCGGCTTTCTCGTGTAAAGTGCGTTAACGAGCAGGCTTTTTAAATTACGAAAATTTGAGGTGATCATCACCAGATACCACAAATGACGGACAAGTGGGTCAGTCAGTCTGCTGGGTCATGTCAGTAAACTGCAGTGGTTGCCAGTCACTCATTGGCCGCGCCACCCAGAACTATAAGCACCACATCGGCCATTCATTACTCTTTCATTCTGCAAGTTTCCGCAATCGACATGGTTCCTCTGCTGCCGCTACATGATGGTGAGGGTACTTGATGAAACCGCCTTCAAAACAAAGCGCAGACAAAAAATCAGGGAGACTGCTTCAGATAATTAGGATATAGCGCACCTATCACACACCAGTATTTTGCCTATGTCTAGTTTATATTTCTTCTCTTTATTATTGGTGTTCGAGTAGTGAAAGTTCCGAATTAAATCGAAAACGTAAAGTTGCGTGGAGGCCATTTGGTTGAAAAAGATCTGGCTATACAGGGTGTCCCACATAACTTGAGCCAAGAATTTAAATATGAAAGGCGCATCGGAAGAGAATTGAACCGAACGCATACTATTCTCATTCCCCATAACTTTGACATGCCGAATAGTAAAGGCACGGGTTTGCGTACCTGTCAGCTTTTTTTTTCTTTTTGTGACACCTATATGAAACATCCGCATATACTTTAGATGCTCATTTTCCATCATTGCAGACAGCTAACATTCCGCAATTTGTAGACAAGGTGTAGGGTTTGACGTTACATAGTTGTGGTTGTGCCGCCGTCACAATGCGGGCACTATAAAAACAAATTAAGCATACTGTACATGAGTTAGTCTTCTTGCAAGAGAAGAATTATTGGCTTGACCGAGTTTATAAAACCTACACTTACAGAAGTTTTCTTTGACATGACGAATAGTAAAGGCACGGGTTGGCGTACCTGTCAGCTTCTTTTTTGTACTATGCCATGTTCATTTAAGAGAGTCCCACGCCTGTGCGGCACACGCAGCATAGTCACAACGTGAGCTGGAGAAGCGAATCCATAGGAACTCTATTTTCGGCAGCACCCACTACAGGGTCTTTGCGGCGACGTCTCCTTGAATTGTTTTCACGAGAACGAACTGAACTGCCTGCCCGGCATCTCACATCGCGTGACATGTGGCCCGATACGATGCTGCTACCGCTGCTACTGCTGATGTTGCTGCTGACGATGATATATTGTCACGTGCTAAGGCAAGAGTAAGCAACAGAACCAGCAGCCAGACACGAAGGGACGGTTCTGCAGCTGGCGCGGGATCTTTGACTTCGTCGTCTTCTTCACTGTTTTTGCTGGACACGCAATGCTGACTGTTTGCTGGCTCAAAACACTAGATGGCAATATTGGCATCACCTAAAAAACGGGTTCGTAACAAATAGTCACCTAGCCTTCGTTCTTTAATCAGGTATGCTATACATATTTTGCATTCTAGCATTTTTGTGCACATCTCCTTGGTCTACTTTTTTTTCCTCAACACTTTTCTATCTACATTGTACCACTAGCTACGCAACTGCAACATGTCTTGCCACCTGGTGAAATGATGTGCAACTGCAGTGCAAAGTGTGCACATATCGACGCTACGCGGCGCGCATCTCACATTACGTGAATCTTCGTGCGCCAGAACTCCTGTACATGACATGCTTCCGCAGTAGCTAGCAAGCGTTGGCGTCGCGCAGCGGTAGAGCAGCTAACTCCCGCGCAGAGAGCCCGGCGCCGATTCCGGCTGGAGCTGGGCATTTTTTTCTTTTTTATTCCTTGCGAGAGCTGCGACAGACACCGGTGGCGGTGGCAGACAACATCGACAACCGAAACAGCCATTGGAATGAGCACATAACAGCTTACGCTGTTAAACACGCAGATTATGGAACTCATCCGTCTGCTGTCAGCGCGAAAAGCTTCCGAGTTCTCGGCGAAAAGGCTGAATTGCAGCCTACTTTTAGTTTGCAACCAGTGAATCATACCACAAGATGTCCGCGTACTGGTAGCACATCTGAAACTCAGGCTGCGTGTCCCTGCCCGGCAACTGTTTTGCTGCTTCTGCGATACCGCGTGCAATGAAGTTTTGATGCAGACAATACATCAAACACTGCTAAGGTAAACGCTACCCACCATAAAAAAAAATGTAGAGACAAAACTTTTTTAAGAAACCTCTAATAAATTCACTTTTAGCAAAATTAGAAGCAACCCGATTTGCATTTCACCCCTATAAAAGCGCTGCCACCGTGGCCGGGAATCGAATCCCGAATCTCATGCTCGGCAGGAGTTTGCCCTCTTCACGAGCCACTGCGGCAAGTATTATTCTTAACCTCGTCTGTTCAAAACCACATATATCCTGTAATCTCATATAGAACGTCATTAATAAACATTTCATCTCGAATCAATACCATCAAATACATCAACTATATCGCGCGTTGTTTTACTCGCATTTAAATTAGTGTACGTGGATATGAGGCACAAGAACAAAAACAAACATTAGTAATATTCTTGTTCTACAAAAAAGGATATTTTGCAATATTAGAAACATTGAACAAATGGGAACTGCTCATAAGAGCATAATACGGGTTGAGAACGTATCGTTTGTAAAACAAACTCTACTTTTAAAACTGCAAACTCCTGAACTTCCTTACAACTTTATCATGTCTATAGCATCGTGTTATTACAGTAATTACAAGAAACACCCACGCATGGTCTTTACCTTGATTTCGTGCAACTTGTTAGTATCAAACTTTGGCATACAACGTCCCAACAGCCCTAAACACTTATGAAAACACAACCGCTTGGTGTAAAAAACAGTTACGTTTTTTCTTTTGTTCTATTGTTTGCTAGCAAAAGATTTAGCATCTAGAAATGATATTTGCTATGCTATACTGCTTGCTAATCGATCATTAAAGCATTCTCAGTGTATTTGCGTGAGTGATAAATATGTAGTACTATGTGTTTTAATTTGCATATTCTCTTCCATGTGCATGGTTTTTCAAGTGTATTTGTGTTATTCATGTATATGCTGTATTATGTATTGTAATCTGTATCTTTTCATTTTTTCCTTTGCCACGGCGTATCTTAATCTGTACCTATGCACATTGTATAGCTGCTTGCATGTAACGGTCACCTGAGCCCCATCAAGCCGTTCTTACGGCTTTTACTCCAATGAACCTTCCAGCATATTGTCTGGTACATAAACTTGAATTTAAACATATTGCCGGATCTTTTGTCACTGAATAAATAACAAATGCAATGTTTTTCAGTCGATGAAACAGTCGCAGTACAAAGAATTCCCCGATGCCCTTCCTTTTTTCTTTTTTGAAGGACGCCCATCACTTGGATGTTTCTTGCATCCAAGGATCACGTGATGCGGGAGCTCCGAAAGCAGGCTCCCGAGGTGATTGGCGACTACAGCGAGGAGGAGATCGACGACTGGCTTAAAGTGTCGGACAAGTGCTCCGGGCCGTTGATTAGGACGGAGCCGGAAGAGTGCGTCGATATTCTCGAGAAAGCGATCAGGGAGATGCAGCCGATGACTCACTACTGGTCCCCATGGGGAATTGACTTGCTCTACCTTTCGGTGATGCTGTCCTTACCCAGTGACGTCTTTGACGCTGCCTCAGCAGTCATCCGGAAAGTCCATCTGAAGATTATGTAAAGGTTACTTCTATCAATGAACGCATTTGATTGATTGATTGATTGATTGATTGATTGATTGATTGATTGATTGATTGATTGATTGATTGATTGATTGATTGATTGATTGATTGATTGATTGATTGAGCGATCAATCGATCAACCGCTTGAGCGTGCTTGCTAATGCTGCCGTCACCTAAAAGACCTTCTATAGATTATGCAAAAGCCACTGCCTCTAACAGACGACAGCATATGTGATTTAATTGATTACGTCACTCATTTAGCAGGATTTTTCACGCTACTGTGAACATTTGGAAACTGCAGTCCAAGATTGTGCGAAAGCTGCTGCTTCCCATTAATAACTTCAGCGATGACTGTATGGACTGATTGATCTTAAAGTCCCAATGCCACACGTTGGCTCGTTGATAGACTTTCGGGAAAAGTCACGTCTGGATACGTTGTTCATGTCACGTTGCAACTGACAGAAAAAATGCATGTCACCTTCAGTGTTGACAGATTAAATGTGATACGCGTTATCACATTTACAGGTATGCGTACTCGATATGAGAGAGTTCGTGCATTTCGAAGGTTGTACCCACATGTAGAAACGCACATGGACAGAGTACAGGTGAGGTCACAGAATTGAGCAGTATGCAGTAGGAAGTTCTCCACCGTGTGTAATCTAGGATGCACGATGACTGCCCTTTATATAAGAGGCCACGTGAAAGTCGCGTAACAGGATCTGACTGCCAACGGACGGGCTCGCAGGTATTGCCGCCGCCGAAGTCCAAATTTTGTGAGCTTGAAATTTGGCCAAATAAACAGTGTGGTCTTTCTCGTTCCCAAGACATCCTGCTTCCTGGCCTTTCATAGTCAATAAATTGTAACATTGTCTAATATCTGGCGTATATACGCTCCGTCTCATCAACTTCGTGAAGTGCTGTTCAAGCAGCTGGTTGTCTTAGCCAACCAAAACAGAAGAAGAAGAAGAAACTTTATTAATGAATGCTCCGGCAGTTTTTTGTTGTAGTGGCCTCAGGTGAAAAACAAGAAAAAAATGCTACTCTTATTTCCGCCTCCTCGCAACGCCGAGTAAATGGAATCTCCAAGGAGGGATCAGTGGCACGCAGTGGGTGAGTCGCCGTCCCTCCTCAGAACATGCAGACGACTCTTGTTTATGATAGGTTGCCATTAGTCATAGGCCTCCTTGCACCGCAAGGAGTTTATCAGATGGAAAGCAGCTGTGCGATGAAGGTGCAATGCAGCCTCCTTTAGTGCCCCATGAAGCAGAGGCCATGCTGCACTTCTGAGCTGTTCAAGCACAGGTGCAGGGCTTGAACGCCGTGGCGTCCTCTCTGCTCAACTGGCCACGACGAGAAGCCACGGCGAGGGCAGAAAGGGTTAGAAAGCTGAGGTACGACGAACTCATGGCTAAACGGCAGATGCTACGTGTCTGCGAGGTAACAAGACAATCAAGAAACCTGAGCGACGTAAACAGTTTTATTGCAGGGTTTTGCGAGCGCCAACGGTTAGCCATGGAGGCTGTGAAGAGCGCAATCGAGGGGAAGTGCATTATTTCTGTTTTGTGCAGCGCTAAGCAACAGGGACAAACGCGAGTCACGCTAGATTGAATATCGATGCGCAGCTCTGTGAAAGCTACTGCATGCATCGTTGCTTTTTTGAGACTTGCGAACAGCAGGACGTTTGCTGTGCAATTAGGACCGTTAAGATTGTTTGACAATTGAAAGATTATCATTGTATGTGACAAGTCACACACAGTGTTACTGAGACAAATGTCAAAGCATTGTTACAAGTCAGGACAGATCATTGGGACAATAGGTTGACATTTCTCACATTTTTACTCAATGTGCCACTGTCGGACAATTATCGATTTGGAAATGTCCCGCTTAATGTGAAAGTGACAATGTCACACGTAATGTAATGCTACAAATGTCAAGCATTTGTGGCAATCATTTGTTATAATCAGTCGTGACACGGACATAATGTGTGACATCGTCACTCTGACAATCATGAAGGTATTGTGATTGTCGCGACAAGAAAACTGCAATTAGTCAAGAACACTTCGCAGTCTTCCATCAGGCATCAGTACCTACGCTCAGCAGCACTACCAAGCTGCTAACTTCATGCGAAAGTAGCTGCTTGTTATAAGCTGAAGTACATTTTCAGAAGCTTTCATACACCCTGATGAGACGGTGAGTACCCTCGAACGTCAAGGTTGAATATACAGCAAACAAACAGCCCAGCCAAAATAGTCATCAGCATTCCCTTTGTTGCTTGACTGGCAGAAGTGCAAAATTGCTTGATACAAAAAATATCCTTTAAAGTGAACGTGCCCTTGCTTACTCATACATGCCTCCGCCCTTTGGGCGGAATAGGGGGGGAGGGGGAGAGGGGCATTGGGGTAAGTGTGCGTAGGGGGCCCGACGAATAGGCGAATAATATAGTGTCTATCGTTGACGAAGAAAGTGGTACCAGTGGGCCTCTGTTCGGCGCAGCCAAGCATTAAATCGGGCCGTAAAGCCTGTGCATATAATCGTGGCTGATCAGTGGTTCATCGAGCATCTGGAGAGCATACAGACCTCGTAAAAGCTGGCGGTGACATATAAACTACTTTTTAGGCTTTCTTTTCCTATATTTCAAAAAATAAATTATACATTATGGGGTTTTACGTGCCAAAGCTACTTTCTGATCGAGAGGCACGCCGTAGTAGAAGACTCCACAACTTAGGACCCCCTAGGGTTCTTTAACGTGCACCTAAATCTAACTACACGGGTGTTTTCGCATTTCGCCCCCATAGAACTGCAGCCCCCGTGGCCGGGTATTCAATCCCGGGCCTATATTTCAAATGCCCCGATTCCTGGGCCACTGTGTCTGCGCCAGTGTCATCCAAGGTGTATAGCAACATGAGAAAGCTTTAGCAAGGTAAATATATCGGGTAGTGAAGGTTCTATAGAAGCGCATACGTTCAAAACACGGCAGTTCATCGACGGTTCATGGGGCTTAGCGCCATCTGTGGGACGAGGGAACACTTCGGGCGGAAGAAGAAATAATGTGACGCCATACGCGTCAAAAACGGAAGTGACGTCATTTTGTTCTCGAAGGCGCGAAATTTGTTTTGGTGGCCCGCCATTAGAGCTGTATGCTTAACTGCCCCGCCATTCTACTTGATCGGCGTGTTGAGCTTTCAGCGTGGAAAGCGATGCAAGAAAAGGTCAGCCGTACGGGTGTCGAAGTCGCCCCCCTGCACGGAGCATACTTCCCTTGGAGGCCGACGAAAGCTTTAGGCGTAGAGTGCTGGTCCTGTCGTCGGACGCCAAGCCCATTGACCGGCGCAGTTCCACGAAAAGAACTAAAGTAAACAATTATCTGGTAATCGTAACTCATTACTTTCGACTGAACGAGTTAAAAGACGGTGAAGCTACCCGCGTCACCAAATCCATACGAACGTCGACAAGCAAAGCAGCGCGACGTGCCAAGGGGCCATATTGTAACAAGTGAACATTACGAGTGCGCCTTTCTGCACACTTCAAGAGCTGCATTCCATTGCAAGTGATTGCGGCATGATAGCGGCTCTTACGATGGGCGCTGAAAACTGTATTTATTGATAATAATAAAATATAATAGAGTTGTCCTTTCTTTACTCGTCACTTATATATAAAATTTGATAGGTGTTTTATTTTCAATGAACGAATCTAACTATGTCTCACTTTAATTAAAAAACCCTTTTTTTCCCAGTATGTGTTCCCTTCAAACAGAATCACCCTTCAATAGCTGCTCCTATAGATACCACCCTTGCTAAGGTCGGTGACAATTCGTTCTGAACCGCTTCTCCCCCGAAGTTTCGCGACCTACTTGGATCAACCTTGGCACAAACTCCAATTTCCTTGTTCAAAGAAATGTAAAAGAATGAAACGTTTTACGCTGAGCCATTGGACCGATTTCAATTCAATGTACTTCGTTTCAGAGAAAATTTTAAATTATAGTAAAATTCGGAAGCAGGAATATGACGTATAACCTGAAAGCTTCTATAATATTTCCGGGTAATTTGTAAGCTTAGAAAATATGTAAGCAACATGTTTACAAATCTGTACTTACGCACCGAAAACAGATATCGAAGTTCTGTTAACCGCACGGATTAGAGCATCTAAAGTGTACAAATTTCATACATAAATTTACAGACTAGGTGAAGTTCTTACAATATTTACGAGGGATCTGAAAAGTAATCCACACATATCACTTGTATATTTCGGAGTGCTATGTGACACAAAGATTTTGACGTTTTAGATGTAATATTAGATGCAGTTCACTAAGTTGTGAAATCGTTTTTGATTGTCGAGTTGCAGCGTAGCAAACTTGACATGGCTGGTTCGTGTCTCAATTTTGCAGTTTTGAACACTTGCACAAAATGCAGCCTAAATGAAGGATCTGCTTCTGTCAGTCACTATATTTTACCTTATTATTTTATATGAGAGAGCTTTATCAAAATCTGTGCAATAGTTGCGGAGCGAAACAATTTTTTCATTCCTCTGTGTTCATAAAGCAGGTCCCGAGCTTTCTCTGAACGCGCATGTAGGAATCTATGTGAAACAAAGCTTAAGAGAATTGGGTAACTAGATGCTTCACAAGTAGCGTCAATGCGCCAAATTTTCTTTAATTTCATTCTATACAGCGTATAATCTTCAGCTGTATTTATGTTTACCCACCACAAAGGCCAGAATTCAATTCTAATTCCATTTTAAGGTGTCTTAATGTACAGTTTAAGCTTTCTTTGAAAACCAGAAACTACGGTAAATAAGTTACGGATTTTACAGCTGCCAGTAAATAAACGAGTGATTCATCCCGCTTTTCCCATCTTTCCTTCACTATTAGAAATCTTAAGTTTATTGCAGATTTAACGAGCATAAAAGAATTCCCGAAGTATTGGCCCGAAGGCAGCAACACGCGGTGTGTAAGAGTTTATGTCGAACGCAAAACTTGAACTCACAATTCAAAAACCAAAACATAAAAACTCACAAGATGTCATATTTACATAAGAAAGAAAAATCATTCAAAGGCATCACATTTAAAATTGCATTTTTAAACACAGCACTTAAATTGTCATCTGTTTGAATGTATTTAGTGCATTGGGTGGGCAGTACCGTAGTATCTGTGATCCATAGTCTGTACGCGACCATGGAGTGTAGCAGTGAACAGTGTGTCTTGCTCAACCCGCCGAGGGATTTAGACTAAAATTTGCTAATGTACGTATGTGGCCGCTGTTTTGGATAAGTTTTGATCTAAATGTCGTTAAGAGTCGTAGAAAGTATCAAGTTTAAAATAATAAATCTTGCAAATGATTCGGACGTATGTGCATTGTAGGGCATACCTGCAATGCAATGCACGGTGTTTTTTGCAATATGATTAAGTTATGTAATGATTTCTTCGTGCTGATACCCCAAGTGAAATGGCGGTTGCGTATATTGGGAGTAAATAGAGTATTATGTATCATAAATTTTTGCTGTTCTGGTAATAGGCGGTGACATTTTTAAGGATTCCTACTACTTTGCAAAGTTCATTCCTTATGTAATTGGTGTGGTGCTCCAAGGACATGCATTCGTGCAACACAGCTCCCAATATCTTTGCAAAGGAAAAGAATTCTATTGTAATATTTTTAAGTATAAAGAATTGAGCATAGGGCATTTTGTAGATTTGGCTCAGAAAAGAACAACTTTCGTATTGGAACAGTCTATTCGTAAAGAGTTTTTTACCGTCCAAGTGTACAGTATTAGGGTACTTAGTGTGTCATTTGCCGATGCTATGATATTATCAACATTCTTTCCAGAAATACCAAACGGGTGTCATCTGCATAAATGACATATTTCATTAAACTTTCTATTCTTATGATGTCATATATAAAAATGATAAATAAAAGTGGTCCAAGTGTATACTACCTTGCAGTACGCCATGTCCAATTTTTGCTAGTGAGGACAGTTCTTAATTTATTGATACACATGGGTGCCCATCGCTCAAGTAACTCTGAACTTAATTTAAGACGACACCGCGAATGCCATAGCATCTTATTGTTGCAGTAATGTTATGTAGTTTATGATATCTTGATACGTAGTTTATGATATCTGATAGCCTTGGAGAAATCTACAAAAACGCCTAACGTTAATGTGGTTTTCGCTTCTATGTTTTTTTAACATTGACTCCTTTTGATGAAGCAGCGCACATTGGGTGGTGGGGCCAGGTTTGAAATCGAACTGTGATGATGTTATAATCAGATGTTCACCAAAAAATCTCGACAGTCTAGTAAAGATAATGTTCCCTTGTCCCTTTGAGAACACTGGCAATATTCAAATTAGCCTGTAATTACCCAGATAATATTTCTCTTCCCCCTTATATATTACAGTTCCTTTGGCGCGCTGAGGAAAAGTACCGGTATTTAAAGGAAGCTTGCATATGTGTTAAATAGGGACTGAGGCGGTCAGTAACAATAATAATAGGTTGTAGTTTTAAACCATTGATGTCCTCGCTCTTACTTACATTAAACCATCAAAACATCTTAAAAACCTCATGATCATCTCTTCATGTGACACACAGGGAATCGTTCACAGAAAGGGACAGGTAGTTTAGAGTTTCAGCATCATATACACAATTTAATAGAGTAGTAAATGCAAATTGAATTTGTTAGCCAATTCAGTTACTTTGCATACTTCATTTCATATCGTAAGATCATCAATGCTGTTTTCCGGTCGCCTTGCAGATATTATAGCATTTAATTTGCTCCACACTTCTTTCCCGTTAACCACACCATCAGACAAACTAAAATTGTAGTTGCGTTTAGATTGTCTCTGGAGTTTAGTCAAGTTTTCTCGGCATACATTGAAAGTCCTTAAAGCAGCTGTGTCGTGTCCTTCAAGGAACATACCATAATGACAATTTTTTTCTTTTATCATATTAAGCATGGAAGCTGTTATCCATGGTTTACGCGTACTGAGGTGACTCTGACGTAAAAGCAGGCTGTTAGAAATAGTATACGCTATAGTTATAACGCGCGCGAGCGGGAGTCGGTTGGAATATTTTCTTTAAAACTCCTTGTTTCAGCAAACTGCCAAAGGAAAGGTAATGCAGTATATATATATATATATATATATATATATATATATATATATATATATATATTACAAAGAAAACAGAACGCCAACCAAAGAGGGTTGTTTTTAAGCAACCCCAGTCTGCTCGGCGTTCTGTTTTTCTGCCTATTATGCCAGTAATTCCCTACCAGACAAGATTTCGTCATTTCATAGTCGGGCGCAGTCCGCATGTGTTGATGCACGAACTACTGGACGACCCTGATCGCACGAGCATTTGGAAATCCGACGACAAAAATCGCATATATATGAGGCAAGCTTCATTATTCAAACTGCCAAGAGGACCCTCCTCCTAAGGGACATTTATACGGAGGACGAATCTTTAGTTCGAGCTGATATCGTCCGTAAAGGAAAATGGAAACGAGTCATTTTACTGACTAGACCCCCTCATTATCATATTGCATTGGAAATCTCGCACGTATTATCAGGTACGCAGGGGCAGTATTTAAGTATTCGCAATCCCCACACCTACATAAATGTTGTGACGACACCTCAAGGGTGCATCTTGCGGCTACTTTGTAAATTTTGAAGCTTGCCAGAGTTCAGCACTTTCGGAGGACTCGGCAGATTCATGCCCTGGCCTCAAAGGAGAAAGCGATCACTTACGAGCAGCATGCCCGAAATACGTTAAATGCTAAAAGCCAGTTCACAAAAGTTTCGTAAGAATGTGGTTTCTCAGTAGCCAGTACTTTTCGAAATCAAAGCGCGTGATACTGAGTAAAATAATTTAGGGTGCTAAAGTGACAAGGGTGCCAATCGATAAATCACTCAAACTTTACAACCATAAAGGGTGTAAGGGTGTCATTGATCGATTTGCACCCTTATCCACATTTAGCACGATAAATTATTTCACACTGTAATCATTGTTGAATATAGTTTCTATGAATTGTTCCAGAGCAATAAATGCTTCGTGAAATGGGCCTTTATTCGCTTGCAGTTCTTTTTTCTGTCTCTCTTTTTACAAAAAGCTGCGCAACGCAGTAGGAAAGTAAAAACACACTAAGCAGCAACCATCTCTGCGCCAATACGTGAGTGTGACGTGACCAATTTCAAAATATGTTTTGACGTATTAGGGTTATTACGGCACATGAAGGTTCTCCAAACTTGCTAGGTTCTGGTTCCATTAGAATTAATGTAATCTTTATATACTGTGAAAGAGTTAACTCAAGGTGATTAGACGCTATAAAAACATGGAATCAAAACTAGCTCGCGCACAAACTTCTGGGCAGCGTCATCACCAGCCTTTCGTTTCAGCCTCTTTTCTCGCCTGTGAAGCCTAGTCTCATAGCATGATGTGGCCATTTTGCGAATGCAGGAGCGTAATTAACCTACAAAGCTTGGCTTGAATGGTCTTCTTTACTGCCCATTAAAAGCGGCAAAGATACATATTTAAGACTAATGCACAAAGAGAATAGATTTAATGCGTTTTCTGCTTTAAAACAAATGCGCGAAATAGTTGTAAGATGAGGTTTTGTTGATGCGACAAGTTCATGTTTGTTCTGTTTCGTTTCCTCTCTACTGTGTCGGTTCGAAAATGCTGTGCGAAATGTGCCCGTGATAACTTTGTTTATGCAATTTGTCCATGTTTTATGCGTCTTTTAGTATTAAGGTTATTTTTTTTTTGTTGATTCTGTTATGAAAAAACGAGTGCTTTCGCTCATCCTCTGTGAAGTTGCTCTGTGTACCGGGTCGCAGATAACGTTAGCCAAACTGTTCGAAAAAAAAACATTCGTCAGCTAAAACGTTAGCTGAGACGCCATATGCATTTAATGGCCAGATTCCCTGAGAACTGCAACATGCTGTGTTCTTGCTTGGTTTCTGCAACTTTGTTTAGGAATAAATTCAGTTCCAATAAACCCAAATGGAGTGCCTGTCACGTATAAGGAAAAGCGTTGCTCTTCATTAACACTAGTATTTTTAATCACCAAAGCAGGACAAATTCTCCTTCATGCAAATTACATTTTTCATACATATTACGCTGACACGTAACAAATACATCCGTGGTCCATGCATTGGGGGCACTTTAAAGATCACCTGGTGGTCAAAATTATTCCGGAGCCCCTCACTACACTGTTTTCCTCACAGTCATATTGCGGTTTTATTATGTAAATCCCGAGAATATTTTATTAATACATACCATCCGGTATGTATTCTCAAATTTCTGGACTCTGGACTGAACAAACAAATGCCATACAGCAAATACTAGATTCCTACTTAAAACAACCGAAAATATACAGTAACTCTTCAGAAGAAGGTATCAAATCAATGCCGTCTACCAGCTTCGATAAAGTGATAAAGCAGCCCAACCTTGAAAAATATGTCTGCATTCTAGTGTCCTTAGTGCGCTGTACCGAGATGCTGGTACCAATAAAATTCGCTATCGTTGGGCTCATGTAAAGCAAAAATAAATTATAGAGTTTTACGTGCCAAAACCACTTTCTGATTATGAGGCACGTCGTAGTGGGGGACTTCGGAAATTTGGACCACCTGGGGTTCTTTAACATGCACCTTAATCTAAGTACACGGGTGTTTTCGCATTTCGCCCCCATTGAAATGCGGCCATCGAGGCCGGAATTCGATTCCGCGACCTCGTGCTCAGCAGCCCAACACCATAGCCACTAAGCAACCGCGGCTGGTCATGTAAAGCAAGAAGACCCCATTAGCCGCATTGTGATTGTCTCCATAAAGGACGCGAACATAAAACCAGCAAGGAATCTACAAATGCTCTGCGAGCTTCTCTTTTGTGGAATATGCTTCTTTTTTCTATTCCTCTTTGTATTCTTCCCACATGGGCAAACTGTTTTCAAACATGAGCGATAAAGTGTTGCGTAAGGAAGAAGTGAATGGTTCATAACTTCTCTGAGAAAACGGCGGCCGAATAAGTAGCGATACGCACACCATACTTCTGCGCGAAGCTTCTCAGTTTGTATTTCACAGCCATGTTCTTTCTTGACTTTTCTTGTCGCTGTTATTCACCAATGAATTACCCAACAACGTTTCCTTCCTTCTTTCTTTCTTTTCTCTCTCTCTCTCTCACTCTCTGAATACATATATATCTTTCTGTGTGGACAATAGGAAAACGAGTTGTCATCGGAGCACTCATCTATACACGCGCACCTCCGGTAGTGGATATCCTGCTCCGACATGCCATACAGCTCAGATTTATAGGCAGCCGCCATACGCAGTTCCTATTCGCTCTTGGCTCTTGCAGCACTGACATATCGCTATTTGGACAGCCGCAATTCCTCATTCCGAGACGCTCGTTGTTTTTTTCCCCATAGAAGGCGCCCTCGTACAGCAGGTCATTCAATCGCAGCAAAAAAACTCGGCTGTCCGCCAGCTTCGCTAATGCGCACTTGTGATAAGCTGTCACATCGCGTTCAAGGAAAAACGGCCGCTCGCGTGCTGCTACAGACCCGAAAGCAGCTGCGAACACCCGTTCAGGCTTAGAAGGACGAAGCTGCAGGCGCACTTGATACGCGGAGTGCGTTCGCGTTTGCAATAACGACTACCAGCTTCATCCGAGTGCACTCCAGCCACTGTTTTCTCATCTCGTCCGCTTCCCGCCAAATAGTGACCCGAAGCAGCTTTCAACGCTACTTCGCCGAGAACAACCAAGTTCGAGGGAAGAATTCGCAGTGTGGAGTGTAGGAGTCTTCGGGTTCCGCATCTATAGTGTGCAAACGCCTTGATCGAGCCTAAAATGAGGACGTCGTGGACACTGTTCTTTGTGTTCCTGTTTTTGTTGTGGAGCCTATGGAACCGCCTGACACCTCTGCAGGAGATATCGGCGATAATTGGGTCCGTGTGGGTTGCTCTTTGGATCTCCTACAAACTCTCCGGCTTCCTAACGACTGCTTTTGTGAGGGAAGTGTGTGGAGAGGGCAAGGCTGTGCTCATTACCGGCAAGTACATGATCCCAGTGAATCCCTGCCTGCATGCATACGTGTCTACTCGGCGACACTTCTCGAATGTGTGATTTCTGGTATTTGCAATGTCTGGATTATCAGGCAGTCTCTAGATTACCAGGTGGGTGGCGCTATCGGCGAGTAAAGTGGGGTGCAATTTTGCTTGCGTTTTCACCTATCAATGGGAGGTCCCAAGCCAGACGTCAGTGGGGCGATCATGGTCCGTCCACGTCCTTGTAAAACTTTGGTCAACAAGATCAAATTCTTTCATCTTAAAAAAAGAGTGATTTAGGCGACTGCTTACTCACCTCAGAGAAATTTATTGTTACTCTTATGAAATACGTTTGAGCAGAACATTATTATTGTTGTGTTCTCGTTGTATTAAGTTGTTATAAGGTGATAGACATTCAAGCTTATTCTGCTTGACATGCGCAGCCCCAGATTGTTTAATGATTTTGGTGAGAAATTATTTCTCCTCAAAGTCATTATTTCATTCGGTTATTCATTTGTCGGGAGCTTGTTAACCTACTTCTTGAGACACTTGTAGATCTCAATTTAAATTTTAATTCATTTGCGCAAAAGTGAGTCTGCGCTTGGTGGCTTGCTAGGCAAAGCAGATAGGTAAGAACCATCGGACGGGAGAACCTGCAAGCCTGCAAGCGAGTACAAAGAATAATATATGAATAAATCAAATGAAGCATTTGTCCTGTTCAGGTGCGCCAGATTTCTGTTCTCGGAGGTGTTGAACGCGTCGATAAATACGGCTGGGCGTCTTGAGCGTGAGCTGCCCATAACCACAAGGCTAGTCAAGCACGTCAACTTGACCATCGTTCTAAAAGCTGGTATTATTGAAATAATGGGTGTAAGAAAGCTGCTTTACTCAAACAAGCAAATGCTCTAGAGCCACAAGTGTCACATTTTTTAAAGCTTTTACTGAAGCAACATAGATGTGTTGGCAAAGGAAAATTATAGCAGTTTATTTGATAATTGAGTGTTGGCAACTTTCACCCTCAGGCTTTTTCATAACATCTGATATACATGTGAGCAGGCAGGGTAGACGTAAGTTAGTAGGGAAATAAAAAGAAACAAACATATGCACATAATTTCTAACATTCAGCTTAGATGGGGTTGAATTGGTGAACAGTATTGTGAACGCGCAATACACGTGGTACGAACAATGAGAACATAAATGTGCAGCCTAAGAGCTACAAGTCTATTGAACGAAACGATGGAACAAGGAAAAGGTAGTCAATCATAAGTGAAGGGAAGCGTTGAGACCCTTGTAGAATCAAAAAAGTAGCTGACAACTAAAGATAAACTAGGCGAATTCAATTCTTTTTTTTAATTAGCTAAAACTTCCAGCATTAAAAACAAAAAAGATAATTTATTCATTCTCTATAACATCACAAAACCGTCGGCTCAATAGCCAGTGTTTTACAGTATACAGTTGAAATATGCCCACAAATAGAGAGGTTGCGGTTAAAGCAGGCAGATTGAGTGGATTGTTGGGTGAGCCGAGGCGTACACGTGAATGACCTGGGGTGCCTGAATACCACGGCGCTAGCATCGGCCCACCATATATAATGGCTGGATTGGTGACCCAGAGCGTAACCAGGCACCACAGAGATATTGCAGTAACCAAGACTATTCTCATTTGCTGCTGAAGTAAATTCTTTGACGGCGGCGTAATTATGAACACGTTGCCTTCAGGAATGTCTTCTTTGCGACAAAAACACTCATAGGACAAGAAATCTTCTCTATAAGGCATTGGGGTTAGACGAAGCGCCACAAGGTGTCGGTACCAGTGTTCGTTAATCCTGTATTAGCAAGGGCCCTTGCGTATGCCGGAATACCAGGCACACTGAAACTCTTTAATTGTTATCTGTGCAACGACTACTTCTAAGTTGCCGCAAGTCTTTTAGGGATAAAAAAATCAGTGTTATGAAACTCGGTCCAGCCAGTATAAACGACAGTGCTGCTGTGACACGTAGTGCTGTGAACGGCGGCGCAAGGTGAATTGATAACGGAACGCAACTTCTGAAGGCGGTGGCGGCTGATGCACTGATTGCCTTCCGATCATTATGAACGTTTTTCTTTAGCGCCTTATCCATCCGCTTCGAACCATGATCAACCGGGATCAAGCGTACTCCGGCAGCAGCTGCTCATGGCACAGCCGCATGGTCCTTAGCTTGAAAGCCATCTAAGATGCGGAAAGAGTGCGTTGAATGCCGATTGCTTCGTGTACACTGTCTTATCGCTGTTCGCGTTGAAGCGAGAGGCACCATGAATGTCAATTCGCTCGTCGTTGCGGGCCCTATCTTGAAAGCGATTCTCTTACGTGATGGGTGGACGAACGGACGGTTTGCGTCATTTGGTAGGCATAGGAAAGCTTACGCATGGAAATGTAAATTCTACCACACCACAAAGAACGTTCTTTTATAGGAGGCTTTATACTCCAAAAAGACAAAAACGAAAGACAGTAGGCGATGCCTCCGTGGAAGTTACCGTAAACATTTCGTCATGTCGTTATAGATTGTGGTGGCGACTCCTCGGACCTAGTTCAGCTGTTAGCAGTAAAGATAGTCTATATCCTATTTTCAGAGAGCCAGATACTGAACATAGCAATTGCCAAAAACGTTTACTCAACCACAGCAGAGCAAATACAAAAGCGTACTTTAAATCCGTGATGTCACAATGACGCACACACGCTGCTATTTCGGCACGAATGAATGAATGAATGAACCCTTATTTGAAACAGTGACTTGGGGTGCGATCGGAGATGGTTGTTCGGCGCGTTCGTTCGGTTACTGGCGCGCGCAATTGGCCTACTCCGCGCCGACATCGCCAGCCACGGGGCGCGGCCACGTTTTTGGTCACGTCAAAATGACGACACGCACCTGTCAATCATCCTCCCACCGAGCATTTCGTCTGCTAGGCGCCGAACCCGACGGGAGCTGGGAAGTTTGGAGCGATCATACGGCTTCGCATGGCGCGTCTGGTGGATTGGATTGGATCCAACAGGCGGCCTTTTCGGCTGCGGAATGGCACGTTTGAATCCAATCCATAGTTTAATTCGAGAAAATGGCGCTTCTGTTGGGAACTTAGGTTGTTGCGCTGGCGTTTCTAGAGGAAGGAGGAGAGCGGGTGGCGGTGCGAAACGCGTTTGAAGAAGTGGCAGAAAGTGAATTTCGGCGTCGTTTTTGTTTCTTGAAACAAATAATTCTTTGGTTGTACAGGGAAATCGACAACATCATCGGTGCCAGCGAGCCACTGGAATGTTGTCGCTGCCTCTTGAAAAGTGCGCCACTCTTCCCGTCGTTTTTTTTTTCTTTTTTCTTCTCGCTGTGCGCGACACCACCTAGGGACGACGCAAAGAACCTAATAGTTATAAATTGCAGTAGTCACAAGTACTGCTATTTGAAAACGTGTTTGGGCTTGAGAAGAAAAAATTCATTTTTTTTTTAGATAATGATTTAATTCATTTGGAAGACGAGAAACATTTGGTTTTGTAGTATACTGTTTGCAAGCAGACGACAAACGATGGAAGTGAACTTCTGGGGAGGTCACCGCTTCCTCATTGGCTGCTCTCTCCGCCCCGCTGTCACAAATTTTGCATACTGCAACTTTGTGACGTTTCAGCAACTGAACAGAACGCGTATCGAAGAAAATATCTCCGATCGCGCCCTTGTTACTCGAAGGGGGAGGCTCTTTTATTTCAGGAACCCTCTTCCCTGGACCGCCCGCTGGGCCCGGTAGACCCGGGGTCTGCTGCTGCTGCTGCTGGTGTCGCAGTGACGCTTGCTCAGTTATTCTTGCATTGCTGCAGAAGGTCTGCCAGGATGTCTGGGACGTTGCAATGCGGAGATGTGTAGCGGTTGGAAACGGTGCAATGAGATTCCGTGGGTGTAGGTATTGCTTTGGAGACGCCTGTGTCGGTGCCTTCGTTTATTGTTAGTTTTGGATATGGGGGAGGGTATGTCCCGCGTCCAAGCCGATAGCGCTGCATTAATGCTTGGTCAAGTTAGTGCTACGGTTTCTGTTTTCTCCTCTGATGTAGGTGGGTGGGACGTGTCTAGAATCTCGTGCGAGGAGACCTGCGGCCCTATAACGTAAAACTATTCCAATACGTTTATATTCCAATCTCCTGACGTCAAATTCGCGTAACCACCGACGCAAGCACCGGGCGGTCACCCGCAGGATTGTCTGAACAGACCAATCAAACGCACCCCTCGTTCATAGGAGGTCACTTTTGTTTGCTTGAAAAACGAATAACATTGCCTACACCCAGCGGCTTGTCGTATCTAATTAGCTGACAAGAGGCGAGGAGAATGCTCAAGTGGGGAGGGAATCGCTGGGGCAGAGCCAGTGCACTGAAAATCGATAACCGGATGAAGAGGGTGGTGCCGGCGTATTTGATTGGTCGGCTTTCCCTAACTTAGCTTGTGGTGGCTGGTCGAAAATCGCGGCGGCATGCAACGGAAGCTTAAGAATGACGCTAAAACTGACCCTCAGCAAAGAAGAGTTGGCAGAATGAGGTGGTAAACGTGCCGAAAGTGCTCGAAAACATTACACGGCCACACAAGAAGCTTTATTATACGCAAATACACCCCTGCTCTCCGGCAGGTGCGAGTAGCCAGCGTGTAAGCGATCGGCGGCAACCATCTTTTATTCCTTTCGGAACGGGGCAGCCTGCGGCTATTCCGAAGAAAATTCAGTTTTGTTCGGCATATTAATGCATCTTTATCACGTACACGTCATTTTGACGCGGTAAGTTATTGCGCTTTTGTGACGTCCTGTGACAGGCAGGTGAAGTGGGTGCAGCCCGAAAACATTTAACCAATAGCCGAGGGCTAATGGCGAGAAGGGGTCGAATCAAAAATAACTGTTTTTTCTTTCTTTTTTTGTCAAATCATTCATAATCAGTGTGTACACATCATATCAGATGGGGAGGTATCGCGGTTTCGTGACTTCGCGTGATAGACAGGTGAAGTGGGGGTGGTCGAAAAAAGCTTTTGACCAATCGTGGAGGGCTGATAGCGGAATTGGAATAGAAAAGTTTGGAATAGTTTTACGTTATAGCGCCCCTGGTTGACGCTTGCGAGGGTGACAGTGTGTCCTGCTTCATTACCCTCGAGTCCCTCGTGTTCCAGAACACCACATGAGGCAGGTGTAGGGCGGAGGAGTGCTACCGCGTTTCAGTATGTTGATCGCTTTGATGGAGACCCTGTCTTTCATGTAGTTGTGTGCCGCTGCTAGAGAGCCGGTGAAGACCACTATGTCACGAAATAAAAAGAAAGCTTTGACCTAAGTTTTTTTATTAGTAATGAACGCAAATATTGCCGCAAAGTTCACAAAACTATAGTGTTGAAAGAACAGATAATCAGTCCAACTGATTAAGTGCCTCCATTTATTGTCTCAATAAACACACCGAGAATTGTAGCAAACTAAGTGTCTTAACTGTTTTCGTATTCACGAGGTGATGACATTTGACAGCACCGTAACGTGACCTAGAAAAAATGTCAAGAATTATACCATGTCGAAGATTACAGCTCTAAAAGAAGGACAAAGACCTAGGGAAAAAATACACAACACAGTAATCAATACCAACATGCTCAGTTCACTCTTCTTATTAATTGTATCATCTCGATGTTCTTCCGCGTTCCCCAGGTTGCGACACCGGTTTCGGCCACAGGCTTGCGAAGCGGCTCTCCCGTAAAGGTTTCCTAGTGTTCGCCGGTTGCCTGAGCTCGAAAAGTGACGGAGCGGAGGAACTCAAGCTCCTCCCGAACGTTAACGTCATGCAGCTCAACGTCACCGATCAAAAGCAAATCGACGATGCTCTGGACGCTGTGAAGGAACAGCTGGACAGCAGAGGTGAGTCACTTGCACCATATGATGACGCGCAAATGTGACATTGAGGTTAACACGAGGACGTGGAACACATCTCGTGTAACAGCCCAGCCGTGACGTTGTATTTTAGTTCCTAAAGTGTAAGGAAACGATCAAATTTGCATTGGTAGACTCCATGAAAAAAGAGACGGATATTGGGAAACTTCTAAATTTTAAGAAATATTGCAGTTACTGACGGGAATTACCGCGGTAGCTCTATTTCCAACCATTTGACCATCAAAATCACGGCAGGCCGTCATTTTATAAGGCTTACACCACGACGTACTACATACGGCAGCCAATCAAATCACGTTATCATGTAGAGCAATATTTTTTTTCTTGTGATATTCATGAATCTCTCCTCCGTTCCTTGCTCACGGCTACAGAAATGTGTTGCCATAATGACACTGATGGCTTGTTAAAAATGATAAAAACACGACCATTGAAGTGAGGGCTGGTTCTTACACTATACAGGTGTACTTAGGTGCACAATATTTAAATGTATTTCTGAGAGTGCTCTTGTGTAGATCGTTTATTCTGATTAGGGCACTCACGTATTCGACCAGCCTTTCAGCAATGTGCGTGCAAAAACTGCAAAGTGCAGCTGTTTGCACTGGTCTAACAGGTACACCCGCGCTAGGGAATTGCCAAAACTTCATTCGTTTTTAACTGTACGATTACCCAATGCTGGCATTACAGCGTTTATTCCCGCTGATGTCGGCATCGCCTTGGCGTGACGGACCACACCTTCTTGAGGCAAACTACGTGCGCGGCATCAGCCTTAATAAATGTGCATGAAGCAATGAAAGGCGCAAAATAATTACACATGCATGCAGAGCCACCTTCAGTTAGGTTCCCTTTATCTTGCTAGCCTGGGTTAGTTAGGCAATGGCGGAAATCTACCATTCTGAAGCTGCCAATTCCGGCTACACCGATTTGCAATGCCCCTAACTGAGCGTTCTCTCGCTTCGCGGGTTTGCCCGATTCGTTGCGAGAAATGTGCGAAGCCCTTGTGGCTTGGCACACAGATCTGCTGCGCTGCGAGGCGCCAGATTCGTGCGGCTGCGAGCGTTTTAACAAAAGGGGGTGGTTATAGCTGATAGAGTGCTGAAGTGGTTGGCTTGTGCTGTACATGCCTCTCAGAGCTGGAATCCTGTATAGTAAAAAAAAAACAAGAACGAACGATGGCACACGGGCTTCTATAGCTGGTCGTACGCTTCTTGTCCGATGTAAACAGGTTACGTTACCTGGGCCCGCCAGGCTGACTCATCATCATCATCTTCATCATCATCATCATCATCAGCCTAGTTACGCCCACTGCAGGGCAAAGGCCTCTCCCATACTTCTCCAACTACCCCGGTCATGTACTAATTGTGGCCATGTTGTCCCTGCAAACGTCTTAATGTCATCCGCCCACCTAACTTTCTGCCTCCCCCTACTACGCTTTCCTTCCCTTGGAATCCAGTCCGTAACCCTTAATGACCATCGGTTATCTTCCCTCCTCATTACATGTCCGGCCCATGCCCATTTCTTTTTCTTGATTTCAACTAAGATGTCATTTACCCGCGTTTGTTCCCTCACCCAATCTGCTCTTTTCTTATCCCTTAACGTTACACCTATCATTCTTCTTTCCATGGCTCGTTGCGTCGTCCTCAATTTCAGCAGAACCCTTTTCGTAAGCCTCCAGGTTTCTGCCCCGTACGTGAGTACCGGTAGGACACAGCTGTTATACACTTTTCTCTTGAGGGATAATGGCAACCTGCCGCTCGTGATCTGAGAATGCCTGCCAAACACACCCCAGCCCATTCTTATTCTTCTGATTATTTGAGTCTCATGATCCGGATCCGTGGTCACAACCTGCCCTAAGTAGATGTATTCCCTTACCACTTCCAGTGCCTCGCTACCTATCGTAAACTGCTGTTCTCTTCCGAGACTGTTAAACATTACTTTAGTTTTCTGTAGATTAATTTTCAGACCCACCCTTCTGCTTTGCCTCTCCAGGTCAGTGAGCATGCATTGCAATTGGTCTCCTGAGTTACTAAGCAAGGCAATATCATCAGCGAATCGCAAGTTGCTAAGGTATTCTCCATCAACTTTTATCCCCAATTCTTCCCACTCCAGGTCTCTGAATATTTCCTGTAAACACGCTGTGAATAGCATTGGAGATATCGTATCTCCCTGTCTGACGCCTTTCTTTATTGGGATTTTGTTGCTTTCTTTGTGGAGGATTACGGTGGCTGTGAAACCGCTATAGATAGCTTCCAGTATCTTTACACATGGCTCATCTACACCCTGATTCCGTAGTGCCTCCATGACTGCTGAGGTTTCGACTGAATCAAACGCTTTCTCGTAATTAATGAAAACTATATATAAAGGTTGGTTATATTCCGCACATTTTTCTATCACCTGATTGATAGTGTGAATATGGTCTATTGTTGAGTAGCCTTTGCGGAATCCTGCCTGGTCCTTTGGTTGACAGAAATCTAAGGTATTCCTGATTCTATTTGTGATTACCTTAGTAAATACTTTGTAGGCAACGGACAGTAAGCTGATCGGTCTATAATTTTTCAAGTCTTTGGCATCCCCTTTCTTATGGATTAGGATTATGTTAGCGTTCTTCCAAGATTCCGGTACGTTCGAGGTCATGAGGCATTGTGTATATAGGGCGGCCAACCTTTCTAGGACAGTGTTCCCACCATCCTTCAACAAATCTGCTGTTACCTGATCCTCCCCAGTTGCCTTCCCCCTTTGCATAGCTCCCAAGGCAATCTTTACCTCTTCCGGTGTTACTTGTGGGATTTCAAGTTCCTCTAGACTACTCTCTCTCTCACCTTATCGTCGTGGGTGTTACTGGTACTGTATAAATCTCTATAAAACTCTTCAGCCACCTGAACTATCTTATCCATATTAGTAATGATATTGCCGGCTTTGTCTCTTAACGCACACATCTGATTCTTGCCTATTCCTAGTTTCTTCTTTACTGCTTTTAGGCTTCCTCCGTTCCTGAGAGCCTGTTCAATTCTATCCATATTATAGTTCCTTATGTCCGCTGTCTTACGCTTCTTGATTAACTTAGAAAGTTCTGCCAGTTCTATTCTAGCTGTAGGGTTAGAGGCTTTCATACATTGGCGTTTCTTGATCAGATCTTTCGTCTCCTGCGATAGCTTACTGGTTTCCTGTTTAACGGCGTTACCACCGACTTCTATTGCGCACTCCTTAATGATGCCCATAAGATTGCCGTTCATTGCTTCAACACTATGGTCCTCTTCTTGGGTTAAAGCCGAATACGTGTTCTGTAGCTTGATCCGGAATTCCTCTAGTTTCCCTCTTACCGCTAACTCATTGATTGGTTTCTTATGTACCAGTTTCTTCCGTTCCCTCCTCAAGTCAAGGCTAATTCGAGTTCTTACCATCCTATGGTCACTGCAGCGCACCTTGCCGAGCACGTCTACATCTTGTATGATTCCAGGGTTCGCGCAGAGTATAAAGTCGATTTCATTTCTAGTCTCACCATTCGGGCTCCTCCACGTCCACTTTCGGCTAACCCGCTTGCGGAAAAAGGTATTCATTATCCGCATATTATTCTGTTCTGCAAACTCTACTAATAACTCTCCTCTGCTATTCCTAGAGCCTATGCCATATTCCCCCACTGACTTGTCTCCGGCCTGCTTCTTGCCCACCCTGGCATTGAAATCGCCCATCAGTATACTGTATTTTCTTTTGACTTTACCCATCGCCGATTCCACGTCTTCATAGAAGCTTTCGACTTCCTGGTCATCATGACTAGATGTAGGGGCGTAGACCTGTACAACCTTCATTTTGTATCTCTTATTAAGTTTCACAACAAGACATGCCACCCTCTCGTTAATGCTATAGAATTCCTGTATGTTACCAGCTATGTTCTTATTAATCAGGAATCCGACTCCTAGTTCTCGTCTCTCTGCTAAGCCCCGGTAGCACAAGACGTGCCCGCTTTTTAGCACTGTATATGCTTCTTTTGGCCTCCTAACTTCACTGAGCCCTATTATATCCCATTTACTGCCCTCTAATTCCTCCAATAGCACTGCTAGACTCGCCTCACTAGATAACGTTCTAGCGT
Organism: Dermacentor andersoni; assembly: GCF_023375885.2. NCBI lineage: Eukaryota > Metazoa > Arthropoda > Arachnida > Ixodida > Ixodidae > Dermacentor > Dermacentor andersoni. The sequence goes on along the minus strand of NC_092823.1, from coordinate 120,101,789 downwards.
TAAACGTTGCCAGGTTCATATTCCAATGGCGGCCTGTCCGGAGCCAGGCATTCTTAGCACCCTCTGCAGCGTCGCAGGTCTGACCGCCGCCGTGGTCAGTTGCTTCGCAGCTGCTGGGGACCGAGGGCCGGGGTTTGATTGTTGTGTTCATATAGGAGGTTGTGGCCAAGTACTGCACCAGGGTGGCCAATCCTGCTCTAGTGAGAGAGTGCGTTACCGGTTCTGGTCACCGGGATCAAGCCGCACTCCGCAGGCTGACTACAGGCTGTTTAAAAGAGTTACTTTGGTATGCCATGACTCAGAAGTTACAAAGCCCTGTGGAATGAGAATGATCGATAACGCTGTTACCATTCAGATGCCTGTAGTGTCAGGCGCGCCATGGGAACTGCAACGCGCAGTCTAAGGACGTACAAGATAAAAAAGCACCCATGCAAGGCTGTATACATCACTGGTTTCGCCCATTTTCGCTAAGGGCTTACGCTCTATAAATTTGCTGTCTGTTTCGGCTAGAGAAAATGTGTCTCAAATATGCACCTTCGAAGAAAGAAAGCGCAGTGATACTTCAAAGGTGCTAGTAGAATTTAGATCACGATTACCGGCGTCATGCTCACTAGGAGTTATTTACGCCATGTTAACAAATCGCGCTGTGATCACTTCTGGAAAATAAACCGTCAAGCGATTAGAACGCGATGGAGCAAATTTTATCCCCGTATAGTTTCTATCTCGTTGTTATTGAACTAAACGTATATCTTCCGCAGAGTATCCAAATTTCAAGGTGGAATAAACAAGTTGAAAATCACCTCGCCGCAAACGTAAAGAATTGAAATATGATAAATAGTGCCACTTACACAGCGTGACAAGTAAAAAAATTATTAATGGCGTTTATTAGTGTCGACTATTGTTTATGACTCAGCTGATGCGCTTTCACTGCAGTGCTCTGGTCGGTGGTGGCAAACGCTGGAATCGGGACCGGTGGTTTCCTCGAATGGCTGACGACGGAAACAGTCGCGAAAGTCTTTGACGTGAACGTTCTTGGAACTCTTCGTGTGATCAAGAAATTCCTGCCTCTGCTGAAAAACAGTCAAGGCAGAGTCGTCACGTTGGCCAGCCCCCTCGGTTTGTAACTAAATTTCTTGTTTTATTCTTGTTATTGCGGGCGTTTTGGCTCTGTCCTTTATAATTCGTGCTTCAATATGAAAATAACACGCTATAGACCAGGCAGAAGCGAAAGTTCTAAAAATGCTTTTTCAATGGACAGAAATCAGCGTCAGTAATAACTCCTCTTCGGCAGTTGTGTAATCAGGGACGCACTTATGCGCTGTACTTCGGACTGAACTTGCACTTTGTGTGTGGGCCTTCCATCCAATTATTGCATAAAGTTCGCTTCTATGAATATATGATGAACACAAAGGGTATATGTCATTCAGTTAGCGAAGTAGACAGGCGTTCAGTGGGCTTTTCGTTGCGGCTTTATGGATGCTTGTCGATAGTGGAATGGAACGGCAAGATCATAAGTCAAAAGGTATAGCCTCTACAGAGGCCGTATTTAGCATATAAATACGCTTACATACTTCGAATGGATCTTCATAATTTTTTGTGAGTGCTATATGAGCTCCAGCTTCTTACCCAATCGAGAACGTCTGTGTGCGACCGACACACGCACCTGTGACGAGACATTCCCAGACCTTTATGCCTGCCCGCGCTATAGTGCCGAGAAGTAACCTAGTCTTGTTCATAAAGCCTTAGAAAGTCATCGATAATCATAATCGATGACTATCGGAACCGCAATTTCTGTCAGTGCACCCAAAAGGACTTCACGCAGGAGACTAAACTACGCTGTCAAAGCTCCTTGGCTCCACGAGATTATAAAATAGAGGTTGAGAACGCTACTAACTGCTGATGGATTATATATACATGGCTTTCTCTTTTTGTGCTCCTATATTTCTTCAATATCCGCACCCTATTCACCTCCTGCATAGCTAGAACCACCTCTGGTTAACCTCCCTGCCTTTCTATTCGTCTGTTCGTTCTCACTCACAGTCTTACCGTGACCCTGTGGTGGCTAGATAAGTCTACAAGAAGTGTAAGATTGTAAGTCGAGGAATATGTACATTCTGTGTAGGAAGATATATCGACATTTCTTATACGCACGTCTGCATCAATTTCCTGACTGCTCTCTCAGCTCTGGCTTCTTCTTCCCTCCAGGCCACTTCACAGTGCCCATGGTGGCGCCGTACTGCATGACGAAACACGCCGTCGTGTCCATGATGGATGCTTTCCGCAGGGAGTGCAGTGCGAAGGGTGTCGACATGATCACCGTGGAGCCTTCCGCTTACAAGTGAGCATGTCTAGTGTTGTGCGCA